>NC_083419.1:51121134-51726134 GCF_020745735.1 Hemiscyllium ocellatum
CTCAAAGGACAGCTTCATTTCAAGAAAGTAGCTTAAAACCTCTCAATGGCAATTAAGGATGGAGGCAATAAATACTGGATTCGTCAGTGATACTGACATCCCATGAATAAATTTTAAAATGTTCTGAGGAATTTCTGGACTGCACTTGAGAAAGATGAGTGAAATGAATTTCGATTCTAAAATGAAGTGATAGAGGAAAAGAAATAAGATCGATTGCCCTCAGAACTTGGCACAAATTAAACAGCAATAGTGGCACTAGTGACTATAACAGGTGCAATAAGTGCATACACCTGCTGACAGTGGAAATACATAGCATGAAATAGTGGCGCCTTCACATAACATGCTATCTATTTAGACAGTTAGACATTATTTAAATAATTTCTAAAGGTGGCACGATGGCTAGCACTGCTGCCTCACAGCACCAGGGACCCAGGTTCAATTCTAGCCTTGGGTGACTGTCTTGGGTGTGGAGTTTGCACATTCTCCCCGTGTCTGTGTGGGTTTCCTCCAGGTGCTCCAGTTTCATCCCACAGTCCAAAGATGTGCAGGTCAGGTGAATTGGCCATGCTAAATTGCCCATAGTGTTAGGTGCATTAGTAAGAGGGAGATGGGTCTGGGTGGGTTACTCTTCGGAGGGTCGGTGTGTACTGGTTGGGCTGAAGGGCCTATTTCCACACTGTAGGGAATCTAATCTAAAGTAAATCAGCTGATATTTTTATATTTTCTGTTCTATAGTTTACAAACTTTGGTTACGATTTGAAACTTTGAATAAAGTAGTCAGTTTTTTTTAAAAAAAAGAAAACTGTGTTAGAAGGTGCTGTCTTTGTGAGAAAAACAGTTTTTCCAGTTCATTTGCAGAGAAGTGACTGATTGATTGTACCTTTGTGCCTCTTGCCTATGGTCTCACCATGCCAGGAATTATGCCTGGTTCATTTTTCTATTTCACTTCAGCAATCAAGAAAGAATGGAAATTAATGAAACAACTTACCATGAAGATATAATGGAGATAGTAAGGACTGCAGATGCTGGAAGTAAAAAAAATGGCTTTCAGGTATTGTACCTTTATGGACGATAGATGTGAAGCTGGAGAAGCAGAGCAGGAAATGTCGTTATTTCTGTTCCTACGATGCTGTCTGATCTGCTGTGCTTCTCTAGTTCCACATCTATCGTCCATGAAGATATAACACCTGAAAGCCATTTTTTTTAAATCATAAAAGAAGAGGCTTTGAAACAACAATGCATTGCTTGAACAGAGTTCCCTAAGTAATAATGCACTGGAATTGGTACTGTTGCATATGCTTGTCTCTCTCTTGCCTGCATTGCAGCTCTCCACCTTCCCATGCAATTACATGCCCCTCAGCCACCAAAGCCAACACACAGTAGGGCACTAAAATCAGCCCTTACAACAATAACTGGATTGCTATTCCATTTCTTCCTGTAGCTAGTTTCAGTGTGGCAATGACAGAAGTCTGAAGTTATGTTAAATTGCATTTCCTCTCCTCTATGTCTTGTTCAAAGGAAGAAGTAGTTCAAATTGGAAAAACCTATTTTTATTTTCCACCATTGCACCAACTAGCATTCATGGTTGAGAAAGTGAAAGCGTGTTGCCAGTTTGAAAGGACTGTTGTTTCAAAGTGTTTGGTGAGCCTTTCTCATTTGAAGATATGCAGTAAACTAATTTAACTCCTATTAAAGTACACCAAAGTGTCATAAACAAAGAGTAATCAGATGTATAACTTTCCTGCTTGCTTTCTTTCCCAGACAAAAATAAGAGCTTGCTGAACATTTTCCAAAAGCAAAGAAAAATATAACTGTATAAAAATGACAGGTATAAAAAATAAAGCTTGCATTTAAAGGCTTTCATAACCAATAGACATCTCAAAGTGATGTAAAGCCAATGATGTACTTTTGAAATGTTGTGACTGAAGTAATATAAGAAACATTGTAACCACATTGTGCTCAAAAATCTGCCAAAAACACGAGTCAGGGAGTGACCAGATATTTGTGTTTGTGTTGATTGAGTGATAATGGCCAAAAAAACCAGGATAACTCTTACTGCCCTTGAAGGCAGCGCCATGGGATCGTTTACATTCCCCTATCAGGCAGATGAAAGACAGCACCTCAGAGTGTAGCATCTCCTCAGTACCACACTGGATTGATGGTCTTGATTTTGTGCACTTGAACCCAGAGGCAGAGGCAAGGGTGCTATCAACTGATGTATCATTGACATTTAGTGGGGAAGAAAATCTCTGGACAATTGTCTCTGACACCCTCCAATTCTCCCTCTTAAAAGCAGTCTAGAATATCATATGCATCAAGTGTTACCTGTGAATCCATTTACCTGCTATCTCATCTGATCTCTGCTCTGGTCAAGAATTCTGTTCAGCTTCCTAGTAAAAGCAGATTGAGGAACAGCCCGCACCAACACTACATTTCACACACCAATAGCAAAATATGATAAGTGCACACAACATTTCTGAGGCATCACCTATTGTACAATCAAAATCACCACATCAAGAGTTCCAAACTCAGTTTTTAAAAAAAATAGGATGCTAATAGACGTCACAGTTTTTAAATGCGCAGTCGGTTTGAATCAGACAGATACTGGAGTCTCCAGCTCCAATTGTTTTTTTATTGCTTTTAGCCAAGAGCACTGTATTTGTGTTGCCAGTGTTGCCTCTGGATCCCTGAGTTAGGAAAGAAGACTTAAAGAAAAATCATACAGATTTTACTCGTGATCCTAACTTGGAAGTATATGCTCATGAACATTAGCAAAGGCAGATTTAAACTTAACTGTGCCACCCTTCAAAGTTGGCAGAATCAAAAAGTGAGGGGAAAAAAGGGACATCAGACAGCTAAGATTGTTGGTGCACTGGCCCATTGAGTCAGTCTATAATAATAGAGAACTATTCCAGCTATGATCCTATAATAATCATTTTCTTCAGACTGTTGCCAGGTGCTAGATATATCTTTTTCTTTTATCTTACACCAGAGATGTCAGTCATTATGTTGATATATCTCTGATGCCAGAAGAAAGACAAATGGTATTATCACTGTAGTTTTGCAACATGAGCAGGAACTGTAACAACTAGCATTGCATCCCCCGTGTGCAACGAGTAGGTCTGTGGCATTTAGCCAGACCTATTTCTGGGTCACATATACAAACACACACAAGTGAGGAAGATTTGAGATTCTGTTACAAAAGAGAACCTGATTCCCTATTATATGTATTAGTTAAAATTGTTAAAGGACTTATATAAAAATGTTAAATGCATGTATATTACAAAGGAAGCCACAAGGAGGAAGAATGAAAAAAAAAGTCTGAAGAGTTGCTCAACTAAAATGTGTAGGTTATTTAAAATGTGAGTTAAAATCACAATTGTCAGAACTCACCGTAAGCCTCACATATCCATGTTATTACCGAAGCTAAGAGCTGAGAAAGAGCACATGGCAACAGGCTAAATCTAGCAGCATCCAAAGAACGTAAACATCAGATGTGGAGAATAGGAGATGCAGATGTTGATATAGTTTTAGAGGTTAATGATGAATAATGATAACATCCTTTGTATATATGTATGGACAACAATCTGAAAGTTTGTCATAAGAGGAAAATGGAGGTTTAACCAAAAATGGAGATAAAAGGGGGAACAAAATCTTAGTCTCAAAGATGTGTCTTAAATGAACTATTAAAGGACAAATGGAGATGAAGTGGAGCAATTTATGGAAAGAATTCTAAAGTGCGAGGCCTACAAGGATGGAGATATGACGAACAAATATTAAGGCAAAAAGAGCGGGGATGCACAAAAGGCCAGAATTTGAGGAAAAATTGGATTCAATATTATGTAGTATTATTATTCAGTATTATGAAGTCAGAGGAGGTTATGGAGAAAGATAAGTTGCAAAAGCAATTCAAATACATGAATGAGAAGTCAAATTTGTGACATTAGGAACTCAAAACCAATATTGATCAGTCAGCTATAAGTGGATGATGGGCAATTAATGATTGGCACTTGTTGCAAAATAGGTTGGGGCAGCAGAGATTTGGATCAATTGAAATTTGAAGAGATTCGTGAATGAGAGCTTGGTCATGAGATTATTGGAATGGTCTAGGTTGAAGTGACAAAAATTTATTATGTTTTGTCAACAGAATTGCTGAATGAAAATACTGGGGTCAATGTTTCATGGGTGGAAGAGGGTGGTGGTTATAGTTAGAAGATAGTTCAGAGCTTAGTACAATGCTGAAGTTAAGAACAGCTTGGTTCATTTTAAAACAATGTTCAGGGAAGGAAATGGAATCTGTCACAAGGAGACAGGATTTGTGGCAGACAGCTAAAACAAGGTTTTGGTTTGCCTAATCTTCACAAATTTTTGCATAAAAGTCCATTAGATTACAGAGAGACAGAGACAGAGACAGAGACAATCTGTAGTTGTTGTCACTGAGAGATAAGGGAGTTGAGGTTAAATTTTGGAGGTGCTCCAGAGAAAACTGAGTGAAGGCAGGATGGGGTTAAACCATGAAGTGGAGCCAAGGTAGAGGCATTCTGATGGAGCTGGACAATAGAAGCAATGTGCTGGCAGGAATATCAAAGACTGGAGAGAGGTTAAGAGTTAATACACGTCACACAGAATCAAAGAGATCTTTCCAGGTTATGGTTATGTCCATTGCTGTGACCTGGAATGGTCAAAAATATGATGGTGAGATTGAAATATAGGGAGAGGAAATTCTGCCCTAGGGACGTGGCAAGAGACATGGAGAGAAGTGAAAATAGTTTGCTGAGTTGACCCTGGAGAGCTATTCATCCCTTTCTCATTGTCTGCCAGATTGTCGGAGATGGGACATCCAATTCCCCAAATCTATGGGAAGTCAAGAGCACAGCTGAGGGACAAAGGATGGCCTCTGAAAGCCACCAATTACTGCCCCTTGCCTCCAACCTCCCTGACTGCTTTGGCAGCTTTTCAATTTTCTGGCACTTTACGAATCTTGAAACTAGCTTTTTAAACGCCTGTCCTTGTACATTCTACAAAGGGAAAGGCCACAAAACGTATCAGCATTTGGGGACATAATCCAAAGGAATGACTTACTGTTGAACAAGCCTTGGTCAGCACTTCATTATTTTTGTCGTCACAAGAGATCATAATCCATTTTTGTTTCAAACTTTTTTGACACCTTTAGTTTTACACTGGAGGTATTTTGTCTCTCGAACAATCATCTTACTTTGGAATCCAGGCTTAAAAGCATCCGTAGTATTTTAAAGCTCTGGCCTTTTGTAATGAATGAAAAGTTGGAAAAGTGAGATGTTTTCTGTCACATCAGGGAGGAAACAAAGACATTTGGACAAGCTCATTATTTATTTTAACTTCTTCTGCTTCCCTCGAGAACTGTAGAGAGCATTAATCATGATTCCAATAAAGCCCATTATTCAGAATTTCCCACCTCCAGAGGCCAAGATATGGAAATGTACACCTTTTACATACCAAATTAGAAATCTCCTTAGATGATCTCCGAATTTTCCTTTCATGTCTTCTGTCACAATGCAGGAATAAAGATGTCACTCTTGTCACTGGGAATAAGAAGTCTTGCTCATAACTTACTTAGAAGTCCCAGACCATGAACCAAGGTACTGGATGTAATTAATTTAATTTAGTTTAATTATGCAGTTCTTGCTGTTTATGTTGCTTGATATTTGTTTTCACAGTAAGGGACCAAATGAATAAGAGTTATTTTTTAAGCAAACAGCAACCAATTTGGTCATACTTAATTTAAGTGCTGGCTTGGTGTTTATAAATGTATGGGAACAGTTTATCACATGCAGATGGTGAACACATTTGTAAACTGGTCAACAAATTCATAACATTTCCTTGACATGATTCTCAATAACAATAATGGTCCACAATTATTATTTTCAATGAACTTGTTCTTTTGGACATGTTTACAAGGTTCTTGCAATAGCTCAGTTGGGCCTTAGCCTGACCTCAGGAGGTAATACACCAGGAAATCCCAGTGTTCAAATCCTGTCTGTCCTGAGCTGATTGAACATCGAGATGCTGACAATATAATTAGCTTTAATAACCCTGCCAAATCTGTTTGGGAATGCTCTGTGAAGCACATTGGGACATTTTCATTTACATTAAAGAAAATGCTACATATAAAGAAGTTGTTGTGGCTGATATTGTCAGGAACCAAGCACCCAGCCAACATACCTGATAGGAATCTTGTGATTCTAGTTGTAAAGGCCATTTGTGACTTTTTAAAAAAAAATTCATTTGTTGGTGGTGGTTGTAGGGGCTCTGGCGAGGTCAGTATTTATTGCCCTTGAGAAAATAGTGGTGAACTGCTGCAGTCCATCTGGTGTAGGCACACCCTCAATGCTGCTGGGGAGTGAGTCTTAGATTTTGACCCAGCAGTACTGGAGGAATGGTGATATATTTCCAAGTCAGGATGGTGGGGAACTTGCACTGAAGATTTAAATAGCTTTAGGCTGTATCTTGCTAAAGTGTGCATCTTAGGGGAACATAAAGCTACCTTGTTTTTGAAAAAAGTAAGTATAAGGTTAGGGTGTAAGAAAAAAAGGAATCCCTTTCATAAAGGCCAAATGTCTCAAATCACCATACAGCTAAGAATGTACTTTTCAAGTATAGTCACTGTAGTAATGTAGGAAGAAGTAGCCAATTTGAACATGCCGTGTCTCCACAAACAACACAGAAATCCATGACCGATAATCTGATTAAGGGTTAACTATTGTTCACGACACTCAGAAATAACTCATCTTCTCTTTGAAATGGTACCACTCAGAAATTTTCATGTTTGAGAGGGCAGATGGCTCAGTTTAACATTTCATCAAAAGAGGGCCCCTCTGGAATGTCAGCTGTGACTTTTGTCATGAAGCTTACTAATGCTTAGGCAAGACTGAGCAATGATACCTTCTTGCAAATTATGAAAATTATTTTATTTTCTGGAAAAGAACATGAATTAAATCTGTCCTCCTTGTGCTACTTTAAAATTTGAAATACATCACCACATTGAATCTGTCAAGAGATACCTGAAACTGTTGACCAACTACATGTATATGACATTTCTACATCCTGGTTTCAAATCCACCTCAGACTAATAAGGTTTAAAACTTCTCTACTGTAAGGTCCTGTGCAAAAGGCCAACTCAGTGGTGTTAAAGCCTACATCTTAAAACTGGATTAAGTACAGCAGTGATAACCTCACTCAGACTGGCACAGAATGGCTGATGTAGGAAATGGGAAGGTGTCACGTTGGTGCAAGGGGAAGTGTTCTCCGTGCTTGCTTTTAAAGGCATACTTTGGGAGCAAAAGATGAGGGAGCAGAATTGGGATTGCTGATGCTAATAGTGGGGAATTGAAATTGTCTAATTCTCCAGCAATCCCATGATCACCTCAATATGTGCAAAATGCACAACTTATTAAATGCATGAAAATTAAGAATAAATAGAAGACGTGTTACTTAAGTTACATTTTTGGTCTTGCATCCAAAGGATAATTTCACCTTCATTAGTGTGGATCAGTGCCTTACTCTCATCTTTTATGGGAAGGAAACAGCTTTACATCTCCATGGATTAAATAATCCCATGCATCTTGGTTGAGTGGAACATTTTCAGACTATTTATAGGGCAGCGGGTTGAAAGTGAATACTTACCTGGCTTAACTGCTTTGTTTTTGTTTGAGCTGTGACAGTAAACCTAAATAATCTGAGGAAGTTCAGTAACTGAAATGAAATTGTATGCTATTTTTTCTGTCAAAGGCCCACTCACATTAAATGCATGTATAATGGACACCTACTTGCCCATAATCTTCCTTTTGAAGTGACACTCCCTTGGAAACCTTGGGGGAGAAACTGGCCAGTGCCAGCAGTGTTGATAGCCAATCATTTTTCACCACCACTGGCTTGGAAAGTACTGATGAGATTTCTAATGTTAAACAAACCAAAAGTGAGAATAAAGGCTAAAAAAAAACTCAGAGTGAGCTTGAACTATTGTTCTCTGAGTTTCAGTGGGGAGTACACCGGGTATGGGGAAAGATTGGCTGCTGTAGAAACTACAAATCTGTTTTGTATTGTTGGCGCATACCAATCCCAGCCTTTTTGACTTGAAGGCCCAAGGAGTTACATAGTTTCAAATCAGTCCAGGAAGGACATTAAGTCAAGGGCGAGAGTGATTGGACTTGAAATCAGAACACAAAATCAATACTATAGAAATCATGAGGATAAACAGAAATCAATGCTACAGATTATTCTTAGCCTTAGATTAAGTCCAAAAAAGAAATCACTGCAGAGAGAAATTTACTGTGTACTAAGATGGCTTGATAAGCTGTGATATCTTGGAGATGTGATACCTACTCAAAGCAAGAAAATAAATGATTCCTTTTCCATTGTTTTCATTGTTACCTCCACTGAACACATTTTATCATTTGGTTTGCGCTCTTGCATGTAAGTGATAGATTGTTATAGACAAAAAGTCTGTCAAAGTTAAAGAAATAATAGATGTCAGAAGTTTAAATCATGAGCATGTTGTAGCAGATATAAAATATATGGGAAATTATATCCGATTAGTTTTTTCTCATGACCTGAATATTAGTAATATGTTATCGGCGCCATGTTCTTTAATAAATCTGAGGAATGGTCCATTCCACTAACACACAGCCAGCTATTTCATCCGATTTAAATATAGAAAATGTAGAGATATCTAATATAGAATGAGAACTGTATGACTGATATAGCCATAAATCATTCCTCTAAAACATGTTTTTTGGCTCAAGTATATATTTATTTCATCACCAATTTGGAAAGTTATTTCCCTCACTTTTAATTATTTCACTAATTATAACATGCACCAATTTCTCGGCCTAAAGGTCAGAAAGATAACTCTCTTCTCAGCCTCTGTTAACAAAGCTGTACAATTATCCCATTTATAAAGATACCCCGTGGGAAAAGAATGATGTCTATGACAAAGATTGAGCACTTGCCATGCCTGAATAACAAACACAGCCTCCTTCCCTCATACACAAACAGAACATTGTGGATGCTGAAACAAAAAAGTCACAGATGCTGGAAATACCTTGTAAATCAGGCAGAATCTGTGAAGAGAGATAGAGTGTTCTGATGAACAAACATCTCCATCTGAAATTTCTGCTTTTTGTCTCAGGGTGAAGACAGCTATAACGATAAGCTGAAAGGGAAAGTCCACTCGGTCTTGCGTCAAACAGGTGTTTAAGTAATCACGCATGAGACTTTTAACAGGGCTTATTTCCCAGGGCAGTAACTACTTTTCCTGCCCTGCCTCAAACCACTGGTCATTCTGAAGTGAGCAGCCATTGTGAACTGCAGCACTGCTACAGAGCCTGTGGCTGGTGACCATACAACAATCCCAGAGCACAGGAAAAACAGGCACAGGGTGTACCTTTTCAGGGGTGGTGATTGTGGAGGGGAGAGTCACAAAGGAGAGGGCTCTTGGACATTAGAAACTAGGGCAGGGTGTGATTTTCAGCAGCTTTCCTGCAATGGTACAATGCCACCAGCCCCTCAATCCGTTCCCATAATAATCCCTAAAGATTGGGGCAAATCAAAGATTGTTTCCCCAAAACTGGTAGAAAAGACAGCCAGTGCTCTCACCCACCAGTAACAGATTCCTTCAGGGTTGTGATATGGGAGATCTTTAACCAGTTGTTAAGTGACGGCGGTCAGTGGGGTCACAGTTGTAGGTGGACAGATAGGCTTCCCTCCCAAAATTTTGTTCCTTTGATGTTAGGAAGGTGGCATAAGCCTCTGATGTCAAATGCCCACAATCAGCCCCTCATACCACCCTGACTACTCCTGTTTAGGAACGGAGGATGCCAGGAGTAACTCAGTTTCTTTATACTGACACAGAGTCATAGAGATATACAGCACTGAATCAAACCCTTCGGTCCAACTCATCCATGCCAACCAGATATCCTAAATTAATCTAGTCCCATTTGCCAGTTTTTGGCCTATATCCCTCTAAACCCTTCCTATTCATATATCCATCCAGATGCCTTTTAAATGTTGTAATTGTATCAGCCTCCACCACTTCCTCTAACAGCTCATTCCATGCACACACCACCTTCCATGATTAAATTCAGAATTCTTCAAGTGTCAGTTACATTTATTTTGGTCAATAAGTAATCACTGGATTTCGATGTTGTGGCTATTATGGAGACACGGATAGAACAGGGACAGGATTGAATGTTGCAGGTTCCACGTTTTAAATGTTTTAGTAGGGTCAGAGATGGGGGTAAAAGAGGGGGAGGTGTGGCATTGCTTGTCAAAGATAGATTTACAGCGGTGGAAAGGACAATGGATGAAGACTCGCCATCTGAGGTAGTTTGGGCTGAGGTTAGAAATAGGAAAGGTGAGGTCACCTGTTAGGAGTTTTCTACAGGCCTCCTAATAGTCCTACAGACGTAGAAGAAAGGATTGCGAGGATGATTCAGGAGAAGAGTGAAAGTAATAGGGTGGTTGTTATGGGGGACTTTAACTTTCCAGATATTGACTGGGAAAGCTATAGCTCGAGTACGTTAGATGGGTCGGTGTTTGTCCAATGTGTGCAGGAGGGTTTCCTGACACAATATGTAGACAGGCCAACAAGAGGTGAGGCCATACTGGATTTGGTTCTAGGTAATGAACCAGGCCAGGTGTTAGAATTGGAGGTAGGTGAGCACTTTGGGGACAGTGACCACAATTCGGTGACTTTTACTCTAGTGATGGAGAGGGATAAGTGTGCACTACAGGGCAAGAGTTAAAGCTGGGGACAGGGAAATTATGATGCAGTGAGGCATGACTTGGGATGCGTGGCTTGGAAAAGTAGGCTTCAAGGGAAGGGCGCAATCGATATGTGGAGATAAGTATGTACCTGTCAGGCAGGGAGGAAAGGGTCGTGTGAGGGAGCCGTGGTTTAATAAGGAATTGGAATCACTTGTTTTTTTTTAATAGATATTTTTATTGGAAATTTAACATTTTGACAAATTTACAAAAATAAGCAGAATTTTCAAGCACAAACATTAATATAAAAATAGATCTTAAATATATAATCATCAAAATTCAACTAATCCACAATCATCCAGAGTGTATAGTTGAGTCGCTTACATCCTTCAAACAAGAGAAAATGTTCTCTAATACACTCATAACAGTATGATAAAAAGGAAGCTATTTCCAAACAATAAGAACAAAAAAAAATTAAACATGTTTGAATGGAGATCTTCCCCCTTGTTCTCAGGGGGCCTTACTACCTTTCCAACGTTCCACCATATCCTCTCCCAAACAGTGTCCCACCCTCGACCCGGGCGCTCCTTAATAGGATTTAGATATAATACCGAGCTAGAGTTAACAGTGAGCGCCGCACCCTCACCCCTCCCCACCCATACCTGAGTATATCTGATAGCATCAATGCCACGTACAAACACACATAACTATAAAATTACAACTCCAACAGATTACAGTTAAGTATAATAACATAAGATAGCAAGGAAGACAACCCCGCTCCCACAGGCAAAAGTAAAGTAGAATAAAGTATCCATTTCGCCTCACGGAGTGTGGGAGAGGCAAGCCAACATAAATTGTCTCTTACGATTTATTTAACTGAGTCTAAAAGTTTCTTGGCCTCTTCCGGTGATCTAAAATTATACTCGGATCCTTCGTGGGTAAAGCATAACGTCGCTGGGTAGCGTAAGGTGTATTGAATATCTAAGTCCCTTAAACATTTCTTCACCTCATCAAACGCCTTCCTTCTTTGTGCTAAAGCCGGGGAGAAGTCCTGAAATAACATAATCTTGGATCCTTCATGAATCATAGCTTTAGGATCCTTTCCAAGCTTTCTGGAGGCATCCAGGAGTATCTGCCTCTCCCTATAACTCTGCAGCCGGAACAGGACCAGGCGTGGGCGCTGGTTTGGGCCAGATCCGCGTACTGCGACCCGGTAGGCCCACTCCACCCTTACCCGGTCAGTTTCAGCCCCCAGGTTTAAAAGCTGGGGCAGCCATCGCTCCAGAAATACTACTAACTGTTCTTTCCCTTCTTGCTCTTGAAGGCCCAGCAACCGAATATTTTTTCTCCGATTTCTGTTGTCAATATCATCCATGTAGATTTCAAAGGCCCTGATTCTCTGCTCGAGGGTTCGCACCTGTTCTGCAGCTGTTTGAGCTGCAGCCTCGGAGGTCGTGGCCTTTAGTTCCGCCCCCTCCACTCGGCCCTGCAATTCCCCGATAGTTTGATTCTGTTTCTGCAGCTTTTCTTCGAATGAGTTCCATCTCTGTCGGGATTCTGCGATGAAATTGACGAGTGTCGATTCCAATCTGGCAATCATCTCTATAAGGCCTGTTTTTACATCAGCTGCAGCCGGAGGAGAGGAGGGTGGGGGAGGGGTCTTTGTTTTCTGAGAGCTGCGGGGTCCCTTTGATTTACTCATTATCCACTCAGTATTAGACTATTTAAATATAATATTCAGCAGCTAATTAAGATTAAAGAAATTTTTTGGGTGGTTTGGCAAGTGTGGTGGGGGCAGGAAACCCACTTTTCCCAGGTTTTGGGAAGGGCTCTGTAGACTCAGACTTGCTGAGTCGCCGCCATCTTGGATCTCCCTGGAATCCCTTGTTAAAGGGAAGAGGGCGGCCTATGTAAAGATGAGGCGTGAAGGTTCAATTGGGGCAATTGAGAGTTATAAGGTAGCCAGGAAAGATCTGAAGAGAGAGCTAAGAGCAGCAAGGTGGGGACATGAAAAGTCCTTAGTTGGTAGAATTAGGGAAAACCCAAAGGCTTTCTATAGGTATGTCAGGAATAAAAGAATGACTAGGGTAGGAATAGGTCCAGTCAAGGATAGTAGTCGGAAGTTGCGTGTGGAGGGTGAAGAGATTGGGGAGACACTGAATGAATACCTTTCGTCAGTATTCACTCAGGAACAGGACATTGTTGCCGATGTGAATATTGAGTCACAATTAATTAGAATGGATGGCTTTGAGGTATGTAGGGAAGAGGTGTTGGAAATTCTGGAAAGGGTGAAAATAGATAAGTCCTTTGGGCCTGATGGCATTTATCCTAGGATTCTCTGGGAAGCAAGGGAGGAGATTGCAGAGCCATTGGCCTTGATTTTTATGTCCTCGTTGTCTACAGGAATAGTGGCAGAAGACTGGAGGATAGCAAATGTAGTTCCCTTGTTCAAGAAGGGGAGTAGGGATAACCCTAGTAACTATAGGCCGGTGAGTCTCACTTCTGTTGTGGGCAAAGTCTTAGAGAGAATTGGAAGGGATAGGATTTATGAACATCTGGATAGGAATAATATGATCAAGAATAGTCAGCATGGTTTTGTGAGGGGCAGGTCGTGCCTCACAAACCTTATTGAGTTCTTTGAGAAGGTGACTAAGGAGGTGGACAAGGGTAAAGCAGTAGATGTGGTGTATATGGATTTTAGCAAGGTGTTTGATAAGGTTCCCCATGGTAGGCTAGAAGGTTGGGTGAGCAAGTTTGCGGATGATACGAAAGTCGGTGGAGTTGTTGACAGTGAGGAAGGATGTGGCAGGTTACAGTGGGATATAGATAAGCTGCAGGGCTGGGCAGAAAGGTGGCAAATGGAGTTCAATGTAGCTAAGTGTGAAGTGATTCACTTTGGTAAGAGTAACAAGAAGATGGGGTATTGGACTAATGGTCGGATACTTGGTAGTGTGGATGAGCAGAGGGATCTTGGTGTCCATGTACACAGATCTCTGAAAGTTGCCACCCAGGTAAATAGTGCTGTGAAGAAGGCATATGGCGTATTGGCTTTTATTGGTAGAGGAATTGAGTTCCGGAGTCCTGAGGTCATGTCTGCATAAGACTCTGGTGCGGCCGCATCTGGAGTATTGTGTGCAGTTTTGGTCGCCATACTATAGGAAGGATGTGGAGGCACTGGAACGAGTGCAGAGGAGGCTTACCAGGACGTTGCCTAGTATGGTAGGAAGATCGTATGAGGAAAGGCTGAGGCACTTGGGGCTGTTTTCATTGGAGAAAAGAAGGTTTAGGGGTGACTTGATAGAGGTGTACAGGATGATTAGGGGTTTAGATAGGGTTGACCATGAGAACCTTTTTCCACATATGGAGTCAGCTATTACGAGGGGGCATAGCTTTAAATTAAGGGGTGGTAGATATAACACTGATGTTAGGGGTAGATTCTTTACTCAGCAGGTCGTGAGTTCATGGAATGCCCTGCCAGTAGCAGTGGTGGACTCTCCCTCTTTATGGGCATTTAAACGGGCATTGGATAGGCATATGGAGGATAGTGGGCTAGTGTGGGTTAGGTGGGCTTGGATCGGCGCAACATCGAGGGCCAAAGGGCCTGTACTGCGCTGTATTTTTCTATGTTCTATGTTCTATGTAAAACCAGAAATTGCTGGAAAAGCTCAGCAGCTCTGGCAGTTTCTGTGTTGCAAAAGCAGAATAAATTCTGCTGCCTGACCTTTCAGCGTTTGCAGCATTTTTCTATTTTCACTTCCTTTCCAATATTCACATCCCAGTGCAGAGTTCCCTCCCAAACTCTCCACATCTCAGTCTCACATCTCTATGTTTAAAATGTTGGCTATCCATCCAAATGTTTGGCTTCATCATACCACTGTGAAGTACTTTTGGATATTATTACACACAAATGTGAACATTTATTATTGTTTCGAGGTGACAGTCTGTTGTATTACTTCAATTCTCAACACAACATAATGATTTAGAAATTTAGTACGTCATTTAATTGCCATAGCTTTAGTTCATTTATACTTTCCATTACTGGCAATCTTGCTTCAGTTTTTGTTCTTAAATAGGGTTCAATCAAAATGTAACATAAACTCACAAATCAGTATACTTAATCAAATGATAAGCACTAAAAGCAAATTAGAAGTAAATTAACAAGAATAAATGCTTTGAACATCTTGAACATAAAGGTTTATTGGACCAGAATGTGCAATTACTCGGAATCTAATGGTATCCATCAAGAGTTAGACTTACCCCTGTTCCTTTCTCTAATTTTGTTCGCCAAATGGCTGCAAGTATGGTTTATTAACATCACAGTGGAGGGAGCATTGTGCTCAGGTCCTAACTAAAGGAGAAGCAATAGGTATCTTTAGAAGTAATGGGACTTAAGGATTGGAAAATAAATCAAGGAAGATCAGAAAAAAAGGGTGAATTCAATTTAAGTCCAATTACAGAAAGGATTACATAAGAGAATCGTCCATTCTTTCTGGTGGTAAGCTTAGGCAAGAATGACACTTAATTCAGTAAGGTAGTCACAGTCCTGACTCACACCACCCTCTCTCCTCCACCAGAATTACATTCTGGATGGAAAGTTTCACCTTCCCACCCACCGCCAATTGAAGCCCTGACTTGGCCAATCAATCACCACCACTGCTAGGACTAATCCAACTGCAGGTGGAACTGTCACAACAGCTACTTTCCTATGGGCATCTTGTCACTGCAGAGAGATGGTGGAGAGTTCCTCAACCAAAGGCAATCAGTCCCAGAGGGAAGGACTCAACATTGGGCAGGAGTGTGGGCCGCACGGTGGCACAGTGGTTAGCACTGCTGCCTCACAGCGCCTGAGACCCAGGTTCAATTCCCGACTCAGACGACAGACTGTGTGGAGTTTGCACGTTCTCCCAGTGTCTGCGTGGGTTTCCTCCGGGTGCTCCGGTTTCCTCCCACAGTCTAAAGATGTGCGGGTCAGGTGAATTGGCCATGCTAAATTGCCCGTAGTGTTAGGTAAGGGGTAAATGTAGGGGTATGGGTGGGTTGCGCTTCGGCGGGTCGGTGTGGACTTTTTGGGCCGAAGGGCCTGTTTCCACACTGTAAGTCTAATCTAATCTAAACAGTTATGCCTTTCCCATTGCTTCCAATGCCTCTGCCTTTCTCTCCTGATGACCCTGTGACCTCTTTAGGAGGTGCACCTCTGCCAGCAGGTATGGCTCTCTCCATAGTACTGCTGAGCAGAAGAGGCTGGCAGCTGTGAGTGGGCAGGATTTTCACCCTTGGGATCTTAAGTCCAAGGTGGACTTCGTGCCAGTGGACCTTTCCTGAAAAACGCAACACATGGCTTTTGCCAGCTCCACAGCCAACAGGCGAGAATCTTGATCCCTCAACAAGATTCATTGAGACGAATAGAAAGGTTGGATTAAGCAAAGGGAAAATTGAAAATTGAAACAGAGATAACAGTGGAACATAATTAAGTGACATTTTTTTAAAAACTGGATATAAAATCCATGAACTGTAAGAGTGAGATTTCACTCATTAATTAATTTTCAGGGCCAGGAAAAGGCTACCTGCGCTTTAATTCCTAGTCTTACTTTAAGGTGGGTTTAAATTGTATCTGCAGCACAAATATTGCAACTTCATGATGCATGTCCATAGCAAAGTACTGAGTGAAATCATGTTTTTACAAAGCTTTGTGCTGGCAAAACAACGCACCACCATAATTTGCATATGCATATTTAACCTCAAATCTGACCCTTGCCTGATGATTCTGTACTATTTGTGTTTAAATAAAATACCACCATTAGCCTTATTGTTACATTGACATCAAAAACTGCCATTGTTTTTCAACCCAGGATTAGATCTTACATTAGAAAATCATTATTTCTTGAACGTCTCCCAATCTGGCAACTTTATCAGAGCAGAATCAGGTGAACAGGAGCAACAGTGAAGCTAATTTAAAATTCGAGCATGATCACATGTTCCTGAGTTATCCCCAAATATTTTCAATCAAGATTTTCCTGGTTTGCCTCACTCCAATAAAGGAACCCAATTACATTTGAAGATTCCTCAGAAAATTTCAAGCTTCTCGTTTTATTACTTCTGCACTCAATTATCCTTACTTCCTCTTCCACTAGGGCCCTGCATTCCCATGTTACCAATTTCTTCCCTAACTTTCATGCCCAGATACATATAATGCTGAGCCATTGAACATGATGTTCCTCTGCCACTTTCGCCAACCTTGATTGTGTTCCATTCACACTACCAAACAACTCCTTAAGCTGCACACTGCATTGATCTAACCACACACTTGGCCCCACATCCACAAGCATCCACTCCCTCCACTATTGATGGTCAGTAGTAGTAGTGTGAACTATCTACAAGATGCAATGCAGAAATTCACCAACTTCCAAACCCATGATGACTTCCATCTGGAAGGACAAGGGCAGCAGCTATGTGGGAACACCACCACTTTGCAAGTCCCCTTCCGAACCATTCACCATCCTGACTTGGAAGTATCTTGCCTTCCTTAACTGTTACAGGGTCAAAATCCTGGAATTCCCTCCCCAGGGACATTATGGATCAACCTATAAGAAAAACCCACCACCCCACTCACGAAAATCTCATTAAATCTCCAATCCACATCTGCTCCATCCTATTCAATGACTCCCAACTTCTGCTGAATTAACAACTACATCTCCCACCCTCCAATCCATGCCCATTTGCTCCATTCATTCCTCAGCAGGTCTTTTGTGCTCCTAATGTTTTACCTCTTACTCCTTGCTCCAATTGCCATGTGTATTCCACAGCTCCAACATCTTATGACCCAACTCCCCGCCCCCCATCCTCTCTCTCTTTCTCATCCCCAACAAGCACATCCATCTCACAGCTATGAATGTCCATCACACCCCATCAGCTGTATTAAGATGCTCACTTCGCTCCCCTACATACCCCCATCTCCAAGGTATACCGCAGGACGACCTAGAAAACTGCAAAACTAAAAAAACAAGAAAAACAAAGTCAGCCTGGTTTCCAGTTTGCAAGTTAGAACTTTGCAGCCAATTAAATCCACCTATCAAATGAACTAGGAATTAACAAACAGTTAGAATTATTTACATTTGTAAATTTTGATAATTCTCCCTCAGGGAGTTTTTAAGCCATGCTCCATATTCCATACCCCAGCAAACAGCACCACAGTGTTAAAGTGATTAGCTGCCTCATGTATCCCAATACGTGAGGCAGCCCCAATAGCCTATTTGTGCTTATGATCTTGACATCACTAGTAAGGACAGTGTATATTAAAATATTTTCCACAGAAACTTCAAAACAGCGACCTTAGAAGCTCCCTTGTGAGCTATTCTGACAGTTTGACTTATAAGGTTGACCATGCTTTGACTTTGGTGGCTTCTGCCTTGCAAGATCAGATTGCTAATGCTGCAAAATCCACAGAGAACTGCTTTCTGTCCATTTCTCAAACCATTCCCGTTCTGATTTTTCTTCTCTAATATGACAATTCTGTTTTCCCTTTGTTCACTCCCAGAATGTGAGCATCACTGGCTGAGCCAGCATTTATTCCCATCTCTAGCTGTCCTAGAGAAGGTGGGGATAAGCCTCAACTGTGAAGTTTCACATGGGTTCCTGTTGCTGCAAGTGTGAATCTCTCTCTAAAAAGCAACCCCGGATCCCCTGATGGACAGAGGACTCATTGCAACTTTGAGTGAAGCATGCGTAGAATGGCTGAACTGGTTGTTCTCAAAGGAATTGTTAAAGACTGCTTTGAAAAAGATGGTCTTTTTCTGGCCTGACAAACAGTTTTCACCCAGCTGCCCGGTGCCCCCTTCCTGAATCATTGTGTTTCCCCCTTCTATCCTCTCTTAGTGAATGAAGCCTGGCTGTCAAAATAGCCCTTGCCTCTCCCAAACCTGCTGTGTTGGAGCCTCAGGAGAGCACCTCCCACCAAAGGCTGCTCATTATTAGAAATCACAACTGTATGTCACAGATCTTCATCTTAATGTTGTTAGAAGATATCTAACAGCTCTCCTGTTTGCTATCCATGGCTATTAAGCCTTATACTCATTTAGAGAAATGAATCCAACAATGTTTAATTCAGTATTTCTCTTCATTTCTTTCTCCTGCACTGTCACAGCTTCTGATATTTTCAAGCACATCTGTTCAGCTTCCCAATTAGCATCTATCCTCGTCCCTTTCAGGTCCTTTCTCTAACAGTGAATGTCTGTCAGCAGTTTTCCCCTTTGTGATACTATATCTGTATTCATGTGATTTTTTTTCCCAATTGGTGTTTCCCCATAGATGGATGATAAAGGTCAATGAAGTACAAATTCTCTGCTTGTAAGGTCTAACTTCCCTCATCTCCTAGTTGCATATCAGAAAAGGAAATGTACAGGTTTTGCATGAACAATAGGGAATTAAAGATCTGGAATGCAAAGTTAGCCTCAAGTGACAGATGGGTCAGTATCAAAGAGAGCAGCTAATCTATAAGCTTCAAATCTCTTTCGCTCTGCACAGGCCACATTCAGAATCTACTTTGGCAATAATTTATAGGCTTATTAATATCGCATCGCTTATAAATACAGAGGCATACAAAATGAGCAGCTGGTGCATTACTGCATCTTCAGAAATGGAACAAGAAAAGTATGAATAAATGATTAGGCAGAGAAATGAATTGACAACAGGCAGAGGATAAGGTCCACTAACATGGTGCTTTTAGGTCCCAGTCTACTGGGTGGTTAAGCAAAATCAAGTGCAATGAATGCGATAAGCTGCAACATCTGCAAAGACCATAAAGTAAAGTGATGGTTGAGCTAGTCTAAGCAAATTTATCAGCAATTACTCCTTGATACAATGGGAATAAAAACAAAGACATCCAACAGTTTTAACAAATCTATTCTTGCATAATTTGCAGGATGGCAACAGAACATAAAGTGGTAACATTGAGCTGATGGTTAGCCTACAGCGTTGTGTAATGTGTTGCTCAATTTTTCTTGTATATCACTTATTGTATTGCCCATGTTGAGTCCGAAGTTACACCATTTTAAAAAATGAAATGGGTGTTTATGGCATGTCGCTATAATATCAAAGCCACTGATTTACAGCTACTGAAGAACTCAAATTGCATTGCTGTTAAATAGTGTACAGAACCTTTATAAATGTTTTAGGGGCTTAAACTCCATACCAGTCCTTTATTTAATTAGGGCCATAAATGAACAGCCTCTATTTTATATGTTAGTCAATCTCTAAAGGTGTTTACATGAGATGTCAAGGCCAATTTGAGTCATTAGGAGAGATGGAGTAATTGTGAAGGGAATCAGAGAATAGTTGGACTGTGCAAATGGCATTGTTTACCAGACTTTGAAGTCATGCATCTCTCTTAGTTCACTGTAATGCTTTGATTTTTTTGTTAAAAAGCAAAACCAATTAGGAAGTGTATATTTTAGCATGTGGAGTCTTGTGGCTGTCAGCATTAGGAGGAGAACGTACACCTCATTGCTGGGCATCCTGGGTCTGATGAAATTGTTTGGTAACTTCTTAATTTAAAGATGACACATTTGTGTTTTATGACTTATTCTTGGATAAGTACTTTTGTATTTGCTTTTCTTTCTGCATTTCTTTTTGCGTGTCTTTCCTGTGCATCTCCTCCACTTTCTTATCTCTTTGTGCTTTCTTATCTCGTTGTGCCTTCACCACTGATATTAATTACAATGTTTACATTTTCCAATTATTACCAAACACCCATATAACAAAATAATAATTAGAGGTTTTGATTTAAATACTCAGTCAATTGAAGTCAAATTAGGATGAGGAAAGGCAATGTCTGTTTCTGCATTGTACTATCAATTCCCTCACTATGAATATAATCTCACTCACTGGGTGCAACAGGTAGCACTGATTGGTAAGTTTACATTTTCCAGCTAGCCAACAAAATACAAATGGTAGTAATAGACTTCTGGTTTGCTTTCAGAAACCAATTCATTTCTCGCATAAAAAGAAACTGAATTAAGATGGAAAAAGAAACTGCATTCTGTCTGTCACATGCTCTCAGCTTAGTATCTATAATGTATTTATTATTCAAGCGCTAACTGAAACTAGATATGCAGAAACAGCCCAATCCAACGTGTTTCTTTACTCCCTTGGTCGTATGCACATCCTGTTTTAAAATGTCGGAGAAATTTGCCCACTATGCCAATCTGTTGGAGAAATTTGTCCAATAGGTTAGAAATCACAAAACACCGCTTGAAGTGAAATTGACAAACAGTTTATTGCAAGCCATATTGCTGGAAGAGAAATTGACTAGACTGACACAGAGCTGACAGTCTGCACAGGTAGATCAGAATTTCTGTTCCTAAAGTTGAGGATGGGACCAGTTTTATAGTAATGCTGCACAATGACACTGACGAAGAAATGGGAAACTACAAAGTAGCTGGAAATGGAGTAATCTAGTTACAAGGATGCTAATTGGAAACAATTGTTGGATGGATGTCCTGTTGCTTCACATAATGACAGTATGATGGTTCCATTCCTCTTCACAGGTAGGTGTCAATGTCTCTTCTGAAGTGGTGAGGTGCTTCCATTGTCTTGTTCCAGGAGCAATGTCCTTGCTGGTGCCTCTCTGTCTGACCCACTCTTTGTGTGGCTTTGGTATTGCTGGGTTGTGAAACTGCCCTTAGGGCTTTGAGAAACCTGTGGTGCTCTGCCATGTCCATGGGAGCTTAAAGCATATTCCTTTGTCTGCGTGCTGTCTGATTCGACTTGTGAGTTGCTCGGGAATTCTGGGTGTTCTGGTACAGTTTGGCTAATTTTGCTTTTATGGGCCTATCGTGGGTTAGCAAATAAAACCATATAAAACAAACCTCAAAAAACAAAAAAAAATACATTGAAACTTCAAAAACTTTTGAGGTTTACTCTCAGTCTTTTTCATAGTTACATTCAAGCCAGCCGGATAGATTTTGCTTGAAGCTGAGCAGGTGGACTATCATTTCGATGCCAAACGTCCAATGTGGGAAACTATGTCCATTGCAAATATTGAGACTATTGCACATATTCAGACTATGGTAGCTCAGTGGTTAGCACTGCTTCCTCATATAACCAGCGACCTGGGTTTGATTCCAGCCTTGGGTGATTGTCTGTATGGAATTTGCACATACTCCCCATGTCTACATGGATTTCCTTCCACAGTCCAAAGATGTGCAGGTTAAATGAATTGGCCATGCTAAATTGCCTAGAATGTTCAGGGATGTGTTGGTTAGATACAGGATAATATGGGTCTGGGTGGGTTACTCTTAGGAGGGTCAGTGTGGACTTGTTGGGCCAAAGGGCCTGTTACTACACTGGAGGGACTCTAGGTCTTTGTTCAGCTAAAAGTGGAACAACTCTGAGAAAAAAATATTAATTCAATTTGAGGCTGAGACCTTCAGTTGAAAGTTTTAATGATATTATCTTTGTACACAAAAACAATGGTGCAGATTTTAAGTTGATGATAACCATGAGGCAAGACATTGCTTACTGCTATGTTGTTGAGATGTGAAATTTTAAGTTATAATCAGCTGGGCATATGTGTATTTCTTGAACTATTTGAATAGAACACTTTCCACAGAGCCCTGCTGAATAAACCAATGAATGTTTTATTGAATTGAAACATACAGAGTGTGTGCACATATTCTTTCTATCTGTAAAGATCAGAGCTCTCTAATGTTAATGTATTTAGCTTTTTTATTTACTCATGGCATGTGGGCATCATTGACTGGGCCAGCATTTATTGCCCATCTTTAGCTGCCCTTAAGAAGGTGGTGGTGGGCTGCCTCTTTGAACCACTGCCATCCATTTGATTTATGTAGAGCTAAAATGCAGTTGGGAGTGGTTCCAGGATATTTAGCTCCCAGAACATGCACTTGCACCATTTTGTGAACGCCAAACATCAATCCTTTTTTTTGTCAAACACGCTCTCTTCATCAGTTTTCCTAGAGTCAGGTTGACTCAAGAGCACAATAAAAATGGGAGGTGGCTCCCAATTCTGGGACTTTCAACACCATTCCATCATTTTCCAATGTTTGAGAGCACCTTCACAAGTCCCTACCAACACTTCCAACCTAATATTCCCCTGCAGAGATAGGCATCAAGTTGTGTGCCAGGTTTTTAAATAGTTGTTCATTGCATCGGAGAACCACAGACTGCATGAAAGGACACATTAAATTTCTAAAGGCTCTCTGTGTGTCCTCCTTTCAAGGTATAACCCCTAAATATCCCACAAGGCTCATCATATACCCTATGCCAAGCCATGCCCCTTGTCATCAAGACCCTGAAACTGCAAGGCACTTCACACAATTTAAGCTTCTGTAAACACATAGTGTGAACCTGCTAACCATCATTTATTACCCACTTAAGAGCCACAATTGGCTGTGGGGAGGGAGGTTTTTACAATCCTTTCATTATTGGTTTTAGTTGGGATAGAGGCACAAAGGCAGCAGGATCCCCATCTCCATCCTCCCGCTAGATTAAATGATACCCTGCCCAACAGCAAACTCACGCAGAGGATTATTAGATTATTCAAGGTGTTCATCCATCCTGGATGAGATACTTCTTGCCCTCAAATGTTTTGTAGATAGCTGTCTGTGCAATGAAGGGTGACAGCTGTTCCTTCACTGCAAACCATAAAATCTGGGCCAATATATTCAACAGTGCTGAATGGAATTGTCCTTCAAATAATGCAAGTGTACAAGAACACACATTGCAGTATCATTAATCAAATGTACCTAGGATACATGATGGTTATTAGCATCGCACCTGACTTAGCCAGGTACATACTTAGAAATCAAGAAAGAAAGAGAGGAACCGAGAAAGCAAAGAGGCTGTGAATCAGTTGATTGCATCTTGAGTCAGAGATTGAGAGTTCGACTCTTACTCCAGGCCAAGGGCGGAGGACCTTGACTGAAATGTCAATTCAGTACAGAGAGAGTGCTGCTCTGTTCGATTTGCTGTCTTTGGCTATGACATTAAACAGAGCTCCCACTTTCCCTCTCAGGTAAATATAAAAGAATCCAGGAAGATGTACACATGAGTCATCCCTGGAGACTTGGGAATTGTAACAGAATAAGTATTCCTCAATCAACCTATCAGAAACAGATCATCTGGTCATCATCAAATTCCTGTGTGTGCAAGTTTAACATATTGGCTGCTAATTGTCCTACATTACAACATTGACAACATTCCGAGAAGTATTTTACATTCAGTGCTCTATCAATCCAAGTTCTTCCTGCTAACAAAAAAAATACATGTTTTTGTCCATGGAGCTTTCAGGGCAAGAGGCATTTCCTCAGAACATTACATTTTACACATTACAGACTGGACCAGGACTGTGTAATGGGAAGGAATGGGTTCAGTCTGTCCTGTTATATCAATCTGAATATATGTAATACTGCTTCTAATCAGGACTAGTTTAATATTATTACTTGTCAGTTACTATTGCAAGCTTGCTTTTGAAGCTGCAATTCATCAAAAAGGACTTTGAAAGAACAATGCTTCCTTCAGAACGCATCCTGAATTTATAATATGGCCAAGATTAATTAAAATACATCAAAGAAATCACATCAAAATATATTGTTGAAAGAAAAGTTTTCATATTACATTTGTTTTCCAGCAAATCATCAATGATTATACTATGCCCAAAGAGGATTAAATCCCTCTCCATTATAGTCTTTTTTATTTCTTCTTACTTTCTTTTGCATATTTATATTTTTGATATTTCAGATTATATTTCTTCATTAATTTATTTCAAATTCCCTTGTCTTGATTTTTGTCAATTTTATGACAGCTTGTTTTAATTTTTAAAAAGTTAGTTAGTTGTGTTGTTTGATGTAAAGTATTTTGACACTTGCATTTTCTTTCAAGTTGTTTTGTTTTATTTTATGTTTTCATCTTTTAGCACTGCTTTAGAGTCTCTGATCTTGTCTGTCTTATTTTGTTATAGTTACCAAATTTGGACTCTCAGCTATTCTTTGTTCTACTCTGTTAAGGGAAGACCAGCTTCTGGCAATGTGCAAAATGGACAACAAACAAATTGGCAATTTGTTTCCACTTTTCCACATTTCTTTTTCTGAAGACAAAATATCTGCTAGTCTGTTTTTGCCCATTTTGCATTACAACCCAAGACTAATTTCATCCCCTAAATTTCACACCATTATGTGTTGTATTTCTGACTATATTATCACAACGGGTAAAAAATGAGGTCTGCAGATGCTGGAGATCACAGTTGAGAATGTGTTGCTGGTTAAAGCACAGCAGGTCAGGCAGCATCCAAGGAATAGGAAATTCGACATTTCGGGCATAAGCCCTTCATCAAGAATGAGGAGAGGGTGCCAGGCAGGCTAAGATAAAAGGTAGGGAGGAGGGACTTGGGGGAGGGGCGATGGAGATGTGATAGGTGGAAGGAGGTCAAGGTGAGGGTGATAGGCCGGAGTGGGGTGGGGGCGGAGAGGTTAGGAAGAAGATTGCAGGTTAGGAGGGCGGTGCTGAGTTGAGGGAACCGACTGAGACAAGGTGGGGGAAGGGGAAATGAGTTTCCTCATTTCCCCTCCCCCCACCTTGTCTCAGTCGGTTCCCTCAACTCAGCACCGCCCTCCTAACCTGCAATCTTCTTCCTAACCTCTCCGCCCCCACCCCACTCCGGCCTATCACCCTCACCTTGACCTCCTTCCACCTATCACATCTCCATCGCCCCTCCCCCAAGTCCCTCCTCCCTACCTTTTATCTTAGCCTGCCTGGCACCCTCTCCTCATTCCTGATGAAGGGCTTATGCCCGAAACGTCGAATTTCCTATTCCTTGGATGCTGCCTGACCTGCTGTGCTTTAACCAGCAACACATTCTCAACTATATTATCACAACCTCCAGTCACATTCCGTTCCTTTCTCTTTGCATGTCCACTCCATACTATTGCTTTCTTTTTTGCCCATGCTTAGTGCATCATACTATTATTTGTTAACAGCTTTTTTTCTGGTCAACACAATGCCAAAAACCAGTAAAGCACCACGCATTCTTGTGAAGTTGGGTGCACACAGTGAAGTTAAACCTGATAAATTATCTGCTTCCAGTTTTACAGACTATGGTAACATTCAATATAGGAAAAGCATTCCATTAAACTAATAATCATAAAATATGAAATTGAATATTAAAATATTATTAACCAAAATAATGTCGTATCACATTTTTAAAAATCCTAACTGTACATGTCAATCAATATCCTTTAGGGAACTCAATGGTAAGGATAACAACTATTGTGATTTCAAATCACCATGATACTCTCTACACTTTCGTATCTAGAATAACTACGATAGTCTGGTTTAAATCTTTTGAGTTTTTCAGGTGTTTGCACAAGGATACCTAGTATCAGAATTCAATGGAAACACCAAACATCCATGAAACATTTATTGACTAATACATCTAATTATTGGCAGAAATGTTCTACCATTTGGATGATTAGCATGCTTCCCCTTGTTGTGTGAAGTTGCAAACACATATTTGAGGAGACTTGTACAGTTAAATAGAAATTCGAGTGGGGATCACAGATGGCAAGGAGCAATGCAGGTCACTGAATTCCCCACATTTTCAGCCTTCAAAAAATTCACAAGATACCTATCCACTGACGTGAACTGCACTAGTATTAGTCCTTAACTAAGACCTTTTATTCATTCAATTTAATGTTTTTGAAACTCAATTTCTTTGTCATGTATTTGCTCAAGTACTTATGAAAATGTCAAGAAACATATTAAGCTGATGAAGACCACTTCATCTCTGTCGTGGTAAACAATAATGGGTGCACATAGACTGTAGTTTGCCAATATGAGCATAGGCTAGGTCGTTAAAAAGTTGTTCTTTCTTAATTATTTAATATTTCAGACCATTAATCTTTTAGTTAATTTAGTAAGAATACCAATATTGTCTTCAAGGTTTCAAAATACAATCTGAAAGTTGCCTTCAATCAACTACCACACAGTTATGGATTGAGATATGAATTTTGATACTGAATAATGACTGTCAGATGATATCTCTACTTATCCTAATTTGCCTTAGGCAGAGTATAAATAAATGAAGGTTAGAGTGGCTCCTGCAAATTAGAGATAAGGAATGCCAGAACTTCTTTTCTGGTCTTTGAAATAGCATCCCAATTTAATGCAAAACAGCACTGAATAATGTATAGATTCATGCCATCAGTTGCAAATATTGGAATCCAATTTGAAACTGTCCAAAACACATTTTGTATGGACTCATTGAGCGAAGTGAGATTGCAAATTATCTATTCTATTAGTTTGTGCAGAATTCAAACCCAGTTTCAAGAGATTAAAGCAAAGTATGGAACTGACCCACAGAGTAAAAAGGGATAACTTCAATAACATATGGTGTAAAACATGAACATCCAACGATAGATTACAGAGCTAAAACATTAGCCCTATCTCACAGTCTGCAGCTGTTGCCTGACCTGCTGATTATTTCCGCAATTTCCTGTTTTTACTTATGTTTTTATTACTTTAAACATTGTTAATTCTTTTCTTTTTGCTGGTTGCAAATATACTGTTATGGTTTGATCAAATGTAGACTAATTCCATTGATAATTAATACTGAAATGCTGCTGCTGATGCCTTGGAAACTGCTGTGTAATTATGCTCTGAGCTTTTCTGGAGCAGGTGAAGATTTAGTTCACTCTTTAAGAATGTAACATGGCAAAAGATTTCCCTCTATCAATGCCTGTAAATGAAACACAGAATAGTCAATATCTAATTTCAGTAAATGACATTCTTGAGGCAGACAGATGCTGTTGTACTGATGTTGCTGCTGCATACCACGATTACAATATTGATTGCCTTCATACTTGTCAAGTCCCTTTGGAAGAAATGGAGTTTTGAAAAGAGGCAGTGACATAGATTACAGTCGCTGTGAGATTAGTAAACCAGTTAGTCAGAAGGAAGCAGTTTGAATTATCCTCCAATCTTATCGACTGGCATCAAAGTGAATGAACTCTTGACAAAACAAATGCTTTAACATTGCAGTAGGTAATGGGGAGGTGGCGGAAGAGTCGTCATATAGCCACAATAAGTGGCAGCCTGATAATCCTGAGCTCAAGGGCAGGAGTTTAAATCTCACCATGGCAGCTGATGGAATTCAAAGCAAATTAATAAATCTGGAGGAATAAGTTAGTCTCAGTAATGGTGACCATGAATAATATCATTAATTATTATTAAAACACATCTGTTTCATTAATGTCCTTTAGGGAAGGAAATCTGCCATCCTCATCTGGTCGGGCTTTCATGTGAATCCAGACCCACAGCAATGGGTTTGACCCTCAACTGCCCTACACAAAGGCCGGGTAAGACATTCAGTTCTGGAGCAATTAGGGATGAGCAACAAAGGGTGGCCTTGTCTGCAATGACCACGTCCCCTGAAAGAATAAAAAAAATACAAGGTGGAATTTCTCCCACGGAGTTACAGCCTGTTTCAGTTTCTGAGAAAGTAGTAGTGTTTTGCTTATAACATTGTCATTTTAGATAGTGTCATATCTTTGCATGCTCTTTATGCAATGGGCAACAAATTCATTTTAACTATACCCATACTGTGCTGCATGACGCTGATGAATTGATCTCTACCAGAATAGTAGAACATTCTGCACTTGACCTCAGAGCTCATCAGCTATTGAGAAGAAAATCCTCAAGTTCCAGCTTTTGTAACCACTCAGGAAAATGTGTAAGTGCACACACGGACTAAAAAGGAGGCTTAGCTGGTTCTTCTTCCGCGTCATTCTATACTGATAAAAACATGTGCTGGTTTGTCCAATAGGCAAAAGTTACGTTTAGTTTGGCTCTTTAACATGAGTAATCTCACTCAGAAAAGGGGCCTAAAATAGGAAAAGATAAAATACACACTTCATTCACACAACATCAAAACATTTGATCCAAGTAAGAAGATCCTACGCTGCCCTGACATTTGTATGATGAGATTTGGAAAACTACATGAGCAGAGGTAATTTCCTTATTGTGGTCAGGCACTGAACTTCAGGGTGTATCAGTGTGTGGGATATAGGTAAAGTAGTGTTACTTCTGCCATCATAATTACTTATGCAAGGTAAATGAACTCACACCAGTGTATAATTGTTTCAACCAAGAGCTGAGTCAACAAGAATGAAAACTGTGAAGGAAATATATAATTGTTTTTGTATTAACTAAAATGTGCATACAAGAATGAAATGTGCCTGCAAACAATGTTAGATGTTACAGACAAATAGATAAGGTGCTGTGAGGGTGTAGGTTAAGTCAGATATGTCTGTACAAACAGTAGTTATAAGCATCTGTTTCCCACTTCTGCAAAAACAAAAACAAACCACAATTAAAAGGTCATAAGGCTCAATATGGATGAGGAATGGGAGGAAATGTTACAAGTAAGGGAAACAGATGGTAGTGAAGGAGGATATACCTAACAATGGACCACCCCAGGATGTGGTGTGATGGCCAAGTAAAACTTGTACTTTGTTATGCACAAGGCCGGATGAGGCAAGAGATAAGCAATTGTAATGGGCACCAGGTTTAGAGTAGTGGGAGGAGGGAAGGAGAAATGAATCCTACATAAGATATGTACTTGCTAATCTCTGCGTGTCTATTTTAGGCACCACACTTGCAAGCATATAATAAACAATACTGTTGCTTCAGATCTTGTCTCGGACTGAAATTATTGAAGTGAGTGAGCTTCGTTTCTCACAAGTGTTACCCAATGGCATCATATCTTTTTGTGCTCTGTCACTTGATGAATGAAGAACACTACTTTTCTTCATTTTCCCATTTCATAATTGTCATTGAGTCCTAAGGCTATCCTGCTTTTGTTCTGAGGATGGAGCTGCAGTTATGGAAAGATTAGATTACCAACAGTGCGGAAACAGGTCCTTCGGCCCAACAAGTCCTCAACAACCCTCCGAAGAGTAACCCACCCAGTTCCATTCCCCTCTGAGTAATGCATCTAACACTATGGGCAATTTACCTAATCTGCACATCTTTGGACTGTGGGAGGAAACCGGAGCACTCGTAGGAAACCCACGCAGACACGGGGAGGATGTGCAAACTCCACACAGGCAGTTGCCTGAGGTTGGAATTGAACCTGGGACCCTGGTGCTGTGAGGCAGCAGTGCTAACCACTGAGCCACCGTGCCACCCAACATTGAGAAGGATGCCGCCCTAAGGATGAGAAAGTTCAGAAAGAATTAGTTGGGATCATCAGCTCTACTAATGGATCAATTTGGTAGCTCCACTGTTTGATGACTAAACATAACTCTAGAGACCTCGTTCTTAAATTCTGATAAGTTTCACTCAATGTTTCATTTGTGGGAAAATATAGGACAAAACACAAAGGAAACAGTGACTGCTCTGCAATTGGTTAACCTCCACTGAACCTTCTGTCTGTTGTATACCCATTGCCAAGTAAACATCTCCCAAAGCCATTTCATGTTAAATCAAACTCAACCTCTCTCTGTGTCCCACAAAAAAGATTTAAAATTCCGAAAGCAGTTCATTTTCTTCTTAATCTTCATAACCTCTCTTTGGGAAGAGTTTTGTCAATGTTCCTTCCTAATAGGTGTTTGTGCAGAGTACAAGAGGAAACAGGAGTGATCATTTTCGTTTCTGTTCTTCCAACATTCTTCCTTCTACCTGTTTGCTTCCCCTTGAATATTTCAAGGTGATCAGAAATTTGCCACACCACCAATCCAACATTATATGTTGTCATCAATTTTCTGCACCCAGCATGATCATGACAAACATGTACCATGCCACTTAAAGAATGACACACAAGTTGACATAACTGAAGAAAATATGGTGATGGTTTTCAGAAATTTGGTAAAAGAGAAAAAAAAATCAACCTCAGAGGATTAAGTTTCAATAAGATGAACATTGCTGGCTATATTTTGCATCTCTAGTTCATTCAAAAAGTGCTGAAAACAATTTCTAAACAGCCTAAAAGTAACCAAGTGAATTTAAAGTAGAGTAAATGCTTGTTAACAGCCACCCTGCTGATGGAATATTCATTTAAGTTGAACATTCGTTCAGCTGATTATTCATTCACAGAGAGCTCAAATGGAAAACCTGCTGCTTTTAAGAACATTTTAGACTTCTGGGTGGGGATTTTGCAAATTAGAAACAGGACTTAAACAATATGAATTTTTTATTGCATACCATCCTCAGCAGTCAATCTACTCCTTACCCTGCACCTGGTTACCTGAACACAATTTATAATTTAGAATTGTTCAAAGCAGCTAAGAGTTCTAAAATATGCCTAACATCATAAATTAAACAAACACTGTGAGCAGAACGAGAGAAAATATTTCTAGTATGTAGAACAGTGGATAAAACTGACTTGAAACACAGCTGTAACTGTAATATAATGTGGAATTGAATACAGAGGCCATTCAGTGTTAACTGAGACAAACCTGTAGTAATTGTAAACTGTAATGTGCCATGTTGATACAATGTTGTTGAGATGGTGCCCATAATTCTTTGGAGCACATTCCACAGTTAAAAGCCACGTTCCAAATGTCAATGAACCCTAAGTAACTTGGGTGACTGCACTTAATCGAGATTATATGAGCAAAATATCACACCATTAACTCAGTTAACATAAAGAAGCAGTGACTCATTGAGATTGCTTTAGCCTCTTAACCACAGCAGTCACTTCAAAGATTATTTTGAATCAGTTTCACAGATGTCTGCGACAGATAGTACTGCACTAATCTCTAGCTAAAGGCTGCTGCTTTTAAGTGTGTGTTGTGATTTTCAGGGTATGTTTTTCTCTTATAAATGTTTTCTTTCTTCTCTCTTCAGCCAAAGGTATTGTCCCATCAAAGCAAACCACTCTATGGCCTTCTGCTGCTTTCCACTTAATGCAATACAATTGGTCATTTATAATGCTTGACTGACAGTCCAAATCCCTGGACTCTCTAATTAGTCATTTGTCATAGTTCTTGAAGCAATGTGCCCAGAATTTCTGGGATTTCAGTATCCTCAGGGAACCATGGCCTGAACCATCAACACCACTATCATATATACATTTCCTGCAAGACATTCTGGGTAATAATCTGGATAGGGAACCCTGTCCATGCTTTCCCTTTCCTAACCTCAGGGAACTGAGATTAAGTTAAGAACATTTAGTTACAGGAGTGACCAAACAATTTGTATTAATATACAACAGTCACAGTGGTTATACTGAAAGCCATACTATTCATTTTTCAAATAGCATGTTTCAATGGCAGGTCAACTAACTTAACTGAAAATCCAAAATCAATTATTTTTTTGTACTCAGCCTTACACAGCCGCAGGGAAAGTCAGTAAATACATTACTGTACTGAGATTTAAACAGATGTCAGGTCAATTCTCAAAAGCAGAGGTTCTTTTTGCCTCCAAACATGTACTTACCACCCCCTGAGAGACAATACACATAAAATAGCATTTTATCACAGCATCTGTTGTTTCCAATTGGAAGTTAAACTGATATACAAGAAACACGCAGAATCAATAAGGAAATGGTAGTTAATGGAAGCAGAAAGATGCTAATATATGTTAATAATTCTTGATATTATGTTAAAGTCATTGTGGTTGATTTGCAATGCATACCAATAGTCACAATGTTACCAAGGGTGCCCTCGAACTCTTGCAGAGAAATAGATTCAGGCTGAATAAGTAACATTTGACAGAACTGATAAACAACTGAAGCATTGAATGATGATGAAGGCAATGCTGTCAAAAATATCATCCACAGTTAGACAATTATCCTGTGTTCCTGTGGATTATTTGAGACAGAGACACAAAACTAGCACGAGGGGGCCAACAAACATCTGCACAGACTGGTTCACAGCACCTCACCTGACGATATGGTCTGGATTTTCATTCTCAGGACGGGGCCAAGGGCATAGAGTGAGGACATCACCTGGTTCGGTCAATTTTGGTTGGGGAAAAAAAACACAAATAGGGAGCTCTTTGTTTTGTTAGTGGTTGGTGCTACAGTCCCTTATACAGGTAGTTCTGTAACGTGACGGTTGCGTTCTTGTGCAACCCCGCGTTATAGAAAAATCACACCTTAGAAACAGCGGTTAAAGTGTTGGCAATGTAGTCGCATTACAGCTAACAGACGTTTTAAAAGATTGCACTTTAGAAACAATGTCCCTGATTCGTCAATCACATTACAGCAAATTTGCCTAAACGAATGTGCATAATTGCAGAACGACCTGTAGCTCGTGTGTCAATTGAATGCAAGCACATGACACCCCATTCACCCCAATACCAATTTACTGCTAACTTATGCTCCCTCCACCCCACCCACCATGACTCTTTGCTCTTAAATCTTTCACATTGCCAATATCCACAATAGACAGGCTTCAGTAGCAATGCTGAGATGAAGCAAAATATAGTTCTAAATATCTATTAAATATATATGTAAAACTCACTGTTAAATTTCCACTTGATACATTTAAATTCCAAACATTTAGTCCCTGACAAAAAGTAAACATTTGCTTTCATAAGCAGCTAATCTTGTAATAATCTCTGAGTTTTCATGAAATAGTGAATTTACAGCACCACACCTCCACCCCACTGCAGTGATAATGATAGGTCGTGGAAGCAGATAAGTAGTTAAAAAAGAACAAGGTTTCTGTCAACAAACAGTTAGTATAGTTACTAGAACAGATTTATTTTAACTCTCAGACTCAGGCTGGCAATTTTTTTTTGTTTTAGTTTATAAGTTTACTGTGGAGACAATTCTTCAGCCAGAGGGTGGTGGGCCTGTGGAATTCATTGCCGCAGAGTGCAGTGGAGGCCGGGACGCTAAATGTCTTCAAGGCAGAGATTGATAGATTCTTGATGTCACAAGGAATTAAGGGCTACGGGGAGAATGTGGGTAAGTGGAGTTGAAATGCCCATCAACCATGATTGAATGGCGGATTGGACTCGATGGGTTGAATGGCCTTACTTCCACTCCTATGTCTTATGGTCTTATGGTCTAAGTGTAGATATTTACATAGCGTAGCAGCTTCACAGTTCCACAGACTTTCTCCCCTCTTTGTGGTGTGGATGGCTACTGGCGACATTGGTCTAATAATCCTAATGCTAATGCTATGGGAGCATGGGTTTCAGTCCCACCATAACAGCTGGTACAAATTTAAATTTAATTACTTAATAAAATCTCTCGCTGAAGCTAGTATCAGTAAATTACTTGCAAATTATAAATCTCCTCAGGTACATATAGAATTACCATTCCAAGCATTAAACGTTTAATTAGCTACAGTGAGAGGAAGTTGCTTAATATCTATTATCTGAAATGGCAGATATTCTCAATTCCTGTTGCACTTGGCCTCTCAGCTTCTCTGCATTTGAATATCTTTCCTTCATGTAGGCCCAGCTTCACCTCCAATGACTTCATTTTTGGGTCACAGTCTTGACCTATTTCGCACAAGTCTATGAAGCACATATCTGACGCTTCACACTCGCTCATTGCTTTTCTTGTGCAGTCATCATTCTAACTGTTGCACCCCTTTATCATCTTGAAATTGGTTGATGTCGATCTATGGTCTGTGGTCTCTCAAGCAGCTGTCTTCATAACCATGCTTTGCTTCTTTCCAGAAAGCATGCTGAGTGAGTCCGTTCCTTGAAGTCCAAGCATTTATGTTATCCATGCTTTTTTTTGTGCAGTGTCCTATGCAATTCTGTAGACGGGCATTGATCTTTTGACTGGCCCTTCTGCAAATACTTCCTCCTTAACTCTGTTGTTAAGCACGTGTACCGTGCACAAAAGGTCTAATAGCACAGCTGTAGTATCCCTAATTCAAATCCAACCTCTGCCCCAGAGATGTGCAATAAGATGTTTGAATAGGATGATCAAAATAACTAAATTACTCAGATATAACATTAATACAGGGTTCGAAATGGGTCTTTACAGTTTGTAGTCTGGTTTTTCTGCTCCTCAGCCAGTTCTCAGGTATGTTACAGCCATTAGCTCTGTTTTCCCCTGCAGTGTTAACAGAGCTGCCCTCGTCTTTGTTTCGGTTTTCTGATTCAATCTGTGGCTATTTCACAATTTTGCCATTGAATCTGGAAGAAGTTTCTGTTCTGTCTCAAATTTTCTTTTATCTCCAGAGAAGCAGGGAATGGAAAATTTGCAGTATTGTTACCTGACTGAGTAGCACAAAGACAGAGACTGATTTTTAAAAACCGTCCCCTGCAGTGTCTTACAGAAACTGACTCTTCCAAATAGAGCAATAACACAATTTCAACTGCACATTTCTGACACCATGGGCAGAGTTTTCGCATCCCTTGTGTGGTGTAAATAATGGTGAAAAAGGTGAGAAAATATGGAAAAAATGAAAATAAATCAGAATCTTGATGTCAAAACCAGCAATTTTTGCAATTTTCCCCTCAAGCCTTAAATGGCAAATTCAGAAACTCACTTTTGAGTGGTGGTTTTGTGGCTTGCATTACTTTGTAGTGAAGAGAGAGATGCGGGCATTTTGTTATAGTGTGGAACACCGAACAGTCAAAGCGATGGGCATGTCACTGTATGGCATCATGTTAAATCAATGTTATACCTACGGCATTTACCAGCAGCTTACACAGCAAACACAATGCATGCTCTGTCAGCAAATAGCCATGTGTGAAAGGCAATGGGGAGTATTTCGTAGTGGAGTATAAGGGAAGTAAAGTCAGTCAGGAATGGATCCTTTTTATTCTAGTTCAGGCATTTGGTTACAGTCAGTCAGGTGCCCAATCCTCTCAAAGCCTTGGGATCCATGTCATTGCATTATGGGGATTAGAGTTAAAGTAAGTTGGGAATGAGGCAGCAAGGAAAAGATGGTGTCCTTTACCCTTGCGGATCATAGAAGATCATTGACCTTCTTCCTACACTGATTGCAGGTCACATTTCACACAGCATTGACCCAGGCTGCAGTTTGTGCCCAAGCTGGCTTTGTTGGGTAGTGTGGCCTCCTGTGGTTGTCTGCAGGTAAAAGGATTACCCTTGTCTCCACCAGCTATCCACGAATACCTTCAGGTTAAGCCATGTCTTTGGTAGCACAGTATGAAGGATCATTCCTGGTTTGCAGCAGCTGCAGTGGTGTACAGGTAGGCTTTAAACATGACACTACCCGCAGGAATGCCTGAAGCTCCTGGCAGTGGTGAACATTTCCACCTTCCGGCTGTGAGATGCTCTGAGAGAGTGCTCCACTGTGTAATTAATGAAATGAAGAGCGGATGATTGTGAGAAAATCCACCATGGGCCTTGGCAGACTGGCTGTCATGAATCTCACTCAACAAAACATTTTAACTGAAAATGTAAATATGTTCCATGTGCTGGCTTTGAATGGCTGCTGTATCTAAACTGAAAGCAATTATCCCAGTTAACATGACAATGGAAAGTAACACCATGCAGATGCATTCCTCCAAACATATCCTACTGTAATGGTGCTGTTGTACATTTAAAGTCTTATACAATGATAAAATGTTACACCAGGATCACAACAGCTGCAGCATGAAAACTCCTGTGAGGGGGAGTGGACAGCGATGTGAGAAATGTGGGATTGGGTTGGAGAAGTTGGGAAGCTTCAGGTCTTCACTGGTTCGGAGTGGGATGTTAACGTGTAAAGGACAGGAGATTTTAGCCTAGAGACTGTCCAGTCATTGTGATTGGCCAGGTGCTCTGCTATCCCAGCAGGTGAGAAGTTATCACACTGGCAACCTGTTTCATTCTGCTTCTGTCTTTAAATACACAGTAAATGTTGCTGCCATGTGTACAATCTGCAGAATTGTCACTCGTCAACAGCAACACCTGAAAACTACTCACTGAAAGCGGTTTACCTGCAGATTGGCTCAGTAATGATCTTTGCTTAATGAAGCAAGCATTGGGTTTTGGGATCTTAGTTATTCCTTCCTTTCCGAGTACAGATTCCTTATTTTAAAAAAAACCACAGCTCTGCAGTGAATCGGTCCATGTTGGTGCTTTCCCTAATCAGAGACTGTCATTATTAATAATAAAGTTCAAAAGCATTTATTTATAATGCAATCTCATCATGAAGTGTGTGAAACGGAGTGAGGTATTTTGACCCGGGGACAGTCAGCTGAACCAACGCAGCATTTCTATCTCTGTATTTGCAACCATTAAATGGAAGACTCTCAGTAGTCACTCCAATGTTTCCTAAACAGACATTTGAGTAACCAGCCCCAGACGTTGCAGTTAATTATTCTTCAGACAGTGGTTTTGTATCTTGAACAAAATACTGAACAATTTATTAATTACGCAATTTCTCTAGCTGAGAGAAAATGAAACAACACAGTAAGTTGATTAACATCTGTGCTTTAAACTAGAAACATTTGTTTTCAGCCCTACTCACACAAAAGCCAGGCATATAAACAAACACAGATAAATAAAAGATAAAAGTAAAATTCTCCAGATTACTTTAAATGGCTTTAATGATGTGCCATTTCATAAGCATAAATCTAACTCCTTTGCTACTTTCCTGAACCATTGATTAGGATTCTGAATTCACCCACGCAGAGGCAGAAATATTTCTAACTCAACTTTCTCTTCTTTGGGCTCCAGAAGCAGATTAGGCAGGGAGCTTTCAAATCGTCTTGCTCTCTCAGCAAAGTTCCAGGACCATCTCTCAAAAAACAGCTTGACAAAACAACTTTAATTATGGTTGTGCCCTGATAAACTGATCAACTCTCCCACAGGCGTCAATCACCATCAACAGCTGCCATCTGCTAGGTCGTAGGCTGTCTTCCAGACTTGCCAGAACCAACTTTGAGGTACTGACCTCGGTAATAGCCAACTTTTGCTGTCTGTTTAAAAACAATGCTCTTCCCTGGGGAATCACTGCATTGATTAGCGGCTCAGTGATTAACTGCTTCACAGTACCGGGGACCCAGGTTAAATTCCAGCCTTGGGTGATTTGCTGTGTAGAGTTTGTACATTCCCCCGGTATCTGCACAGATTTCCATCGGGTGCTCGCACTATCCAATGACATGGAGGTTAGGTGGATTGACCATGCTGAAAATTGTCTTTAGTGTTCAGGTCTATGCATGCTAGGTGGATTAGCCATGGGAGATGCAGGGTTAGAACATAGAACAATACAGCACAGAACAGGCCTTTCGGCCCTCGATATTGCGCCGACCTGTGAACTATTCTCAGCTCGTCCCCATACACTATCCCATCATCATCATGTGCTTATCCAAGGATTGTTTCAATCTCCCAAATGTGGCTGAATTAATTGGCAGGTAGGGCACTCCACGCCCTTACCACTCTCTGAGTAAAGAACCTGCCTCTGATATCTGTCTTATATCTATCACTCCCCAATTTGTAGTTATGCCCTCTCGTACAAGCTGATGTCATCATCCTAGGAAAAAGGCTTTCACTGTCTACCCTATCCTCTGATCATCTTGTATGTCTTCATCAAATCCCCTCTTAGCCTTCTTCTTTCCAATGAGAACAGACCTAAGTCTCTCAGCCTTTCCTCATAAAACCTTCCCTCCAGACCAGGCAACATCCTGATAAATCTCCTCTGAACCTTTTTCAATGCTTCCACATCCTTCCCGAAATATTGGGACCAGAACTGTACACAATATTCCAAGTGTGGCCACGCTAGCGTTTTGTATAGTTGCAGCATGATATTGCGGCTCCAGAACTCAATCCTTCTACCAATAAAACCTAACATACTGTATGTCTTCTTAACAGCACTATCCACCTGGGTGGCAACTTTCGAGGATCTATGTACATGGACTCCAAGATCCCTCTGCACATCCACACTACCAAGAATCATTCCATTGACCCAGTATGCCGCCTTCCTGTCATTCTTCCCAAAGTGCATCACTTCACATTTAGCTGCATTGAACTCCATTTGCCACTCTCAGCCCAATTCGGCACTTTATTCAAATCCTCCTACAACCTGTAACATTCTATCAAACTGTCAACTACTCCACCAACTTTAGTGTCATGGTTATAGGGATATGGTAGAGGGGTGGGTCTGGGTCAGATGTTCCTTGGAGGGTCAGTGCAGACTTGGTGTCAAGTGGCCTGCTCCCACACTGTAGGGAAGTATATAGTATGTATTGACCAGCATCACAACTTCAAAATTTCCAGACTAAAAGACAGTGCTTTCAATACAGAAGCTGCCAATTATCTGTGCTCTTTGTTTCTCCCAATTGGCGTTACTCACTACTACCAAGACATGCTATTCCCAGTGCCCCCATCTTTAAAAGGCCAGTGCCTAGTTAGTCAAAAGCTGTCAGCCCAGAGCTGCCTTGCCCTGTTGTGAGATTTGCCCCAGACATGGCAGGGAAGATGAGATTGGAGCCCCTCTTCATGAACAAGGATCAGGAGGTCTAGGTAGTACAGAGGGGACCATCCATCCTCCCTCCCCATCCCCAAGCCTCCATAACATCACACCTTGCCAGCCCCCTCCAAGGTTCTGAGGAACAGTCACCGGACCTGAAACGTTAATTCTGATTTCTTTCCGCAGATGCTGCCTGACTTGCTGAGTTTTTCCAGAAATTTCTGTTTGTGTTCCTGATTTCCAACATCCACAGACCTTTCGGTTTTTATTGTGTGCATATATTTCTGCCATGCCACTAGCACTAGCGTCTGATTAGCGGTGGACCAAATTGGATGTATCTGGTCCAGTAAATCTCTGACAAGTGGTTGTCAGCAGTGCTCAGAAGCTGAGAGAGACAGTTGTCTGCAATCTGCTGCTCCACAGGTATACGGAAACAATGTGACCATTCTTGCCAGAAGTTAAGCCTGTGTTTAGGGCCTCTGTGGTGAAGCGTTGCCTGTGGTGTCACAAAGACACTCAACGTAGTGCTGCAGCTGGTGATGAGAGATTCCACTAAGGCTTGCCATCTGTGATTCATTCTGGCAGACAACCTCCATTCCCTGCATGTATGCATCATTCCTTTAAGAGCGTTATCCTGTAGTGATTCAGTCAAGAGCTGATATTCTGGTTGAAAATGCCAGGCTTCTCAATTTCTAATCTACTTACCCATGTGCCCAGCATTCCTGGGCATTCCTCCCTGCTGCATGTTGATGGATGGCTTGGTTGACGTTTGACCACATGTAGGTGAAGGATGGCATGTGCCAGATCCATTCCAGTCCAGTATCATCTTGGCTTCAGGACTTGAAGTTGATAAAATTTCCACAAATTGTTGCCCTGTAATTTTCAGTGGTAAAGGTCAAATGGTTGGAAGGCACCAAGGTTAGTTTGATGCCTTGTCATGGGGCTTCCTGTTGATATATACTGCAGCCATTATGTACTGGAGATGATGGGGTGCAAATGCTCTAACTTTAACTACTTTAACTTCTGAGGTCCTCAAGTGTGGTTGCACAGTCACACATCAAGTGTAATGATTATAGTTGGTCATGGGAAGGAATGAAAATGTGTTGCTGGAAAAGCGTAGCAGGTCAGGCAGCATCCAAGGAGCAGGAGAATCAACGTTTCAGGTATGAGTCCTTCTTCAGGAATTCCTGAAGAAGGGCTCATGCCCGAAACATTGATTCTCCTGCTCCTTGGATGCTGCCTGATCTGCTATGCTTTTCCAGCAGGACATTTTCAGCTCTGATCTCCAGCATCTGCAGTCCTCACTTTCTCCGTGGGAAGGAATGAGGGGCAAGGAGCTTTGCTACTTGCTTCAATGTATCCAGCCTGTGCCTTGCCCTTACCCCTATAGGACTCATAACAGCTTGCCCAGTTAGGTTTATGGGCAATGCTCATCTTCAGGATGCGATGCTGTTGAACGTCAGGTTTGTTCTTCTCTTTCTGAAGATATTTATTGTTCGACTTGCAATTTGGCATTAACGTTATCTGCTGCTTGTCAGCCAATATCTAGACATACTGGACATCGGCAGGAATGGAATTGAATGCTTTTGCATTATCAGTAAACAGGAGCATGGGGAAACTGTAGATAGTTAGGCCAAGGGCAATGTTCCATCCAATTCTAATACCAATATTCTGAGGCTGTAACTAAGACCATTTTTCTTGTCAGATATCCGCCCATTGACTGGAACTGTTTCTCTTGACCCTGAAGTGATCACAGTTTTCCAAAGGTTTCTAGATCTTGTATTCAGTTGAATGCTGCTTTGTATCAAAGCCTGCTTGCACCCAAATCATTTCTCTTCCAATTAATATACATGCACTGCCAAATTAAATGCACCTAAGCTGCCATATGTTTACTTATGTCTTTAATTGTATTCATGCTATGAATTAACGGCCCGATTGTTTGTTTATACATGGTAGAAAATTTTTCTAAATCTTTGCTGCAGAACTTACATTTTTACCATTTTAAAAACATAAAAACATATTAGTAATGTTTTCCTTTGCTGATCGGTATAATGTATTTGTGAGATTTCAATTTGCATTTGAATCTTTCCTCTCTACTGAGCTAAAGCTTGAGTTCCTTCCCTGAGGGCACTCCATACTAAGGTTAGAATTCATTAATTGGTGGTTTCTGCTTGGCACAACCATCACCTCATTGCTAGCTGTGGGTATACATTGCTGGTATTTGTGTGTGGCACATATTGGCATGTCTGCTTGATGTGTAGATGCCTGTCACTTGGTCCAAATCAAAGCTTCTAATGCAAATATCCCAGCTTTACCTCCAGGGCTGTACTGCAGGAAACCAAAGAAAAGCTGGTGAGGAACTTAAACACAAGAAGGAGGATTTAGAGATAATATCGGTGAAAGTGAATAGGGTGAAGGATGAATAAAACTGAATGCAGGGTAGAGGTATAGTTTAAGTTTCTGGAGAGTCAAGGATGCATGACCAATCAGGAAAGCAGTGGAAGGGAGGTGGCATTATCAGTGGCAACTGTTGCTATTACATAGAAATAAGTAATCTTTGTGATGATGGGGCTTGAGGTTAAACAAGATATTGAGGTGGTAAACAAATTGATTCAGTCTGAAGTGCTGATTAGCATGGTGAAGTCTGTTGCTAGACTAAAGGACGTGACTTAGGCAGCATCCAAGGAACAGGAAATTCGACGTTTCGGGCATAAGCCCTTCATCAGGAATCGTGTTCCTGATTCCTGATGAAGGGCTTATGCCCGAAATGTCGAATTTCCTGTTCCTTGGATGCTGCCTAACCTGCTGTGCTTTAACCAGCAACACGTTTTCAGCTGTGATCTCCAGCATCTGCAGACCTCACTTTTTACCTAAAGGACGTGACTTAACAATTTCTGATGTGAACCTATAAAAATATTGAACATGCAATCTGCCAGCACGGAGACAGTGAAGGAGTGAAATACATTGGTAAAGAGAAGAGATGGTTGTTGCTATTCTATGTTAAAAAGATTCACATGTGCACTGATGCTTTGCAGAGTGACACTGACTTTGGCGGAATCTAATACCTGGCCATCTGTATCTGTAAATACAGTTTCCGGGTAGCCCAAATTCGAATGCTTGGCTGTACTCTAATATCTTCTAATGGATTGGCAAAGAGTTTGCTTTTTGAAATGTAAGGTTGCAAGTTATTCCTTATTTGAACTCTTTCTTTTAGTGTCTGTATATTTCTTTGTACAAAAATAAAGAAGTGTGAAGTGAGATAAATCTTTTGTTAATACTAAAGTGATTCTGTCTGACTGATATTTTGCTGCACTCAGAAAATTTTGAAATGGGTATTGTTTTTAAGTCTATTTTAAGATTTTTCATTGTTATTTTATGGGTTTTTTTCTGCATTCTCCATGGGCCTGAAGGAAACAGAGAGGTCGGGGAGAGGAATAGAGGCAAGGAGGTGAGACTGGGTAATGGTATGAGGCCCATCCCTGGCTTTCCTTGAGCAAAAATGGGGCAAGCAGAGACCCTATCAAAGGAGTTGGGTTTATCAAGTCAGAGAATTTCCCAGCTGAAAATCCAGTTCCATATTTGTCAATGACGTTAACCATGGAGAGGATATTATCAAGACGTGGATGATGAAGAGTGAATGGTCAAGATGGATCTCAAGAGGTTCACAATGGTAATAATATAATGATGAGAAGAGAAGCCATGGCTAAAGGTGCTCCGACAATGATTGGATAGGTAACTACAAAATCAAGAGTACACAAGCACCACTGAACTGGACAACTCAGGAGAGACAGTGAGGGAGGACTCTATGATCAGCCATGCTGCAAGTTCAGGAAGGGCTTAGGAAAATGAGAATGGCCTTTTGTCTCGCTTTACTGGATGTGGGCATTGTTAGTTATGTGAACCTTTATTGCCCATTCCTAATTGCCATTGAGAAAGTGATAGTGTGTTGCTTTCTTGAATCATTATAGTTCATGTAGAAGGGGGTAGGTACACCCACAGAGATATTAGAAAAGCCGTTCCAGGATTTTGACCCAGCTACCGTGAAGGAATGGAGGTGTAGTTCCAAGTCAGGATGAATGGCTTGAATGGCAACTTACAAGTTGCGATGTCTCCATTCATCTGCTGCCTTTCTCCATTTTAGTGGTAAGGTCACACGTTTGGGAGGTGCTGTCAAAGGAGTTTTAGTAAGTTGCTGCAGTACTTCGTGTAGATGGTACATATTGCTGTCATCAGTGCTACCAGGAGTTAGTCTTGAAGGTGCAAATGAAGCAGGCTGCTTTGCCCTGGATTGTATTTAATTGTTTGATGTTGTTGGAACTGCACTTATCCAGACAAGTGGATAGTATTCTATCTTCATTACTGACTTGTACTTTGCATATGGTGGACAATCCTTGGGGAGTCAGGAGGTAGTCACTTGCTGAGCGTTCCTCATTTTGATCCACTCTTGTAGCCACTGTATTGGGTATAGCTAGTCTATTCAATTTCTGGTTCACGGTGATCTGTAGGATGTTGATAGTGGAGGATTCAATCATGGGAACACCATTGAATGTCAGGTGGAGATGTTTAGGTATTCTTTTGTTGAAGATGGTCATTGCCTGACTTATGTGTGGTTGTAAATGTTACTTGTCCTATTAGCACAGGTCTGAATGTTGTCCAGATCTTGCTGTAGATGGACATAAGTTGCTTCAGTATCTGTGGAAATGTGAATTGTGCTAAACATTGTGCGATTTTCAGCAAATATCTCTGCTTTTCTGACATAATAAAATACCACAAGCAGTCACAATCACATACTATGATAATTGGGAAATCTGCCAGGAGAAAGTGAGGACTGCAGATGCTGAAGAAGGGCTCATGCCCGAAACGTCGATTCTCCTGCTCCTTGGATGCTGCCTGACCTGCTGCGCTTTTCCAGCAACACATTTTCAGCTAATTGGGAAATCTGACATGGTACTGAACACCTTTGGCATCTTACATATCCTCAACACCTCATGTAATACTTTGCAGTTAATTAATTACTTTTGAAGTAGAGTACATGCTGTTATGCAGGCAATCACAGCAATAATGTACACAGAGCAAAGTGCCACCAATGTAATGGGCAATGAGCTGAATAATGAGGTAATTTGCTTTGATGATATTGGTTGAGAAATAAACATTTGTCTGGAAAGTAGAACATACTATCCTCCCTTCAAACTGTGCCATGGGACCTTTTTATTTTCATGCAAGAGGTTAGATAGAATCATGGTTTAGTATCCTATTTGAAGAGTGACAATTTCCAACTATGTATCACTCCTATATTGCTCTGAAATCACAGCCTAGAGTGTGCATCCAAATCCTGTATAGGATGAGTCCATGCCTACAGATGGTTTAAGGCTGACATTTGGCAAGTACCCAAAATGGTACTGAGACATATGTTACAGAGCTGTGTAGTTGGGGGTTAATTTGCTACTTCTCTTGTTTATTCCTCAAATGTGATCATTGTTGGCTACGCCAGTGGTTTTTGTCCATTTCTAGCTGACCTTGAGAAAGTGGTGGTAGTTGCACTACAGTGCATATGATATAGACTCATCCACAGCACTGTAAAGAAGGAAAATTTCAAAGGTTTGACCCAGCAACAATGAAGGAACAGCATTGTTTTGGACTTTATCTTACCGTCTGTGCACAGGACCTAACTGGCAAATTTCCACACTGGTAGGTAGATGCCAGTTTGCAAATCTAAATTGGGGACATAGGTAATTCTGGTGCACAGGTCTTTAGTACTTTGCCGAATGTGGTTAGGGTGCATAGCCTTTGCAGTCTCCAGAGCTTTCTTATTTCTGGATGTCACACTGGCTGATGATCATCATCTGTGATGTTGAGGGACAATGAGGAATGATCGGACTCACTCTCCTACATGATGATTTTGATGTGTCCTATTTCTGCATCAAGCTTACATGGTGGCTCAGCCCTACTTTCCTTGCCAGTAAGCCCGTCTTACATTGCGTGGAGCTATCAGAAATCCAATGTGGATATTGATGTAGTGGCTTCTGGTAGACAGCAGGATGGAATCTAGTAGTGGATTTTTAACCAGCATTTACAGGAAAGGGAGCTTATTAGACTGCTCTATTTCAAAGGTGAATGTGAACCTCAGATGAAGCACAGTGGAAATTCTTACATGCAACTGCAAATTCAAATATAACAAACATATCATCAATTTACCAGAAAAATGCAAGAATTAAGACAATGATGGTCATTCTAACCACTGAAAGGTGCATCTAGAGGTGTTTTGTTAGGAAGAATTAGGGAGGATACTTGTTGCTTGTGTCCAAAAGGAGTAGAGGCACTAAGTAATCCCAGTGTACAAACATACTAAATGTTACACTACACATTAAGATGGTCATAAAAACAGTAAGAAAAGCATTAGGCATTATTTCTAGATAGAAATAGCATTGAAAAGTATGAAAGTTATATCATGCATGTATTGATCCTGATAGATCATACCTGGAGTATAGGGTGTAGTTCTAGTCACCATGATTCAAGATGAAAATAGAGGCAGTGGAGAGGGGTCAGAGAAGGTTTACAAGGATGATGTCAGATATGTGTGATGTACATTCCAAGAATAAAAATGAACAGGTTGTGTTCTCTTTTTCATGCTGGGGTCAGCAGGAGCAAGGTTGAAAGATCACCTAATCGAATCTTCTAAAACTAGGTAAAAGGTTTTTATTGAGCGAGTACAGTGAGAATGCTTCTTCTTTCCTGGAATAACATAACAAAATGCCATCAACATGTGGCGATCACCAAAATTTGCAATTGGGGATTCAGAAGGAACCTCTTTCCCCAAAGTGCAGTGAGAATGTGGAACTGGCTTGGAACAGGAAATGTTTGAAGTGTATACCATCAGTATGTTAAAGTTGAATCTTGGTCAGCAAGTAATGGAAAAGGGAATTGAGGGTACTCTCATTGTTTTCAATGAGAAACAATGGGAGAGAGGTGAAGTACAAACATTGGAATGTACTGGTGAGTGGTTGAACTGTGCGGCCTGTTCCTATGCTGTAAATCTGTAATTTACTTTCTTCTATTCTCCATAAACTTGAGATTATGCAAAACTTGTATTGCCCACATTCTAACTTGCACTAAGTCTCTTTTACAAGTCAACCCTTTACCCAGTGACCTGCTTTGATCTCAAACCTAACAAAAGCTGATTTAAAACTTTCAAACTTGATTTTTGTGCACTGTAAGCCTGCAACTCTCCTCTAGCTCTATTACTTTCCAAGAACTCAGCATATTTCAAATTTTAGCTTCTTATAGATCCTCAACTTTCTATGTCCCACCATGATAGCCCACCCATTCAAGGGTCTTATCACAAGCTCTGGAATTCCATCACCAAATCTCTCCACCTGTAAAACACATGTTAAAATTCATGTCCCACCACGTTTGGATCACCAAATGGGATTGTTGTTAGGTCATACAGTTTATAAACCAGTTTAATGGGAGTTCCACACATATGAGCCCGGCAGCAGAATAAAATCCCCAATCTGCTCCCGATTCCTCTGCTACAACTTCCGGGAGGAAATCCAGTTTACACACACTAACAATCTGCATTTAGCTTTATCACTGATTCTGTGGTCTGGTTTACCAAAAAGGTGAAATAAAAAGTATCCGCTGATTGAGTGGCAAAGCCATGTTCTGCTTTGTAAATTAATCGAAAGTTGATATAGGTTCCATAAATGGCCATTTGAAATTGAGTTAGACCCTAGTCATCTTCCGATGTTCAATCTTTCTAACTGACATGTGTCTTTAACAGCAAAAAAACCAATTTTACCAACTGTCAGCTGTTGCTGATTTAAAAATTGAACAAAAGAATTAGAGCCGTCAGGATATTTTTTCATACATATGAATTGACTGACGACTGGCAGTTAAGTTGAAGGCTGTTGGTCATTTTCACAAGAGCTGCATCATCTGCATAAATCTTCATTCATTTGGTTAATGTTACTACTGGAAAAGGTAGATTGTATGTCTGTCAGTGTGTCAGAATATTCAGGAATACATTATGATAAGACAGTTGTGGTGATAATTGATAAATAACATTAGGTGGGAATAGATAGTTATGGATAACATCTACTATACTCTGTGCCAGATCTAATGGTTGGCAAAGGACTTGACCTCTGGCTGCCCATTGGCAGCTGTCTGTAATAGCAGACATTGGCAGCAGACTGGAAAGCCATGATCCTACTATTGTGATACATGGCTAGGTACCTAAAGGACCTAAAGGACATTGCATGAGAATAAATTATGACACAATTATCAAGTTTTATACAATATGTAAACATATTCACTAGTAACAGCCAATGTGTGTCAGCAGTCATTGAGAGTTCATACAATCCCTATAGTGTGGAAGCAGGCCATTTGGCCCATGCCAACCCTCCAAGCAGCAGCCCACCCAAACCTAAACCCCTACCCTCCATTTCCCAGGGCTCATCCAACTAACCTGCACATACCTGGGCACTACGGGCAATCCACCTAACCTGCACATACCTGGGCACTATGGACAATCCACCTAATCTGCACATACCTGGGCACTGTGGACAATCCACTTAACTTGCATATACCTGGGCACTATGGGCAATCCACCTAACCTGCACATCTTTGGACTGTGGTAGGAAACCCACACAGACATAGGGAGAATGTGCAAACTTCTCACAGTCAGCCAAAGGTGGAATAAAGCCTGGGTCCCCAACAACTGAGCCACTGTGCTGCCCGTAAGTTGTTCCGAAGTATTACAATCAGTTTTGGATGGGTGAACTGATGCTTTTTGTCCCCTGTGCCTGGTTAGGTTTGATTGGGTTCTGAATAGTGCGAGCCTGCAAACTGCCAAATTATTATCTACTTAAAAGTTGTAGTTTGATGTAAAGAAAATATTCCAGCCACATTCCTTCAATTCATATAAGGTGTTAATTTTATTAATAAACCTTACTCAGATAAATATATAGAAGGTTATTAAGGAGAAGAAATAAAGTATTGTCCTTCACACACACACAGGCAAAAAAAAGTGGGGGAGAATAGATTAATAAAAATTAATGTTCATAAGGGAAATAAAGATATCATCAGATGTTCATTTGATGATATAGTTTAAAGATGAAACTATTTAATTTGGGTTGCTTCAAGAGAATAGAGTAGAGTTCTCATTTTGCTTGTGAATCTCTATCTGTAGCAGGTATGCTTTCAGTTGGTTCTAACAAATAGGAGACAGCTTTTGGGAGGAGATTTCAGAGAGGAGGAGAGATAATATTGATGCTCCTTTCATCAATCTCTGACGATGCTTCAAGATGATTGGGAGCTGTGATGGTCCTGAAATGTCAGCAGCTCAAGCCTGGTTTGTACTTGGCATTATGGTTGCATTTATGTGACTAGCTTGCAAACTGCAAAGTAATGGGCCCAAAGATGGTTTCATGGTAACCCCATCAAACAAGTGGACTCCACAGCTTCCCCCACCCTGAACCAAGACCTTTTATTCCATCATAAGGCAAATTTTCTGTTACAATGACAGCATCTGTGCAAGGAGTCTTGTTTACCCCTTAGGACAAACATTGAATCAATGTCAGAAAAAGAAGCATTCTTTGATATTAACAAGTGTGAAAATCCCTAGAGTCAATGAGGTATATTCCTTTGCAATCTGCTTTGGAAATTTCCACAGACTGACAAGTTCGAGTTGCAGAAAGGTCTGGCAGCCATCTTTCGTGTCCACTTGAAAAAGTTTAATATGTGAAACAGCTGCTGATGGTCTTGAGAAAGCATATGTTCACGACAACACTACCTGAACCAGCGGTTTTCAAGCATTTAACAACTATACTCAAACAGTGACATAAAATGCTGGAATAAGGCAGATCAGGCAACATCTATGGGAAATAGCAAAGTTAATGTTTCAAGAAAATGATTCTTTAGAATTGGGAAATGCGAGAGTTATGGCAGGTTTTAAATGAGTGCAGGGAAAGTGGTGATGGGGTTGGAGGAGGGGGGAGAAATAGGCAATGTGCATTTTGCCTCCAGCAGGATAATACAGCAGTGTTCATGTAAATCCTTCTAACATAAGAAACCAGGACCTGGGCAACATTGTAGTAAGAGACTGAGCACATGGTTATTACTGTTCACTGACATATGCACTTATTACACTCACAGGCACATTTGTGTCTGAGCTAACGTTATATATATCCAACAGCGCATGATGCTTTGAGTGCCCCATGTTAAGATGGACCCCAAGACCTTTTTACCTTCAGGTCATGTGCTTTCATAGTGATGAAATCATGAGCATGTTTCTTAAAGGTATACTGACACACTGTCCAGGAGACATAACACAACAGGGAGCGAAGAAATAACAAAATGGAAGGTCTGCAGCAGGATAGAAGAAAAGCAAATTTGATTAGACCAGGCAAAGGAGAAACAAGTAAAGAAGTAAAGATGGATGAGGTGCAGATATAAATGAAAATAGCAGAATGCTTTTCCATTTCTGATGAAAGGTCATTGACGTGAAGCATTAACTTTGTTTCACTTTCTGTTGATGTTGAGTATTTCAACAATTTTGCACATTTATTTCATAGCTTCAACATTCACAGTATTCACATTTTACTCAAAATGATAGTGAAGGGCCTGGTCTATTGTGTTGCAGGATAAGTCAAGCAAAATTAAATGTAACTTTCAGACCTACTTGAGCTGGGGGTCATCCATTTGTACTCCAACAAGAACTATTTTGTTCCTAAAGAATCACTCAAAACTTAGCCGAGGAATCAGTTTGTTATGTTAACAAGAACAAAAAGACCTTGGAATGCAGGTTCATAGTTCCTTGCAAGTGGAGTCACAGGTAGATAGGATAGTGAAGGTGGTGTTTGGTATGCTTTCCATTATTGGTCAGAGTATTGAGTATAGGAGTTAGGAGCTCATGTTGCAGCTGTACAGGACATTGGTTAGGCCACTTTTGAAATACTGTGTGCAATTCTGGTCTCCCTGCTATTGGAAGGATGTTGTGAAACTTGAAAGGGTTCAGAAAAAATTTACAAGGATGTTGCCAGGGTTGGAGGGTTTGAGCAATAGGGAGAGGCTGAATAGTCTGGGGCTATTTTCCCTAAAGTGTCGGGGCTGAGGGGTGACCTTATAGAGGTTTGTAAAATCATGAGGGGCTTGGATAGGATAAATAGACAAGGTATTTTCCCTGGGGTGGGGAAGTTCAGAACTAGAGGGCATAGGTTTAGGGTGAGGGGGAAAGATTTAAAAGGAACCTAATGGGCAGCTTTTTTCACACAGAGGGTGGCGTGTGTATGGAATGAGCTGCCATAGGAAGTGGTAGAAGTGAGTACAACTACAACATTTAAAAGCCATCTGGAAGGATATATGAGTAGGAAGGGTTTAGAGGGATATGGGCCAAGTGTTGGCAAATGGGACTAGATTCGGTTAGGCATGGACGAGTTGGATTGAAGGGTCTGTTGCTGTGCTGTACATCTCTCTGACCCCATGACTCTATAACTGAACGTCCAGTCTCAGCCACATCTCTATCGTACACCCATCCACAATCTCTATCGATTAGGACTCATACCAGATATTCACAGATTCACCTCACCATTATACATTTAGCAATGCTGTAAGCTTCAAATCAAGATCTCAAAACTTGCACATGTTGCCAGCTATTCAGTCACAATGTCCATAATCACCCAGACGGACTGAACCACAGTCACTGAAACACGTCCTTCGCTCTTGTTGAACAAAATGGAAAATAACTGGAGGCAGCAGAAGCAGGCTGTCAGGGAACCGGATTGATTGTGTGTACGCCATAGCAATTGAGAGAGTACCACTGGGATTATCAGAATGGCCATGACAAGATATTTTGCGTAACGTAACTGCCCTGTCATCACTACATTTCGAAACATACCTTATTACATGTAAAGCATCATCAGATTGTGAAAGTATTCTATCAATGTAAGTTGTTTCTTCTCAGTCATGTCCCTCAGTTTGCCTCATTCAGTCTTAATCTCAAACCCAATCTGATTTATTCACAGTTGGCTTGTCCTTGTTTTAATATGGTCTGACTGGGTCGAACACCCTTTCTTCCACATGATCATATTGGTGAGTTCAGATTTTGTGCCATCAAGTAAACCAATTCCGATGGCTGAGCTGCCCAGCTTCCATCGCAGGGTTTGCTGCTGTAATAGATTGGGGCTTTGTGACCTTCATTTCCTGGCATACACGCAGAGATCACTGTCTTGTTCAGAAGGTTCTTTCAGGATGCGTCAACAATCTGGCCACCACACATTACCAGCTTGCTGAGGCATGATCCTGTGGGAAGAGCAGTGGCAACACAAAACGTGATCTTGCAGATGACAACTTCCATCCTCCCACCGCTGCTGCTCCTCCAATGCCCTTGCTACTGCCTCTCAGTCAAGGACATTTTGAGTTAGCAACTCTAATTTATAATGGAAACGGTTGAAATTGTGAGCAGACAAATCTTCTAGAAATTAATGCTTTTAAAGGAAATCGCAATGATAGAAACCTTGCACACAGCCTAGCAGATTGCAGAATAATGTGTGAACAAGCAAATGTTGCACTGCAGTAGAAAATATTTTCTCCATTAGGTCTGTTTCCTGGCATCCTTCATGAAACCAAGTTAGGTCCAGCTCCTTTAATTGCTCAGTCAGGATGATAAGTCTGGTTGTCAAATTTGTTCCAGCTTTCTGAAGCTTGATACAAGCAGATGCTGCCAGTTAGACTTCACGCCTGTTGTAATAAGCTGTCACGCACTAAGGTACCAGATGGGTAGAGGATAACTACTACTGCCATGGCAATCTCTGACAGAAAAATCTTTAGATGTGTTCAGCCACTGACTTAATGGCAGACTTAAATATAGTGTTTGAAACAACCGCCAAGCTCATTAACTAACCTCTCACAGCTTCCGATTTTTTTCAACAGCGTGAAGGAGAAGGGTTTGCTTTGAGTTAAAGAAAAAAATGGAACACTGCTCATTATTTTCAAAGATGTGACAGGTGAATAAGGTGATGAAAGGAGTCAGAATGCTGCTTAGTCACTTTGGGAACTGGATTTCAAATCCATGCCAGACTGAAATAAAGAGTCTCTTCCCTGTATGAAACTTCCTACCACAGGAGGCCACAGCAATGTCATTTCATTTGTTGGAATTAGATTCAAATTCTGCCCAGAAAACAGGGCCAATATCTTCCTCATGGATCATATTTTGACACTTCTGACTGATTTTCCTTTCTTAAAACAAAACTTACCCTTCAAAATGAAAGGATGAAATTGAAAACCTCAAAGATTTTTATTCGCCGAAGTTTATGGTGTCTTATGATCAAAAGTCAAATGAACACGTGACAAAAGAAAAGGAAAAAAATTGAAATGTTGATTGAGGACACAGATCTTTAATATCTCTCCTTATCCTGGGTATACTATGTTCAGCAGAAAGACCTCAGACATTTTAATGAAATATTCTAATAGTGGGATGAGAAGGGAATAAAAATGAATGCAGAATAACAAATCTGCAGTCATACATGCCAACTCGTAAAGGTAGTGAAAGAGAAAAGATTGCTTTTATGTAACATCTTTAATCATCTCAGAAGGTCCCAAACTGCTTCAAAGCCAATTAAGTACTTTTGAAGTGTGTTAGCTGTTATGCAAGGAAATCGAGCAGCAAAGCTTGCCAAATCAGCGATGAGATGATGAACAGAATCTGCTATTAATGGGTTGGTTGAAAGTTAAATGTCAGTCATGTTACCAGTAGAATGACCCTTCTCCATAAGGACTGTGGAACTTTTCATTTGCACCTGCAAGAAGGGCTGGGCTTCCATATACTGCTTCCTCTTTCCTGGTTCAATCAGAACATCAGTGGAGACACAAAAACTTCCAAAAGTATCTTGAATGTTTCCTTTGAAATCAGTGCCCTCACATGCGGGCTGAAGAGAGTGTGCTGGAGGTGTAGGATATTGTGGGGTGAGGGAAAGTAAAAGAAGGAGCAGGGCAAAGTAAATTTAATGTCGTCTCATAGGACTGCTCTCCCATCAGAGACGGAGATGTGAATGGTAACCATAGATGGTATGGGAACTGAACCACTGCTATTGATGTCCGCTTGACATTACAATCCAGCCAGCTGAGCTAACTGACCCCAATGTGCAGGTGTGTCACTGTAGGTGCATGTGTACCTACCTACCATAACTAGAGTGCCTTCCTATTGACCCTTCCTTTCTGCCCAGTCAATGCTGGAGGGCATGAGTGAGAATTATTGTGTTGTAACTGCTTATATTGCAGCCTGAGAATTTTAGAATCCTTGTTCTCTCAGGATGGTTTAGGATAAATGCTTACTTTTATATAGCCCTTTTTTTCTGCCACTTCAGGTCAGCTGATTGTAATTCTGAATTTAATGCTAACTTTAAATCACAGCATAATTAATTTTCAACTAAACAAATCCCATCAGCCAGTCCCAATTTCAACTTCAGTTGCTGCTGACTCTGCAAGGGTAGTTACAAGAATGATCAAACACAAGTCGGTTACTCCTCACTGCAAAACAAAATCAGCTGGCACACACTAAACTTCTGCGTCAGACAACAGCTGGCTATGCCCCATAAAGGCTTTAAAAGGCTTCATTTTAGCAGCATATTTGTTACATGACTTGCTTGGAGACAGATGCTAAATAAACACACCCACTTTAGGGAAAATAACAGCAGGTTTTCTATCTCAAGCTAACAATGGGTGAGAGTAATTTAAGATAGATTGAAGCTGTGTGTGAATTAGTGACCATGTTATAACCACATTTTAAAGGGTACCTTATTGATTGAAAGTGCCTTGGGACATCATTAGGTCATGAAAGACGTAGTATATTGGTCACTGCAACATGGGTACTGGGAAAAAATAAGTACTCCCACAGTTAGGCAGTAGTGCAGGGGTAAGGAAAATATATGTCAGTGTTGGTTGCTTCTTAATCTTGCCATACATCCGCCTGATTAATTCCAACAGTCTTCAGCCTGACCTTCCAATCCAATCGGATTACAGTTTACTGGCATTAATCCATGCTTCCAAATGAGCTGATTGGTCGTAATGCTCTCCAATCCTATGTTTCAAATGATCAAATTGGTAAATTCACATTTGGCACCAATGAATGACTCATCGGTAATTGCTACCCTGTTGCACTCTGTGTCTGAACAAATTCCATTGTCCCTCCTTGGATTCCTACGTAGCTGGAGCACAAGCAATGTGAAATTTCCACAGCTGCTCCACCAAATATAGCTGCATATGACCAAAAATAAACTTTATTTCTGGATATCTGATACACTTCATCAGATTTTGTTTTTATTTTTGAAAGTATATTGCAGTACAGATTTTATGAATGAGCACCATCAGACATCACTTGTTTTTAGACCCCTGGTGAAGAATTTAGGAAAAGGTAAAAGTACCATAGTCCCATTCTCTTGGCTGGTGGTAGTCACCAGCCCTCAGACAAGAGGAGAGGTTGGGACAGAGTCCTTCATGTAATCTCAACCAGAGCAGAGATTGAATCCACGCTTTTGGTGTCACTTGACATTTCAAACCAGCCATCCAGCTAACTGAAACAACCAACCTCATACACATGATTTGGAGATGCCGGTGTTGGACTGGGGTGTACACAGTTAAAAATCACACAACACCAGGTTATAGTCCAACAGGTTTAATTGGAAGCACACTAGCTTTCGGAGCGACCTCCTTCATCAGGTGATTCTGAACTAGTGTCCTCTGAACACTCAGGCTCAGCTGTAATGAAAATCCCTCCATAAATTTCACATCCAAGCAGTCTCACTGGCTGGCCTTTTCTTACTGACTGCTTTAAGGTAAGGAACTCCTGAGCTGGCCAGTAACTGAACAGTAAGATGTAAAATACAATCACCTGATAAAGGAGCGTCGCTCCGAAAGCTAGTGTGCTTCCAATTAAACCTGTTGGACTATAACCAGGTGTCGTGTGATTTTTAACCTAATACACAGTCACTATCCACCAGAATAGCTGCCTTCCAGTTTGCTGTATCTCATATTGGAAGACAGGTTGAGAGGTCCGACTGAGCAATCAGGTCCTCAGAACACTCAGGCTCATCTGTAATGAAAATCCCTCCATAAACTTCACATCCAAACAGTCTCACTGGCTGGCCTTTTCTTACTGACTGCTTTAAGGTAAGGAACTCTTGAGCTGGCCAGTGACTGAACAGTAAGATGGAAAATACAACGATGCTTGACAAAAGGCCTCTTCTTCACCCAAAGATGTTTGTCCAAATGTGTGACATGGGAATGTCAGGATGTGTCTCGACCTTTCAAATCTCTTACATCTATAAACAACTTGTCCAATCCCTTTTGATGGTATCCACTTGAGCTACCAGATTAAGATTTGATTGAAGTATTGTACATCACGGTTCATTTATTTCAAATAGAATTACAATTATGAAATAAAGTGACTGAGGCAGAATAATAATGTTCAATCCCTTAAGATGTCACATACTGTCATCGTTGATACCCATCAACTCAGACAAAAATGTCAACTTTCCCTCCTCCACTTCCACATGCATCTAGTCGAGTGAATGTGCTAATAATCAGCAACGGCAACAATGATGCTTGATTTTTAAGACATAAATAAATTCATACAAATAGTCCATTAACGTCAGTCGTTCTTTATACATGAATTGTGTTGTCGTGATTATAGTTCCTCATTTTGTAACAATAGTCTGGCAGACACCACCAGGTGTTTTAATTTCTGCATTTTTTTTATCAGTCTGCTATTTTTTTAAAAGAGATAGATCCAGAAAGTTCCTCTAATCATGACAGGCCCATTGTATAGATGAGGTAATCTCACTATTTGAGATATTGCTTTAGCCATACTGTACTACGTAAAATAGAAGTTAACTTACCAAATTCCCTAATGGGATGTCCTAAATCCAGCTATGTTCATCAATTCAAAAAAATGATTCTTTATATTCTAAAATGTGGCCCTGTAGTTTTGTTGCTGTGTGTGCAAACTTCATCCTAATGTTTTCACTGTTTCTGCTCATACCTGACACGGCCTGTTATTCTGGTGATGGCAGAGCAAGATGTGAACCAAGAATTGATGAGGGCAGAGTGGTAGACATGATCTATATGGACTTCAGTAAGGCATTGACAAGGTTCCCTGTGGGAGACTGGTTAGCAAGGTTAGATCGCATGGAACACAGGGAGAACTAGCCATTTGGATACAGAACTGGCTTGAAGGTAGAAGACAGAGGGTGGTGGTGGTGGAGGGTTGTTTTTCAAACTGGGGGCCTGTGACCAGTGGAGTGCCACAAGGATAGGTGTTGGGCCCACTACTTTTTGTCATTTACATAAATGATTTGGATGTGAGCATAAGAGGTATAGTTAGTAAATTTGCAGATGACACTAAAATTGGAGGTGTAGTGGACAACGAAGAAGGTTACCTCAGCTTACAACGGGATCTAGATCAGATGGGCCAATGGGCTGAGGAGTGGCGAATGGAGTTTAATTTAGATAAATGCGAGATGCTGTATTTGGGAAAACAAATCTTAGCAGGACTTATGCATGTAATGGTAAGGTCCTAGGAAGTGTTGCTGAACAAAGAGACCTTGGAGTGCAGGTTGATAGTTCCTTGAAAGTTGAGTCGCAGGTAGATAGGATAGTGAAGAAGGCGTTTGGTATGCTTTCCTTTAATGGTCAGAGTATTGAGTACAGGAGTTGGGAGGTCATGTTGTGACTGTACAGGACATTGGTTAGGCCACTTTTGGAATATTGCATGCAATTCTGGTCTCCTTCCTATTAGAAGGATATTGTGAAACTTGAAAGGGTTCAGAAATGATTAACAAGGATGTTGCCAGGGTTGGAGGATTTGGGCTATAGGGAGAGACTGAGGCTGTTTTCCCTGAAGCATCGGAGGATGAGAGGTGACCTTATAGAGGTTAATAAAATCATGAGGGGCATGGATAGGATAAATAGACAAGGACTTTCCCTGGGGTGGAGGAGTCCAGAACTAGAGGGCATAGACTTATGGTGAGAGGGGAAAGATATAAAAGAGACCTAAGGGGCAATGTTTTCACACAGAGGGTAGTGCGTGTGTGGAATGGGCTGCCAGAGGATGTGGTGGAGACTGGTACAATTGCAATATTTTAAAGGCATCTGAATGGGTATATGAAAAGGAAGGGTTTGGAGGGATATGGGCCGGGCGCTGGCAGATGGGACTAGATTGACTTGGGATATCTGGTCGGCATGAATGAGTTGGACCAAAAGGTCTGTTTCCATGCTGTATATCTCTACGACTCTAAGTGGACATATGGTTAACTCAGTCAGCATTTTGAGCTGATTTGACATGAACACAGAGCTCATCACTGTTCCATTAATGCAGTTAAGCTGTGTTCAGCAACACAAAGAACGCAATGACCACCATTGTTCCCTCTTCTACCATCATCAGTGCCCATTCTCAAGATTATTCTCGATTTACTGATTAGTTAGTAACTTCCATCTGGTTATGTCTGATTTTATGAAATTATTGGGAGTTTCAAGGAGTTAGTAACATTGGACGAAGTCTGCAAGGAAAGATTCTGCACCTAGAGAAAGGTGAGTACATCAAGGGAATAATTCTAATTCATGGCTAGCATTGGATCATCCAGAAACACTTCTATCCCACTTAAGACATGAATTGTGTGCTTGTTCAAAATCGACACAAACAACACTGCTAGAACAACCAAGATTGTCGTTCCCCCAACAACACCATCAGCAAGGATAACATACTCAAACTACTGGACTTATGCCTCATCACCCAGCTCACCTTTAACAGTCAGGTGTATGAACAAATCAATGGCACGCCCATGGGATCACCCATTCAGATATTGAAGTAGGGGCAGTCATGCAGAGACTGGAATACACTTCCCTCTCTTTGATCCAACCAAAGCTGTGGATTCGATATGGAGATGATACATTTGCCATCATCAAAAGCATTAGGTCAGAGGAAACACACCGACTTATCAGTGACATTTTCACTGGTATTTAATTCACCAGAGAGGAGGAGAACAATAACCAACACCCATTTCTGGACTTAATAGTGAAAAGAATGACCAATGGCAAATTCCAAACCAAGGTAGACAGGAAGGCAACACACACAGACCAAATCGTTAATTTCAACAGCAACCATTCCAATGACTACAAAAAGAGCTGTGTCAGAACAATATTCAAATGAGCCATAGCATCCCAGAACTATGCAAAACTGAAGAACACATCTACAAAGCTGATACCCGATCAGCCTCAACCACCGATGCTTATGGAACTGAAAACGGCGTGAAGACACAGTACAGCTGAATACACTGGTCACCCTACCTTACTTTAAAAACATCTCAGATATGACATCAAGATTCCTACGACCACTCAGGATCACAGTAACACACAGACCACCACCCACTCTCCCCCCCCGCCCCAGCCATACTACGCTAGCTGCTGTCAATGATAAAATACCCCATACGGAACCAATGTGACATTCAAAATTCCATGCACTGACTGCCACAAACATTATATTGGACAGACTGGAACGAGACTAGATACCAGAATATACGCATACCAACAGGCAGTAAAATGACATGGCCAATTCTCACTCATCTCCATACATTCAGACAAGGACGGGCATCAATTCAGCTGGGACAACATAACCATCTTGAGACAGGCTAACCAAAGACACACGTGGGAATTTCTAGAGGCCTGGTTCTCAACCCGGAACACTATCGACAGACATGTAGAAATGGATCCCACATATGAGCCACTGCGGAGCAGGACCAGAAATGACACAACCCACCAGAACAAACCAGATCAGACAAATAATGAGTGGTGTAGTTCAACAACGCTTCATTGGATGCCCACTGAGGATGTTACCTAGCAGGGTGACAAAACTTCTGCATCAAACCTACCAGCTCGGTGGGCAAGCCAACAATCATATCCATAACCTGAGCTACAAATCTTCTCAAAAACCTTAACGGCATCTTCTGGTAACCTTGCCCATGAGTACCGTACACAATTCATACACATTGTGAGCACTGTTCCTATAAAGAGGGCCACATTGTCAGAAGTTCTGTCTTTGGAAGGGGAGAGCTGGGGAGGGGGTGAGCGGACAGATACTGTGGGAAATTGGTGGAGGCTGTGAGGGATGGAAGGATACTGTGGGGAGTGAGAGGAGGCGGGATAATGTTGGTGCTTCCAAAGAGCTTCTGTTGTCCAGTTTCCCAGGTTGCTCTGAAGGAGCCCTGCATTACTCTCCAATGCACACATCATGATGCATCTAGCAGCATCTTGCCCTCATGATATCTCCGTTTTCCCACCAACTATGTGGTGCGCAGCTGAGGAGGGAAGGAAGGGTCAACCAACACATCCCCTTTCTCATCCAGTTGAGAGGCGCACACAAGCTCAAATTCTCCATTTGCCACCAGAGCTACATCTCACCTTCTCTCTATTATTGACCGTCACCACCTATTGACCACAGTGCTGAGTTCAGAGGCATCATGAAACAATGATTCCTCAACCAATGTCATCCAACCAACAATTCCATCTTCCATACAACCAATTGTCTTGAATGGATTCCCTTAGAGCCTGTCCTGGTGCTCTGAGGCTGTGTGATTCCAATGGGTACAGCTGCTGAGTTTTGTTGTGGAAGAATTACTCAATGTTCTATAAAAAATTACCAGGAGACGCAGAAAATCCTTCACGAAATTAAACTTTAATCTTGCAAACTCAAAGCTGTGGGAGCCAGCAAAATGTCTTCCCTGACTCCTCACAAACTCGTTATTCTCCTCCAGTTTATACAATTTGTTGGTTCCATGCTTATCGGATAATATTAGCATAGTCAATCATGCTGGCTTGCTTTGTCTTTCTTAATTAATCATTGTCTGCCACACTGGTTCCCTCCATCACACTTAACCTATTACATTACAACACCATCATCTTCAGCATTAGCTCACGTACCAATGATTTAATTAGCCTATCACAATGTACTACCATTATTGTTACTGGAGCCCTATAACAGACCGGCTATAAATTGCAACACTAAGTTAACTACATAACTGCCAGAATAACTTCCATAGTTTCAATGGGAGAGACTGCAGCTGGTCTTGCAGGGTAACCTCAAAAAGCTCTAGGTAAAGGCAGCCTGGCATTGGATCACAGCAGGCTGGCACAGTCAGCAGCAGTTTGCGCTGTCTGATAATGATGCAATAACATTGGTGGAGTGGGAATGGTTGAGGAAGAATGCCAATTTCCACAGAGATGACCAAAACTTCTGTTATTCTCTTAGAGCAGTGCCTCAGTACTCCTGGTAAAGAGCACAAAATGCGGCAATGCTGTTATACCCTGCCCAGATTGGAATAAACAGCCATGCTAGCAGCAGTCCGAACACATGTGATATCAGTCTGAGCTTCCTATGCAGCACTTAAAGGTTGCATGACTTCTACCTGTACTGTAATGGAACCAGAGGCATCAACTAGAAACTGCATCATGGTTCAGTATGTAAGTGCTCTCACAGAATCACTTATCTTTCCCATGCTGGAAACTACGGACTCCAGACTCTGTGAAAACCACACTGCAAGGTTTCTTGTCGAGCTGACTCAAAGCTACTCTTTAAAATACACACAGATTGAGTATCTGAGAGGGTGAATTTGAGTTTACCAGTGTGTGACAATGTTTCGTCACCATCAGTTTTTTTTTGTTCCTGCACCACTGCTAGATTGCTGTTCTCGCATCCCGCAAAGGTTTCATCTAGGTGATGGGGTAAGTGAGAGGTTCATACTTATACCTTCTGCAGCTTTGAAAGCAGAAGGGATTATAGGACGAAAAGAAAATGTAATGTGAGGAGGTCGTTTAGGCACAAAGGTACTGTCAGTTTCAGTTGTTTTAGCTCCAATATTGGCCTCAGTCATACTGCTACAGTGATGACCAGCACAGCCATTTAGGCCTCACAATCAAGACTGTCTCCAGCTAGTGAGTTCCTGCTGTCTCTGTCCTGCAAGGAGGAGGGAAGTGTTTCAGTTGGGGGGAGGGGGGAGAGTGTTGGGGCAGTAGTGGAATCTGTGTGGGTGATAATGTTCCAGTGGTTGAATGGCTGGAATTGTGCTCAAGTCATGAGACATGATTATGAGGCTTGCAGCCATGCTAAAGTCCTGATGTGAGCAGGTAAGTGATGCAGCTGTGGTATGCTTGTAAGTTCTGGCATTTGAGGATAGAATTGTCGGCCACTCGGATGAGGTCATTCTGTTTCTTCTGGGAGGCTACACAGCTAGCAAAGACCATAGTACATATGATGGGTCCCTCACACACCATCCATCAGCTTATGTCGCAGTGCCCTCCAGTATTGTGCCAGAGATTCGTGTCCAGTTGCGTTATGTTCATATTGGTCACCCTGCCTCAACCATGTCCAGCATTTGCTGTAGGTGCAACATACCATGCCTTGAAAAGTTGGAATCTGCTTGTAAATGCTGCACCAAATCTGTGTGCCACCAACACCCCACCCCCACACCCTTACCCCACTTCCCCCACCCCACCCCAGCCCACCCACCCCCCCCACCTCCCCCACCACACCCCGGCCTCGACAATGCATCACTTGCTGGGCAGAGTGTTCATGTAATTTAAATTACAAGGTTTCCAGTTTGCTTCCATTTGAAGTTAATCCCACATTGTGGGTCTTGCACCATTTTCGGGTGCTATTCAACATTGCTCTGGAGATATATTATTCAATTTAATGTATTGTGAAAGGACTGGCTTACTGCCCACGTGCAATGTGTCATAATTTCTCATCTGCTAATAATGGTCAATTTGAAGGAAATTGCCATCCAGCAATACCAGTTCGTCTCAGGGAAGTTTTCATCCAAAAGACTAAAAGTCGGGGATTGGAATTTAGTCACCTCATTTAATGTCAGTTTTCATAAAGTGTTACTAGAAAATATAATCTTAAACAGCATCACTGTAAAAATGCTACTTCTGCCAGTCAACATGTCAGGTGTAAAACCAGGCTAACGTCTGAATGTAGAGTCTGGGTCCAAAATGTAGAATGACTCACTTCTATTTCTCCTCACAGGCCATCTGACCTGCCCAATTATTTCCTTTTTCCATTCCCGTTTTCCCACTTCCAGTTCCTGTCATGCTCTACTTCTTGTTTCCCATGGTGGAAATGACAGAAGAATAAAGCAAAGTTCTCCAATTAGAGCGCAGCATGGCTGAGAGTTAGCCACAGGCTGTAATGCAGGGAGAAGCTGATGATGATTAATACAGCCACCACAACACAGCTGCAGAAACAATTCATTCTCACTTCGTACATCCATTCATGTGACCCCATCTCACCTTGTCTGGTATTTTTAGTACCTGCATGTTATCGCATGACAAGAAACAACATCGTATTGTTGTCCCAAAAACTCAGGGATGACTAGGCAGGCTGAAACTTGACAGTTGACTGCTGTAAAATCTATGAGCCCCTTTGGTCAAGAAACTTGTTTATAATTTGTACAAAGCCTCTGCTTCGATTCGAGTTATTATTTTCCCAGTGTCTCTGGGATTTAGCCCCGTTCTCTGAAAGGTTGCACCACTAGTTGAGATACAGTTCCAAGAATGCTGCCTAGCAGTGTTCAAGTAGCTCCTCAACTGGCCAATACGTACAAGGGCATTAATTGTTTCTGCTTTATTCGTCTGCCAGATATCGCTGCTTATTCAAATGCATTATCAATCTACATCAGAACAGCTGCTTCCCCAGCAGGAATGAATGAGTAGCATTCAGATATGGCAAATCTAGCTAGTTTTAATCTTTTTGTAACATTTGAAATGATGTAATAGCAGGATTCAGTTCAAGACAACCATATAACAAGAACAGGTGTATCCCACTATTTTCTTCACACAGATAGACAATCACAAAAATAAATCCTTCTGAGGACTGTATGCACCCTGAACCAAAATCAACAACATGTGGACTTGTAGTCACATATAATTCGGTTCAAGGTAACTGTGCATCTTCATTTGGACTCTGAACTGGAACACTGACTGAAAATGACCCAAAGGGTATAACCAGCAATCGGTCAGTATAGATATGCAATAGCTCCAGTCACCAGAAGTCTCTGATAATCAACTCTAAATTACTCCTCCAATTGCCTGCTGTGATCTAACAGTTCTCAATCTTGCAGCATGGTTATTTCCTGCAAACAAAGTACGGAGTACAGTAGAATCAACTACGACTACTGCAGGATTAACCAAATATGCACAAAATTTCCATATATTGGGAAAGCGATAAAGATGAGAGGGGAAAAGAGCATGTAGTTGAGAATCAGGAGGTGGCCAAAGATAGCTCCTCAGGAAACGTTGCAGGTAATGGTCTGAAAGAAGAAACAGAAGCCATTGAGTGTGATTTTCTTGCTAGAGTTAGATCACTAAGCATGGAGCCAGTGGTTCTGATTCTATCTAACTGGATGATGTTGGAGGAGGATGGTATGGTCATTCACCATAAAGGCTGTAGAACGATCAAGAAGGATGATTGATCAAGAGCGGAGGGTTGATCTTTCTCACATGCAATTAGTGGCTTCAATTAGAGTAGTTTAACACTTAGGTGCGACATGCAATGCTGATTGAAGGGGCAAAAATGTGAGGTTCCCTGTAAAGGTGGACTCAGATTTGAGAAGCGAAAATATGTTTGGAGAGGCGACTGCGATTCTGGGCAGGGTGGTGTATGCTTTTGAAAAAAAAACAGTGGCAAAGGCTTACTTGTAGTAGAGATGGACACTGCCTGAGGAGAGAGAACCGTGAACAATGTCATCTGGCATGATAATCAGGAAGGAAAGTTGGGTGGAGTTCAGTTTCATTGAAGTAGGTTTAGGGAGCAGGAGATGGATCGCATAGACAGGATGAGCTCAGAGAACACACATGAGAGGCAAGAGAAAAGCTAGTCACCGTTGGAGGTTCAGGACTGGAGCAGGTGAGGGAAGCTCACAGGAATTTGACCCTGTGGGCTAGGGGAAGAGAAAAAGTGGCAGATAGCTGATTGTATAGCCTCAATTTTAGTGACAGGAAGTCCATGAGCTCCTTGCACTCTTTATTAGGGGGCAAGCATGAGGGAGATGGGACATGAGGAGTTCAGAAAGATGGTTTTAGGAGATAAAAAGAAGCTGGTGGGTTTTTTTTTCATTCCAGAGTGATCCTGTTAGAGTGAACAGTTTTGGTGGAGGACAGCAGGATCTGACAGTGCTTTATGCTGCAGCCACAATTCATGGTGTACAGTTAAAAATATAGGAATTATAAGGAGGACATTTAGCCCCTTGATCCTGTTCCATGATTGAATGAGACCAGGGCTTATCTGTGCCTTAGATCCCTTCATATCTTTAGTAAGATTAACAGAAATCATCAGTCTTAGTTTTAAAATGAACAACTGATCAGCATTCATTGTCATTTGTGAAAGAGTTTAAAATGTAGACCATCTTTTATAAAAACTGTCTCCGAATTTTATCCTTGCAAGGTTTAATTCTAGTTTAATTATTTAGATTCCCCAAATAGCATAATAGTTTCTCTCCATCCGCCCTATCTGATCCCTTTAATATATTCAAAACTTCCACCAAATCACCTTGTAACCTTCTAAACTGTCAGGAATACAAATCCAATTTGTTTAATCTCACCTCATGGTTTAAGCCTTGGAGTCCATAAATCATTCTATTAAATCCAAGTTCCCCTCATTTCAAAGCCATTATATCCTTCCTGATGTTATCCCTATCCTGTTTATCTTACTGCTCAGCCAATTTTCTAACCCAGCTCAATAATTTTCCTTTAATCCCTTGAGCTTCAACTTTAGATTGAAGTGAGGAGGCTTCGTCAAAACATTGTGGAAGTCCATATAAATAACATTCATGGAATCTCCTACCCACTACCTTTCAAAGAATTCAATCAGATTCATCCAGCATGGACCAATCCTTTAAAGTTCATAGCTAGCTCTTTCTCATCAGCTGAAAGTTTTCAATGTATTTAATCACCCCCATCTTTAATTATAAACTATATCAATTTCCCAACAACAGATGTTTATCTAACTGGTCTATAATTCCTCAATTTGTCCCGGTTAATTTTAAATAGGGAATGGCAAGTGCAATTTTCCAATCTAAAGGAATCGTTTACAGAGGAACCTCGATTATCCAAATACTGATTATCCGAAACTTGGATTATCCGAAGGAGATCTTGAGATCCTGTCAGAAACGTTACATCAAAGATGTGTTTCCAACGTGATCACATCTTTTGTTTACAGTGATTAAACAGGCACCGTCTCCAAATGACTGACCTCCTGCCCACTCTCTCTCCCCACACTTTCCCTGGAGTTTTACAACAGGGTGTACCCTAACGCCCCCACCGCTTCCCCAGATAGTCTCTCCAATATTGTCCTGTACAGGGCAAACGTGGAACCTGTCAAAAAGTGTGTGTGTGTGTGTGTGTGTGTGTGTGTGTGTGTGTGTGTGTGTGTGTGTGTGTGTGTGTGTGTGCGCGCGCTATTTGGAGACTTACCCCACAAAGGCTGCAGCAGCAGCAGTCTTGTTGTTGGTGCTCAGTCTGGCTGCCCCAGAGAGGGGGCAGGGGCGGACGGGGTTGAAGGGCCGGGGGTGTGATTGGACAGAGTTGGGGGGCGGGGGTGGTTGGACAGATTTGGGGGGCAGGGCTAAATGGGGTTGGGTTGGATGGGGTTGGGGTGGGCTGGGGGGTGGTGTTGGGGGTGGGATCTTGCGTACTATGTGCTGGGGGGCTGGGGGTTGTTGGACTGGGTTGGGGGAAAGGCAATGTAGGAAGGGGTATGGGAGGCAGGCAGGAGACTGTGTTGGGGGTGAGGGCTCGCATGCTGTGTGCTTCTGCAGTCTCCTGAATGGGGAACAGACTTTAAAAACTCCGAGCCCCAGAGGAAAGGCATTTAATCGATTAACCGAGTAATCAATTATCCGAACGGAATAGTGCCCGCCCATCTCGTTCGGATAATCGAGGTTCCCCTGTACAAACTGAGAGAACTCTGAGTGATTATCGTTAGGCCATCTGTAATGTTCTTTTGTACTTCATTTAAGACCCTGAGCTGGAAACCCTCTACTCTTTTGTACAATTTGTTTATTCATTAATGTTAGCATGCTGATATAGATTTAGTCTAGTCTTTATCCGTGATGCTGTTGTCATTTCCTTGTGATGTCTGGCATACTGACCTTCTGGCCTGTGATAAATACCGAGATAAATTTAGCAAATTCATAATTTCCTTACTTCCATCGACAATATCACCATTTCAGTTTTCCAATTTCCTAAATTCGTTCTTCATTACGTTCTTTTCTCCTGATATAATTGTAAAAGCATTTTGTCATTCTTGATATCACTTGCAATTTCTTTCTACAGTCTCTATTTGTAAGTCTTACGATCCACTTTGTCAACCTTTACTGCCCTTTCTGCCTTTCTTTTGCCAGCAATGTCATCCTTTACATTTTTTATTGGGTTTTTTTTTGCTGTCTCCTACCTCTGTTTCCACAGCATTATTTGTGGCGAGGAAACCTGACTTTTATCGCATAGAGTTTGTTTTGAAGATCTGTCACTGATGTTGTTTTACACAGTAATAGATGTGTCCAGTTTACTGTGGGCAGACCCTGCCTCATCACACTAGAGTCAGCCTTCCATAAGTCAAGCCATTCCGTCTTTGTCACCTTCAAACACTCCATCAAATTTGATTATATTATGATCGCTATTAGGGAAATATTCACAAGCAGTTAAGTTGTGAACTAAATTTGGTTGCTACTCATTATTAGATCTAATATGGTCTGCCTCCCTTTTCATTCTACGGCATAATGATTTTTGAACAAAAGCAGTACTATTCTGCTTATCTCAATTTACATTAAAGTTAAATTCTCAAATAAACCACTTTGTCTTTACTACATGCTTGTCTAATCTTAGTATTTATGTAATCTATCATTTCACAGTTACTACCAGAGGCCTCTACATAACCTACTACAGATTTAAATCCAATTTTATTCCTGAATTCTACAAATGAAGTTGTTATTGTCTGTTTACCTCTCACACTTCTTTCTTACCATTCATTCTTCATCACTAAGAGTCCACCTCTACCATGTTTAAACATTATTTGTTCATGGGAGTGAGAGTGTCATTGACAGGACCAGTAATTGTTCTCATTCCTACTTCATCTTGTGAAGGTAGTAATGAGTCAGTTGCTTGAATCACCATTGTGCATTTGGTGTGGTGCCATTAGAGAAATAATTCCAGATTATTGGTTTTGGGTTAGTGAAGGAACACTGGTGTAGAATCACAGATACATAGAATGGATGGGGGCCAGTCAGCACATCATGAGTGTGCTGTCTCTATGAAGAAGTAATTCACCTTCTCCCTTGAAGCCCTGCATATTCATCCTTGTCAGATAATCCAAGTCTCTCTTGAATGGTTTGATTGAACCAAACTCCACATGCTCACCAATGTATTCAGATTCTAAGCACTCATTGCATGAAAATGTCTTAATTGATTCTTTTGCAAAATACACAAATATGGGTCTTCTTGATCACAACCCTTCTACCAGGGGGACCAGTTTACCCCCATCTATTCTGTTCAGTCCCTCATAATTTGAATATATTAACCAGGCAAGAAGGGGTAAGATAAAGGAACCTTGGATGATGAGAGCTTAGGAGCTTCTCGTCAAAAGAAAGAAGGCAGCTTACGTAAGGTGGAGGAAGCTAGGGTCTTACTCAGCTCTAAAGGATTACAGGCAGGCGAGGAAGGAGCTCAAAAATAATCTGAGGAGAGCCAGAAGGGGGCACAAAAAAGGCTTGGCAGGAAGGCTTAGGGAGAATCCAAAGGCATTTTACACGTATGTGAGGAATAAGAGAACGATCAAAGAAAGAGTCGGGCTGATCAGGGATAGCATAAGGAACTTGTGTATAGAGTCTGAGGAGGTAGGGGAAGCCCTAAATGAGTTTTTTGCTTCTGTCTTTACTAAAGAAAAGGACCTTGTAGTGAATGAAACCATTGAGGAGCAGGTAAGCATGCTGGAACGGATAGAGATTGAGGAAGCTAATGTGCTGAAAAGTTTGACAAACATTAAGATTGACAAGTCGCCAGGGCCAGACCAGATTTGTCCTCGGCTGCTTTGGGAAGCGAGAAATGTGATTGCTTCGCCGCTTGCGAAGATCTTTGCATCCTCACTCTCCACTGGAGTCATACCTGGGGACTGGAGGGAGGCAAATGTAATTCCTCTCTTCAAGAAAGGAAATAGGGAAATCCCCAGCAATTACAGACCAGTAAGTCTCACGTCTGTCGTCTGCAAGGTGTTAGAAAGGATTCTGAGGGATAGGATTTATGACCATCTGGAACAGCATGGCTTGATTAAGTGCAGTCAGCACGGCTTTGTGAAGGGTAGGTCATGCCTCACAAATCTTATTTAGTTCTTTGAGGATGTTACTACAGAAGTTGATGAGGGTCGAGTGGTGGATATGCTGTATATGGACTTCAGCAAGGCATTTGATAAGATTCCCCATGGTAGGCTCATTCAGAAGGTCAGGAGGAATGGGATACAGGGAAATTTAGCTGTCTGGATACAGAATTGGCTGGTCGACAGAAGGCAGCAAGTGGTATTGGAAGGAAAGCATTCTGCCTGGAAGTCAGTGGTAAGTGGTGTTCCACAGGGCTCTGTCCTTGGGCCTCTACTCTTTGTAATTTTTATTAATGACTTGGATGAGGGGATTGAAGGATGGGTTAGCAAGTTTGCAAACGTCACAAAGGTTGGAGGTGTCGTTGATAGTATAGAGGGCTGTTGTAGGCTGCAGCGTGACATTGACAGGATGCAGAAATGGGCTGAGAGGTGGCAGATAGAGTTGCGAGGATAAAAGCGAGGTGATGCATTTTGGAAGGTCGAACTTGAAAGTTGAGTACAGGATTCTTGGCAGTGTGGAGGAACAGAGGGATCTTGGTGTGCAGGTACATAGATCCCTTAAAATTGCCACCCAAGTGGACAGCATTGTTAAGAAAGCATATGGTGTTTTGGCTTTCATTAACAGGGGGATTGAGTTTAAGAGCCGTGAGATCTTGTTGCAGCTCTATAAAACTTTGGCTAGACCGCACTTGGAATACTGTGTCCAGTTCTGGTCGCCCTATTATAGGAAAGATGTGGATGCTTTGGAGAGGATTCAGAGGAGGTTTACCAGGATGCTGCCTGGAATGGAGGGCTTATCTTACGAAGAGAGGTTGACTGAGCTCGGACTTTTTCATTGGAAAAAAGAAGGAAGAGAGGTGACCTAATTGAGGTGTACAAGATAATGAGAAGCATAGATAGAGTTGATAGCCAGAGACTTTTTCCCAGGACAGAAATTGTTAACACGAGGGTTCATAGTTTTAAGCTGTTTGGTGGAAAGTATAGAGGGGATGTCAGAGGCGGGTTCTTTATGCAGAGAGTTGTGAGAGCATGGAATGTGTTGCCAGCAGCAGTTGTGGAAGCGAGGTCATTGGGGATATTTAAGAGACTGCTGGACATGCATATGGTCACAGAAATTTGAGGGTTCGTGCATTAGGTTTACCTTACATGAGGATCAATGGTCAGCACAACATCGTGGGCTGAAGGGCCTGTTCTGTGCTGTACTGTTCTATGTTCTATGTTCTAAATCCTTTCTCAACCTTCTCTGTTCCAAGGAAAATAGTCCCAGTTCTGCAATCTATATGTCACTGAAGTTCCTTATCCTGGGAATCATTCTTGTGATTCTTTTCTGCCTTATTTCTGCCTACACGTCCTTCTGGGAGTGTCTCCTAGAACTGGAAACAGTGCTCCAGTGGCATCCCAACCAATGTTTTATACAATTTTAACATACTTCCTTGCTTTATACTCCATGAGGAGGATACTGCTTGCTTTATTAACGGCTCTCTCAACCTGCAAAATGCTTAATGTATGTATACACTTGGCTCCCTCTCCTGCTGTACCCTGTTCAGAGTTGTATTCGTCAGTTTATATTGTCTCTCTACATTCTTTCCACCAAAACTGGGACTCTCTTTACCCACCTTTTTGAACAAGGAAGTAACATTTGCAATTCCCCGGCATTCTGGTATCACCTCGAGCTTAAGGGAGAGTGTTTCACCCTCACCTCTCACAGTATCCTTAAATGCAGCTTATTTAGAGCTAGTCAATTTTAAGTACAGACAGCCTTTCATTTACCTCATCAATTTTACATCCTTCAAATATCTGAACAGCATCCTTTTTCTCTATGACCTGTACAGCATCTTCTTGCTCCATAAAGACAGATGCAAAATATTAATTTTAATACCACAGCTATTCCCTCTGCTTTCATGCATAAATATCCCTTTTCAGTCCCTAATTGGCTCCACTCATTCTATTACTACTTATGCATCTAAATAAGACTTTTGAGAGTGCTCTTTCTATTTGCTGCCAGTCTCTTTACGTACTCTCCCTTTGCTTCCCCTATTTTCCTTTTCAATTCCCCTCCAAACCCACTCTATATTTAGTTGTAATTTTCACCTAACATCTGCTTTTAATACACTTTTTCTTCATCATCTTAGTCTGTCTTTCGCCACCTAGTGAGCTCTGGATTTGTTTACCCTGACTTTTCTTTTCGTAAGAATATACCTTAGACTGTGCCTGAACTATGTCCACTTTAAAGGCAACCTTTGTTCAATTACAGCTCTGCCTGCCAATATTGCCTTCCAATTTATCAGGGTCACATCCATTCTTATCCCATTTAAGTTGGCTCTCCTCTACTTAATTATTCTTGTACCATGTTGCTCCCTGTCCTTTTCAAAAGCCAACCTAAACCTAACTGTACCTCTCTGTACGATGTTACTGAAGCCTGAGCAAATTGCAAATACTTCTCTTACTCCATGTTTTTGTCAGAGTTTCCCAAATACAAGGACCTCCACTTCAGATGGGTTATATTGAGACAGTGGGTTAGCACTGTGGTTAGCACTATTGCCTCAGAGGTTTGATTCCAGCCTTGGGCGATGTGTGCAGGGTTATATTGAGACAGTGGGTTAGCACTGTGGTTAGCACTATTGCCTCAGAGGTTTGATTCCAGCCTTGGGCGATGTGTGCAGTTTGCACATTCTCCCCGTGTCTGTGTGGGTTTCCTGTGGGTGCTCTGGTTTCCTCCCAAAGTGCAAAGCTGCGCAAGTTAGTTGGATTAACCATGGGAATTATAGGGTTGGGGGGACTGGTTGCTCTTTGGAGGGTCATTGTGGACTTGATGGGCTGAATGGTCTACTTCCACATGAGCGATGCTGTGAAAAACAGCTTTGCTATCCTCCAAGCCCCCATTAATCAGTTTAGGCACATAACTCGTTGTGTTGGATTTTTCTCTCAGTGAGTTGTACTGTTTATATCTATTTATAACGTTTGGTCTAATTCTTTTCTTGGCACTAATTTGTGTTAAACTGTACACAAAACTTTTGCCTCAAGCTTCCACAAATCACATGTTTTGGGGGTGAATATTAAAAGCAGCACTTCATTTACCTTCTGCATTGAATTCTTGATTAAAGTGTGTTAACGCTGTACTGCAACTAATCAGTACTCCATTAATATTGTTTTCTTATCAAGATATTTCTGAGTCACACCCAAGTTATAACTGTAAATTCAACTTCCTGTTCATACTAATTAGTTCTTGCAGCTGAATTGCCTGTCACAGACAAATACTTTCTGTCAAAAGGGTAGCTTAAACAGCTTGGAGTTTCTTTTAGAGTTTGTAAAGATACAAGCGTCACTCAAATTGTTAAACTAAATTTCAGTTTGAAAATATTTACCACAAAATTCCCACTTGCACCAAATTCACACCTCCAATGCTGCACTCTTTACAAACCTATGTACACCTCACTCCCATCATATCCAATCACGCACACCCCTCGGACTTAAGGGAGCAGAATGGGGATATTATTAGGTTTCAACTGGGATGAGAGAGAGAGTAAAATAGTTTAAGTGGTAATCAGTTGAGTGTTGAACAAATCAGCAGTTGCTGAATGAAAGGTAGGCAGTCAGAGTCCACAAAGTTTTACTTAGATTAGATTAGATTACTTACAGTGTGGAAACAGGCCCTTCAGCCCAACAAGTCCACACCGACCCGCCAAAGCGCAACCCACCCATACCCCTAACCTAACACTACGGGCAATTTAGCATGGCCAATTCACCTGACCCACACATCTTTGGACTGTGGGAGGAAACCGGAGCACCCGGAGGAAACCCACGCAGACACGGGGAGAACGTGCAAACTCCACACAGTCAGTCGCCTGAGTCAGGAATTGAACCCGGGTCTCAGGCACTGTGAGGCAGCAGTACTAACCACTGTGCCACCATGCCACCCACCTGACCCAGCAGTCCTGAAATTATAATTGGGAATTTATTGAGAAGAAGGTTTTTTTTCTGGAGTGGTCATAGAAGGAAATAAAGTTGGGAGGGGGAAGGTAAGGTATAGGTGGAATCACTCCAACATCTGAAGACACTCAGATTGTCTCTGAGATGTCATTGGTCTGCGCTTTTCCTTCAAATTCATTCTTTAGTTAATAGATTTCAGTTATTAATAATATGAAGCACAAGGACCAGACAATGTTAAAGTGAATAATCCTTGCAATTGAGTATTGAATAGACCTTAACAGCAAGAATTTTATGATGGGCATTTCCTTTATTTATAATTACATCTAGCAAGGTGGATTGTATACCACTTAATCTGTTATTCTTTGCTCTTCCAAAATTCCTGCAATTCTGCAGTTACAATTTGTTTACTTTCAGATTTCTAATAAGTAATAGCATCACTGAATACTTCCTCTGGTTTAGACAATAAATACACTTCATGCAGTGGGTCAGGTTGTCTTGAAATGTAACCAGGGGAGGTGATGGCCTTGTGGTATTATTGCAGGACTGGTAATATTATGGAGTTCTGGGTTTGAATCTTTTTTTAAAAATCTGGAATTAAGAGTCTAATGATGATCATGAAACTGTTGATAATTGTCGGAAAAACCCATCTGGTTCACTAATGTTGTTTAGGCACTGTCACTGCCTGGTCTGGCTTGCATGTGACTCCAGATCCAAAGCAATGTGGTTGACACTTAACTGCCCTCTAGGCAATTAGGGATAGACAATAAATGCTGGCCTAGCCAGTGTTGCCCTCATCCTGTGACTTAACTAAAAAAAACATGAATCATCTTTCAGGAGACAAAAAATCTTTGAGGATGGAATGAAGTGATAGCCAAATGCGTCAGTGATATTTTTCAAAATTATTTCAATAAACATGAGGTTTTATGATTAGAATTTGTTGTTTAGTATGGTCCATCAACGCTAGTTTAAGCACAGACATCTTTCACAGCACTGACACTTCAGAATGCCAGAGTTAGTAATGCCCTGAATGTTATTAATGACTTCAATAATTTCCTTTTAAAATGAGCCTATAATCAGCTTAAGCAGCGGTTGGGAATTTAATAAAACAAATTGCTGGTCACAATTGCTCTGTCATCTCATTTCTTTTCTAACTTGACTGCTTGGAATTCAAACTGTGAAGTAGTTCATCTGCCTTTTTGTAAAGTAAATTCTTTCATATTAACTTTTCTTGCTTTTGAAGCAGGATTATATTTAACATCATAAAGAAAGATCCTGCTTTTCGAATCTAACACAAAGGGAAGCCAGGGCTGTCAGTGCACTTTACGATATTCTGTTTTTTTGAAGGGCTTGGATGTGGGAATTTCTTTACTTTGTAACAAAGCATATTAATGCCTTACATTAATACTGTACTTTTAATAGAGTAAAACATGCAAGGACTCATCATAAAAGCCTAAACAAGCTGTGGCACTGAAGCAATTGTAAGGTGGCTAAAAACCTATCCAAAAGTAAATGCTGCAGTTAATAGATTGGAAATAAAAAACAGAAAATGTTGGCAATATTCATTGGGTCCAGGAGCTTCTGTGGAAAGACAGAAATATTCAGCAGAATCTGTGTTATTTACAATGTCTGAGATGCTACCTGCAAAAGTGACATGATCCTGTCCAGACTCTGAGAGGGGAGGTCTTTTGGACCTTGAGTCCATCAGCACTTAGGTGCATACCAGCAGGCTTTCCTCCTGATTGTGGACCCCAGGACGAGACATCCTTGTTGCATGGAGCTGCTGGTAAGTTAGAGGCCGGCAGCTCCAGAACTTGGCAAGGCCATGGAGGGAGTCAGACTCCCCGGATGGAGCAACGCCCAACTCTGGGCACAAAGAGAGGTATTGTTGGAGATCGGCTCTCATGGGAGAGGGGAGGTATTAGAGTCAGAAACAAGGCAGGAGATAGTGTCAGGGGCCACCCCCCTGCTTCATGTCCATGCCTTCAATAATATACAAATTAGTGGAAATGCAGTGTCCTTCTCCAACTGATTGGCAGCCTTAACCATCGAGAGAGCTGCTCCCAACTGGAGCTGAGAAAATTAAAGCCCAATCCCGAATAGCCCCTTAAAGTAGCGAATAAATGCCACCTGGAACCTATTTGGGCCTGGGCAGAAATGGGGTCAGGTTTCTGTCCTGATATCAACTCAGCTGATTTTCCACACCATCTGCTTCCATCCCACCTTTATACAGACCCAGACAATTCCATCCAACAACTCTGTCTCTCTCTCTCTCTCCTCAGATACTGCCAGACCTGCTGGGCATTCTGTGTTTCATTTATGTGACTAGAGGCTAAGTTCACAGGTAAATGTTAAACCTAGTTTAAAAGATGCAGAAATAGAGCCATCCTAAGGCAGGGCTTCCTAAAGTTGAGGCCACAAAGTCTTATTTTGAGCTAAATCTTTGGGATTTGCAAGCTCTGAGGCAGAGCTTCACCCTCTCTCCCCACTGATCTCACCAGTCTCCTCACATTTGGCCTGCATTCTCATAAGTTTTCTTCCTACCCACCCACCAGTACCCTTACAGTTCCCACCAAGAAGTCATGAACATTAAAACGGATTTACAAGCTCAAAATAATGTTTTTTTTTTCAAAGGCTCAACTTGAAATTTTATCAAGAGTTTCTTTTTGATTGTCGGGGTTTACCTTTTGATTTTTGAGGATTGATTTTCTTCATCTTCAAAAACTCATTTATGAGGTGATACTGCCATGTAGTGAAATAGTTTCTGCATTTACATTGGCATGTGGTATGTTTGGATTCGCACTGACAGAATTAGAATAATATATCAATATGCTCAATAGTTATCAACATTCTGGTCTCTCTGCTACAAAAAGGATGTTGTGAAACTTGAGAGGTTTCAGAAAACATTTACAAGGATGTTGCCAGGGTTGGGGGATTTGAGCCACAGGCAGAGGCTGAATAGGCTGGGGCTGTTTTCCCTGGAGCATTGGAGGCTGTGGGGTGACCTTATAGAGGTTTACAAAATCATGATGGGCATGGATAGAGTAAATAGACAAGATCTTTTCCCTGGGGTGGGGGAGTCCAGAACTAGAGGGCATACATTGAAGGTGAGAGAGGAAAAATTTAAAAAGGACTTAAAGGGCAGCTTTTTCTTGCAGAAGGTGGTGTGTGTATGGGATGAATTGCCAGAGGAAGTGGTGGAGGCTGGTACAATTACAACATTTAAAAGGCATCTGGATGGGCATATGAATAGGATGGGTTTAGAGGGATATGGGCCAAGTGCACCTCTGTGACTCTCCATTAAATCTAAACACAAAACACACAAGAAAAACATTCACTTCCTAGGCACTGCAGAATTTAAATTCAAAAATTGTTTTTAAATAACTGCCATACACTTCTACACACAATGCACCATCACCCTAAACATAACTTCCACAATCTGATGAGATCACAGCTAAAGTGTTTCTATCACACATGTACAAAGCAGGAATATGTTAACTAGGCAATTAAAATCCAATTTACTGCATCCTGAATCACAATCACAGATTTAAAGTTAAAAGTGGAGAGTTTTCATCACAGTAGGATTGCTGCAATTCTTTTCCAATTCTCATAGCTCCTAAATGTATGCAGTCATAATGTAAGGGCTCCACTTTAATTCTCAAGGAACTCATTACCTTAGCAATTGAAGGTTTCTTAGATCCTAATTAGCGAGTACTCCTTTATTTCGCCTAAATTTAAAACCGTTTTCTCTCCTTTGAGCCTCTTTCTCCTTCCCGTATGTCTCTTGCACCCCTCTCACTATTTTTAAAAGTGTCCCCAGAGATATCGTCCATTGACTTTTCTAGTTGTTTGCAGCTTCTCCAATCACAGGCTAATCTTATGGCTAGAGCAGTTCAGTGTCTGGTGAATGGAAATTTCTGTGAGGCCAGAATAGGTCAAAGGTGTGTAATGACTTGAATTTAGTTAAAGTTAAGATATGTGCAATACAACTTTGGGAGAGCTAAAGTTAATGGAAGGTGAAGGAGGTGTGGTAGCTGTGAAACTATTGAAATTCACATTTAGAGATGACAAGAACATGAATGGGGGTTTTATAGAACATAGAATATTACAGCCCTTCGGTCCTCGATGTTGCACTGACCTGTGAAACCAATCTGAAGCCCATCTAATCTACACTATCCCATTATCATCCATATGTTTATCCAATGACCATTTAAATACCCTTAGATTGGCAAAGCTGCTACTGTTGCAGGCAGGACATTCCACACCCTTCCTACTCTGAGTAACGAACTTGCCTCTGAAATCTGTCCTATATCTCTCACTCCTCAATTTAAAGCTATTAAAACAATTTCAAGTATGGTGTTAAAAAAAAAGTCTTTTTTCCAAATATCATTTTTCTTACTAGATTATGTTAAGAAGAAGCTTTCCCCATACACTCTTACCAACAAACCAGTCAGTGGTATCAAATATACATTCATTAAACTAGCTCCATGCAAATGATGAATTATGATGTGGAGGTGCCAGTGTTGGACTTGGGTAGATGAAGTCATGAGTCACTTGAAGAGGGAGCAGTGCTCCTAAAGCTTGTGACTTCAATCTGCTGTTATGTGACTAATGATAAATTAGGCAACTAAAGTGAAATTCCTCAAGCAGTACTAAATGAAACTCTCTTCCTCCCTCTACAAGATAAAAGCTCTCTTCCTCCCTCTACAAGATAAAAGCTCTCTTCCTCTCTCTACAAGATAAAGCTCTCTTCCTCCCTCTACAAGATAAATGCCTTCCTTGAAGAAGCTCTCTTCCTTCCTCTACAAGATAATGAACTCAGATTTCTCCAGTTTCCTCATTTCCCCTCCCCCCACCTTGTCTCAGTCGGTTCCCTCAACTCAGCACCGCCCTCCTAACCTGCAATCCTCTTCCTGACCTCTCCACCCCCACCCCACTCCGGCCTATCACCCTCACCTTGACCTCCTTCCACCTATCCCACCTCCATCGCCCCTCCCCCTAGTCCCTCCTCCCTACCTTTTATCTTAGCCTGCTTGGCTACTCTCTCTTATTCCTGATGAAGGGCTTATGCTCGAAACGTCGAATTCTCTATTCCTGAGATGCTGCCTGGCCTGCTGTGCTTTGACCAGCGACACATTTGCAGCTAAATGAAACTCAGTTTGTTAATGGGATGTGGGTATTGCTGGCCAAGCCAGCATTAGTTACCCACCCTCAGTTGGCGAGTTGCCCTTCTTGAACTGCTGCAGTTATGTGAGCTAAAGGGACACCCGCAATGCTGTTGAGAAGGGAGATCCAGGATTCCACCCAGCGACAGTGAATAAATGACAATACAGTTTCAAGCCAGAATGTGATGTGACTTGGAGAGGAAGCTGCAGGTGGTCACGCTACGCATTTCATTGCGCTAGTCTTTCATGGTGGTAGAGATTGCTGGTTTCGAAGGTGCTGTCAAGGAACGTTGGTAAGTAACTACACTGCATTTTGTACATGATACACACTGCAGCTACCATGCATTGGTGAAGGCAACAAATGTTGAATGTGATAAATTGGATGCGAAACAAGTGGGCTGTTTAAACTTTGATGACATCATGCTTTTGGTGTGTTTATGAAACAGCATTCATCCAGGCCAGTGCAACGTATTCCATCATATTCCTGACTTGTGCCTTGTAGATGGCGGATGGGTAATGGAGAGATAAGAGCATTATTGGCTGCAAAATTCTTGACCTCTGACTATTGATCCAGAGACTCTGGGACCCACGGTCAAAGCTCGCTCCAACAGATGGTGGAATTTGAATTTAAAGAAAACTAGAATAGCAGCAGAGGAGCTAAGGAAGGAAAAATGTTTGAAAAGCAGAGTTGGGCAGTCTTTGCCATGGGGTGATCAGGATCAAGTACAATGTTAGGATTTGTTTTGGCAGCTTCAATCAAAGACAATGGTCCAGGAACTGGATGGAATTGGAGTTTGTGGTGTAGTCCATATAAAGGAATACGGCTTCAGTGTGCCTGATACTTAACTGGAGCAAACTGTCTAGCATTCAAACCTGCAAGTCAGATAAGCAGGCTGACAACACACAAACAGATGATGTTGGTTCTTCCAACAATAGATGACAAGTAAATCTCAACCCTTTATTTCAAATCTACATCCACAAACTGTGCAAACAGATTTGAGTAAATTGATCAAATTTGCAAATTGTTCCAACTTCATCTTGGAAAAAATCAATCAAATCTGAGCAGGCAGCTAGGTGCTTACAAAATGCAATTAAAACAGAAGATGAGGAGGGCTGTGTGCCATAGTGGTAGTGTCCCTATCTCTGTGCTTGGAGAACCAGGTTCAAGTCTGACTTGCTCCAGAGGTGTGTAAAAATACATCTGAACAGGTTGATGAGACAAATAAAGACAGAACAGGTTGCAAATATACAGGTCTGATAGCACCTGTGGGAAGAGAGAAAGAGCTAATGTTTCAGGACAATATAGGCACAAGATGGAGATCAGGTTGAAGATCAATAAATGTGATATTTTGCATATAAGATGTGTCATGAATGGAATAAATTTGCATATTTAATACATATACATAGATATTTAGGTGACTTTTTTAGAAGCACCTTAAATAGTTTAACAAAGATGGCTGTCATAATCATCTGACAAGATTGAGCAATAATCTGGAGACCTCACTAAAGTCAATGTCAGCAAGATAATCAATACCCCATATACTTCCTGATTGTCTGAAATGCAAACTATTAAATAACCTGCTTCAGAGAAGACTATCTCCAAAAAAAAACCTCAGGGTGGCACGGTGGCTCAGTGGTTAGCACTGCTGACTCACAGCATCAGGGCTCCAGGTTCAATTCCAGCCTCAGGCAACTGTCTGTGTGGAGTTTGCATGTCCTCCCTGTTCTGTGTGTGTTTTCTCTGGGTGCTCTAGTTTCCTCTCACAATCCAAAGATGTGCATATCAGGTGAATGAGCCATTCCAAAATGTCCATAGTGTTAGGTGCATTAGTCAGAGGGAAATGAATCTGAGTGGGTTACTCTTTGTAGGATCGATTGGACCGAAGGGCCTGTTTCTACATTGTAAGGAATCTACTTTGCTAGTTACACGTATTTAACAAAAAAGATGTGTTGGTGGCTTTCCACCTAACCTCTGGAATGGGCCATTGACAATTTGCTATTGGCAATGCAACCCTTGTATCAATTATAACTACCTTTTTCTTTCCAGGAAACGCCATCACATGACCTTTTGCAAAATTGTCTTTTTAACAGAACTGTTTTGAAACAACATGTAATTTAGGGGTCAGTGCTATGTCTGCAGTATCTATTCACAATACTAACACCCCTAACTGCAGCAGATGAAATGCCTCCAACTTGTAAAATTCAGCCAAAAACTTGTACTTGTGCTCTCAGCAAGCAAGAGTTCTGTTTGTAAAAATAATGGAGTGGAAGGTACATTTCGGTAAAACTTCCTCAGAACACAATTTTGAAGAGTTTTTTTTGCAGAAGGAGAAGAGACACCTCCAAATCCTCAACTACTAGCTAATCAATCAACCATTTCCACAAAAGAATTCCAGACTACCAACTACAGTTTGGACTTTTGCACTCTATCTTCTAAGCAAGTATATTGTGAGAGTCATAGGCATCTACAGCACAGAAAAAGGCCAAATGGCTATTGTGTCTATGCCAGTGAAAAGCAACCATTTAACTGTTCTAATTCCAATTAAACTGGTATCCTTTAGCTGTTTTGTAGTTAAGTTTTTGCTAATTGAATAATCTTGTTACCCTTTCTGATTTGATCTCTCTGTATATGTTTCTAAGTAAGCCTGTGGAATGAAATATTCCCTTGCTCTAAGTGTATGTGAAAGAGAATGTACTTCTGCTTTAACTTTACAATAATCCTTAAAAGTCAGAATCAACCAACAGAGGTAGTGTGGAAAAATCTCCTCGACTATTCAGAAATAGGGGGAAAATTAAATCAAAAGCCATTTATAGACACGTGTAAGGAAAAGGAGAGAGACTATGGGCAGCACAGTGGCTCAGAGTTAGTACTGCTGCCTCACAGTGCCAGGGACCTGGGTTTGATTCCTGTCTCGGGCGACTGTCTGTGTAGAGTTTGCATGTTCTCCCCGTGTTTGTGTGGGTTTCCTCTGGGTGCTCTGGTTTTCTCCCACAATCCAAAGATGTGCAGGTCAGGTGAGTTGGCCATGCTAAATTGCCCATACTGTTAGTTGTATTAGTCAGGAGTAAATACAGGGTGGTGGAGGGGGTGGGTTAATCTTTAGAGAGCCAGTAAAGGCTTGTTGAGCCAATGGGCTTGTTTCCATACTGTAGAGAATCTCATCTAAATAAATCTTATTTTACATACGTACAATCAGACTGTAACAGGAATTGGCCTTTCACTTCTGCGGTAGATTAAAAGAAGAGGAACTAAAAATTGACCAAAGAGGACAACAGTTGACAAGACTTTATGTTTAAGAAACAAGCCAAAGTAAACTTGGACTTCATGCTCAGGAATGATCTGGCAGGTAATCAAGGTGTAGTAACCCCAAATGGTTCAGGCCAGACAGGCACCACAAGGGAAACTGAACAGCCACAGAGGCCTGGCTAGGGCCTGCCAAAGTTAATAGGGTCAAAAAAGGACCCGGGAAAATAAAAGAAGCCAAAATTAATCACAAGCAAAAGGGCTTCCAGCTGTCTCCCTGGGAAAGGAAGGGGTGCTTCAGAATGAAGCCGTTCGGTATATGAAACAGTAATTAGTATGAGAAAGACAAATCTGCAATGATACTTCAATAAATGAATTAGAATCATAAAATCACAGAATCCCTGCAGTGTGGAAACAGGCCATTAGGCCTAAGAATCCACAATGTTCCTCCAAAGAGTAAACCTCCCAGACCCATTCCCCTACCCTATTACTTTACATTTACCCCTAGCTAATGCACCTAGCCTGAACATCCCTGAACACTATGGGCAATCTAACATGGCCAATTACTCTAACCTGCACATCTTTGAATTATGGGAGGAAACCGGAGCACCGGGGGGGGAAACCCACACAGACACAGGGAGAATGTGCAAACTCCACACAGATGGATTTAGGAAAGGAGCACAGGCTCAAACTAGAAAAGTGGAAATTAAGGACTGTGATTAGGACATTTTTGTTTACACAATGTATTAAACCTCCATACCAACTAGACGTCAATAGGCACCGTATAAACTTGCATAAGAGTAGCTATATTAGGACTGCACATTGCCTTTGATAATATTTTAATCAAAGCAGTTGATGTAGCTCAGTGTAGAGAGTAACAAACCCAATCAATACTAATTTCAAGGCACACCCTCAGGTTTTGCACACCGTGTAGCAATATAGCTATGATTCCTCATGCAGCAAGGCCTGATTTTAGTTCGGCCATTTTGGGTTTGTGACATAGAGCCGCAGGAAGGAAAAACAACTGTAGAAATTAGTTACAATTCTCTTCAACTGGGTAATTTCACTGATTGTTTGCAAGGTGATATAGCTCTGTCTCCAACAGCATTCTCCGGTCTTGTTTTGCTGTCGAGACTCAAGGTTTTGTAACTGTAGTGTATCTCAGCTCCTTTGACATCCCAAGGCCATGAATGGAAGCTGAGAAATATCTCTAACAGCAAGTGCATTAAAGCAAGGTCTTATAGACAGAGAGAGAAAGACACAGAAAGATAGCAAGCAATTGTCAATTTTATTCATTCAGAAATTACAGTTCAAGAATAAAAGCCAATTTTAAATTTTACATGAGCACTCCCTATACATCTTCTGAAAATAAATAGTTAGATTATTAAAATTTAGTGCTTTCACTTAGATTGCAATTTCAGCCTAAGGCAGGTGATTTTTGAACAGAATGCTTAGTTTGGAATTTGGTGCAACTGGAAATTCGGTTCTGATCGGAAAAAGATGCTGCCTTTTATTTTGAAACAAGAACAGAGATTTCTGGTAAAACTCAGCAGATCTGGCAGCATCTGTGGAGAAAAAGCAAAATTAAGTTAAATCGTAGAGTTATACAGCACAGAAACAGACCCTTTGGTCCAACTTGTCCATGCCAAGACCAGGTTTCCCCAACTAAACTAGTCCCACTTGCCTGCATTTGGCCCATACTCATCTAAACCTTTCCTATTCATGTACCTATCCAAATGTCTTTTGAATGCTATAACTGTACTTGAAACTACAACTCTGTCTTGTTGTTCATTCCACAACAAACAACCCTTTGTGTGAAAACATTGCCCCTCAGGTCCCTTTTATAAGTTTCTCCTCTCACCTTAAAATTATGCCCCCAGTCTTAAAATTCCCCACTGTGGGGAAAAGACCTTGGTTATTCACCTTATCTGTATCCTTCATGATTTTATAAATCTCTGTAAGGTTACCCCTCAATGACCTGTGCTACACAGAGAGAAGTCCCAAATGACCCTTCTTCCGAACTTTTTTTTTGTTTCTCCTCAAGGGACTGGTGAGTGTTCTTCTTTTGCCTGTGTGCTAACAGCTATTAAAGTAACTAACTAACCAGTTAAGTAAAGACAGTTAGCAAATATGGCAGTGTAGATGATGTGTTTTCTCTAGAACATGTGGAAATCTGTGGAGTACATTGTAGTCCTTAACAACCATATCTGTAGTATATTTTTGTGCAGTGAGCTGGAATCCTCTAGATATTTCAGGGTATCAGTGAAGACTGGAGTTACCTGAATGCTTTGTTCCAGGAGGCACTCACGCCCTTATGGTAAGAATATTAGTACTGTTGTTCAAGTCTCAGGCATGGGAGGATATGACTGTGGGTCAGGCAGTATTGAGGATCCAGTACATAGTGATGGAGGAGCATCAGCCACTACATGCTAGATGTGGGAACTGACAATAGCACCATGGTACTGGATCCCAATAAAATGGGAGGAATGAACAGGAATGTGGTAGCATTGGAGGACATTCATATCATGGGAAAATACTGTTCTCTGCAACCATGACTGGGAGTTCCAAAAATTGTGTTGCTTACTTGGCACCAGCATTAAGGGCATTTCTTCACAGCTTAATATGAATGTGGAATGGGGGGAGAGGATCACATAGTTATGGTCCATGTAGGAGTCAAGGGCATAGGTAGAATTAGCGCAATGTTCTACAGAAAGAATTTGAGAAGTAAGGATACAAATTAAAATGCAGGATCTCAAAGGTAATTTCCTCTAGGTTAATGCCTGGGCTACGTACCAACTGACAGACGATCAAGCAGATTAGAGAATTAATTTGGAAGAAGGCACTTTGATCCATGAAGCACTGGCACCAGTACTCAGGAAAGGGGGAGCTGTTCCATTGGGATCGATTCTACCTGAACAAGGCTAGGATTGCTAGTGAGATGTATTACTAGAGTTTTAAGATAATTGAGTGGAGAAAGAGCATTCAGATGAAGGAAAATTTATTAAATTAAGAGAAAGCTTCAGACAATAGAACAGTGTAGCAATGTGGGTAAAGACCAGAAGAGAAGGTCAAGAAGGGACAGAGGGTTTAATGGTTATAACACATAAGTGAATAAAATTAGAGGCTCTTTATCTGAATATGAGAAGTATATACAATAAGATAAGTAAACTAGTGGCACAAATAAAGATAAATGGTTCAGATGTAATCATCATTACAAAGGAACACGGGTTGCCCCGATAATGCAGGATGACAAAAGGCATTATGAGAAAGGATCCTAAGCTCAGAAGGTGTGGAAGTCCAATCAGTATGGATAGAGAGTAACAGTAGTAGGTTTCAAGCAATAATTACCAGTATGACAGTAGCTATATCATTGGACAGAGCATTAAATAAAAATAACTTAGAACTTACAACAGAAGCAATACAAAATTTTGGATAACTCTAATCATATATATTGGACATTGGTATTGCTCTGAAGGATGGGTTGGTATGCTTTTGTGACAGTTTTTTGAAACGTTATATCATTGAGCCAACTAGGGATAAAGTTATTTTTGATCTAATAGATTGCAATGGGGCAGGATTAATTAATATTTGCATTCAGAAAATATCTGCTGGGAATTCGTGATCATAAATCAGTTGAACTCTATGTTAAGTTTGAAAGCAGCATATTCCAATAAAAAAGAATCGTAAATTTAAACAAACCAAGTGTGTGATGATGAGGAGAGAATTGGTTACATTGGATTGAATCATTTGAGTAAGACATAATTCCTGGAAAGTGGAGTCGCAAGTAGAGAGAATAGTGAAGAAGGTGTTTGGTAGGCTTGCCTTTACTGGTCAATGGGACTGTCGTGGTACAGGGGTAGTTGCCTTACCTCTGGGATAAGAGGCCTGGGTTCCAAGTCATGAAAAACATTTAAAGAAACATGGTACAGGGAGGAGGAGGCAACAGTGGCTGAGTAGGGAAGTCAGGGATAGTATAAAAGCAAAAGAGAGAGTAATATTGTGAAGGGCAGTGGGTAACTAGAGGATTGGGAAACTTGCAAAAACCAACAGAGGGCAACAAAACAAGGAACAAGGAGGGGGAAGATTAAATATGAGGGTAACAGTTTTTTAACAGTTAAAATTTAAAGTTTTTTTAAGCGCCTAGCGGACCCGGAAGCTGGTGTCGCGCTAGGTTACCTGGGAAGGGTTTTTTTTCTTATATAAGCGCGCATCTCCAAGCCTTCGGCCTCACTCTCTTGGTGGAGCAGTTAATGACTGTCTGGTGGTGTTTTTTGAAGTCGCGGGTATAGTCCAGTTAGTGTTTTTTAACAGTTAAAATTTAAAGTTTTTTTAAGCGCCTAGTGGACCCGGAAGCTGGTGTCGCACTAGGTTACCTGGGAAGGGTTTTTTTTCTTATATAAGCGCGCAGGTGAGGAACCCGAGGCACTACAGGGGTAGAGCCTCCCGCCCGCCCTCCTCCTCTAACCTAATAATAAGACCCGTTGTGGTAAGCAGGTAAGTGCTGCATTTTGCTTGTTTGTTTCTTTAGATCTAGTTTTTAAAGTTTATCCTTTAGAGGGATGGCAGCGAAGGCAGTGCAATGTTCCTCTTGCAACATGTATGAGGTGAGGGAAGCCATTAGCGTCCCTGCTGATTACACTTGCAAGAAGTGCACCCATCTCCAGCTCCTCCAAGACCGTGTTAGGGAACTGGAGCTGGAGTTGGATGAACTCCGGATCATTCGGGAGGCAGAGGTGGTCATAGATCAGAGCTTTAGGGAAGTTTAAAGTTTGATTGAAGATTTGCAGCTCGGGTATCCGTTGTTGTGGTTGTGTTCGCCGAGCTGGAAGTTTTTGCTGCAAACGTTTTGTTCCCTGGCTAGGGAACATCATCAGTGCTGTTGGAGCCTCGTGTGAAGCGCTGCTTTGATGTTTCTTCCGGTATTTATATTGGTTTGTTCTTGCCGCTTCCGGGTGTCAGTTTCAGCTGCAGTGATTTGTATATGGTCCAGTCGATGTGTCTGTTGATGGATGTTCTTGCCGCTTCCGGGTGTCAGTTTCAGCTGTAGTGGTTTGTATATGGGGTCCAGGTCAATGTGTCTGTTGATGGAGTTTGGGGATGAATGCCATGCTTCCAGGAATTCTCTGGCTGTTCTCTGTCCGGCTTGTCCTATGATGGTGGTGTTTTCCCAGTCAAATTCATGTTGATGGTTGTCTGAGTGTATGGCTACTAGTGATAACTGGTCGTGTCGTTTTGTGGCTAGCTGGTGTTCATGGATGCGGATTGTTAGCTGTCTTCCTGTTTGTCCTATATAGTGTTTTGTGCAGTCCTTGCATGGTATTTTGTAAACTACGTTAGTTTGGCTCATGCTGGGTATTGGGTCCTTTGTTCTAGTGATTTGTTGTCTGAGTGTGGATGTTGGCTTGTGTGCTGTTATGAGTCCTAAGGGTCGCAGTAGTCTGGCTGTCAGTTCTGAGACGTTCCTGACGTATGGTAGAGTGGCTAGTCCTTTGGGTTGTGGCATGTCCTCGTTCCTTGGTCTATCTCTTAGGCATCTGGTGATAAAGTTGCGTGGGTATCCGTTTTCGGCGAATACCTTGTATAGATGTTCCTCTTCCTTTTTTCGCAGTTCTGGTGTACTGCAGTGTGTTGTGGCCCTTTTGAATAGTGTCCTGATGCAGCTTCATTTGTGTGTGTTGGGGTGGTTACTTTCATAGTTTAAGACTTTAGGGAAGTAGTTACTCCGAAAGTTATAGAGAGATGGGTGACAGTGAGGGGGAGTGGGAGGAAGCAGCCAGTGCAGGGACCCCCTGCGGTCATTCCCCTCAAGAACAAGTATGCCGTTTTGGATACTTGTGGGGGTGATGACTTACCAGGGGTAAGCAACGAGGTTCAGGCCTCTGGCACGGAGCCTGTCCCCGTTGCTCAGAAGGGAAGGGTGGAGAAAGGTAGAGCAATAGTTACTGGGGACTTAATAGTGAGGGGCACAGATAGGCGGTTTTGTGGGGGCGACAGAGACTCACGATTGGTATGTTGCCTCCCAGGTGCAAGGGTACGTGATGTCTCTGATCGTGTTTTCCGGGTCCTTAAGGGGGAGGGGGAGCAGCCCCAGATCGTGGTCCACGTTGGCACCAACGACACAGGTAGGAAGAGGGGTGAGGATGTCAGGCAGGCTTTCAGGGAGCTAGGTTGGAAGCTCAGAGCTAGAACGAACAGAGTTGTTGTCTCTGGTTTGTTACCCGTGCCACGTGATAGAGAGTCGAGGAATAGGGAGAGAGAACAGTTAAATGCGTGGCTACAGGGATGGTGCAGGAGGGAGGGATTCCGGTTTCTGGACAACTGGGGTTCTTTCTGGGGAAGGTGGGACCTCTATAAACAGGATGGTCTACACCTGAACCTGAGGGGCACCAGTATCCTTGGGGGGAGGTTTGCTAGTGTTCTTTGGGAGGGTTTAAACTAACTCTGCAGGGGCATGGGAACCTGGACTGTAGCTTTATGGTACAGGACCTTGAGTGTAGGGAGGTTAGGAACAAGGCATCGATCTCGAAGGAGGGTGCCTGTAAACAGGAAGGTGGCTTGAAGTGTGTATACTTCAATGCCAGAAGTATAAGAAATAAGGTAGGTGAACTTGCAGCATGGGTTGGTACCTGGGCCTTCGATGTTGTGGCCATTACAGAGACGTGGGTAGAACAGGGACAGGAATGGCTGTTGCAGGTTCCAGGGTTTAAATGTTTTAGCAGGGTCAGAGATGGGGGTAAAAGAGGGGGTGGTGTGGCATTGCTTGTCAAGGATAGTATTACAGTGGTGGAAAGGACGATGGAGGAAGACTTGCCATGTGAGGTAGTTTGGGCTGAGGTTAGAAATAGGAAAGGTGAGGTCACCCTGTTAGGAGTTTTCTACAGGCCTTCTAATAGTCCGAGAGAAGTAGAGGAAAGTATTGCGAGGATGATTCAGGAGAAGAGTGAAAGTAGCAGGGTGGTTGTTATGGGGGACTTCAACTTCCCAGATATAGACGGGAAAACTATAGCTCGAGTTCGTTAGATGGGTCAGTGTTTGTCCAATGTGTGCAGGAGGGTTTCCTGACACAATATGTAGACAGGCCAACAAGAGGTGAGGCTATACTGGATTTGGTTCTAGGTAATGAACCAGGCCAGGTGTTAGACTTGGACCTAGGTGAGCACTTCGGGGACAGTGACCACAACTCGGTGACTTTTACTTTAGTGATGGAGAGGGATAAGTGTGCACTGCAGGGCAAGAGTTATAGCTGGGGGCAGGGAAGTTATGATGCGGTGAGGCATGACTTAGGATGCGTGGATTGGAAAAATAGGCTTCAAGGGAAGAACACAAATGATATGTGGAGATTGTTCAAGGAACAGCTATTGGGTGTCCTTGATAAGTATGTACCAGTCAGGCAGGGAGTAAAGGGTCTTGTGAGGGAGCCGTGGTTTAATAAGGAATTGGAATCCCTTGTGAAAGGGAAGAGGGCGGCCTATGTAAAGATGAGGCATGAAGGTTCAGTTGGGGCGATTGAGAGTCATAAGGTAGCCAGGAAGGATCTAAAGAGAGAGCTAAGAGCAGCGAGAAGGGGACATGAAAAGTCTTTAGTTGGTAGGATTAGGGAAAACCCAAAGGCTTTCTATAGGTATGTCAGGAATAAAAGGACGACTAGGGTAGGTATCGGTCCAGTCAAGGATAGTAGTGGGAAGTTGTGCATGGAGGCGGAGGAGATTGGAGAGACACTAAATCAATACTTTTCGCCAGTATTCACTCAGGAACAGGACACTATTGCTGATGTGAATATTGAGTCACAAGTGATTAGAATGGATGGCCTTGAGGTGTGTAGGGAAGAGGTCTGGGGAATACTGGAAAGGATGAAAATAGATAAGTCCCCTGGGCCTGATGGCATTTATCCTAGGATCCTCTGGGAAGCTAGGGAGGAGATTGCAGAGCCATTGGCCTTGATTTTTATGTCGTCATTGTCTACGGGAATAGTGCCAGAAGACTGGAGGATAGTGAATGTGGTCCCCTTGTTCAAGAAGGGGAGTAGGGATAGCCCGAGTAACTATAGGCCAGTGAGTCTCACTTCTGTTGTGGGTAAAGTCTTAGAGAGAATTGTAAGGGATAGGATTTATGAACATTTGGATAGGAATAATGTGATCATGGATAGTCAGCATGGTTTTGTGAAGGGCAGGTTGTGCCTCACAAACCTTATTGAATTCTTTGAGAAGGTGACTAAGGAGGTGGACGAGGATAAATCAGTAGATGTGGTGTATATGGATTTTAGCAAGGCGTTCGATAAGGTACCCCATGCTAGGCTAATGCAAAAACTACGGAGGTATGGCATTGAGGGTGCATTAGAGGTTTGGATTAGGAATTGGCTGGCTGGAAGGAGACAGAGGGTAGTAGTTGATGGAATAGGTTCATCTTGGAGTGCAGTTACTAGCGGTGTTCCACAAGGATCTGTTTTGGGACCATTGCTGTTTGTCATCTTTATAAATGATCTAGAGGAGGGGCTTGAAAGCTGGGTGAGCAAGTTTGCGGATGACACGAAAGTCGGTGGAGTTGTGGACAGTGAAGAAGGATGTGGCAGGTTACAGCGGGATATAGATAAGTTGCAGAGCTGGGCAGAAAGGTGGCAAATGGAGTTCAATGTAGCTAAGTGTGAAGTCATTCACTTTGGTAGGAGTAACAAGAAGATGGATTACTGGGCTAATGGTAGGTACTTGGTAGTGTGGATGAGCAGAGGGATCTTGGTGTCCATGTACACAGATCTCTGAAAGTTGCCACCCAGGTAAATAGTGCTGTGAAGAAGGCATATGGTGTACTGGGCTTTATTGGTAGAGGAATTGAGTTCCGGAGTCCTGAGGTCATGTTGTAGTTGTATAAGACTCTGGTGTGGCCTCATCTGGAGTATTGTGTGCAGTTTTGGTCGCCATACTATAGGAAGGATGTGGAGGTATTGGAACGAGTGCAGAGGAGGTTTACCAGGATGTTGCCTGGCATGGTAGGAAGATCGTATGAGGAAAGGCTGAGGCACTTGGGGCTGTTCTCATTGGAGAAAAGAAGGTTTAGGGGAGATTTGATAGAGGTGTACAAGATGATTAGGGGTTTAGATAGGGTTGACAGTGAGAACCTTTTTCCGCTAAAGGAGTCAGCTGTTACTAGGGGACACAGCTTTAAATTAAGGGGTGGTAGGTATAGGACAGATGTTAGGGGTAGATTCTTTACTCAGCGGGTTGTGAGTTCATGGAATGCCCTGCCAGTAGCAGTGGTGAACTCTCCCTCTTTATGGTCATTTAAGCGGGCATTGGATAAGCATATGGAGGTTATTGGGCTAGTGTAGGTTAGGTAGACTTTGGTCGGTGCAACATCGAGGGCCGAAGGGCCTGTACTGCGCTGTATTTTTCTATGTTCTATGTTCTATGTAAGCTAGCCAGTAATATAAAGGAAGACTGTAAGAGTTTCTTTAGATACATAAAGGGCAAAAGTGGACGTTGGGTTGCCGGAAAATGACGCTGGAGAGACAGTAGTGGGGAACAAGGAAATGGCTGAGAAACTGAGTAAGTCCTTCACGACAGTCTTCATGGAGGAAGAAATGAGTAATATCCCAAACATTCAAGAGAGTTTGGGAGCAGAGCTGAGGAGGAGATGAGGACTGCAGATGCTAAAGATCGGCGTCAAAAAGTGTGGTGCTCGAAAAACACAGCAGATCAGGCAGTATCTAAGGAGCAGGAGAGTCAATATTTCAGGCATAAGCCCTTTATCAGGGTATGGTGGCCATCACCAAGGAGAAGTGCTAGGAAAACTGAATGAGCTGAAGGTAGATACATCACCTGGACCAGATGGACTACAGCCCAGAGTTCAAAGGGAGATAGCTGAAGAGATAGTGGAGATGTTAGTGGGGATATTTCAGGAGTCGGTAGAATCAGGGAGGATGAAAAAAATCACTAATGTGACACCACTGTTTAAAAAGGTAGTAAGGCAAAAAAATGGAAGATTACAGACTATTTAGCCAAATCTTGGTCATGGGAAAGATCTTGGAATCCATTGTGAAAGATAAGATTTCTGAATACTTGGATGTGTATTGTAAAATAAGGCAAAGTCAGCATGGTTTTGTCACAGGGAGGTCATGCCTGACAAATCTACTAGAATTCTTTGAAGAAGTAACAAGCAGGTTAGACCAAGAAGAGCCAATAGATGTTATATATCTGGATGTCAAGAAGGCCTTTGATAAGATGTCGCACAGGAGGCTACTGAGTAAGATAAGGGCCCATGATGTTAGAGGCAAGTTGCTAGCATGGATAGAACATTGGCTATCTGGCAGAAAGCAGAGAGTGAGGATAAAAGGGCCCTTCTCATGATAGTAGCCAATGGCAAGTGTGTTCTGCAAGAGTCAGTGTTGAGACCACAACTTTTCACTTTATACATTAACAATCTAGATGAAGCAACTGAGAGCATTCTGGCTAAATTTGCGGATGATACAAAGATAGGTGGAGGGACAGGCAGCATTGAGGAAGTGGGGAGGCTGCAGAAGGATTTGGACAGGTTAGGAGAGTGGGCAAAGAAATGGCAGTCGGAGTACAACATGGGAAAGTGTGAGGTCATGCACCTAGGTAGGGAGAATAGAGTCATGGACTATTTTCTAAATCAGGAGAAAACTCAGAAGTCTGAAGTGCAAAGAGACTTGGGAGTTCTAGTCCAGGTAAACTCTCAAGGTAAGCCTGCAGGTTGTGTCAGAAGTTGGGAAGGCAAAAACAATGATGGCATTTATTTTGAGTGGACTTATAAATAAAAGCAGGAATGTACTTCTAAGACTTTAAATGCTCTGGCCAGACCATATTTGGAGTGTTGTATCCACTTTTTGGCCCCATATCTCAGGAAGGATGTACTGGCCCTGGAGTGGGTTCAGAGGAGTTTCACAAGAATGGTCCCAAGAATGAAAAGCTTAACGTATGAGGAAAGCTTGAGGACTCTGGGTCTATAGTCAGTGGAGTTTAGAAGGATGAGGGGGATTCTAACTGAAACAGACTGGATGTTGGGAAGATATTTCCATTGGTAGGAGCAACTAGGACCCAAGAGCACAGCCTTAGAGTAAAGGGATGACCTTTTAGAATGGAGATAAGGAGAAACTTCTTCATCCAGAGAGTGGTGAATCAATGGAATTCACTGCCACAGAAGGTTGTGGAAGCCAGGTCATTGAGTATATTTAAGACAACCATAGATAGGTTCTTGAGTAACAAGGGGATCAAAGATTATGGGGAGAAAGTGGGGAAATGGGAGTTGAGAAACTTAGCACCCATGAATGAATGGCAGAGCAGACCCGATGGGCCGAATAGCCGAACATCTGCTCCTATTTCTTCTGGTCTTATGGCCTAAATATTAATCAACAGGTTGCAGAAGAAGAGATTGCTATCGAGAGGAATAAGGTAATGGAAAGTTAGGAAACTGGTTAGGGCGGCTAAATTAGAAATAAATGAGTTTGCAGGGCATATAAAATACAATGTGAAAACTTGTTACAAATGTATTTGTATCAAATAAGTTATCAAGAATACTGATTGCACAATAAGAACTGATCAAGGTTTGGTGAATATTCCAAATAACTATTTTGTTCAAGGAAATCTAGAGGACCCTACTCCAAAAGAAATATTTTCAGAACTAAACTTATATTCATCTTTAAGATTAAATTAAAATGACCCAGTTACAGGCAACGGAACATTACTTGATTCTGAGTAACATATTGAGTGACACCCCAAAGAAGAAAGTAATGCAGCAACTCACAAATAAATTATGGAAAGAAAAAGTCAGGATGGTTATATGGGATGGAGATCATGTCAAACATATTTGAGAGACTCTGTGAAAAGCTAATATATGCCATGCCATATGGCTATTATACATTTTAAATTTAACAACGCTTATGACATTGTGACACAGAAGGTTGATTGAAACTTGAAATAAATATCGTGGGAGATGCTTCTGAAGTAGATCAGTAACTGAATAAATCAGAAGAAATTAAGGTAGTTGTACCATGGAGATGCCTTGCCTTGCGTGATTAGATTGATTCTTTGGGACTTGACATTGGGGCTTTTTCTCCTTACAGTATAGATAATCAATTCAGAACTTGAGACCGGAAAAGTGACAACAAGATCATTGGAAGGGTTTCAAGTAATACATTTTAAGCAAAATATACTGAATTTGGATGGAATGGAATTGGATGGAATTCCAGTTAAATAAGGAGAAAATACAAGTTAATGTAAATGAGATTGGAGAGGGGAATGTCGTGCTGCTTGCATGCTGTGCATTTGAACCAATGGTACAAAATCATGTGTTCAATCTAACCTGTGCTAGTTAAAGTCAACCTGCAACTCTTAAACAAACATATATTTCACCAGAATAATTCTGGAAGTTTTGGTAGCAGTGAATCCTCATTGCAAAGAGACAAGGCATAAAACTGACAGCAGAAATATAGATGCTAAGCAACCAACTTCTATGTCCTTGGCTTTGGAGCCATAACAGTGAACAACAACTAATTTGATACAATGGATAATGTCCAAAACCTACTGTTGCAGTAATTGGAATTGGAAATGGTGACATTTGAGGGGATGAGCTTGGGGAGACCTAACTAAAGTATTCAAAATCATTAGTAATGTAAACAAACAATGTATGAAACTCTCAATTTCTCAAATGAGATAAGAGAATGGCTGAACAGGCAAATAGATGTGATTGACTTGTGCATAGAATGATGACTATGCCTAGGAAAACAATGAGAATTGGATTGTATTATTGGACTTAGAGATTCCAGGCCAGATATTGTCAAAGGAACTGACTCAGCAAACTTTATATATTTGTCCTACTCTTTTGTTCTTTACAATTTTGATGATCTTCTCCAAGTTGAATCTTGATCCAAGGTTTCAAAGTGACTAAATCAAGATTGTTCCCAACACCATACTTCTTCTGTGGTTCATCCAGTGTGCCAACATTGCTCCGTTCCATTATACCCCATTACTAAGTTAGAATCATGCAAACTCTGCCAAGATGTCTTTAGTAGTGACCAAATGCAGCACAGCAATTGGTTATTGCCATGAAAACGTTTGATACTAATATATATGATTTATAAAGGAAGTTCTAAATATGAGTTTCTCGATTGCAAATTTGTAATGCAATGGTAGTTTAGGTGACTTCATGTTCCTCAGTAACAGCACTTCCAGATGATTGGATGTGCAGAGTTAGATAATGCATTATTTAAAAATGTATTGTATGAAGAGTAGCAGCAATGGGCCAGAGGGGCAGAAAATCTAATTTCTGACTTATTTCTTCTACATGAAAAACACAGAGTCTCTTTTTTTAAGTAAAATGCTACTTGGAAATAGTTGAAAATTTTCTCTTTATTGAAGGACAAGAACAGATGTGCTGTTGCTTGTCAAAAGCCATAGGATGCAAATTACTTGGATTGTTTTGCTCTTGGAAAGGTGGTCTTGATTTATCTCAGCGCATTGACATGAAGGATGGATTCACATCTATTCTCTGTTCTATAATTAAGCCGAGTTGATGAGTGAACTCCTCACATGGAAACAGCACGACAACAAAGCACCCTTAGCTTGTTAGTAGCTTAAAAGGTACATCTTATTATGAAGAGAGGCTAAAGTGCATTTACTTTCTTCGGTAACTTGCAGGCAGCTGCCTTCAGAAATGAAAATGACATCAAATTATAGATACAGCATGCACAGAGGTTCCTAGCTGTAAATTTGCAACTTGTTGAAGCTTAAAAAAATGTAACATTTCTCAGTTCATCACATCAAGTTTAGCACATAGATGGAAGTGTTAGCAAAGCCATTTTTCTTGATGAAAAAAATTAAATTTGATGGCTACAGCAGCCTTTCTTCAGGGCTCAGATTGAAAACAAAAATACTTCTCAGTTATAGTTAGATCTCTACAGTAATGCAAAGAGAAGAGGCTAGTATTCTTTTACAAGGGGGGATGGAAGTGACAGCTAAATCCCCCTCACTACACCAGTCAAACCTCAAAGTGCCAGTAGACAGCAGTACAGAGTTTACCTCCAACAGGGTGTTTTATCTGGTACAATGTTGGTGTTCTCTCCATAACATAAATCCAGGGCATGAATTTCATGGAATTGAAGAATCCAGCAGACATTTATTACAAACAGATAATACATTAAAAATATTATATTCATCAGCAACATTAAGATGTAGGCTAACATTAAGTTATCAGACTACAGTTGAACAGCATGCTTCTAATAGTGTGATATGCTTCAAGTGATCTGAGGTAAGAGAGATTGTTATAACATTGGGTCACATGTGACCATACATGTCAGTGATAATGTTATACATATGTCTCTTAAAGATATACTGACAATGGAACATAAGACATCAAACAAGTTGCCAGTTTGCACACTTCACTGTGAACTGGTTCCTGGTACCGGTGGAACCTAAACAATGCAAAATGCACCTGATCAGAAGTCAATAAATCAGGACTAAACATATCTAAAAGGTAGATCCAGTCAAATGCCATATAACACCAAATGACATAGGAGCAGAAATTCGGCTCATTGAATAGAGGAGCAGACTCAATCACGTCTGATATGTATCTCAACCCCATTGTCCTGCTTTCTCTCTGAAACCCTTGATCCCTTTGATAATCAAGAACCTATCTATCTCAGTCTTAAATATACTCAATGACCTGGCCTCCACAGCCTTTTGTGGTAATGAATTCCATAAATTCACCAGTCTCTGACTGAAGAAGTTTCTCCTCATCTACATTCTAAAAGATCTTCCCTTTACTCTAAGGCTATACACTCAGGTCCTAGTTTCTCCTGCCAATGGAAACATGTTCCAACATCCATGCCGTTCAGTATTCTGTATGTTTCAATTAGATCCCTCCTCATTCTTCTAAATGCCATTGAGTATAGACTCAGAGTCTTCAAACATACCTCATAAGTTAAACTTTTCATTCCTGGGACCATTCTCATGAACTTCCTCTGAACAGGCACCAGGGCCAGTACATCCTTCCTGAGATATGGGGTCCAAAACCATGCACAATACTCCAAATATAGTCTGACCAGAGTCAAATAGAACCTTAGAAGTACATCACTACTTTTATAATCAAGTCCTTTCAAAATAAATGCTATCATTGTTTTTGCCTTCCTAAATACTGACGCAACTTGCAGGCTTACCTTGAGAGTTTACCTGGACTAGAACTCCCAGGTCTCTTTGCACTTCAGACTTCTGAGTTTTCTCCTGGTTTAGAAAATAGTCTATGACTCTATTCTCCCTACCTAGGTGCATGACCTCACACTTTCCCATGTTGTACTCCAGCTGCCACTTCTTTGCCCACCATCCAAACCTGTCCAAATCCTTCTGCAGCCTCCCCACTTCCTTAGTGCTACCTGTCCCTCTACCTATCTTTGTACCCATCTGAAAACTTAGCCAGAATGTCCTCAGTTGCTTCATCTAGATTGTTAATGTATAAAGTGAAAAGTTGTGATCCTAACATTGAGCCTTGTGGAACACCACTTGTCACTGGCTGCAATCCTGAGAAGTACCCTTTTATCTCCACTCTCTGCTTTCTAACAGACAGCCAAGATTCTATCCATGCTAGCACCTTACCTGTAATACCATGGCCCCTTATCTCACTCAGTAGTCGTCTGTGTGACACCTTGTCAAAGGCCTTCTTGACATCCAAGTACATAACTTTCATTGGCTCTCCTTGGCCTAATCTGCTCGTTACTTCCTCAAAGAATAGTAGAAGATTTGTCAGGCATGGCCTCCCTTTGATGAAACCACGCTGACATTGCCCTATTTTACCAAACACTTCCCGAGTACAGAGGAACCTCGATTATCCAGCATTCGATTATCCAAATATGGGATTATCCAGCAAGATCACAAGGTCCCGATGCTCAGCTAAACTATGTTATTTGGCATTTGATTATCTGGAATTCGATTAACTGAACAAAATGCTCCCTGCCTATGTCCTTTGGATAATTGAGGTTCCTTTGTATTCAGAAATCTCATCCTCACAATGAATTCCAGAATCTTACCCATGACCGAGATTAGGCTAATTGATCTGTAATTTTCTGTCTTTTGCCGGACTCCCTTTTTAAACAAGGGTACCACATTAGTGATTTTCCAGTCCTCAGAGACCTACCCTGATTCTAGCGATTCCTGAAAGATCACCACTAACACCTCCACTATCTCTTCAGCTGTCTCCCTTAGAACTCTGAGGTGTAGTCCATCTGGTCCAGTTTACTTATCCACCTTCACGCCATTCAGTTTTTCTAGCATCATCTCCTTGGTGATGGCCACCATATTCAGCTCTGCCCCCTCACTCTCTTGAATGTTTAGAATATCATTTGTGTCTTCCACCGTGAAGACTGATGCAAGGTAATTATTCAGTTCCTCAGCCATTTCTTGTTCCCCACTACTATCTCTCCAGCATCGTTTTCCGGAGGCTGAAAGTCTACTTTGTCTCTCTTTTGCCCTTTATATATCTAAAGAAACTCTTACAGTCTTCCTGTATATTACTGGTTAGCTTAACCTCATATTTAATCGTGTCCCTCCTTATTTCTTCTTTGGTTGTTTTTTGTTGGTCTTTGTAAGTTTCCCAATCCTCTGGTCTGCCCTTTGCCACATGATATGCTTTCTCTTTTGCTTTTATACTATCCCTGACTTCCCTAGTCAGCCATGGTTGCCTCATCCTCCCTGTGCCATGCTTCTTTTTCCTCAGGATGAATCTCTGCTTTGTCTCCTGAATATTCCCAGGAACTCCTGTTTCTTGTGGTTCTGCTCGCCGAGCTGGAAGTTTTTGCTGCAAACGTTTCGTTCCCTGGCTAGGGAACATCATCAGAACCACAACAACGGATACCCGAGCTACAAATCTTCAATCAGATTTTAAACACTCCTGTTTCACTGTCTTTCTTGCTAGGCTCCTCTCCCAGTCAGTTCTACCCAGCTCCTCCCTCATGCCTCTGTAGTTGCCTTTATTCAGCTGCAATACTGTTACCTCTGATTCTATCTTCTCCCTCTCAAATTGCAGAGTAAATTCAATCATATTATGATCATTGCCTCCTAAGGGTTCCTTGACATTAAGCTCCCTTATCAAGTCTGCCTCTTTGCAAAACACTGAACCCAGTATTGCCTGTTCCCTAATGGGCCCCACTACAAGCTACTCCAAAACGCCATCTCCTAGACATTTCACAAATTCCTTTACTTGCAATCAACTACCAACCTAATTTTCTCAGTCCACCTGCATATTGAATTCCCCATGATCATTGTAACTTTGCCTTTCCTGCACGTCTTTTCTATCTTCTGGTGCACCTTACACCCCAGCTCCTGACTACTGTTTGGAGGCCTGTACATAACTCCAACAATGGTTTTTGTGGCAAATTCATCAGTGCATCATTTAATCCGTGATATGGCACTGGCACAGCTGAGAAATGTTGAAGATAAATGCAACATTTTTGCCAACATGAATATCAAACAGAAATAATACAAGCAATGCCCTGGAGTTGCTAATAATAGTACTTTTGTATTAAGTGTGAGATTGATGTGATTAAGGTTGAAATGTAAAATCATATCATTGTAGAAATGTGACAACTTTCCAAATTAACAAATAAAAGTTATTTTTAATTACTAGAAGTAGTAACAATGGTAGCAATACTATTTAATTCTGCCATCTTTTAATTAGCTAAATTAATCAGCATGTCAGCGAGGTGAATTTTTGTTACATAGTACACAATTGTTTTTAATGGGTTTTGTGATAAGCACAATTTTTTTGGTCATACTCAAATTGAAAGAAAACAGCACAGTTAAGAGTGCAAATTATAGATAAATAAATTAAACAAACTGTTGAATCAAAAAAGATCACATTATACATAAAATGCAATGGAATATTTGGAGATCTTACTGGTGCCACAAAGCAGATTGAGCATCAATGCAATTGGTAAATAAAGCCGTCAAGTGTTGTTAAAAAGAAGTGAAAATGTATTATGACTATCTAATTTTCTAAAATAAATTATCTCCTGCACTTACAGTCAATGAATCTGTTTAGCCTGTCCTAGCTCTTAGTTTAGAAAAAAAATATGTAAATCACTAGGAGATGAGGATAGGCTATTAGCCTATTGAAGAAAATATCACTTTGTTATATCATGGCTGTTACAGTTTTTAGATTAGAACATGCCATCTTCTAGCCTTCCCACGATTTAGTCCGGGCAGGAAAGATTGCCTTCCTACTCACTAGTCAACTAAGGCCCTTAAAGACTATATTTATGTAGTTTTTTTTATATTCATATACAGCTTCATTATTTCTCCTAGTAATAGTGAATAGCAACCTGCAGCTAGGTTAGGCATAAGGTTAAACATCTAATGGAGTCTTCGCATCGTTAAACTGACTGCAGTACAATACAAACCTACTGAAATAGCTTAAATATTGCCCAGAATATATGTCTACTAGATTTGCCTCAGTTAATTACCACATCGAAGAATCTTGGTGGTAACTGTTGCACTTACATCTCTTTTTACAACTTTCTTATCCTGTTTCATGTGACTATTTCTTGACATGTGTGGGTTCATAAAGGTTATTGATATTATCTGATCAATCCTGGCTATTTTATAATACAAGTTGTTAGTACATTTGGAACCAACCCATTCTTATAGCAGAGGACATTTTTCAATATGCCACAATGGCACCTTAGTGTATTTAATTATTATTTTCTCCACCTTACTTGTTAATCTAAGAATGTGAAGACTTGACACTCATTCCCTTTCTAGTCAAAAGTATATCTTTGTATGGAATAGTGGCCAAAGCTGAACAAAGTGCTCTAACTGTGGTCCCAATTTGGCTGGTGCTCATTGTCGCTAGATATCCCCATGTGGGCCTGTGGTTAAAATTACAGATCAGATACTGATGATATCATTACAGCCTGATCTGTACATTTAAACAAGGGTCATAGCAGCATAAAATGAGTGACCCTGGTTTTATTATGTAAAATTATTTTGGGAAGCAGCCAACAAAATGAGAAACAGCCCTGAAGTGGCATCTTTAGACTGGATTACATTTCCAGTTAGCTCTCCCCTTTCATCGGGCTATGCTTTACATCCAGATTCTGACAGGCTAGGCCATACAACATCTTGATGTAAGCAAACCAGCTGCATCTTGCTAGTAAAACATTTTTCAAGATTTCCTTTGAGCATAAAAAAAATGAACAGTACTTATGTGAAAATACAGATAATTTCTACTGCCTTGGGTTAGTTTAGAACTCATTACTTTCCAAGTTCACCTGTAAGTAACACCTTCCTCCTAGCTCCCTTCTATTTCACAAATATACCAGCATGAGGTACAGCTAAGAGCTCAAGATCATGGTATAAATATTCCAGGCTGTCTGCACTGTCAGTGGATGTAAAATGATACATATTTCATTAGTGCTGCAGAGTTTGCCCTCTGGCTCAAACTCTTGGAGTGCAGCCAGTTGATAAGTAAAAAGTAGAGACAGCAAGCCCATTATGTTGAGAGCTTCCTTCATTTGCTTCACCAGCAGAGAAGAGCACATATACTTAAAGTGAGTCGAATTTGGTAGAATTCAAATACATAGCTTACTATGTGTGTTTGGTGCCTAAAGACAGTCCATTTCACAAGAAATGTTGTAGCATGCTTCCCGAATTTGTTGCAGGAGATTCTAATAATTGTGAAGAGCCATGATGTGGAGGAGCTGGGGTGGACAAAGGTAAAAATCACACAACACCAGGTAATAGTACCTGATGAAGAAGCAGCACTCCAAAAGCTAGTGCTTCCAAATAAACTTGTTGGACTATAACCTGGTGTTGTATGAATTGTGAAGAGGAACAAGTTGGGAATTTTGGTCAGATGCTTGAAACAGTGAATAAAATTGGACACTGTCGAAGTATGATAGATTCACAAGGTTCAAATACAAAAGATATTGATGGAAATTAAAGATGCCTCATCAAGAAACTTAGCATTGCCATTTTCTCTTTTGTAATTGTAAGGTTTGTAAAACTGAAATAGTTCATCACTAAATGGTGAGAACAAATCAGAGAACAGCAATGGATGAAAATGTGTAGGAAAACATGAAAAGTCCTTTATTAATAAAATAAATGACTGGTAAAATGTCTGTATACAGAGTCATCTTTTGTTTTAAAAGAGTTTTTTGAATAAGAACAAATTTCCCTCACTTTTATGTCAGAGAATTTCATGATCTAACTAAAATCCTATTCATTTAATTTAAGCATGACCAAACTGGAAAAGGTAGTGGAACTCCTTTGATAACTGCAGAGTTTTGATGCTGCCACCAGAATCTCTGGCCAGTTTATAGAGTGTCTCTCCTCACATTACCAACATACTGAGGAAGTTTGTTAGGAGGCAGTTCAATGCTTTTGAATGATGTCCCTTAGATTTCCATCCTTGATCACTTCAATGGATCTGCAAACTAAGCTTGCTCTGAGCTCTTGCCTGGATCAATCTTCAACTTACTGCTCTCTTGCTCTCTGTGACCACACAGTGCAGTTTCAGTCATGTACTATTCATAATGATCAATTTGACAAAGTCTTTGTTTGTACCCAAAAGGATATAAATAACAATACCTTTTGAAAGATCATAAAAGAGGCAAGTAAAGGTTAGTATGTAGTAGAAGGGCTATTTACTGAGCAATGTATAACAACACTAGATTGAAATGCTGAACATGTCAGTTCTGGAGAAGAGTCAGGCCAGACCTGAAATGTCAATTCTATTTCACTACATAGATGCTACCTTACCTGTTGAGTTTCTCCAGCATTCTCTCAGTATGTTACCGGTTAAGATGTGAGCATTTAACTTCATGCTGGACTCTTCTGGAGAGATTTTCATGCAAGTGTGGAACTGGGTTACTGCACAGGTTTTGAAGAAATGTGTGAGCCAGTTTAGCACAGTATGTTTGATCAGCGTGTTATGATCCCTGTAGAGACTATAAACATTATAAGGAAATTTGATAACTTTCCCAATGAATGATAGAAAGCATTACTAGGTAAGAGTTCACATTTTAAGCCTTTTACTGTAACAAACAAACTGAAATCATGCAGACTAGATGTTATATAATAGACAACCCACTACCCAAGCATACAAAAGAAATACTTCCACATTAAGTTACAAACACAACTGAGGTAAGTGCATGTTTTTAGGTTCTGTCATGCTCCCAGTAGACTTGTCGCCTTGAAGATTAGGTTCTAACTTTGAGCCAGCTCTTCAGCAGACTCCTTTCTCCTGGTCCTGCCCAGATGAGTATTCCAGTGTCCTCTACAAGTTTTTGACTGAGAATCCATTGTCACCAAAGCCTTTCTTGGTGGCTCACATAAAAATAGTATTTCCTCTGCTTTTCTCAGTAGTAGCTGTTTCTGCCTCATCTGTGCTACCATAACCAGAAAAATAGCTGTCCTTCATTGGTGTCAATATTAGAAAAATTATCCTTGTCTTTTTATAGGCTTCAGTTGCAGGTCATAAAGATGGGTGTCCAAGCAGGATTAGTTTGATTCCGCTCGCGCCCACCTATCTAGGACTTTCTATTTATTTTTAAGGTGGAAGTGACATTTTAAACAAATCTCTTGAACAGTTTCATATTCAGAACAAGAGAGAGAGCAGATACTGGTAAAAGAAAATTGTAATTTTGAGGTCAGATGCAAGTTTTTTTTGCACAGAGAGTGGTAGGAGTCTGGAGCACACTGCCAGGGATGATGGTTGAGGCAGGTACAATAAGGGCATTTAAGGGGTTTTTAGATAAGCACATCAATATGTAAGGAATGGAGGGATATGGACCAAGGGCAAACAGAAGGGATTAGATTGGCGAAGGGCTCATTCCTGTGCTGTACTATTCCAGGTTCTGTGTTCTAAGTCAGAGTGTGAAACTGGAAAGAACTAGCAGAGAGAAGGGAGGGAATTTATCTGTAAAGGGACAGTTTCATAGGACTGCTTTATCTGTTACATGAATATCAACTGCACTGTAACTGGCAGTACAGGGTCCAACTTATAACTCTCATTGAAACACTGGCACACAGGATACCAACCAGCACGACAGGTTTATTCTGCCCTTCAATAAGGTCAATCTAAAAATCTTGAAAAATAATCAACGATTCGGCTATTGCAACTTTTGTAAAAGCTTAAAATTAAACAAATGAGGGAACATTCTCAATAAATTGTCAAATCGTTTTAATAAAAATTGGTTGGCTAACAGGAAACAAAATGTAGTGATAAACGGCTCCCTTTCGGAATGGCAGGCGGTGACCAGTGGGGTACCGCAGGGATCAGTGCTGGGACTGCAGCTTTTTACAATATATGTTAATGATATAGAAGATGGTATTAATAGTAACATTAGCAAATTTGCTGATGATACTAAGCTGGGTGGCAGGGTGAAATGTGAGGAGGATGTTATGAGATTACAGGGTGACCTGGACAGGTTGAATGAGTGGACAGATGCATGGCAGATGTAGTTTAATGTGGATAAATGTATGGTTACCCACTTTGGTGGCAAGAACAGGAAGGCAGATTACTATCTCAATGGAGTCAAGTTAGGTAAAGGGGCAGTACAGAGAGATCTGGGAGTTCTTGTACACCAGTCAATGAAGGCAAGCATGCAGGTGCAGCAGGTAGTGAAGAAGGCTAATAGCATGCTGGCCTTCATAACAAGAGGGATTGAGTAAAGAAGCAAAGAGGTTTTTCTGCAGCTGTACAGGGCCCCGGTGAGACCACACCTGGAGTACTGTGTGCAGTTCTGGTCTCCAAATTTGAGGAAAGACATTCTGGCTATTGTGGGAGTGCAGCGTAGGTTCACAAGGTCAATTCCTGGAATGGCGGGACTATCTTATGTTGAAAGATTGGAGCGACTGGGCTTATATACCCTTGAGTTTAGAAGACTGAGAGGGGATCTGATTGAGACATATAAGATTATTAAAGGATTGGGCACCCTGGAGGCAGGAAACATGTTTCCGCTGATGGGTGAGTGCCGAACCAGAGGACACGGTTTAAAAATAAGGGGTAGGCCATTTAGGACAGAGATGAGGAGAAACTTCTTCACGCAGAGAGTGGTGGCTGTATGGAATGCTCTGCACTGGGAGTGGAGGCCCAGTCTCTGGATTCGTTTAAGAAAGAGTTGGATAGAGCTCTCAAGGATAGTGGAATCAAGGGTTATGGAGATAAGGCAGGAACAGGATACTGATTGAGGATGATCAGCCATGATCATAATAAATGGTAGTGCAGGCTCGAAGGGCAGAATGGCCTACTCCTGCACCTATTTTCTATTGTCTATTGTCTATTGCCAAGCGAAGCATTCTGTGAGTAAACCAATACAAATAGAAGGAAAAAGCTATATGTTTATTTGATAAGATTCTGATCCCTCTCTGTTTCTGGTACATGTGCTTACAGCTGTATCGGAGATAAGCTGCCAGTCAGGAAACAGGCTGCTCTTAAAATGTTCAGAACTTTATTTTCACTGAGACTTCACAAGAGTCACCATGGTAAAAAGAAATGACCAAAGGATGGAATAAAACCAATTTATATTCATCACTTTGTAAAAAAAAATCAAATTAAACTCCCATTCCCATGTAGAGTAAAGTTCACAGGCAGACACAAATATTATCTTCAGCTATTAAACCTGATATGAATGGAGGATTCATCACTTATCTTTTGTTAAGTGACATTTAAACTTGATAATCAATCAAAATGAAGCTGATCTTCCATAAAAATATAATTATTATAAATGATTTATTTTCCTACTGTGGGGAAATTGTGATTTAGTGTACACTAAAGTCATTTAAATCAAATGCAGCTTTTCGTGTTCATTTTAAACTCCCACATTAATAGAAAGTTTAATGAATAATTTCCCACTCTCTCTCTCTCTCTCTCTCATTCCTCAATATTTTAATGGTTAAATGAACTTACTCAGCATGGGACACTGAGCCATAGAGACCAGGAATGTCCCAGTGTCAATACTTGCTTTGCATACATTGTGCTAATTTTAGTGGAGATGGCAGGAACAGGACCATAGCCAAATACAGGATATCCTTGTCTGGAGCGTGGAAAATATTCCTCATTCTCTACTGGAAAGTGCCTTTAGATTTCTTTTGAGGACAAGATCAAGCAGAGTGGTCTTTACCTTCCAGTCGAGGAGGCTCCCGGCAGTCCCACCTTAATAAAAAAAGAGAGAGGTGCATGAGGGGAAAGTGGGTGGCATAGCTGTTAGTGTTGGTGCACTTGGGAGAGCAGTGGTGAAGCATCCTGAGGAAATGATGAGGCAACACATTGATGGTGATGGACCGTGGGTGTGAGGGAACATGTGCAAGCAACAGTGAAAGTTTCTTTCAGAATCATTTATGGCTCGAGGGTGTTGCTGGCTAGGCCTTGCTACCCTTCCCTAATTGTCTAGAGGGCATTTAAGAATCAACCACATTGCTGTGGGTCTAAAATCACATGCAGACCAGACCAGATAAAGATGGCAGTTTCCTTCCCTAAAGGACATTAGTGAACCAGTAGGGTTTTTCCTGACAATCAACCATGGTTTTATGGTCATCATGACACTTAATTCCAGATCTTTATTGAATGTAAATTCTACCATCAACTTTGGGGGATTCAAAGCTGGGCCCCCATAAAATTACCTGGGTCTCTGGATCAGCAATGACACCGCTAGTGGCAGAGCATAAGCCTTGGTGGGAGGTGGGTGCAGTAGCAGAGGTAGAGTGGGTGTGAGGTGGCCGAGAAAAGGGCATGATATTTACCCTGGTTGAACAGAGAAGGTAATTGATCTTCTTGCAGCATTGTTGGTCATTCCTTCAGACTATTGAGACAGCACTAAGCTGGGTGACCATCTTAACCAGGCTGCCAGTCCTCCAGTCCGTTCCTTTGGACCACCTCTTTGAACAGAACCTCCATACCCTTATCAGAAAATCACAGTGTAATCTTCTTTGACATCTTCAGAAAATACCTTTGGTCGAAATGGGCAGCTTCAGAATGTCAGTGTTTGTTGGGGTGTGCAGTGGCCTTTTAAAGATTGAACAGGTAGAGGGCATGCAAATATCTGTTGGATAGCAAGTTATTCTGGGAATGGTATAGTGGAGCTAGACTCAAAATTGAGAGATGCCATGGGACAGTGTAGGTAGCTAGCAAACTGCCTTTGGTAAAATAAGGCAAAAAATCTTACTGGAGATTGAAGCAAAAAATCTTGATATAACTCAGATTTATCCAAAAGAAACATAGGAATCAGCTCAAGGTTTTGCATGTACCAGAAATCTACTATGTCAGGACTTACAAAATGTCAGAAATCTATTGAGTGAAAAAAACGTTTTTATTTGTCTACCATCTGTCTACTCAAACACTGTTAAAAGTTCAGGTTACTATGTGATATATTATGGGATGCTACCCCATCCCATAAAAACCTGTATTCCTATATTTAGCAATTTCCTGCTTTCTACAATAACAACTTCAAAGTGCAACACTGGTATTTTGTGATGTTGCCAATATCTGTTGCATATGTACCTTTCTTATTTTTTTCAAAGATTGACCAGGAACATCAGCTTGTACTTATGCAGCAGCCTTCTCTCAGTAAAATATCTCAAAAGGGGGTTGGTGACGATTCGCCACGGCACATTTGCCGCTGCCAATTAACCACTGCCAGGTCTCCACCAGCATTTCTCCACTGGGGTCATTTGACCTCTGAGAATATTCGCCACTAGAAACATATATATGTACTGATTGTTTTCCCTCCCACCTGTTCTTTCATACTTCTCAGTCCCCTTTATTTGTACAACAACATACTGCATATTGATAAAAAATAGAGGTGAAATAAATATCATTTTATTGGTTTATATATAAAAATGAGTTACAAACACTTGCGGTGTCAAATCGTCCTCAGCGGCCAATGGGTGGTGGCGAAGTCTCCTCGGCGGTGAAAGGGCAGTGGCTAATCAGCGGCGGCGAATGGTCCCATCCCGCTCAAAGGGTACTCCAAAGTAGTGATAACAAACTTCAACACAGAGCCACATAAAGACATACAGGTGAACAAAAGCTTTGTCAAAGAGATAGGTTTAAAAGCATATCTTAAAGCAGAACAGAGAAAGATAAAGCAGTGAGGGAATTTCATGGCTTAGGGCTTTGGCAAGTGAAGATATAACTATATGATGGAACCAATGATAGAAGGAAGAAATTCAAGGATGCGCAAGATGCCAGAAATGGATGGGCACAAGGATTTCAAGGAGTTATAGGACTGGCAGAGATTAAAGAGATATAGAGAATTGAAGGTGGGGAAACACTTTAAAACAAGCTGGAGCATCTTAACATAGTGAGATCAGAAGCAAAGATGAGTCAGCAAACAGAGAGGTGACATGGTGAACAGGGCTTGGTGCAAATTGGGAAACAGGTAGTACATCTTTTGGCAATTTCAAGTCTACAGAGAATGAAAGGTGAAAGGCTGACCAGGATTGGTATAATCAAATACATGGACAAAAAAAGGCATGAGTAAGGGTTTCAACAGCAGATAAGCTGAGGCAGGAAAACGATGGGCAATGTGACAGAGGTTACAACAGGACGTTCTCATATTAGAGACAATGTGTACTTGGAAGCGCAGCTCAAATTAAACAGAACACCATTATCGTCAACAGTCTGGTTCAACCTCAGGCATTAAGTCAGGGTGAGAAATGGACTCAACAGCTAAGGAACAGAATTTGAGAATGAGAAATTAAAATGTACACATTAAAAACAAAAGTTTAGTGAGAGTACGTCACCAGATATTAATTGCTAAATTCCTTAACTTCTCTGAGTGAATGTTTGAGAATAATTGTGACTATCAGATTAATTTTCAGATGCTGTTTCTATCCCTCTATTTGCAACCAGAAAACAATGAGAGACTTACCAAGACAATGGATGTGAGGTGTTTTGCAATTGCTGAAAATTATTTGTTGCCTACAGTCTTGGAATAATGTTGCCTACAACTTATTTTAGCATATTATCATCTTCTCAACTAGGTTTTATTTACTTTCCTAAACCTGCTTGAGTATATTTTGTCTTAAAACTTCAATATTTAAGTGCATTTATCACTTTTATAAAATTGTTCATGAAAACAATTGTCAAAACTAATACTCAAATCAGAAGTTTGTTTTTCTGAATGAGAATAAATCAAAAGATAATAAAAAGGAATGAGCAGCCAGCAGAACATTGCTCAATCAACCCCCTCAATATTATGTCAGATTTGCATTCACACATGAGAAAGTATCACAAAGTTGCCCAATTATATTGTTTAATTGCCTTGGCAAATAATCACACTGTTTCATCTAGATTAGATTACTTACAGTGTGGAAACAGGCCCTTCGGCCCAACAAGTCCACACCGACCCGCAACCCACCCATACCCCTTACCTAACACTGCAGGCAATTTAGCATGGCCAATTCACCTGACCCGCACATCCTTGGACTATGGGAAGAAACCGGAGCACCCAGAGGAAACCCACGCAGACACGGGGAGAATGTGCAAACTCCACACAGACAGTTGCCTGAGGTAGGAATTGAACCTGGGTCTCTGGCGCTGTGAGGCAGCAGTGCTAACCACTGTGCCACCGGTGCATTCATTTTAATTAGCTAAGTGCATGTAGCTGGGAATAACACTTATATCATGACACAATCTGGAAAATTGTTTGATATTATAGGAATCATATTCAGCAGGTTTGTATTTTTCACTGAGAATAAGATATTAATATTTTTTATAGAGTGTGTCATGTGCGAAGGCAATGGCCTAGTAGTGTTATTGTTGGACTATTAATCTAGAAACACAGGAAATGTTCTGGGGACCTGGGGTCAAATCACCTCAAGGCAGATGGTGGAATTTGAATTCAATAATAATTTGGAATCAAGAGTCTAATGATGACTGTGAAGCCATTGTCAATTATCAAAAAAGCCCATCTGTTTCATGAATGTCCCTGAAGGAAGGAAACTGCCATCCTTATCTGGTCTGACCTAAATAAGACTCCAGGTCTATAACATTGTGGTTGGCTTTTAACTGCACTCTGGGCAATTAGAGACAGGTAATAAATGCTAGCCGAATCAGCAATGCTCTCAATCAGTAAAGGAATAGAAAAAAAGTACAATGCTCACTTAATAGGTATGCTACAGCAACATGCACCTTTGTCATTTTCTGGTTGCAGCACAACATTGCCAGGTACAATCTCAGAAAATGTCATACCTTGAGGCAAATCACAGTGCCAGTACCTTATTAAGTCTTGCTCTGTTTAAAAAAAAACATCAAATTGCCTCTCTGCCTTTTTGTGATTGCTACCTCACATTCTCATGGCTTCTTCTGCATGAGAGAAGCATCATATGAAAGCCTATTTCTGACTTGCCCTTCTGTGCTACATTATTGCACAGATATCAAAGAAGAACTCTCAGATTTGGCTGCATTTTAGCACTTGAGGTTCAATAGAGCTTTCAGCAGCTTTGAAACATATCTAATATGTAGAGATTGATGTCTCCATACATTGATTAACAACCACACCATACCACATAATGGAAATGTTTATTTGAAAGACTACATTATGCATTGTCAATCTATCTATGAAGGATTTTTAAAATAACTCAATTTTCCTAGAATTAACTCACCATCAGAAATAATATTTTTTTCACAGCCATTAGTCTTTAGAAGAGTAAAAGATTTGCTTCAAAGAATCCCTGTCTAAAATGGTGGGTAGTAAGAGGGGTTAAGAGTAGATGCCAAGGGCAAAAACCCTTTGTATCCTAAGGGATTTCCAATGCACTCGCAACACTACAAAATGTGTGTTGAGCAAGATAAGGCTTTGAAGCTTTTACTTCTAAAACTATTTCTCCCTGTGCTCAGCAAAGAAGCAAAAGAAACCTCAGTCTGCCAATGGGATTACAGACTCGAAGGAAGCTTCCTGAGAACAGCTATTTATAACTTGATAAAGGGCAATTAGAGAGGTGCACACTATGTGAAATAATAAGACAGCATAGTAACAGCCTAGTATACTCTCCGCAGGAAGAAAGAACTGACAGTGTAACACTATAATGTGCTATCCTACATTGTGTGGTCACTGGTTACACAGCATCACTTTACCCTTAAAGGCAATATTCCTTCAAATAGAATATTTTCGGCACAGATTAACTCTGAGATGTTTTATTAGTTTGGAGGGACTGATTAGACTGTGGGTGGTTATGATTTGCTGCTACTCTAATAATGTAACTGTATTCATATTATGTGCATTCTAACAGTATTTAAATGAAATTACTCTGACCTTCAACAGTTCATTCAGCACAGCTAGCGCTCAGCCCTGCTGCAGTACAAACATATTTTTCTTGTCAGAAGACAGACACAGAAATGAGATTTCAAATAATACAGTTTGTTTACCACACAGAATTAACATTTGCTTTTCTTGTTTATCCCCTAACCTTGGCTGCTATGGAAACCTCATTAATTATAATTGGGTTCCCGTGACAGATGATTATTCTTCACCCTGTTAATCCAGATGTACATAATAGATATTAACTAAATCAGGCCACAGCTGAATACTAAACCCATGCAGACCCAGTTCCAGAAAACTGCTCCGTTGTTCCCACTAAGTTATGAGCAATTGAACCTGACCTCTATACATCCTTTCGGATTTATTTCCATTCACTTCCACCCTCTTTCCCAATTAAAACTCCTCCCCGCTGATTACACACTGATTCATCTTATATGAATATTTATCTTTGTGTGCTAACTTCCGTACAAATTATCCCATTCATATCCACCCTGTCCTAAAGTTGTTGATCTGTGTATATGAGCTCTTGTAGTGCATTTTCTAGGCAGCTGGTGGTTCTGTGTACATTTGCAGGTTCAAATGGAGATGCAGCTCAAAGATACTACTGTGCTATAATGAGATTCAGATAAATCATGATCTTGAACCACATGACCTATGATGTCAGTAGAGAGAAGACACTGGTCTGGAATGAGTATGTGAAGAGAGAGATCTCAGATACTCCTCTAGAGAGCTATATTTGATAACTTGCTATGGAGAAATGTAAATAAAGGTGTGGTGCAGTATATGAGGAGCTGAAGAGCCTTACTTAGTGATAAACAGCAAGCAGCTTCAGGGATAGCATATCTGCAGACACCAAACCTGAAATGGTGGGTGTCCACTGGGCACAATTTGCAGCAGTAGATCTGTAAGTTTACCTTTGCACATACACAGAGGGCACTATATTCCAAGTTGAAAATATTTCTTCCAGACAATCTTATACTTTAAAAACATTGCTTATTCCAGTGAATTTGAGAATTAAAGATGTTAGTATGGTACAGCACTTTATGAAATACTTTATTGCATTCTGATGTTTTCACATGCCAAGTCTGAGAATACATTGTTGAATAAACCCACTGGGGCATTAGTTTACATGTCCACTAGGAAACATGGGAAGAAGATTACCAGATAAAATGACCAAGTGGGTAAGGTGGATTGAGATTTTAAATGAAATCAGCATTTCCAGGGGGCATGCAGTAAGATGAAGAATAAGCTGTTTATGTTCGTTTCTAACCAAAAATTGATCCCACAAAATTCTCTTCAGCATTTTTGCCCTTCTTGGAGATCAATTCCAAATGAACTCAAAATATAAAGATTCTGTCTTGCAAAGTAATTGGGCTGACATTTAACGTAGATGCCATGGCTCCATTTCCTGCTGGTGAAAGTCAGTGGTAAGCCAATCTCTCCAAGACTGTGTAGAAGTGGCCAATTTGACTGCCATCACACTGTTAATTCATTCAGGTCCAGGGATTACTGTCCCCAACTGGGATGGAGTCCCTCCTCCAAAAAGGGAACAGTATCACTGGAGGCTAGATATCAGGGGAAATGAGATAGTATCACTATTGTCAGTCACGCAAGTGTCCTGATCATGAGCAAGTGGCAGTGGGGAATGGAGGGAAACAAATGTGGGGGTGGGGTGAGAAACATCACTGGGGAGGGGCTTCCATTGTGCAGAGAACAACTCACTAACATGAGGCAACCCACAGTCAAACCTGGCAGCCTTGCAGCGGTGACAGGAGAAACAACATTCATTTGCACGGAGAAGGAGCAGTATTGGACAGAGCAAAGCAACATCTAGAGAGAACAGGTTACCAACCTTCTGTACACTCTGAACCGTACATTGGAAAACAAGTTTTATGTGACATTTGTGAGAACGTATCTGAAGTAGCAGAGCAGTGCCACTTACTGCAGTCTCACTTACTGCAGTCTATATTTGTATCTACAGTCATCATCATTAGACCGTAAGACCACAAGATATAGGAGCAGATTGGTCCATTAGGACCATCCAATCTGTCCCACCATAGGACCAAGGCTGATACATTTTCAACCCCATTCTCCTGCTTCCTCCTTGTAACCCTTGATCCCCTTACTATTCAAGAACATATCTGTGTCTGTCTAAGTACATTCAGTGATTTGGCCTCAGCAGTAATGAGGCATCACCATCTGGTTGAAGAAATTTCTCCTCATCTCAATTCTAAAGAGTTGTCCCTTCACCAGAAGGCTGTGCCCCCAGGTCCTACTCTCTCCTACTGGTGGAAACATCTTCTCCCTGTGCACTCTGTCCACACCTCTCAAGGTTCTCCCTCAGCCTTCTGAACTTCATCCAGTGCAGGCCCAGAGCCCTCAACCGCTTTTCATAAGACAAGCCTTCCATCCCCAGGATCATTCTTGTAAACCTCCTCTAAATCGCTTCCACCATCAGCATATCCTTCCTTAGGTATGGACCCCTAACTGCTCACAATATTCCAAATGTGGTCTCATCACAACCTTATACAGCCTCAGCAGTATATCTCTGCTCTTGTATTCTAGCCCTCTTGAAATGAATGCCATATATCCAGAGTGCACTCCCTTATGGCTCTGGAAGTAATAACAAGCAGATTTAATATGTAGCTTGATTTCAAGCAACCATGGAGATCTCTATAATATCAGGCAGGTTGCAGGCTAGACATGCCTACAGCAGATGACTGCCCCACTGTTCACGGTGAAACTGCTGGAAAGGTGGGGATAAGTGAAGAATGGCGGAGCATTGCTTCCATAAAATCAAGGAGACAGAGGATGCAGTGGAAGCTCAGGATTGTAAGGCTTGTCACAGAGATGTCTGCGTTGGTATTCAGTCCCTAATCTAGAATTATTGGGTTCAGTGACATCAGTGAGATGGGCCCAGCAGCGAAGAGATGGCAACTAAAGTATGGTGACTCCAACATTGGTGGTGTTTGATGCAGATATGGTGGATGTCTCTCTTTTGGTTACTGAAGGCTAGGTGTTGGCATGGACAAGGTTGGAAAGATTTTATTCTGAACTTCTTATTTCTTGATTTTTCTAATTCCTACAATCTGTGATGCTGGACTGATCTTTTTCTTTACTTTTCTAATTTTCTTTTCCCCCAAAGCATTTGTTCTTAAGATTCTATACTTCAGTACTTCATACCTAAGATGGTGCCATAATGTAGTGAATTGTAAACTTTTCACTGTATTCATATACATGTGATAATAAAGCTAATTCAAAGCTAAGCAAAGACATGCCAGAGAATTCCTAGAGGCCTGGCACTCCAACCACAACGCCATAAACAAACACATAGATCTAGATACCATCTATCAACCCATCAGAAAATGAACAGGAAATGACATCACACAAACCCCAGGAACTCCATCCAGGACAAACATATAAATAGAAAGCAGGAGACAACAGCTTCGCTTCACTTGGGGGTCGCCACTGATGATGTTACCTAGCCAGGTAATGAAACGTCTGGATATCAAACCTACAGCTCAGCGAGCAAACCTACACCCTAAAGCTAATTCAATTCAGACCAGGCAGCTGCTGCTGACCTCACCATATCCAATGAGAACTGTGGACATGGCCACCTCAGAAGGTCCATATCTCCCAGCTCTGTGGTTTTTAAACTTTTCTGGCTGCAAAATATTCCATTATTGGCCATCTCTCTCAGAGATGGTGCATCATTTTCTTCTGCAACAAGGTGACGCCCATATTTACGTGGAAAATACAACACAGAGAAAGGACGTTTGACCCCACAGCACACGTTAGTGTTTAACCTCAGTATGATTTGAAGATGGACATCTTCAAGAAGAATCTCAGCACATTGACCTGAGATTGTTACAGCCAGTGGCATAAGATTACAGCCTTTAGTGAGTTTGGTGCAAGATACTGGATGCAGAGAAGAGTTGAAGGAAGAGAACAAAGCTGGGGGAAAGGTTTGTGCAGGAACAATTCAGTGTAGGAGTGGCTATGTTCTGTACAGCTCCCAAGAATCCTGGCTAATTATACCTAGTAATGTAAGCAGTAAATATTACTAATTTAGCAAAAAAACTAGCTTGTTATGTAAGACAGGTATTCCTTCTGTTTAAATTCATCAATGGTCTATCCTCTACCACTGATAATTAGACAGACCTTAGACTGAACATTGAGAAAAGAGGGTTTGAGACAGAAAATTGCCCAAATCAGAATTAAATAGTACAAGCAACTGATCACAATTCTAACCATATCTCAGACAAGAGGCAGAGGCCAGCTGGCAGACCAACATCCCTACTATCCACCCATTTGATTCATCCAAAACTGAGTGCAACTGAAGAAAACCCTTGCCGTTGTATATCCATGGTCATCTTTGCTGTGTTCGTCTGCATCAATTCATTACATCATTTTCTACTTCACTTCCATGCACCTTCAGCCAAGAGAAAAGGAATACGACTGTATTAATGAGAAAGAGGGGTCCAGTGGCTCTCAGTGGAATGGGAAATGGATGAGATTATGACATCTTCCTCTTGGAGCCTGAGGTGTGGGCGACTTGTAGTTATGCACCTCAAGTTATTTAAAACTGCCCATTCAAATGGTCAGGCAGGGTGATAATCAGGTAATGCTGGAAATGTGCAGCAGGTCAGGCAGCATCCAAGGAACAGGAGAATCGACATTTCAGGCATAAGCCCTTCTCCAGGAATGGTCCTGAAGGAGGGCTTATGCCCGAAACGTCCATTCTCCTGCTCCTTTGATGCTGCCTGACCTGCTGCACATTTCCAGCAACACATTTTCAGCTCTGATCTCCAGCATCTGCAGTCCTCACTTTCTCCTCCTGATAATCAGGTAATGCCAATAGGCCTGGTAACCAGCACCAAGAGAATGAGTGTTACCTAATCAGCCATCCCACAGAATGCCAAAATACTACGGTACCTTTGCTGATAAACATGGAATAATCAGTAAGTAAAGAACACTTTCATTTTTGTTTTGGACAATAATCTGAAAAATGGGTAAACACAGTGCATTAACCCCAAGGAAACTGTAGAAGAAGATATTACAGTTTTAAAAATGAGTTACTGGAATTCATTGTAACTAGAATGTTGCCTTATTAAAATAGTGGGGCAGGTTGTCAGACATATTGTTAGTATTATGCATGTTTGATTGAGGCAATTTTGCCCAGAGACAGTCTTTTGATTAGTTTTTTCCAATCAGGGCCAGTTGTGTGTTCAGGAGTGCTAAGCATACTAACAGCCTTGCACCACACATGGGTTTAGTAGAAATGCAGGGGAGACAAGGTACAGCCAGTTCTGATACAATGCCGTAATTCTGTTCTCATGCAATCTCATGTTATTGGAAAATCGCATAATAGTAACACCATCTAAATGAATGGGACCAGAGTTGCTTGATAACTGATTCATGCTTTAAACATTTGCACTATAGAAAGTGTCCCCAATTTATCAATCACATTATAGTGAATTTGCACTAATGAAGTGCGCATTACATCAGAACGACCTGTACTCCAAATAGAGATATATCACCCTGATAAGCTCAGACAGTATAGAGATGAGACAGGGAAAGTAAAGCAAGTAGCCAGTATAATGAAAAGATCTCTGGGAATGCCCCAAGTTCGCCTCCTCAGATCAGAGAACAAGGTGCTGAGGACGGAGATGAAAATTGAAGAACTTAGTGTTTCCTTTGGTAATAAACTAAGATACTTTCATTCAGAATGCTCAAAGTTGTGAAAGAAGCAGTTTGTACTTATAGAAGTACATAAGAGTGAGTCTGAAAAGGAGACTTAAAAGGAAAATATCATTGATCAAATTGTACAACTGGGAAACCAGAGATAAAAACTGTGATGAAGAAGTGAGGTAAATAGAGGTAAATAAGAGATGTAAAGGGTTTTTGTCAAAAGGAGAAATAATTCTGTTTGCTTCAAATGATGGAACTAAAATCAGAGTGATACTACAGGACATAGGGGGCTACTTTTCCTGAAGAAGGATCTAGCTTTCCCTCCAGAGAGTGAAATAAAGGCAAACATGTTAGTAAATTCATAAGTGAAGAGTATATCTGTGATGATGCTGTTGCTTTAGGAGGTTATTTTGTCCAGGTTCCTTTTAAGAGAGAGTTTGAATGAGAGATATAGAAGTGGCTAGTTAAGACTACTTGAGTAAACAACTTTAGGGCGGCACGGTGGCACAGTGGTTAGCACTGCTGCCTCACAGCGCCTGAGACCCGGGTTCAATTCCCACCTCAGGCGACTGACTGTGTGGAGTTTGCACGTTCTCCCCGTGTCTGCGTGGGTTTCCTCCGGGTGCTCCGGTTTCCTCCCACAGTCCAAAGATGTGCGGGTTAGGTGAATTGGCCATGCTAAATTGCCCGTAGTGTTAGGTAAGGGGTATATGTAGGGGTATGGGTGGGTTGCGCTTCGGCGGGTCGGTGTGGACTTGTTGGGCCGAAGGGCCTGTTTCCACACTGTAAATAATCTAATCTAATCTAAAACTTGGGAAGCCTTGAGGTTTTTTTGGGGCATCCTGAATGGGTGTAGCCAGCTCTCACAGTTCAGGATTTCTGGTTTTTCTATCGCATCAGAAGCTGTTGGAGTCTCAATAGAGCTGTGAGCTTCAGTATATGTCTCCTGGCTACTGCTCTTTCTGAATATTCTCTTGATGTTTCTTCCTCCTGGACAGGAGAACTGCATATGAGAATCTGTGTCTGAATTTGCCTTTTTTGCCAAGGGCTGTGTTTATGCAATATTGCTATATTAGAAGAGTTAATTAGTTATAATTACTGTGTGTATTATTCTGGTAAGTTTTCTAATAGAGTTAAGTTATCCTAAATGCCCCTTTCATTTCTTTGTATTGTGTTTAAATAAACTGTGTTTTGCTTAACATCGAGTGGTTTGACCAGTCACATTGCATCTCGAACACATGCCTTCTAGGCTACCTTCTTAAAGTATTTTGAGAGCATCTGATCTGGTCCATAACATACTCCAGTTCTATTGTATAAAGTGCAATTAGAGTTTGGCTTGTTGACTGGAGCAGTGGTTGTAGTAGTAGTTACGAAATTACCCGTAGGTGGAGTTGACTTACTCCTGGGTAATGATATTGGCTGGAGTAAATGTTATAGCTTCGTCCATAATCATGGGAAGTGAATGAGCTTATACAGAGAGCAGTTCCAGCAAATGTCCCAGGTATTTCCCTTTGTGGGCAGTGACCAGAGCAATGACGAATCAAAGTTCAGCACCAGAGATCGAAGTAATGCCACAAGCAGATGTTAGAATCGCTGGAACTCCCTTTGAATTATACCCTTCTTTAAATAAAGTATGTGGCATGTCTTCATTAAATGAAGCTCAGAGAGCAGATGAGGAGTTAAACAGGTTAGCACAGACAGCTCACACTGAACCTGAAGGAGGTCTGGAGTGTTATTAAGCTAAGAACAGAGTTCTTGTGAGGTATTGGAGACACCTACACAACCTACTGACAAGGAATTGACAGTCGTTCACCAGAAAGGGGTGGCACCCAAATATTGGAAGGAGATACTGTACTTCATTTTGCCAGACATTTAGGAAAACAGAAAACATGAGAATCAATAAAGAGGCATTTTGATTGCCAACAGTTCTGTACTGTAGTACTGTAATGCAGTACTGTACTACATACATTGTCATATGTATCATATGGTAGGAAAACCTCAGCATGGGATTAAACTGATTTAGGAGACAGTGAGGTCTGTAGATGCTGTAGATCAGAGTTGAGAGTGTGTTGCTGGAAAAGCACAGCAGGTCAGGCAACATCCTAGGAGCAAGAGAATCAACGTTTCAGGCCAAAGCCCTTCATCAATGCCCTGATTTTAGCTCTATCCTGATGAAGGGCTCTGGCCCGAAACGTTGATTCTCCTGCTCCTAGGATGCTGCTTGACCTGCTGTGCTTTTCCAGCCATACACTCTCAACATTAAACTGACATACTCAATCCTTGTGTCAGGTTTTGAAGAACCATTTACTTAAGTGTTAGTAGATTGTAGGCAACCATTATCAAAAACTAAAGTAGAACATCAGCATATCTTTCCAATTGCAGATATGACAACCCACTTTCCAGAAGCTATTCCTTTGAGGACAATTGCAGCTGAGGTAGTAGTAGAAAAATTAATGCTGTGTCTTAGTTGTTATGGACTACCAACTGAAGTAGAACCTTGGACAAATTGTATTTTTATGCCTAAAATGTTGTCCAGGACACAATCAGCAACCTGTCTGTAAACCAATCAATGTCGACTGCTGATTATCCAGAAATACAAGGAGCTTTGGAGAGAAACCATCAGACTCTTAAAACAATAATGAAAGTCTGTTGTCACAAATGTCATCAGAATTGGGGGACAAGGAATTAGATTTCTTACTATTCACTCCCAGAGATTTCACAAATGAAAGATTGCATTGGATTTAGACTATTCAAATTGATTTTTGGTCATCAAATTATGTCCACTAAAACTGATCTAGGAAAGTTTCTTAAGGACAAAAACCCGAACAGATAATGTTGGTATGTTTGAAGAGTGAAATGAGGGCAATTACCATCTATGTATTGCAGCAGCACTCTTAAATTCGCTTTTTGTTAGTTAGGAAAACATCTTCTGTGTTGCATCAAAGTTAGTGTTAATGCAAACTTCTTTATACAGACAGTGTTATTTCATTTGAAATTCAGCAGACTAAGCAAATGATTTGACTGGCTTGACAAAGTGGAATAAAATGTAGAGGAGAAGCAGGACTGAGTTGCATTAGGGTTTCACAATTCGATTCAATGTTAAAGATAAGCTTTAAAACTACCGTAGCCTTGTTAGCTCATACCCATTTTTTTCTGACATGATTGATGAACTGTGACTGATCGGCCCCTTGGCAGCTCGGTAACACAGGAACTGCAACAACTGGATGTTTTCTTTTCTGTGTCAGGGTCTACCCAAACACAGTTACTTGATGCTCTGATCAAGGCAAAGTCCCTTGTTTACAGACGCAAACCGGCTGTTCTCTTTAAACAGATCTCTTTTCATAAAAATGTCACTTTTAGTTCAGCCAACTGAAATGGAACATTTCCAAATTTAGAATTTCTGTATTTCATGGCTTAAAGTGAGTTGTTAAAAAGATTAAATGAAGTCCTTTTACTTTGGAACATTTTCATGCTCAAACTAGTGAAGTCAATGGAAATGAAAAGTGAAGGGGTTGTATGACAAACTGACTCCCAGTGCCTTGTTTTTCTCTTGTTCATTTTTAGGAAGTGAGGTTCACAAACTGAGCTGCATTTACTGCCAGTCCCTCAGTGCCCTTGAGCAGGTGGTGGCAAGCTCCCTTCTTGAATCATTGCAGTCCATTTGGTGTAGGTAGACCCACAATGCTGCGAGGGAGGGAGTGCCAGGATTTTGACCCAGAAACCCTGAACAAATGGAGATATGTATCTCTAAGTCCGGATGGAGGGTGGCTTGGAGGGGAACATGCAGGCTTCGCTGTATTGGCTTGACCATGATTGTGATGTATAATAACTTGGAATGGAAACTATACAAACATGGCTGGAGATGGGGGTAAATAAATGTGTGTTATTATCGGTAGGAATAGTTAGTTGAAAGTTTATTATCTGTAAAGATGTTATAAAACCTTTGTTCTTGTAACAAATATTCAAGCTGTATGCCTTTTATTTGAAGTGTGCACCTCCCATGTATGCATAAATAAATGTTTTAATAAAGGAACCTGAATCTCAGCTGATCTAAGAGAAAATGAAGGGTTAAACACACAAATAATACAGAATAAAACATGTTTGATATCACTATCATGCATTGTCAGTTTGACATGTGCAAAGGAGATGACATTAATAGAAATGTACCTCCATATAAATCATTATGTTTTGACAAGGAAGATGCATTTCTTCTTCAAATACATATAGCAAGCACTTCTTGGTGTAAGCACTTCCCGATGTAATCATTGTAATTAGAGCAACAATACTCAATCTTTGAGGGCATTGCCCATTGCACCAGATGAGCACAATGTTAAGTTTATGTAAAATCTAGACAGGTTTTGTAGATGAACCTGAACTTTAATGGCAATGGTTTTACAGAACACCGGACCCAGGGAGGTTAATTAAAGTGTTAAAGTTTGTAGCAAAGAGAAAAAAATTGAAGTCCCCATTTCTTTTTATCTGTATATCCTGAGACAGTAACATTATTTTATGCCATTAGGTCTATTGGCACTAGACGCTAAAGAATTTGGGCAATAATCTGGAAACAGTGGATACCAATGCTATGGATGTGAAATTATTAAATTTTCCTTTCTTCAACAATACTATTGCATTAATACACAAAGAACTCATCAACCCCTTTCAACTACAAGGTGTGATGATGATGCTCCTTTAATAGGGTTAGGGTCCTTGGCTTTCTTTTTCAGAGAGGTTATGAGAGCAGTCTTCTAAAGGGTCTGGGTATGAAGGGTTTTAGGGGCAATTGTAGCTAACAAATAATATCTTGGGCACAAGGCTTTCAAATTTAAAAAATTGTACAATGATAGGGGTTCTCCCAGTTCTCCCAGCTCAGCTTTTCTCTGATTTAGTCTGGCAGTTCACTGAAAGCAGACAGTCAGTTGAGAAGCTGCTGGATGCAAAGAAGCAGGTCCATGCTGATCCTCCCTCTCTCTGACATCTCTCCTATAAAACCCTGGGTTTGATTTTTCCTTTTTTGCCTAGGGATGTTTATGGAGATTATTGCAAATATTTACAACAGCATCATTAAGTTGGGATAATCTGTTGGGTTTGGATAGATTAAGTTATTCTATGTTCTGTTCCCTTTTGTTTGCGTTTCATTCGGTAATCTTGTAAATAGATTCTGTTTTGTTTAAAACTGAGTGGTTTGACCAGCTGTAATATCCACTTTATACCTGCTTAAAACAACTGGCAAAGTTAGGGTCTGGGCTACTTTCTTGATGGGGTCTGACCTGGTCCATAACAAAGGAAAGGACTAGACAGGCTAAACCTCAATGCTAGTATTTTCACAACTGGAACCCACTATGAGATCGAGCAGAAGGGTTGACTCCTCTCCATCTTAGATATGTAGAAGCCCATTAGATCAAGTACCAGACTCAATCCCCAATTCTGGGTCACACTACATTGACAATATCCTACTAATGGTTTGGGAGTACTCTTCCACAGGTTATAATGCGGTTATTATATCCGACCCCAGACACAGGCTAACAAATTGAGAATGTGTCCCAATTCTCAATAGTTATTCTCCTCATATTTTCATATGTACCTGAAATATAACAATCAAACATATGGTGAGTAAAGATGGTCGTGAGGTCGGATGCAATTGCATGGGAGGGTGATGGGCCAGGACCCAGCCCTCTCCCTCTCTCTGCACTAATAAGTCCATGGTCAACTGAGGCATGTCTGTGGGAAATTATGCCAACTTAAGTGCCTCCTCATTCCCACTGCAGCAGGTGGGGATTTGAACAAAGGAATACCCAAAGATAGAACCTGCCTCGGATGCCAGCAGACATATGGGGGGATTGAGCCCCTCACTGACAAAGTGCCAGGCCCTGATTGGGGGACCTGACAATGGGAAAGGGGGAGTCTGCTCATGGCCATCTCCTTACCCTTGTGGCTGACACCCCTCCCAGCTCATCACTTCTCCAACACCCACATAAGGCAGCTCCTTCCTTCATTACTCACCCGTGATCTGGATTCCTTAGCAAGGCTGGGCCCTGGATGGGGCAATGCCAGCTGTGGCCACCACCCTCAAGGTGGTACTGCCAAGCAATGAAGTGCTGTCAACCTCTATTTGGCTGGCGGTTTTCAAAAAGCTGATTCTGAGGAAGACCTGCCACTGCCCAGTTATTAATTGGCAACTAAGTGCTGAGTCTCCCCGAAAAGCAGCAAGTATTCAGCAATATCACTTGTCATTTTATTTAAGTTTAAAATGCATAATTTGAAAACAGTATATATGTATTTACTCTGACCTGTCTAGCTGTTTCCTTCATTGTAAACCTTTATGGCGAGACTATGGCATTTCTGTCTCCTTAAAGAAAGAGCTTGTGTGTATATGGTTTTACATCCTGCTGGGAACTTTTTACAATCTAGTCACCATTGTAAATTACAAAAAGTGTAATTTACTCTCTGGCCAGGAGTCAAGATCCCCTTAATTTCATTAAATTCCCTTCTGACTGCGTGTCAATGTTACGATAAACTAAAATTCAGAACCCACTGAGATCATTTAAAGCAGAAGATTTTATATGGTTACTAATATTAATAATAAATTTTTTTACATTCTACAGAGGAAAAATACAACCACATTGTTGAATCCCTTCACCCAATTCAAAGCTTCTCCCAAACTCCACCAGGAAATGCCTTTCGTCAAGGCTCAATAGCCTCTGGAACCAAATGCTTATCTTTTTCATTGTACAATGTCCACTAAAGATGTTGTCTCATCAACAGTCCCAAACCAGGGACAGTAGTTGGATTAAATTTGGCTGTGAGCCCCACTTGAATTTGCCCCCTCTGACTTTTACAAGGTTTAGAATTGAAAGTATAAGAAGCCAGGATGAAATACAAATGAGAAACATAGTTAAAAATCACACAACACTAGATTATAGTCCAACAAATTTATTTGGAAGCCCTAGCTTTTGGAGGGCTGCTCCTTCATCAGGTGGTTCAGAGCAGTGCTCCTAAAACTAGTGTTTCCAAATAAACCTGCTGGACTATAACCTGGTGTTGTGTGATTGTTTTTAGCTTTGTTCACCCCAGTCCAACACCAGCACCTCAAAATAATGAGAAACAAGTCCACCTTGTTTGATGCGCAATTCAATGTTCACTAACCTCTGGCTGCACTAGACAAATCAGCATGTAATCATAGAAAATACTCGCCGATTGATGAGTTTACTTCTCATTCTAGATTAGTCTAGAAAAACATGCCAGGATCAACATAGGATACCTAACTGAGGAGCTAACATGGTGAAATGACAACACAGTATCTTAAACAGCAAACATCTCATGAATAAATACAGCAAATCAATAAGGTTGAAAACTCAGCAGACCTGACATGTCCAGTTGAGAACAGCAGCAGATAATGACAAACAGGAGGAGGAGGAGGCTCTGTCTCTGACCTCGGTGATAGGGGTGTCTAGCATAGCAACACAAAGGCAAGCCAGGACGGGGGCAGGGAACATGGCCTTAGTGCTCAGGGTGGACCTGAAGCTGCTCCACATAGGTTAGGTGTGGGGTCGCTGCGTTTGTGTCAGGGTCAGGGGCTGGGGCATACAGGAACAACACCAGAGTCTGTCACTTCAGTCCCAGTGCCCTGTTGGGTCCCGCAACACTCCAGCTATTGTCTCAGAAGTCGCCATATCCCAAACTAAACTGTTTCAGTGCAGCTACCAGACAAGTCTAACTGCCAATGTGGAAAATTGTCCAAATAATTGTGTTTTCCTGTCTACAAGAGGTGGGACAACCACCACCCTAATGGTCTACTCTCAGTCATCAGCAAACTGAAGGGAGGTGTCATCAACATTTCTACCATGCGATACTTAATGATAATCTGTTTACAGTGCCCACTATGGTTACTGATAGTGCCATACAGCTATGGTCTAAACAAGGAGGCCTTGTAAAAGTGAAATCATTGAGAATCAGGGGTGTTACAGTTGGGAACAAAAACAGAAGTTGCTGGGAAAGCTCAGCAGGTCTGGCAGTATCTGTGCAGAGAAATCAGAGTTAGTGTTTAGGATCCAGTGACCCTTGCTCAGAGTTCTGAGGAAAGATCACCAGACTGGAAATGTTAACTTTGATTTCTCTTCCCAGATGCTGCCAGACATGCTGAACTTTTCCCAGAAACTTTTATTTCTGATTTCCAGCATCCACAGTCCTTTCTGTTACGATAGTGTGTTGTAATTGCATTAGGTTTCCATTTGGCTGATCTGTCTGAGAGCCATGCAGAGATGACTTTGACTCAAAGTTTGTTTGCAGAAGTTTCACATTCCTGTGTCTGTTACAATGGATTCCACGTCTTCTCTAGAATGTTCTATCCACCTAAGGAACCAAGCCATGATTCTCTAGCTCCCTCCACAGGCTTAGATATTCAAAAAATGTGCACGGATCTGTGATCAGACAAGCATAAGCAAACACAGATGAAAACAAACTATTGATGAGCTCAAAGGACGAAGCTCTCAACTCTTTCGAGTCATATCAAGCACAAAGGAAAGTAATTATCGTTGTTAGAGGCCAATTGTGTCTGATGCAGGGTATCCATGTCATGTCCTATACCCACCCATCTTCAGTTGCTAAATCAAAGCTCTTACTCACATCATAAAGTCAAAAGAGGGGATATTATCTGGTGATGGTATTGAAGTAGATCATGTCAATATGCAGCAAGACAATATCCAGGCTTTAGCTGATAAATGGCAAGTAGTATTGACCATCTCCAATTAGGGTGATTCTAGCAAGCTCCCTTTGACATTCAATGACATTACCATTACTGATTTCCCTTCCATCAACATCTAGAGATTTCAATTGATCAGAAATTTAACTGAACCAGTCATATAAATGCTATAGCTAAAGGAGATGCTTAGAGGCTGGGACTTTTGAGATGAGTAACTCACTTCCTGATTCCTCAAAGGATGTTTACAATATACAAGTCTTAAGTCAGGAGTGTGATGGAATGCTGCCCTCTTGCCTGGATGAGTGCAGGTCCAACAACACTTTAAGAAGCTCGTGAGCATTCAGGACAAAGCAGCTGCTTGATTGACAGCCAATCCATTCCTTCACCACCACCATTCAGTGGAAATAGTTTGAACCATTTACAACAACGCACTGTGATAACACACAAGGCTCCTCTGACAACACCTTTCAAATCTACGACTTCTACCCTCTAGAAGGACAATGGCAGAACATACATGGAACACTACCACCTAAAGGTCCCCATCCAGCCAAATCACCATCCTGACTGAGGAATTCCTTCAGTGTCACTGCTTCCAAATTTGGAACTCCCTTCCCAACAGCATCGGGCTGTATTTACAATAGATGGGCTACAGAAGGCAGCTCACCACCATCATCAGATCAGTTAGAGAGAGAGAATATATGTTGGCCTTGCCACTGACACTCACATCCCATGAGGGAATTTAAAATGTTAAATTTTAAACATTTTTAAAAATTTCACTATAGCTACTACTCCTCTCACTGCCTCTCTGAACTTTATTCTTTCATTCCCAGTTAAAATCAATGCACTGTCACATGTTCTTCCTCCTCCCTTCAGACCTACCATTCCTAGAATTGAAGATTTATTAGGTAGCTTTTTGTCCTCTATAACTTATCTACTTTTAGGACTTCAAACCAATAACATAAAAACAGAACACGCTGGAGTCCAATGTACTGTATCTTCAGAACTGAAGAGAGGCGGAGAAGTGGTGGGTTTAATGTTGTTGAGAAAGTTAGGAAGGAGCAAGTGGAACAAATAAAAAGATCAACAAGAGCTTAGAATCAAGAGAGAATCGAGATCAAAGGCTAAAAAAGAGCTAAAGGCAAAGGAATTGATAGATGATGTAGTCAAGAGCAAATATACAGATTCAATGTAGGTGTTATTAGGAGGTGTTAATACCATCGTAGTGAAATATAGTGTTCATCTTTGCTGAAAGGATAACTAGGAAAACAAGACACTGAGGAGGAAAGATATCAAAATGCAAGGTAGAGTTCATGGTCTGAAGTTGTGGAACTCAATATTGAGTTCTAAAGGCAGTGAAGTGTTGAAACACTAAAATTAGATACTATCCATTAGTTTGCACTAGGATTCACTGAAACACTGAAACTATCCTAGACCTAGGATAGGAATGTTAGCATGAGAACAGGATGGTGTATTGAAATGACCATTGAAACTTAATAGCATGCCTGTTCCTCAAAGTGATTCCCCTGTCTGTGTTTGGTCTCCCCCGTGCGGAGACCTTATTGTTGGCAGTAAATGCAATCGATTAGATTGAAAGCAGTACAACTAAATTCACCTGCAAAAAGTGTCTGGTGCCTTGGACAGTGAGGTGGCGAAAGCATAAGTGTGGGACATCCTGTAATAGCATTGGAAGATGCCTTGGAAGGAGTATAAGATAGTGGGATGATAGAGGAATGGAATAGGAATAGGAGGGAAAAATGTGTTTGGTGGTGATGTCACACTGGAGTTAGCTAAAATGGCAGAGAATGGTTCTTTTCATATGGTGGGCCTGTGGAAAAGTGTGGAAACTAAGGAGAAGAGGAACCCTACCATGGTTCTAGGAGGGAAGGGGCAGAATCAAGGATAGAAGTGCAGGAAGTGAGTCGGGCATAGCTGAGGTCCTAGTCCTCCACAGTCGTGGGTAATGGTGGAGCATAAAGGAAAATATTCCTTCATTTCCAAACCTGCTGAGCTTCTCCACTGTTTACTGGTTTTAATTTCAGATCTCCAGCATTTTGCTTTTCCCATGGATTTCAGTGTTTCCAGGGCTCCTTGTTTGGACCAAAGCTATGCTGAGGTCTGGAGCTGAGTGGCTCTAGCAGAAGTGAGCACTGGTAAGCAGATTATTCCTTAATATCACATGGTAGCACTTTTGATAACATCTCTCTACATTTTGCTGATGGTTTTGCATTTGGTTTAGTCTTCAAACATTTTTATTAATTCATGAGATGCCCAAAGGCCGGCATTTAGGACCGTTAGACCATAAGATATACAAACATATAAGAATATATAAGAATTAGGCCATTCAGCCTATCGGGTCTGCTTGGCCATTCGATCATGGCTGATCCGTTTCTTAACTCCATCCTGCTACGTTGCCTCCATTATCAGAAGAAAATAATATATGGATGAAATGAGAGTGATAATTTTCCCTTTGATTCCGATCTTCTCATCTTCTCTCAGTCTCCTCTTAATCATCGGTAAAGTGACAGAAGATGTCATCAACAGTACTGTCAACAGTTCCTGCTCAGCAATAACTTGCCCAGTGTTGCCCAGTTTAGGTTCCGCCAGGTGTTGTCAACTTCCAACCTCATTATAACTTTGGTTCAAACATGGATGAAAGAGCTCTATTCCAGAGCTTAGGGAAGCATGACAGCGCTTGACATCAAAGCTCCATTTCACCAAGTGTGGCATCAAGGAGCCCTCAAAAAAGTAATCAATGGATATCACGGGGCAAAATCTCACTAGTCGGAGTCATACCTGACATATAACCCACCAACCTCCGCATACAACGCATCATCCTCCACCACTTCTGCCACCTACAAACGGACTCCATCACCAGATAGATATTTCCCTTCCCACCCCTATCAGCATTCCGGAGAGACCATTCCCTCTGTGACTCCCTCATCAGATCAATACCTCCACCCCCCCACCCCCACCACCAGCCAACGCCACAATCCCAGCGCCTTCCCTTACCACTGCAGGAAGTGCAAAACATCTTCCCCCTCACCTCCATCAAAGACCCCAAAGGATTGTTTCACATCCAACAGAAATTTATTTGTACCTCCACCAATGTCATCTATTGTATCTGTTGCACATGATGTAGTCTCCTCTACATCCGGAAGACAGGACGCCTACTTACAGATCGTTTCAGAGAACATCTCTGGGACACCACAAAAACCAACCCCACCGCCCCATGGCTGAACACTTCAACTCCCCCTCCCACTCTGTCAAGGACATGCAGGTCCTGGGCCTCCTCTGTCGCCAAACCTTTACCATCCGACACCTGGAGGAAGAACAACTTATATTCTGCCTTGGGACCCTCCTCCCACACAAGATAAATGTGCATTTCCACAGTTTCCTCATTTCCCCTCCCCCCACATTATCCCATTCCCAAACCTCCAACTCGGCACCACCCTCCTGACCTGTCCATCACCTTTCCCATCTATCCGCTCCACCGTCTTCTCTGACCTATTACCTTCTCCCTCACCTTCCCAGCTACCTTCTCCCACAACCCCAAAACCCCCCCCATCTATCTCGCAGCACCCCCTACACCCACCTCCCCCTCCCCAACCCCAGCCCACAAGCCTCATTCCTGATGAAGGTCTTATAACTGAAAAATCAATTTTTCTGTTCCACGGATGCTACCTGACCTGCTGTGCTTTTCCAGCAACACACTCAACTCTGATCTCCAGCATCTGCAGTCCTCACTTTCTACATACCTGTGGTTGTTGGAGGTCAGTCATGTCAGCTCCAGGAGTGCCTCAGGCTACTGTCCTAAGCCCAGCCTTCTTCAGCTATTTCATCATTGACCTTCCCACCATCATAAGGCCAAAAATGGGCGATGGATTAGCAAGGTATTCGCTGTCATGCCAAATTTCCTTAACTGCCTGAGGATGAAGAGATGTTTGTAACCAGTGTGTCCACATGAAGAGTCCAAGAAAGCTTGTTGTGGATGACCATTCCCAGGAGCTTGACATTCTCCCACGTTCCACCACTGTGCTGTTAATGTGTAGGGGGGCATGAGAAACATCCCACTGAAAGTCAATAATGAGTTCCTTGGTTTTGCTGGCATTGAGAGCTAGTTTGTTCTCAGTGCACCATTTTTTCAGGTCTTCTACCTCCCGTCTGTAGTCTGTTTCGTTGCCATCTGAGATTTGACCGACTATGGTGTTGTCATCAGCAAATCTATAAATGCCGTTAGTCTGGTATTTGGTGACGCAATCATGGGTATACAGTAAGTACAGTAGAGGGCTGTGTACGCACCCCTAGGAGTTCCAGTGTTGAGTGTTAGTGAAGATGAAATATTGTCCCCAATCTTCACTGATTGTGGCCTGTGTGTTAGGAGTAGGGTTTATCCCGAGATCACTAAGTTTATAATCAGTCTTAAGGGGATAATTATGTTGAAGGCTGAACTGTAGTCAATGAGTAGGATTCTTATGTAGCTGTTCTTGGTGTCAAGATGTTCTAGGGAGGAGTGAAGGGCAAGTGATTTGGCATCTGATGTGGATCTGTTGGTCCAATAGGCAAATTGAAGAGGGTCAAGAGTAGTGGGGAGGCTGGAGTTAATTAATGACATGACCAGCCTTTCAAACCACTTCATGATCATCGACGTTAGAGCCACTGGACAGTTGTCATGGAGACATGTTGCATGAGCCTCCTTAGGCACAGGGATGGATCTCTTAAAACAGGCAGGGACAGTGGCTTGCTGCAGGGAGAGGTTGACAAAGTCCAAAAAGACCTCTGCCAATTGATCTGTGCATGCTGTGAGTGCACAGCCTGATACTCAGTCTAGTCCCATCACTTTCCTTGAATTAACAGAAGAAAAACTGATCTGACCTCTGATGCAGTGACTGTTGGGATAGGTTCATCAGGACTTGATGGAATAGGTGCTACCTCTCTGCTGAAATTCTGCTCAAAGCATAGAAGGCATTGAGACGATCTGGGAGGGATATGACATCGTCTGCTATCTTGCACTGTCTCTTTTTAGAACCTGTGATGTCATTCAATCCTTGCCATTGTTGCCGGGTGTCTGTCTGGGTCTCTAGTTTGGATCGGTATTGTTCCTTGGCTGTCATAATGGCTTTGTGAAGATCATACTTGGATTACTTATATTTGAGTGGGTCTCCTGATCTGAAGGGCACACGCCTGGTTTTTAGCAGGCCCACAAATGATGAAAATGTCCCACAAATGATGAAAATAATTAAGAAACATTATGCCTGTCCTCACAGCCTGCCTACCCCTTATTTTTAAACTGTGTCCTCTGGTTCGGGATTCACCCATCAGCAGAAACATGCTTCCTGCCTCCAGAGTGTCCAATCCTTTAATAATGGTATGACTGTGATTGATGTCTTGATGTTTGGTTGAAAATTTAAATAACTAACGTGCTCACATATTGTCTTGGTTGGAAAGAAACTTATAAAATGCACTCAAATTTAAAATGTTAATTATGAAACAAGTTGACCATTTTCCCTATCAGTGGCTGCACACTAATGCCATTGTCTCACTTACACAACTTCCCAAATACGAGTGACTTGTCATCAAGCCTGATTACCAGGGGTGCGACATATTCCAATAGATGGCTAACAGCCATTTTTACAGCTGTAATTCTGATAGTTCCATTGACATCAAAACCACAAGAGAAAAAGCCTGAAGAGTTTCTGAATGCTTACAGTACCCAGAGATTGAACAAAAGGTGTAAATCTAACTGCCATCTATTTGCCGTTGTAGAGACTATACACTAATTATATTCAGCATTCTTAAAAAAATATAATTTCCTTCTTCCTTGCTGAGATGCAGTTTCAGTGACAGAACTGTCTATAATACTGACAACACCAACTGATAGAAAGGCATTATGTATGTAGGTTACCCTGTCTCCTCTAAATAAAGATTAGTGTCAGACTCTCCTCTCATTATCAAGAAGGTAAATAGATATATTAGTTTTACTATGAAGGTTTAGTAAGAGCCCATCAGTGCATTGCAATGACTGTACACTCAATTATCAGCTGAGGCACCTTGTTCTTCAATTGTGTACCGATCTGAAAACCTTAAAATAGCCGACATTGATTCCTTTCATTTGCCTGATTGGCTGACTGCACCACCGGTGTTGTCAAGGGTCTATGTGGAGACGAACATAGCAACACCGTGGGAATAATTAGAGTTGCTAACAGTGCTTGCTCTCTGATTTAAGTAACTGTAAGGACTGGCAGAACCCATTTAGACACGAGCTGCTACTCATTAAAAAAATCTCAGGCCTAGTTAGTTCATGTAAAACTTTTCTCACTCTACTGGTGTGCCAACTAAGCCAGTGGGTGGAATTTAATCTGACTGATGAGGGTTTAGCCTGCCAGCTGGAGAGTCGGTGAGAATTCAATGCCATCTTCTGTGGGGAAGGCCCTCCACATTAAGTGTCGTGCAAATATGTAAGTGGCCAATAGTGTGTCGTACCCAGGACCAAGGAGAGCCGCAGGGCAATCAGCAGATTTGGCAGATCCTCCTTGCTATTAGCACTAAAAAGGAACAGCGTGACCATGTATGACACAGGCCATGGTGTAACTTAGTAACTAATTGTTGAATTTCTTCTCACATAAATGGCTATTCAACCGTGGGATTGTATACCACTTTAGCATTATCGATATGTTTGGAAATGAAAACCAATACAGTCTTTGATTTTGTGCACTCTTGTTCTGTTGTAAACTTATGCAAACATTCAGTGTTGTCTAACAAAGAAGATACATCTATTGGGGTATTACAGGTCTCAGTCCTTAGGCCCCAACTATTTACAATCTACATTAATGGTTTGGATACAGAAATTGATGGTTCTGTAAACAATTTGCAAATGATACTGAAATATGTTGGGAAAATAAGCTCAATGAAGAAATAAGAATGTGCAAATGGATATGGATAGGTTATGTGAGTTGGCCAAAATTTGGTAGATGGAGTTTAACATGGAAAAGAATGAGATTATCCAATTTTGGCTGGAAGAATAGAAAGAAAACTTACCTAAATAGAGAGAAACTTCAGAGTGCTTTGCAACAGCAAGATCTTTGTGTCCTCATGTATAAATTGCAGAAATTTAGAATGCAGGTACAGCAGGGAATTAAGGAAGGCAAATGAAATGTTGATATTTATTGCTAAAAGCATAGAATATAAAAGTAGTGAAGAGTTGCTGCATTTGTACAAGGCAGAAGTGAGATTATATGTGGAATCTTGTGTACAATTTTGGCCCTCTTACTTGAGGAGGGAATGTAGTTACATTGGAGGCAGTCCTAACGGAGGTATATAAGATGCTGATGAGGATTGACAAAGTAAACATACAATGGATGCTTTCCCTTGTGAGCAAGCTCGAATGAGAGGTCATAATTTTAGACAAAGGAGTAGCAGTTTTAAGACAGAGATGAGGAGGAGTTACTTCTCGAAAGGGTCGTGAAATTGTGGAATTCACTTCCCAAAAATATGGTGGCTGTTGGAACATTGAATACTTTTAAGGAGGAGATAGACAGAGTTTAATTAACAATGGGTTGAAGGGTTATGGACAGCAGGCAGGAAAGTGGAGTTGATGGTACGCTCAAGAAACTGAATTGTCTCCTCCTGCTCTTAATTCTTATCTTCTTATGTGCTTATGTATTTAAAGTCCTTCGCCTCCTGCAATAGACAATAGACAATAGGTGCAGGAGTAGGCCATTCTGCCCTTCGAGCCAGCACCACTATTCATTATGATCACGGCTGATCATCCTCAATCAGTATCCTGTTCCTGCCTTATCCCCATAACCCTTGGTTCCACTATCCTTAAGAGCTCTATCCAACTCTTTCTTGAATGTATCCAGAGATTTGCCTTCCACTGCCCTCTGGGACAGAGCATTCCATATACCCACCACTCTCTGGGTGAAGTAGTTTCTCCTCAACTGTGTTTTAAGTGGCCTACCCCTTATTTTTAAACTGTGTCCTCTGGTCCAGGATTCACCCATCAGCAGAAACATGCTTCCTGCCTCCAGAGTGTCCAATCCTTTAATAATCTTATACGTCTCAATCAGATCCCCTCTCAGCCTTCTAAACTCAAGGGTATACAAGCCCCGTCACTTCAATCTTTCAGCATAAGATAGACCCGCCATTCCGGGAATTGACCTTGTGAACCTACGCTGCACTCCCTCAATAGCCAGAATATCTTTCCTCAAATTTGGAGACCAAAACTGCGCACAATATTCCAGGTACAGCCTCACCAGGGCCCTGTACAACTGCAGAAGAACCTCTTTGCTTCTATACTCAATTCCTCTTGTTATGAAGGCCAGCATGCTAATCGTTTTCTAGTGCTAGGCAGCTTGTCAGTTTTGCTCCCATTCTTGTGCAGTTGGATTGCTGGACCAACTTTGACCTACCTTAGTCTGCAACTATAGCACTGAGCTTCACTTCCATTGCTTTTGTTTCCCTGAGTCTGCTCACCATCACCACCGTGTAGTAAGATTCAAGTAAGTGAATATTAAGTTGCCATATTGAATGTCATTATTTAAAAGTGATAGTAAAAGAGGGCATCTTTGGAACATCTTAGGAAATCTGTAGCCTGGTCTGGCATATTGCTCACTCTACCATTAACATCAGGCAAGGAGCTCAATTTGTTTCAATGAAATCCATTTCATAACTGGCACAAAGGAAGATGGGTGTGGTGAGTGAAGGTCAATCATCTCAGCTCCAAGCAACCTCTGTCATAGTTCCTCATGGTAACATTCTAAACCCAACCATCTTCCCTCCATCATAAGGTCAGAAGTGAGGATGTTTGCTGAGGACTGCGCATTGTTCAGCACCATTCACAACTTCTCAGATTACTAAAGCAGTTAGTATCCAAATATATTTTAAAAACCTGGACAGTATCCAGGATTGGGCTGTCAAGTAGACAATAGCATTTGCGCCACACAATTGCCAGGAAATAACCATCAAAATGAAGACAGAATCCAAGCATTACCTATTGACATTCGATGACATTACCTTTGCTAAATGTCCCCATTATCAATATCCTGGGGGTTACCATTGACCAGAACCTGAATTGGATGAACAATGTAAATATTGTGGCTACAACAGCAGGTCAAGGGCTAGGAGTCCTGTAGCGAGTAATTCACCATTTACAAGGCACAAGTCAGGAGAGTGATCAAATTCTTTCCATTTGCCTGGATGATCGTGACTCCAACTTCCTTCAAGAGGTTTGACACTCTCCAAGGCAAAGTAGCCTAACCACCACCTTCAATAGTCACTCTGTCCACCACTGATGTACATTGGCAGCAGTATGTAAAACCTACAAGATGTATTGTAGTAACACACCAAGGCTCTCTCAACAATACCATCTGAACCCACCTAGAGGTACATGGGAAGCAGATGCATGGGAACACAAACAAATTCAAATTCCCTTCAAGTCACAGATAATCCTGACTTTGGAAGTACATTGCCAATTCTTCATTGTAGCTGGCTTAACATCCTGGAACTCACTAGTTAATGATACTATGGGTCTCCCACATGCCGAGGACTGCACAGACTCAGGAAGGTAACTCACCATCATCTTTTCATGGGCAAGTTGGGATGGGCAATAAAGGCTAATCCAGCCAGCAATTCCCACATGTCATGAACAAATGAATAAAAAAAACATTTTTTTGCTATGCAAGTGTTTACATTATGTACTTTAAAGAAGTTTCCATGTCAAAGCAAATAGACTTGCATTTATATTACAGCTTCTCTGAATTTATGACATCTAATGCAGTTACTGATGATTAAATTATTTTGAACTATGTCATTGTTGTACTGAAGGAAATCCGGTGGCAAATTTGCACGCAGCCAAGTCCCCTGAACAACAATGAGATAATGACCCAATAATTTGTTTTCACAATGTAGTTAAAGGATTAGTATTGATCAGGATTCCCTGTTCTTCTTCAAAGTATTGCAATGGAATGTTTAATGACCATTTGAGATGCCGCAGTATGGCTTTTCAATAGTTAGCATGTAGTAAAGATCACATCTGTGTTGTTGCTAGAGGCAAATCCACTCCCATGTCAATGAACAACAAAAGGTCCCAGTTGTATGTGATCTTACGTCAGCCTGACACAGTTCCTTACGCACATGCTCGGTAGCTATTATTAGAGTAAAGGTATCGTTAACTCTTTACTCCACACAGCACTCCCTCAGTATTGCAGTGATGTGCCAGCTATGTTTTATGCTCAAATCTCTGAACACACATGCACCCGCACACTTTCTGATTAACGGGCAATGTGCTATGACTGAGTGATGCCTAACATCAAGATCAGAATTTCAATAGACTGCAACAATTCCGTTCCTAATCTGATCCATTCTCAAGATTGGAGGAGTTCTCATTTAAGAATCTTGGTCCAATTCAGTGTCCACTGAAAACATTTGTTTCTGCATCAATGTAATGGATTTGCTCATTATTTTGAAAAGTTTGAAATAGCTAAAACAGATTGACTTTTTTCAGTTCATGTTGTAATAAGCAGCTGGTATATGTAGTGCTGCCACAAATGGGTTAAAGCGATCAAAGGCTTAAACAAGCAATTCCTCTCTCTCCAGCTGCTGCCTGATCCACTGAGAGTTTTCAATATTGTGCTTTTTTTTTCCTGAGATAAACTCCAATTTTCAGTTTCAATGTGTAATTATGATATCATCAATAGATCATAAAATGGAACTTTTCTCTTTGTAGTCGTGTCCCTGGACAATGCTTGACGAACAGCAAAAAGAATGATGGCTGGCCATGTTGGCAGACTCTGTTAAGGGGATAACTCTGTAGCAACAGTCACATGAAAGCAAATTGAAAAATGATCAGCTTGTGCCTGCAGTCCATCACCGTGGCAACAGTCGTCTTTCTGTTGCTTACAACAGCAGGTAGGAAGCTTAATATGATTCATGAACATGTGATGATTTTTATAAAGGTTGAAGTGAGTCATCGAATAGAAAGACAGGTGGAAGAGAGACAGAGAGGAGAGCAATAAATTATAACATCCACAAAAATCTTTGAATTTTCATAACCATCCATGAAAGGGTTAACCTAATTTTTAATTGTTGAGAATACGGGGTGGGTTGGAGAGGAGGGAATTGGCTATGATATTTAGGTATTAACTCCATTTAAGATCAATGGTATTTTAAAGATATATTTATTTTTAAAACAATAAAAATTGATAGGTTATTGTTAAAAAAAAGTTAAAAAATGAGTCCCAGCTTAGAAAATCCGATACCTCAGGAGCATTGTACCCTGGGCTGGAGTACAAGCTAATGCCTGCATTTCTGAGTTGGAGGACTGTCCATTGCTCCACATTGAGGAAGGAAAGGTTACTAAGGATCACTGAAGGTCCGAGTGAAGGAGATGCAAAGGGTGGAAACACTGTAACTGCAACTAGAAAGGTACTATCACATTCCCTCAGTCATAATGCCATAAAGTCTTTAATATGTACGAGTAAGTATTTTAAGTAGAAATCAGGCACAGAATGAGCTGATGGAAGACCATTCCCGACATAGGTTTCACTTCTATTATCAAGGAGCTGTCTTGCAATAAATACAGGTTAAATTGACCATTTAAGTTCAAGACCCCATGTTGGTCATTGTTAGTGCCTTGCAACGCTGTTGAAAATTGTCCCCCAGACTTTTGTTTTAACAACATATGATAGCACCAAATGCCGATTAATAATATTTCTCAAATCACTTAGTGTTCGTGGAGTCAGCAGTATGAAACAGTGAGAATGTCTGATCTGAGGAAGTGCACTTAAATCATTGTCTCACCTTGAGGAAGAGCTTCAGACCCAAGATAATTGTGCAAGAATGAACAGATGTTGCACATATTAATATCCATAGTATGACAGGGAAGAACAGCTAGTGTTGCGGTGATTGATGGAAGAAAGAATAAGTGTATCATTAAGCGAACAATTTCTGGAACGTGGAGGTGGTAAGATTATGTTATACTGCTGGAGATGACAGAGAGAGGAGGAATAAATATGTAGGTCAGTGGGTAAGTAGGTGACAACAAGCAAGTCCTCACAGGCCTGAACACGATAAACAAATTACTATTGTCTCAGTATTCAATAAGCAAATAGTTTAATAGGAAATTGTTATGGAAGGTCAAGTTGAATAATAGCCACAGAATATTTAGCATCACTTTAACAGGCACCTAACTATGTTCAGTTTTCTTGCTTCCTTTAAACAGTAACCTCAGCACATTTCCGTGTTTGTGAGCCTTACGCAGATGTCAAAGGGCGCTACCACTTCGGCTTCCATTGTCCTCGTCTTTCGGACAGCAAAAGCTACATGCTGTGTTGTCATCACAACAGTACGACCTTTAAGTATTGCTGCAATGAGACAGAATTTCAGGCAGTCATGCAGCTCAACATGACGGGACAGGCAGAGGGCTACATGCACAAGTAAGTACTGCCGTTCCTGCATTCAGTGAGCTTGATTAAATCCTGATTAAAATGCATGAAATATTAGAAATAGGAACTGTGTGTGTTTTTTTTACATGCAAGAGATTAAGTACAAAACATGGAAAAGTTGTGGAAAATCAATGCAGCCACAAAATGAGTCAAAATGAGTTAGTGGGGACCTAGGCTGACCTGGGCTTGGAAAGGAACAAAAGCCATTATTAAAAAGTGCAATCTTGTGAACACCTCTCCTCCAACAGCAAATCAAATTTGAATTCCATTGTTATATCATCCTTCAAAAAAATTGATTCAACAGATTTGATCCCTGATCTGTATTGACATCACTTTGGTAACAGGAAGGGTACTTCTGCAATTTACCGGTAATTTAACTAAAACATTAGCCAGCTTTTCCGTTCATGATTTGCTATCTCTTGTTTAAAAGTGATGTTATACAAGGTGCATATCAACTCCATTGTGATAATTGCCTCAGTATTGAATTAGTTAACATCCACATGTGAAGAATGGATGGTTGGATGACGGCTGCTGGTGTCTGGGGAATCATATTTCAGCATGAGCTGCAATCTTTAGCAAAAAAATATTGATCCAAAATTTGGCAAATTGGGAAATATTTTCAGTTAAGTGCACATAAAAATAATTGAATTAACCTTTTTTACACATCCAAGTGGAATGAATAAGAGAAACATTTAACAGAATACCAATTTTTTCTTCAATTTACTTCCTGTTTAAAACAAAATTGGCTGATCTGTTTTGTTTCAGAAATTTAAAATTCTCAACATATTCATCTTAAGGTTCACTGTGAAGTTTGCTTTATCTTCCCTGCTCTGTAAAGATCTTTCCAGTGATGATAATTTGGTTCAAATCTGAATTATTCTTTTCCATTTTCATTATTTAACCCAAAAATGAGAAAATAAATGATATTTTACCAAATAAAATATACTTTTCAGGATGATAATAAAGACATCCATTACTTATCTGGATTTGAAAAGTGTACTTTAGAGTTTTATGTCAAACTGTAATTTCTTTTTAAGGTTTTGCTTTTTAAATGCAATGCTATGTTGCCTGACAATGGACTTACTCACTAGCTCACTTGCTGAATAATATGAATTTGAAAAGCATCGGGTGTACTCACGGAGATGAAGCTGAAGTAATTTTAAACTTTAAGTGGTATTTAAGGGCCTCTCTTGGTAATAATAATATACGATTTTTCAAAGGAGATTTTTTTCCTAAAGACAGTTCTTAACTTTAAAGCAGTTTTTAAGTTTAACATCCTTTTGCCTAATCTCACCTCATGCTTCTCTGAGACCTGTGTAGCTACAAGGAAACCATAACATAGCCAGGGATCAGACATCTAAGGTATGAAATAACCTCTCCATGACTGAAGTGCATGTTCATAATTGGACTGACAAGCATTGAGATTTCCTTGTCTCATACATTCCTGTCAGCAGAATGTTGTCAATTACACTCTTAACATGTCCTCAGTATTCAAAAAGCAAAGAAATGGCATTTCTGTGAAACATCTTTCAAATGGTTTGGTTGAACAGTGATATCAAGTGTTTTTTTCATGTATTTACTAAGTGCACTGGTTAAGGAGATGGCACACAACTGATTTGCAAGATGTTTGAATCTGAGAGGTAAGGCAAGTACTCAGGTTACGTGAAAGTTCATATTAATGTTCTCATATCTTTCTCGACCCATTGTCAGTGAGTAATCAGCAAACGTAGTCAGGGACATGAGTGAATATCTCAGTTAGATTAAAACTCATATGCTCAGCAAAAGGAGGAACTGTGAACATGTTCTATCAGAAGCATTGAGAACTTGAAGTCACCCTAAGGGAAAAAGCAAGTCTTTTTGGAGTGGTTCTGATTAGTAGAGGACAAAAACAAAGACAGATGAGGAGGCTTCTTTTTTACACAGTGATTTATGATCTGGAACATAGTTCCTGAAAGAGTACTGGAAGCAGGTTTAGAAATAGTTTTCAAAAAGGAATTGGATAAACATATAGAAAGAAGGAATTTGTAGGTAAATTCATAGATACGCATATGGGTACTCAATATGGTGGAGACAAACCATTATACATAATTCCTTGAACAACCTTGATGAAAGGCTTTTGCCTGAAACCTCGATTTTTCTGCTCCTCAGAAGCTGCCTGATGCTGTGCTTTTCCAGCATCACCCTAATCTTGACTACAGTTGGGATATACTGGCCATGACCTCATGGGTAGCTGGACAGTGAATATTATTTGACAACCAATTGTTTTCGTTTATTGTAATCATCTACTTTCTCTTCAGATAAAGACAAGCAGCAAGGATGCTGAAGGAACAAAATCCAGTGTGGGTCCCTTCCTTTCACTCTCTCAAACTAGCTTGTAAATTGTTTGAACTACATATAGACCACCCTTTTTTTTTGCATTGCGGATTGAAATTAGGAAATGATACTGCTTTAAGACCAAGGAAGCTGTATAAGAAGATATTTGCAAATTAAACGCAAGTTACTGGAGAACATTGTGAGTTGTCTATACAATGCTGCATTGTTGAAGCACTGAGGGAGAAACTCAGACAAATCAACATGATCTGTGTGTTCAGGAAAGTTCTAAAAAAATTAGTCTTATGCTTAGCTTTTCAATTGACATTATTTGTTGTGTACTCAGGGGAACTCAGCACAGTAACAAATTCTGCCTGGAACAACTGCAGTTTAACACAGACCCCATGGGTGAGAATGAAATCAGAAGAAGACAGAAGCCCCACAAAGTTGCAGCATCAATATCTCCCACTCACTGTTCCCTTTCTCTGGAAAAACTGCGCTATCTGGCTCTTGTCAAAAAAAGTAGGGAAAATCTACTGAAAGAAAAGCATCTGAATGGGTTTATGAATAGGAAGGGTTTCGAGGGATATGGGCCAAATGCTGGCAAATGGGATGAGGTTAGCATATCTGATCTGCATGGACGAGTTGGACCGAAATGTCTGTTTCCATGCAGTTAATGAGTCTATGACTAGTGTGCACAGGTAAATAAAGACATCTGGGTCCAATAAAGTAACCAGTGAAATTAAAATATGATCCTTGATGTGGGAAGGAAAGAAGGAAGAAAAAGAATTGTGGAATTGATCCATCTAATTTTGGATTTTAAATTGGTGATATAAAACTGTGTTCCTCTGACTTTCAATTACACCTCCATGGGTGTGTTCATTTGTTTTTCTTTTTGCCTGTGTGTATGTGCAGTTAAAAAGGGCAAAATTTAAATTGTATAAATTAGAAATCCTGACATTTTACTGCTCTTGCTTAAATTATAAAGTTCTAAACTACAAATTCATCTGACTTGCCTTTATCCCATTGATTAAAACACAGTTTGATTATAATAAATCCTTACAGTGTGAAAGCAGGCCATTGGCCCATAAGTCTACACCATCCCAAAAAAGCATTCTAACCAGGCCCATCCCATCCATGTAATTCTACAATTGCCATGGCTAATCCACCTAAACCTGGACACAAAAAGCAATTTAGCATAGCTGATCCATCTAACCTGTACATCTTTTGATTGTGTGAGGAAACAGAGCACCTGGAGGAAATCCATGCAGACACAGGGAGAATGTGTACACTCCACACAGACAGTTGCCCAAAGATGGAATTGAACTCAGGTCCCTATCTCTGCGAGGCAGTAGTGCTAACCACTGAGCCACCGTGCATAGTTAATAACAATATTCAATGACAAAAAAACTGGTGATTATAACCTTGTAATCTGAATTAGACAGTTAGGAAGAATTGGGCGATTTGATGGTTTAATCAAATTTTCACATTTGTCACATCTCTGGGAGTAGACAGCCTTGATTTACAACATGCTATTCCAGTGAGCTGTGACACTGTGTCTGCTGACTGAGACTCCAGGCACTGCAGACAGATTTTTTTTTAAGGAAATCAGCTCCAGAAAAACAGATAAGTCATCCTCTGCATCTTTAACCCACCAAATGATAGCAGGAAGACTGTCAAATTCATTCTGAAGGCAGTTCAGCCACCAACCTCTGTAAACTGTGTACCCCTTTAATTCTATTGGACTCTAAGTTGCTTAATCCATCGTCTCCACTCTGTAATTTATTCATGTGTTTGGGGAGTTTCAGTGTTTTTTTTATTACTTTACTTATGTGGTGGATGTGCCAGTGTTGGGTAGGAGTGGACAAAATCAGAAGTCACATGACACCAGATTATAGTCCAACAGGTTTATTTGAAATCACAAGCTTCCGGAGTGCTGCTCCTTCATCAGATGAATTTTACATAGATCAGGTTAAGTAAAATAACAGCTATCTTTTTTGTTATTATAAGTCCAGAAAATCTATTCAATTAATTTTTAATGATCGCAGTCCATATTCATTTGAACACTTCCAGCATTGGCATGAATATCCATTTTAACAAAACTTTATTGTGGTTAAATGAGGAAAGGTGAAAGCAGGAAGCTACTTGACTCTTCCTAAGCCAATTCTAACAGTACAAATGTCTATAGAAAACCTACAGGAATTAAGGGTAAGATTGGTAAACTATGAGATAATTGCTGGAAGTGTTAAATGTCAAAGACATTACAACTTTACCAGTTTCTGCAAAGATGACAAAATTCCCTCTAAGCCACCATCTATCTAATCACTTATGAATACATACACAGGTGACACTTTCTAGGGCATCCAAGTGCACCAGATGTTTTCTTTGGCGTATGGATTGTTTTTAAACAATGTCATAGCTAACTTGTTTTTCTGCACACTGTTCCCCACTCCCTATATATGCAGCAAAACAGTTAAATTGACTGTAATAATGGTTGAAAAGGATTAGGTGGGTATTCTCTAAGGAGCGAGGGAAAGTACACAGAGTCCAAATGGGGAATTGAAACAATAAAGAAAGCACAGAGGGAGGTGGTAAAGCGAAGGGAAATGGGTAGAAAATTCCAGAAGAATAAAGTGTTGAGATTGTGTAAGTCCTTGCAAACAGCAAAGTTGAATGACAGAAGAATCAATTGTAAAAAGCATCCATTTTTATATCAGAAGGAGACCATTGTATAGGTGAGCAATGCACTCACAAAGAAATATATTGGTTCTGCGATGTTGATTTTATAATTAATGTCTCAGCCGTTTACTGACGATATTGGATGAATGTTCTACTGAGCACTTTGAATTGTTCCTTTGTGGTGATCCGTGGAAATGAGATAAAGATGACAATCACCGATCACTGTTAGTGAACACTTGTTTCATATGTGGCATTTAGATTGTAACTTTTATGCTTACACAACTGTTGAAATCAGCAGCGCTAGGGTTTCACATGATGGCTAAGGAAGATTGAGTTCTGTAACTGCTCAATCAGATTCACACCTTATCAGACAATCAAATTATTTTCCAATTTCCCACAAGAAAATCTGCTGTTGTTTTATCACTAGCAAAAGGATGCCACCTTGAAGAGAAAAATCAACCTTCAGTTAGGTCCTTATTCTTTCTCAGTACAGTTGATTTAAATGGAAGACACTTGTCAGGAAATGGTGATGTAGTGGTTACAATAATTTCCCTTTCCCCAAACAGAGTTTAATACACTCAGCAGTTTTAACCCTATCCTTCCAACTAAAATCTGACAGGTAAATGATTCAAATTAAAACATTGCTTATCTGCCTTAGGAAAGGTGAGAGCTGGTAGGTTGCATTTTACCCTGTAAATTGGTGTCAAGGTCACCTGCCCAAAGCCAATGGATTCTTTTCAGAAAATGTACAGTGCCAATGATGCCATTAGAATCTGACACCATTTTTTTTCACCAAATGGAAAATTGCAACTGAGGCTGAGGACTAGAGGCATCGGCTCTGATTCCAACTCTGTCTGCTGACATAGATCTAGCCAAATCCAACAAAGACAGCTCCGCATGCATCTGTGCAGAGGCAGCCTGTCGTCAGTTAATGAGGCAACGGAGGTTAGTGGTGAAGTGAAGAGGGGTGTGGGGGTGGTCCACAAGAGAGGCGTTTTGGATGGAATTCCCACCCCCATGTTCCCTTTTGTGATCATTGCTCTCCTGAGTCAGCACTTTGACACATCTATCATTCCGCTGCAGACCAGCTTGGTGGAGATCAGTGGTGCATTGTAAGGTCACAGATAAAGTACCTGTCAACTAGGTTAAGGTAGCAGGCATGTTGGCATTCCAATTCTGTATGGCTTTGCTCATCACCTGTATGGGAACATTTTTGAGCCTTCCCTGAAGCTCCATAATGGTTGTCATCACTGTACCACAGTTATTCTCTCAATTCCCTCCTTCATTGTTCCTATAGCAATCACGTTGGATTACTGCATTCTAATTGTTATTATGAAACAAGTGTGAGGCACTTCTGGTAGTCTTTGGCTAAGCTGCAGATGTGTTCGCAGGTGTTCTCCCTCTCAACAGGAGCTTCCCTGGATTCAGCATTTACACCCAGCTGATCAGAGCTCAGAAAGGACTGAGCCTCCTGTTGCAAACTTCCAATAGCATCCTCTCTCAATGCATTCTCGTGCTCATTCGTAAATTGGACTAATTGTCCAAGTGGACCCAGCAATATGTGACTGTCTGTGTTTGTGCATTGTTAAATGTCCAGTAACTGTATCCTCAGAATGAATGAGTTTCTTTGAGGAATCATCATCATACATTATCATCATGGATGGCCTGCAGCATTTGCTGTGTGTATGAAAACCATGGAAGACAAATGAAAAGAAAATGATTTGACCAATATATGGTCTTGCGTGTATTGGAAGGATATATAACCCTGTACCCAGCTATTTCTCCCCCATTTCTGACAGAGATGGGTATAGATATCCCACATTTCTCCAGAGTAGCCTTATCCAAGTCTATGAGATTGTCTATTTCTGGTGGTGCACCTCCAGCCTCCTACAAGAGATGATATGGAATAGTCTTGAGTGAGTAAAGGTGAGGACATCGTTGATGGATAAAGTGCATTTAGTAAGAATGACCACAAAGCAAATGTGCCAAACTGTAGACCAGTCGAGGTGCTTGTTAACAATGGATTGATGAATGGAGAAATAATGAAGTGAATGGGAAGTGTAGCCTGAGAGCTGCTGCAAGGTGAGTGGGTGTGAGGGTGGACATGGTGAGGAACCTTGGCAAGACAAAGTGAAGTGTAAGAAACTTAAATTATCATATTTTGGTAAATCAACAAATATCCGCATTTCCTGATCTGCTCAGCCCATGAATATTCTTGATGTTGTTCATTGCTTATAAAATTACATTGTTACGATCGTCTCACTTGATTATATTTTTGTTTCAGTAACTACAGTGCACTGATTGGAGTATGGATTTATGGGTTTTTTGTCCTAATCCTGCTTGTACTGGACCTTCTCTACTACTCTGCCATGAATTATGAGATCTGTCAATTTTACTTGTCTAAGTGGGGAATCCGAGGCAGCTGGCTGAAGCAGGATGAGGGCCAGTGGAACAGTTCTACTCAGGCCCAGGCCCAGACTCAGGCCCAGGCACAGGCCCAGGCCCAGGCTCCAGCCCAGCCCCAGTCCCAGGCTCCAGCTCCAGCTCCATCACCATGGCCCATGCAGATGTTGAAGGCAGATGCTCCGAGTCCAGTCTTGATGTCTTTTCAAAGTTCAACTGCATGGTGAGTAAACATAGTTTCCGTGTTTTACTTTTGGAAAACAGCCCCCTTCCTAATGTCCTGCTATATTATAAATTCTTAAAGATCTGTGAAAATTGTAGATTTCATTCTCCAGATGGATAGGGCAGTTGCTCTTCCCCTTTTGTGGCTAACTTCTCTCAAGTACCTACTTTTAAAAAATGAACAGCAATAAATCAGATCTCCCAATCTAAATCAGGATGGAAATCCATTAATCTAGCACCAAATTAAATAGATGACACATCAATTTGTTTTTAAATGGTGCAACTTTAAAGCAAACACAATTAGGTAGGTACTGAATATTTCTGAACCAGATAAAAGCAGGCCTTAGGAAAAAAAGAGAAGCTGTTGTTTGAACAGCACTAAAATATCATTTTGCAAATATCCATACCAAAGGTGACAGGCACTATGATGAGATTTCATTTTAAGGCTGAGTGATTCTTCTCAAACAATTCAGGATCATTGAATAAAGAGTTTAATTCTCATTGAGCTGTCTCAATTTGGAGTTACCACGTTGCCTGGATATACATCCACTTCTTAATCACAAGGTACCCAGAGACTTGTGAGCACGTGTCTTCTGTTAACACTTTGGTGCGACACTAATGAAGTGATCTCTTTCCCATGCAGCTTTCAGACTTTGGCTTCGAAAGGTTTTCCTTTTTTGATCAAGATCCAACCACATGACCTAATGCCACACTGTGTCACCCCAACACTGAGTGTGTTTAAACTGGCTAAATAATGACCAGAGGACACACACATCATCCTTGGCAGACTCTTTGAACTTGGCAAGACAATAGCAATTCTGGATCAGTGGTGCTGGAAGAGCACAGCAGTTCAGGCAGCATACAACGAGCAGTGAAATCGACGTTTCGGGCAAAAGCCCTTCATCAGGAACAGTTCAATCAGCCGCTATTGCAGGCAAGGGAGAGAAAGAATGCCTCTAAAATGCTTTTACAAATTTTGGAAGAAAAATGGCCACAGCCATTCTGTGGTGGGATCTACAGAAAGGCAGTCTCAAAATCAGCCTGGGATACAGAGTTTACAGGGAAAAGACAGGCAAGTGGACATGAAGAGTGTAGGATCAGCTACAATCCTATTGATTGCCCGAGCAGGCTCAAGCGGCCAAACGGCCTACTCCTGTTCCTATTTCCTGTGCTCCAACACAAGCCCCCAACTCTGCCACAGCGAGGTTACCTCCATGCAGATGACCAAGCAGCCATTTTGTCCCTAATCCGAACTCGGGGAAATGGTCTGCAAGGGGAACAGTGGCAGCAAACTTGCATTCCAGTGCGTTCATGGTTCAGTGTAAAGAAAGAGAAAGTGAGAGAGAATTAGGCCCCTGTCACACCAAAACCATAGACAGTTGCCATCCATGACAGTAGATCTGATAACAATGTTAGATTTGGACCCTGAGAGAATGGACAGCAGCAAGTTCGAGCAAGTGAGGGGAGCAGGGAAATAGAGGTCATAGTTGCCACACACTGGTTGTTCCCAATGAAAACGTCATGAGAAGCTCAGAGGTCAGAAGGAGCTGAACAATCCAGGTGCAGGCAAAATAGTGGAAATGAGTGAAAAGACTTGTATGTGGGGAAAGGACTCCTGGCCATGGAATTGGATGAAGGCATTGGAAGAAGAGCTCAGGGTCCTGTCCTAGGTTGGAAGGAAATGAAACTAAGGCCTTTGCTAAGGGGAAATCCCATAGGGTCAGAGAGGGGAAGGTTGGTGGCCATATGGCTTGGAATGAGATTTGGAGCACGTGTGGAATGAGTGAAAGATGAAAGGCAGGAAAAATCCAGAAGAATGTTTATACCGCATGAGTTAATGAAAGTTCACACCTGAAAGGATGCTGTTAAAATGTTGGATGTAGTGGAGGATGAAGTGATACATTGGATTGGGACAGCTTTGGGATAGAGTGAGTTGGAATTGCTGAAGAGAGACAGAGATCAAGGATATGCCCATGGTTACGCATGATGTTGAGTGTGGATCCTAGGAGACTGCAAAAATAGCAGTTCAAGGAGCTCTGAAATTAGAAAATATGTGAGGAACCAAACTGGAGTTTTCTCACAAGACTTGTTAAATAAAGCAGAGCCACAGACATATGCTAAAGAAGGGGATGTGGCTGTGAAAGTGAGGTTGGTAGATTTCTGACAAAACATGGAAAGGAGAATAGAAATTAATGAATTCAAAACAAACAGAAATTCCATAAAAGAGAAAAACTGCTTCAAGGTGGATATTCCTAGAGAGAAATGGCAGTGAATTAAGCAGTGACACAAAGTTTACACTGGAAATATGAAATACAAATAGAAAATAATGGAAATATTTAAGAAGTATGACAGCAGATGTAGAGAGAGAAACCAAATCAACCTTTCAGGTCAGTGACATTCCATCAGAACGGAAGAAGTTATGAATCTGTGTTGAACTAATAAAGGGAGAGACAGCCTGTAGAAGAATAAAAAGGATGATTGTGGGATTAAATGATGAATATTTCATGGTGCAATACCAAAGAAAATGACAAGGAAAAAAATCAAAAGATGTGTCTAGAAGAGATATGAATGGTAGGATAACTGTTGTTTGTTCACAATGTAAATGGTGTACACGGTGGCTCAGTGATTAGCACAGCTGCCTCATAGTGCCAGGGACCCGGGTTCAATTCCAGCCTCAGCTGACTGTGTGGAGTTTGCACATTCTCCCCGTGTCTGCGTGGGTTTCCTCTGGGTGCTCCCACAATCTGAAGATGTGCAGGTTGGGAGGATTGGCCATGGGAAATGCCGGCTTCCAGGGAAAGGGTGGGGGGTGGTGAGCCTGGGTGGGATGCTGTTCGGAGGATGAGTGTGGACTTGTTGAGCTGAATGACCTGTTTCCACACTTTAGAGATTCTATGATCTGAAGGAAGTAACAAAGAAACAAGAGGAGGGGGTAAAAAACAAACCAGCAAAGAAACCTGGGGACGGAGGCTTTGATTTAACCTTGTGGGACATAAAATTGAGAAAGCTTTAAAATGTTCAGTTAAAAGACTAACTGCTGACTAAGGACAGAAAAGTCAGAGTGCACACATGATGGAAAGTTAAAATGGTAGGTTACTGGAAATTCAGAGTCATTTAGTGGACAGTGCGCTCACATAGTCTGTGTTTGGTCTCTTCTTTGTACAGGAGATCACCTCATAAGCAGCAGATACAAGGTACTAAATTTAATGAAACATATTTTAATTGGGAATAAGTGTTTCAGATTTGGTTGCCGAAAAGGAAATGTCTTGCACTTCTTATGCTTGGATAGGGAGAGACCATAGGAAATGGAGCGGATGTTGGGGACAACTGCAGACACAAGGTGTTGCAGAAGGAATAATCTCTTCAAAATGCTTTTAGTACCAAGTATTTACTTATTCAGAACAAGTTTTTAAAAATGCATACATTTACAATGAGTCACGGATGCAGATTTCCATTAAATCATATCTGCTTACTGTGCTCTGTAAACTCTGCCTTTGTTCAGATGGAATGAAGTCAGTAATGATTAAAGCTTTAATTTTCCATTTCTGTTCTCTTGCTTTCTGCATCCATCTTTTTCTCTAAAAGTGCAGATTTCTCACAGAGACTCCACTCAACACAACCCAACAGGAACACAGTTAAGTAGCGATTTTACAGCCAATGAACCCTGCTGCCTTGAGGAATAAATCAAGCAGCGTTTGCATATTTTAATGAAAGCAGACAAATTAAATAAACCTGCTTTCAATTATACACATATGCTCCCAGTAAACAAAACAAAAATATATATTCCAAAAAAGAATTTGCAATTCACACTCGTGTGGTTAGCACATGTCATCTTCACTAAAAAGATAGATAAAATGAACGAGAGAACTTATGGGGAAAGTCTCAGTGTCTGGCTGGCACCATTTCTTTCCCTTGACACAGAATAGTACACTTTTACTGAGAAAACTATAAACTATACACAATTTTAAAAAATATTTTATTGTATTCATAAAACACTGAGCAAATCTCCAATGCAGTAATTGCCATTTTACTACCATTTTTAAAAGTTGAGCTTTACAGAACAGAATAAAATTTAATTTTAAATTAAATATACATCTCAGCTTAAAATAGAAAGATGATCTTTTAATCAAAGCACAAGTCAGTGGAATGTTTTGTGTTATAAACTAATAGATCAAGGTCCACTGTTCTGAACAATAGTAACTTACCAGCAGTGCACTTGTATGTAAAGGGTAAAAACACTGGCCTGACATGATATTCAATCTGCCTTTGGTCTGTACCATTTGTCTGTAATCAATTGGAGTAATGGCGCCAGAATTTTATCTCCTCGTGGAAGGATGAATCAGATGGCGAAATACAGAGCACAGTTTTTTTTGCTGGAAAATGATAAAAGACCTTCCTGACCCTGAATCATTTTCATGTGGTCTTTTTGTGAGTCAGGAAGAGCTTGTATACATAATACACATGTGCTCATTTCAAGGTGGAGTTCTCCATTACGAGCATTGAACAACATTGGAATTCCTCTCACTTTTTTTCGTCTGCTGATGTGGGTTTTGGAAACGTGGTTTGACAGACTTCATAAAGTGCAATTCCTTGGTGAGCTCGTGACCAGTGGAGTAAGGCTGCTGAGAAGTTGGGAACATTCTGACGGATGACATTAAAATGTGTTGAAAGCTGTAAAGATAAATTAACTCTCACATTGACCATCATTGTGCAAGTTATGTTCTACTTTTCAATGTGTTACTGCATTGAAGAAAGTGCAATTATGTATTAAAAGGTAAAGGTGCCCTGTCAATGTCTGCTTTCATGGCACGTACTAAGATGTAAATCAATTGAAAGACCTAGCTGTTTAAACAAACATTTTTAAAAGTTGGAAAATGTCTCTGCTCCAAACCTCTCCATTAATTGACAGGCATTTCATTTTGAAATATAAGTGAGACACCACTTCGTTCTGATATTTTCAAGCAGTGTAGCTAAGAACTTATATTACAACAACAGTAGCAATTATGAATGTTTGGCTGGATTTCAAACACTTCAAGCACTTTACCTCAACACATTGCTGAAACAAGAATGATTGAAACTACAAGAGTCTATAATGACAGAATGTACCTTTGGGAAGGATTTTTCCACTGACATACCCATATGGTATTTAAAGGAATGCTTTTTTTTGTATTGGAATAGTTATCTTCAGTATCAATGAAAATGTGTTTAAATTTGAGGTTATTAGAGTTTTTGAGGTTAGCTTTACTTCAAATAATTTTAAAAATCATTCTCATTGCCTTGGTACAGCTCATGACCACTGTACGTAGTACATGCCAGATAAGAGGCTATGAGGATACATGGGCAATATGGAGATGGCATTAGGAATCTGAAGGAGCATGGGATAGCTTGAAGGGAGTATGGAGGAGGTGGGAGGTGATGTTTAAGGGGCCGTTAAAAGTTGCTGGGAGCTGAGCTGCTGCGTTGAAAAACTGAGATGAATGTTCAAACTGGCTCACCTCACCAGTCACACTCCTCAACCTCCCCTGCAACCTGACATCTGTGGGAAAGACAAACGTCCTGAGCAAATTCACGTGAGCTGGGTGTACATTTTGAAAGATGCAAAATGCACAGGCTGGGTTTTCCCAAGCTCACAAAAATACCTGGATCCTCATTTAAAAATAGAAATGTAATGTTTATTTCATAAGTGGGGTTGGCAAAATTGGGACGGCATGTTGGCTCAGTAGTTAGCACTGAAAATGTGTTGCTGGTTAAAGCACAGCAGGTCAGGCAGCATCCAAGGAACAGGAAATTCGACGTTTCGGGCCAGAGCCCTTCATCAGGAACGAGGAGAAGGTGCAAGGCAGGCTAAGATAAAAGGTAGGGAGGAGGGACTTGGGGGAGGGGCGATGGAGATGTGATAGGTGGAAGGAGGTCAAGGTGAGGGTGATAGGCCGGAGTGGGGTGGGGGCGGAGAGGTCAGGAAGAGGATTGCAGGTTAAGAGGGCGGTGCTGAGTTCAAGGGAATCGACTGAGACAAGGTTGGTGGGGGGGGGGGGGAGATGAGGAAACTGGAGAAATCTGAGTTCGAAATCTGAGACCTCACTTTTTACTCAGTAGTTAGCACTGCTGTCTCACAGCGCCAGGGACACAGGTTTGATTCCACTCTCAGGCAATTGTCTGTGTGGAATTTGCACCTTCTCCCCATGTCTGCATAGGTTTGCTCTAGGTGCTCTGATTTTCTTCCACAGTCCAAAGATGGGCAGGTTAGGTCGATTAGCCATGGGAAACGCAGGGTTACAAGGTAGGGGAGTGGCTCAGGGCAAAATGTTCCTAGGAGGGTTGGTGTGGACTTGATTGACTGAATGGCCTGCTTCCTCACTGTAGGGTTTCTGTAAAATGAAAAGTTATGGTACACCAGTGGAAGTGAGAAAGAAAATTACAAACATGTATCCCAGAAAGAGATGTTCCTGTCCTTCCTTTCCTCCAATCTGTATTGTAAAGTATAAGGAAAGCCATAAGCAAGACTAATCACAGTTTAAATGGAAAGTCAGTATGATGCTTAATGTCCTTACCCTGAACTGCATGTCCTATCATTATACGGTGCTGTGATTTTTGAACTTAGCTCCTTATTTCTGTTGCTTATAGCTACACCCAACACAACCTTTATGTATCTGCCAGATATTGTCATGACCTAAAATAAGATCATGGGAATACAAAATGCCTTCCACAATAACATCTGTACAAACAGGTTGGCTGTTAGTAGCTGTTGTTCCTGCATTTTATTTAAAGAATTGCCAACTTAAAGTGAGGTTCATGATGACAACTCTGAAGGCTTCTGGTGTGTGGGGTTTATATTTAAGTGTGAGGATAAGTTATCAGGGGAAAGAGAGGAGATTTATACAAGAGTGATTAGACAGAGAGAAGGGTTGTGCATCCATGCATTAGACAGAAACACATTGTTTGAGAAAGAATGAATTTGCCCTTGAGTGAGAGATAGCATGCACGTCAGAGAGCAAAAGTGTGAGAAAGGAGTGTGTGTGTGTGTGTGTGTGTGTGTGTGTGTGTGTGTGTGTGTGTGTGTGTGTGTGTGTGTGTGTGTGTGTGTGTGTGACAGTCAGAGTGACTGCATATGTTAAAAGACAACATATGAGAGATAAAGTGCAAGGGAGAAAGATAATGAAGGAGGGGGAAAATGTTTGTATTGGAGTGACTGACTTGAGGTATTGTGGAAAGATGTTGGAACCTAGTGTGGTTGATTCACCTGACTCTGTTCAATAGACTTCTGAGTGCTAACACAGAACTGCTGTGTGCAAGGACGTCTTTAAGAGTTTCCTGGGTGAACTATCTGTCAGTGATAGTTGGGGAAGATTAATTCGATTGACAATCAAAAGCAGAATGGTACTTGTAACTTCCAAAATACAGCAGTCTGGGGAATACACATTAGTACCATCAACAAGTATTTGTATTTATTGCTGCAGTGCATTAAAAATCAGCTCTTGAAATGATAGTTCATGCAGCTGAAAGCACGAGTGCTGTTCCAATTACCTTTCATTCTAACATCATCGATCTTCAAGATATGACACTCAGATACTGATTGAAACTGTTCACTCTTCTGATATTTCACTCTCAGCATTTTCATGTTGACTAATATTCAGTGCTAAAGTCAATTTTATTTCTTGGACGGGAATAAAATTTTCTGCAAATTATGTTCCAAACTCTATGCTTTAAAAAAAATGCAGATGAAGAAGAAAGGAATTAAATTACAACAAGCAATGAAAAACTAATCACAAAACATTATCCAACATTTAATTATTTATGAACAAAATATGGTTTTGATGCTATAGTAGAGATGATAATTCAACATGTATGGACTCAACAATAGGAGAATCATTGCACAGTAACTTTTGCATGTTATACATTATTTCAGAGCACTGACATGAGGACCAATGTGAGTAGCCGAAGGTTAGAATAATATCGTACATCTCAAGGGGTTGCAAACAAGACTCACTGGTAAACTATTCATCACACAAACCTTTCCAGGCAGTGTACAATTCACTACCACAGTTAACCCATGAAGAAGGATCATTTAAACGAAGCAGCACCAATTTAATCCTTCCATGTTATCAACTTGTTCATTTGCATGTACAAATTAGAAGCAACAGTTGGACACTAGATCCTTCAAGCCTGCCTCACCACTCAATGAGATGGCTGATCCGATTTTAATCTCAACCCTGCATTCCTGTTGATCCCCGATAACTTTTCAGCACTTTGCTTTATCAAGAATCTTCCTTCCCTCCCTTAAAGATATTTAAAGATTCTGCCTCCACCACCTTTTCTGTTTGTTCAGTCCTTTGTTTGCTTTTAACGAGTGTCCAGGTAATATAAGTAATGTCAACAATTGATTAGTTATTATGCTCTGGATAGAATTAAACTCTTGTAGTATTTTTGTGTACAAAACTTCACCATTTCTGTGCCGAGGTCACAAAGCAATAGTTGCATAGAACCACACACATCCAAAATGTGTCTCAGCATGGAGAACAATGAGAATTGAGAGGTAAGTTTTCATATTTAACATTTCCCCAAAAAAGGTACAGATTTATAGTAGAGAAGGGTTTTTGTTTGCTTGATATGGATCAAGACTCCCTACAGAAAATTATATTGCTCACACAAGCCAAAAGAGATCAGCGACAGTTTCTTTTACCAACATTGTGAGAAGTCAACTTGTCTTTTGCAGATGCAGAATAGTGCCTGGATATCGCGAGAAGACAAGAGGGAACCATTGAAATACAGCAAGAGGATCATCTCAGTGACACATCTGTAGAGTGAAGTAGCTGATAGAGGACATGGTGCTTGATCTTGATCCTGACTGTACAGATATTCCCAAAATGGACTGAACTAGTAGCTCATGTGATTGAGTATCTGGTAACTGAGTGCAAAATTGGGAAACGTGTTTACTCAACTGAATGTGACGTGTAAGCAATAGTCTTCATGTAGAACAAAAACACAGTAAACTGTGTGCACTCCAAAATATTCACCATTACCTTGTCATTAGTGTTCCTCAAGGCTGTGCAGAGTTATATTTCCATACCCAGGGCACACACACCATCTCTTTACCAAATTTCTCATTGCATGATAAATGAACACTAGCTGGGTAAAATATTCTCTGAGGACTCACGTAACTTCTGGTCTGTATCAGTTTACCTCTCACTCTCTGATATTACAAAATGACTTCAGCCTTGGAACACATTTTGGAATATCTCTGTTTTAATCATCTATAATTTGTATTTTTAAATTTGCAGCTTTACATTTCGTTGCGTTTTGCATGAGCTTCATTCTGTTGCCACTGAGTGGAACCATGGCAATATTCGATGACAGGAAGAATTGTTCTTGCTGTCAGCTGACAGGAACAGAGTTTTGACTGAAATGTTACGCCCTGTTTCTGTTTTACAGAATTCCTAGAGTGAGGGCTGAATTATAGAATATTTTCTTATACAATCATGGTTAAGACATACTTTAGTGACTTGCCATTCAAATATATTGATCCAAAATCAAGAAGTGGTCCAATAACTCTGGAAATTATTATTTATAAGTTAAAGTGTAGATACTTGTCCTGGGTGATGGTGATGGAAGTGGATGATCAGGTGCCTATTAATCCTACAGCTGATTGCTATCAGTGGAATTAAACACTAAGTGCTGAATATAACAGGCGGCTGATCTAATAATTCCTCTTTTTGTTTTTGCACCACTGCTTAAGACAAATGATATATTTTGGGGTGGCACAGGCACTGGTTAGCCGTGTTGCCTCACAGCACCAGGGCCCCAGGTTCGATTCCAGCCTGGGCCAACAGTCTGTGTGGAGTTTGCAGATTCTTCCCATGTCTCTGTGGGTTTTCTCCGGGTGCTCCAGTTTCCTCCCACAATCCAAAGATGTGCAGGTCAGGTGAATTGACCATGCTAAATTGCCCATAGTGTTAGGTGCATTAGTTAGCGAGAAATGGGTCTGGATGGGTTACTCTTCGGAGGGTCGGTGTGGACTGGTTGGGCTGAAGGGCCTATTTCCACACTGTATGGAATCTAATCTAATCTCCCTTATCTAATTTGTCAACTGTCTTCAGCTACCCATTGTCCCGATCTCTCAACACTGCCCTGAACTCTTGTCTTTCCTTAAACTCAACCAGCCCGGACTCAACTTTTACATTGTCCATACTGCTCAGGTTTCCACAAATACATTTATCCAAATGCAATTCCATTTAAAAACCTAAGGCAGAAATTAACTCAAAATCTTAAAGACTCTGTAATCTTATTATATTGCCACTAATCTCCCAGGCAAAGTTGGAGACAGCAAGATTTAATTTAGAACGTATATTGCTGGTGGTTCATGTAATGGGTATTTCATCCAGACTGGAAAGTCATATACAGTAGTCAAGGCCCCTCCTATTAACTCAGTAGCTTCTGTCTGAGTCAGCTGACTTGAATCAGTGATTGACGGCCAAAAAGACAAAGTACAAAAATAAGGTACACTGTCTTGATAAGAAAAAGGACTATCTGTTTGAATAACAGTGAATTGTGTCAATGAAATATTTTGATAATATTGCCCTTCAAATCCAAAATAGCAAGGAAGTGAATGAAGCAAACCTGAATTTAATCAGCCCATTGTTCATTGGTGGAAAGCGTATGGTTCACACATAAGTGAACCATAGAATGAAACACTAGATGTGTTGACTGAAGTACAAACCCTGATAAACCAGCAGCACCTACTCTCGTTCCTGTTAATGTGACTTACCTGGGGTGTTCAGTAATGATAATAGGACATGATCAGTCGATCACTGAAGATCTAAAACAAAATCAGCATTGTGTGATAAAGTGTATAACCACTTTGTGGTTTTCAGCTGTGGTAGCATTGTACTGGTTCAGCATCAGGGATTAGCCATTAGTTGGTCATAAGCAGCAGAAAATATTTCATTGTGGACCTGACAGAAAAGAAAATATTTGCAAGGGCTTTAGTGATCTGGTCATAGGAATTGATCACTCCGTGTTCTTATTGTAAAATATGTGATCTGCCTGGATGGACAAGAAATACATAAAATGGGAATGGAGAAAATATTTTTTAAAACATCATCAAACAAAAAAAAGGTGGGAAGAAAGAAGAGTGAAGAATAGAAGGGTGCAATATATAGCAATGTTGTCCAAACAACAATGTTCTACCCCTCATAATATCTAAATCAGATAATTCGGAATATCTGAATCAATGACATGCAATTCAGAACCAACATTTTCCCCACTTATCCTGGATCAGCAACTCAGGAAAAGACAATGATGTTGATTTTTGGGCATAGAGTTCCAGACCTGACCAGTCTCATTGGGTAATGTCCTTTAAAAATGTGATGCTTTAATCCTCAACTGAAGTCCGTATTTTCTGCATTTAATGCATAGAGCAGACATTGACATTTCAAAGATGATCAACCATTGTAGTTGGTATTTAATGAAATCAAATATAACACAGCATCAACTTCACTAAGCTATCATCAATAATTGTTTATCATTGTCATTTATTCATGTATTTACTATCCCCTACCTGTAATGAACATAAATCTGTGAAGTGCAATTGTCGTGTTGCAGTTCATGTGTGGGGTGGTGGAATGCCTTCAGATGTAAAATATTAACCATGGGAGTGCCATCCATGCATTCTCTATGGTTACCTCAAGGTTTTATATGGAAGGATTGAAATTAACTTTGCACTCCCTTTAAGCAGGAACAGTTGAGAAATGATTCGACAGTGTCTCACATCAGTCATGTCATATTCAGTGTTTGTGAAGTAGTCTGAGCTTTAAGCAGTACACACCAGATATACAATACCATGCTGTGGAGAACACTGTGTAGCTTTCGCTAAGTATTGTGGTCAGTTGACCATGAGTGTACAGATACTCAGTAATGGTACAGTGTTAGGCGTATGAACTGGGTTCTGTGTCCAAGTATATTATATTGTATCTGATGTATACAAATGTCACAAAGTGTAACAACATGGGACATAACAGTGCCAAGACACAAATGTCTTGAATTAGATTATTTATTTCAATGTGTATGTGTTTGCATTTGTCAAACTCACAGTTTTAATGGGAAACAGAAACATTGTACACTGACAATCTGTTTTTGCGATAGACTGCTTAAATAAACACAAGTTAAGTGAATATATCCATTAAAGTGACAAGATATTGTAAACCTGGAGCAATTTTGTCTCTAGTCCCAATGCATTCATACCTGTCAACTGAACCATTTTAACCATTAAAGGAATCAAAAGGCTTTTCATTTGTTTTCTTTCCTTGGATTATTTCATATCTTTGCAATCTGATTTACGGACACATTCTGCATTACGTCTTGTTCATCAGCTCCAACTTATTGTTTCCTCTGGGCTTTGAGACTGGAACGTATCTGTACTTTCTCCCCAGCTCTCCTCGGTGGTTCCTATACTATACAGACCAATAAACCCCAGAACACTCATCACTGGTTGAAATATCCCATCTTTCATATATCTTTTTGAAATTTGTCACTCTCCCCTCATCACAGACACTTGTCCTCAATTGCAAGAAGAAACTAATTGTTTTCTTTCTATTGTCCGTACAGTCTCACTCACAAAATAATTGCATTAAAACCTCTCCACTTCTAAGGGTTTTTATTGCAGTGTTGATTATAAGCAGTTTATATTAGAAAATGGGAGAGAAATAGTAAGAGGAAATTTACTTGATCCACTATTTCATATTGAAAACTTGGTTTAGCTAATTCAGTATAAGTAACCAGGTTATTTCATGTCTAAATTCAGGTTCCTATTTTGGTATGTAAATACTCTGGATTTTGAGCCCATGTGCTGTAGCTAAGCCTCTTCCATATTATTTGTGTGAGTTTATTCATGAATTATATGCAGAAAAAACATAATAGGTGAGACATTCACAGTGATTTACAGAGGCCTACATTCAGGAAGGATGTTAGTCCACTGGTTGCCTTCTGTCCAGTTGATGCGGATTGCTGTATTGAAACAGACCACCCTCAGCGGGCACTGGAAGAATCGAAAGGGCATTAACTTGACATCACACTGCTGACCAACAGATGCAACTGCTGGCAATGGTGACAAAGCTGGCAGTGATGGGAAAGTTGCAGTGGTGGGAAGGCGGCAGTAGAGGGAAGGCAAATGGTGTCATCCTGAGGAAGTGCGCCCTTCTTGCCTCGTCCACAGGGCAGTCCCTTTGAGGATTGCAGATCTGCTGGGAGAAGCTGCATGCCCCTTTGTGTAGGGAGATCCATAGGCACTCAGGCAGTGGCTTGGGCCTGGGCAGCTGGACTGCAGCTATCTTTGCCTGACCTTCCACATCAGCCCTGAGGCCCGGTGACAATTCCAGTTGGGTCGTGGAGTTCCATGACTTAGTCCCTAAACCAGTCCAGGCCCAGGTCCTGGCTATCTGAATGGCACAAACAGAAGAAGAGAGTTGGGTGATAGAAGCGTTGGTGAGGGGTGGGGGGATGGAGGGATGCTAAATTTTGTGATCACAACATCCCTTGAAGTGGCAGAAGTTATTCAGAAGAGAGGTAGACACCTTTCACCATTTTGATACTCCCTTCACGCACAACACCCCCCCACCCCACCGACTTCGTGCCCCACCAACTCCAGTTCCTGGGGTCTCCTAAGTGATGATTTCCTGCTGTGGAAGAAAGCAGAGAGTCAGTGAATATATGGCACTGTGGTGAGCTCATATGAGCATGGCAGTTAATGACTAGAGGATTGTAAAGGCAGGGAGTTGCCATTGTGATGTTGGTAGAATGGAAGGGTTTGTGTTGGTGATGGGGCAGCTGTCTGACACAGAAATGATTTTCCAGCAGCCTTCAGTTCCATCATGTACCTCCCTTTAATGCAGGGTGGACCTTTCAAGCGGATACAGCTACATGTCTCACATGTACTACATTCATTAGCAGGCTGCACAGTGGTGAGAACTACACGCTCACAATACCAGGGACCCTGGTTCAATTCCAGTCTTGGATCTATGTGGAGTTTGCACTTTCTCCCCATGTTTACATGGATTTTCTGCCCGTTCCCTTAAGAACTTACATTGCTCTCACCTTGGGATGCACTAATCTCCCGGGCTTGAAAATGGGAAAAAGTTTGGGAACTCCTACTCTGTCAGGTTCTTAAAAAGGGTATCAAGGCCCCAATTGGGGTTGTGAGCTGAAATCCTTGGGTATTGAAACAGCAATGATCAACTGCCCTTCCCCCACCTACCCACCAAAGATCCTCTCCTCTTCCTTCCACCACTCACTTAGGGGTTGCAACAATTTCCAAGCCTTGAAACCAGGTCACAGTGTGGGTGGGGGTGGGGGGGAAAACCAAGAAGCACTGACTTTCACCAACAATATTCCCTGCACCTTATCAGTAACGAGAGCATGGATCCCCTACTGCAATAATGAGACATTTCAATTAAATCTGGACTGTCATCGTTTGTCAATCACAGGAACAAATTATTAGTTTTATTGCCAAACATATTTCCCACAATTCTGTTTCTATTTAAAGAAAAAGGAACGCAGAAGGGAGCATTGACAATGCTGTTAAAACAAAACAATTTCACCGGTGCTTTTGCCGCAAGATCTCACTTTGAGCATCATCTATTGTGCAATGAAACTCTGGAGGGGATAGTGTAAGTGCTAACATCCTTACATTTTAAAACGTAAGGATATGAGAGCAATTTCCACTTGGCTGTATGTTTAAATGGGATGAAGGATAGTTCAGCAGCACAGCAGATGTTTTGTTTAGGTTATTCAGGAAAGGTTAAGCAGCTAAAGACAATTTTTGCATGAGGACATCAGACCAGGTTCACCAGTTTTCCTACAAAATAATTTTGTAGGTAGACATATTATTGAAATTTGAATTAGAGATCATCCTATCCAAATTGCTAATGGAATTAAATGGAAGATCCCAAATAGTTAACGAACAGATATATCACAGCTGACAGAATGGCATTTGAGGCTATCACAAATTACAGAAAATAGAATGGTTTATACTGACTAGTACTTCTGCTTGATCTCTCTCTCCCTCCCTGTCTTCACCTCAGCAGCTGACAGAAAGGCAGTAGCAAACTTAACTAGAAACAGGAGCGTTATTTTCCATTACAGACTTATTTCTCTGACAGATTGCCTTTTCTCTATTAAATTGCAGTCACATTGGGAAAAGTGTCAAGCCAGAGAGATTTTGGACACTAAAAATGTCGAGGTTTCAGTAAAAATTATGTTTTTAGAAACCCAGTTTCTTCCAGATATTGATGTTTTACCTGAGATTCTCAAATGAGACTGATCATCTGTGCATGCTCTTTTGAATGAGTCACTTTTGAATGAATCAAATCTAGGCACTTGTTAAGGGAGAAAGAACCTCAGAAGTGACTCTGAAGTCACAGCTGAGAACAACAGAGATTCAAAGCATATTCAAGTGTACTGACAATAACAGGAGACTCACTTGAATGGAGTTTGACCCAATTTTTGTAGTTTACTCTTCTTGGAGCTACAGTTTAATTATTCAAAGCTGCATTGACCTACCTGCTGAATCCTGTAACTATTCAAAATTCACCTTATTGCAAGAACACTTAACTTTGAGGAGAAAATGCCAAAATACACACACATACACAGAAAAGACAAAAGGCTGATCTTTAATGAACAGGTTAATTATCCTCATTCTACAGGTTAAATAGTGACAAGTGAAGGTTAGAGTTAAATTCAAATGCTTTAATTGCAGGGTAGCTGTCAGTTCTAGAGTGTTTTCGTATTTAAAGTTGAAAATTCTGATATAATGTTTACAGTTGCATTTGAATTAACAGCCAAATAGTGTGAGTGAACAATTAACAAGGCAAGTACAGTGCATCACACTAAACAGGAAATTAAACGATTACTAATGTCTTTGTGTTTAGTAAAATATTGTAATAACCCATTTAGTACAAACCCAGTCGTAATTATGTGGTTGGATTCTTTCTTAAATCAATTTTCAGGAAGGAAAGGCAAACAGATCCATAGAAAGCCAACATAGCTATTTCAGGTTCTGATGGAATTGACCCTTTCAGCATTGAACACCCTTTCCACTTTCAAAATAATATTCTTAAAAATTATAAAGTGGAGTTAAACAGTGGTGCATCATAATTTGTGTATTTGCTTAATTCAGCATATCATTTGAATAATAATATTAATATTCATTTTTTTCCAAAGAATCTACAGTGGTCATTGGAGGAGTAGTTAAATTGCAAGCTGCATTGCTGTACTTCTGTCCCTTCACCATTAGTGTGTCTTGGAAATACTTCGCCACAGAAGATAAAGACTAACAAACAAATTGCAATACACACAACTACAACGCAGTCTCAATAGAGTGGCACCTAAGCCCAATGGCAATGGCAAGACCATTACAGACCAGGCGCTACTGTACCCACCAACATATTTTCAGAAATAATTCTTTTTATAGCCAGTCTGGGGATGTAAGCATCACTAGCAAGGCCAGAATTTATTGTGCATCTCTAATTACCCTTGAGAAGGTGACTGCAAGATACCATCTAACACCACTACATTTCATGTGCTGTAGATACACTGACAGTGTTTTTTTTTCCCCCAGAAGCCTCATGGTACACTCAAATGGTTGCTTGCCATTTTAGGAAGCAGTTAAGAATGAACCATATTTCTTTGAGTTTGGAATCACGTTTAAACCTGATAGGATAAGGATGACAGATTTCCTTCCCTAATGAACAACAGTGAACCTGATAGGTTTTTTACAACAAACCATTAGTTATAAGAGTATCACTAGGGTCAGTTAGCTCAGCTAGCTGAATTGCTCACTTGCAGTGTAAAGTGATACCAACAGCATGGATTCATTTCCAAGACAGGCTGAGATTACCATGATTCCCTCTTGCTTCACCTGAACTGCAGTGAGCCTCAGCTAAAACCATCACCAGTTATCTTTCTCGAATGAAAGAGCACCCCTATGATCTGCCCAGACTATGGCAATTCTGCCTTTACTAGTGAGACTGACATTTTATTCTAGGTGCATTCATGAATTTAATTTAAATACTTACAATCGCTATGGTGTAATTTGAATTTCTGTCTAGATCCAAGCCTTTGATTACTAATCCTGTAAAGGGAGGCAATGGCCTAATGGCATTATCGCTGGACTGTTATTCCAGCTAATGTTCTGGGGTCCTGGGCTTGAATCCTACGATGGCAGATGGTGGTTTACTAATGCCCCTTAATTTACCAAGTCAGGCCTACGTGTGACTCCAGGTCCACAGCAAGGTGGTTGCCTTTCCGGCAATTAGAGATGGACAGGAACTGCTGGCCTAGCAAGTGATGCCCACACCTTGTGAATGCATTTTAAAAAATATATTACCACTATGTTACCATCTCCCTGACAGAGAATATCACACATCATGAACATCAAAGGGAAAAAGAAAGTCCAGATTGCATTTGAAGCCTCCAAGTAGATGCTGGACTTCTTACTTAATTTTAAAGATTTTCTTTCCTATGAATTTGCACTCAGGAATCTGTACCTAAGTATTTCTGTAGCTATAACAGCACCCTTAAGCAGCAACTTGTAAACTTTTCACTGTACTCATGTAAGTACAAGTGACAATAAAGCCAATTTCATCTCAACCTCAGCAGCAAGTCATCAGGGAGTTGATATCTAGTTATCCTGTCTAAAGAAGAGAACAGGACTTCAGCTTCCTGGCCCCCATGACTGCCACCATCCACATCACTTCCTCTGGTGACATCACTTATGACATCACCAATGATCACATGACCAGCTCTACACCAATACCAATCCCTGCTGGGTATTCACCATCCTACCCAGACCTCTCCCTCACTGAGGATGAACAATCTCCTTAGTAAATGTCTCACTTTTATCCCACTACATTCCCAGGTCAATGATTTCCACACACATTGCAACATTAAGTTTTTCTTCCACACTTACTTTTACAATCGTGACTCCCACCAACCCTCCAAGGACCCCTTCTCCCACATCCAACATACTCCATGTTCCTTGTCACACCATGCTGGCCTCTTACCCTCCCTCAACCTTTTCATCTCCACCTGACATTGTGACATTAACCACCTCAATTTGTCCACTACTGCCACCTACTCCTACCTCTTACCCTTGCAATTCACAGCCCACCACTCCAACTCCAACCCCAATCCCAGCCTCATCATTAAACTAGCGGTCAAGTTGGTGGGGGTGAGAATTCAGTGGTAATTTGGCACACAAACTTCAACACCACTAAAGCCAGGCACCAACTCATGGACATCCCCTTCTACTGCAACTCACCTCCCATCACCAAACTATCATCTCCCAGACCACCCACAACCTCATCACCTCAGAGGATCTTCTACCAACAGTTTCCAACCTCATAGTCCAGGAACCCCACACCACCCAGTTCTACCTCCTATCCAAAATTCACAAACCTGACTGCCCTGGTCCACACATCATCTCTACATGCTCCTGTCCCACTGAAGTTATCCTCATACATCACGCCATCCTGTTCCACTTGGTCCAAGAACTTCCCACATACATTCAAGACACCACCCATGCCCTCCACCTCCTCTATGACTTTTGATTCTACAGCTCCCAGTGCCTCATCTTCACCATGGATATCCATCCACCATGGCAAAGGCCTCCAAGCCCTCCATTTCTTCCTCTCCTGCTGACCTAACCAGTGCCTCTCCACTGACACAATTATTCAGATGGCAGAACTGGTCCTCATTCTCAACAACTTCTCCTTCAAATCCTCCCACTTCCTTCAGACCAAATGGGTAGAACACGGACATCTACTTCAAACCCATTGACTCCCACAGCTACCTGGACTAAACTTCCTCCCATCACTACCGCACCCCTCCACCACCAAATCCAATCCACCTGATGACTGGAGGAAGAACACCTCATCTTCCGCCTTGGGACCCTTCAACCACACGGCATCAACATTGACTTCACCAATTTCAAAATCTCTCCTACTCCCCCCATCCCATCCCAGATCCAACCCAGCACTGCCCTCTTGACCTATCCTACCTGTCCATCTTCCTTCCCACTTATCTGCTCCACCCTCCCCACTGACCTATCACAATTATCCCCACCTGCTTCCACCTATCGCCTTCCCATCCATTCTCCCCCTGGCTCCTATCCCACCCTATTATTTATCTCTCAGACCCTTTCTGCCCCCCACAGCTCATCCCCCCAATGCTCACAACCCCCATCCCCCACTCCATTCCTGATGAAAAGCTTATGCCTGAAATGTTGAACCCCTGCTCCTCAGATGCTGCCTGACCTGCTGTGCTTTTTCTAGCACCACATGTTTTGACTCCCACAGGGAATCCCACACCCAGGCACATTCTATGACTCCACTGGCACTATAGCTCAGACATATTTGAATCCCACAACCATACAGTCTATGAAAGAAGGCAAAATATTGTTGTAATTCCCTAACATTTTGTTTTCATTTTGCATTTGGTTTCTTCCCACGTGAGACTTGTTTAATCTAATTTATGTTTTGACATGTTACACAATATTATGTGAGGTGGAGAAGTGACGTGCCACATGCAGAGCCTCGGGATGGTGAAAGGATGACAATAAAAAGGCTTGTTGTGCCAGATAGCCACAGGCATTAATTAGAGAAGGGAAAAAGAAGAAGACTTGATCAAGAGGCCAAAAAGCTGACTGAGAATGACAGAATGTAAGAAGAACCAATACTGTAAGTAAGAGACCAAGACTCTGCAAGGAAGCTTTCATCTATAATCTTCAAAATAATCATGAATCACATCCAGAATATGATCTTGGCAGTGGATCAGAGTTCAGTGATTTCCTGCTCAAGAAAGAATGAAATAAAACAATTTCAATGTATCGTACAATTTGTAAAGTCACCCACTAAAGTGACCAACTGCCCCACTGAGTGATCTTCTCATGGGAACAACAACAAAGTCAAAACACTGCTTGAAAAAGATTTGAAAATGGAATGGATGAATAGGAGCACCAAGGGGTCCCTTCATATTGGCTCAAGAAGTTCTAATGTGGTAGTCATGAAATATTTAAGGCTTCTGAAAAATGTTGCCAAAAATATTTCTCAAATTGCTGACAGCATCACTAAAGATGTCAGCTGTTCCATTATAGATGTTGTGCCTGACAGATGATGAAATATTTAACAAACATTGAGGACATAGGACAAAATATAGATTTTGATTCGAAGATTTTGACAATATTGCTGAAGGTGTGCAGATTGCTTAGTAGAAATTAAACAGCAAAAATTGTAAATCTAACTAAACTAAAATCAAACAAAGTGAAGTGAAACAAATGAAAGTAAATTTAATGTGAAAAGAAAATTTCAATAACAGTTTTGAGGACATGAATTTTGATACAGGTAGTTCTGCTATTACATGATAGTTGGGTTCTTGTGTGACCCTGCACTATATAAAAATTGCACTTAAAGTGTCGGTGATGCAATTGTGTTATAGCCAACACATTTGTGTTTTAGAAACAGCATCCCCATTTGTCAATCACATTACAGCCAATTCATGTTGACAAAATGCAGAATATTTGTGTTTCATATTTGTCAGAGTAAAATATTGTATTAGAATAACTGTTCGAAAGAAGCTAATTAAATGAATTGTTTAAATCAAACGCTTGGATAGAATAAATTATTAAAGTAAATTCAAGAATACCCCCTGGCCTTGTTTGCTCCTCAAAAATGGACTCCCTTCCTTACATTTTTCAGGATTTAATTTGGGAATCCCTGACTTTGAAGAATGATTGAAACTCTTTTGTCCTGCTTCCATTGGGCAGTGGCTGACAGGCAGCACTCGGGAAGGAGAGACTGTTTTCCCCCTTTTCTGTCACCTGCAGTACAAGGGCATTTAAATGGCTGTTCTCAAAGCAGTGACCCTCACAGCACACGAGTGCATATTCAGACATTAGGCTACGAACACACACACACACAGACTGGTCTTGCAGTCAGATTTAATTCTGTTTTTATATATTCCTGGAAGGACAAAGCACAAAGATTCTGCAAGAGGAGGTTTTCTGCTGTAAGTGGGATATTGACAACCTCCCATTATCTTTTGTTTCACTCTCTGTTTCAGGGATATCTGACACTCGACAAGTGTAACATTCCAATGGTCCTGCACAGAACCTAATGAGTCAATGAGTGAATTTAAAAAGAACTGTAGATGCTGGGAATTAGAAACAAAAACAGAACCTAATGAGTCAATGAGTGAATTGAAAGAACTGTAGATGCTGGGAATTAGAAACAAAAACAGAAATTGCTGGAAAAGCTCAGCAAGTCTGGCAGCATCTGTGGAGTGAAATTTCATTTTGAGTCATTTTTCTTTAGCTGTAACAGACTTCTTTTTTTAAAAAAACTTGATATTAAAAGTCAGCAGACTCCATAGTGCTTCAGGGTTCTGATTTATTATCATGCCACTCAGGAAAATCAGTCACCAGAGAAATGGTGCAGAGTAGACTGTTGGAACAGTGGGCTAACAAGGTGACAGGTTCTTGGAGGACTTCATCCTGGGTTTTTAAAAAAAGTGTCCATTAAGATAGTTGATGCATTGGTTTTAAGTTTCCAAATCTCATGTATTTCGGGCAGGGTCTCAATAGGTTGGAAAATAATTATCATACGTACTTAATGCAAAAAGAGAGGGAGTATGAAAGCAAGAAACTACTGGCCAGTTAGCTTAAGATCTGTTAGAAGGAAAATGATGGTAGCTGTTGTTAAAGAGGTTATAGCAGGGCACTTGGATAAGCTCAAGGTCATTTGGCAGAGTCAACATGGTTTTGTGAAAGAGAAATCATGTTTGACCAATTTAGGGGTGTCTTCGGAGTAGGCAACATGTTGGAGCTAAAGGGAAGCTGTCAGATTTCCATTGGTATTGGATAAGGTGGCACATCAAAGGTTATTGCAGACAACAAACATTCATGGTGAAATAGATGGCATGTTGGCATTAGCATGGATAGAAGATTGGCTGGCTAACAGGATGCAGAAGGTAGCAATAAATGAGTCATTTCAGGTTGGCCACTGGTGGGTCCAGAATTAACTACCCAGTTTGGTGAATGAGGCCATAACATCAACACATAGAAAAGGGACAAGAATCTGCACCTGAAGTTCCCTGTAGCATTGTGGACAGAGTTGTGGTACATAGGATTAGAATGGATGTTGTTTTATTCAGCTAGCACAGACATAATCGGCTGAATGACCTCCTCCCATGCTGTACTGGTTCTATGTAATGAGTGGTACGCCACAGGGATCAGTGCTGGAACCTTACCTGTTTACAATTTATATATATTACTTAGTTGAACCAATAGGAGATGTGGTTGGCAAATTGGCTGATAACACAAAGATAGACAGGAAAGTAAATTGTGAAGAGGACATGAAGAAGCCACATAAAGATATAGATAAAGTGAGAGGAATAATGTGGAAAAAGCATGAAATTTTTGACATTGACAGAAAAAATAAAAAAGGGACATATTAACTAGATGGGGAGCGATTGCAAAGATTGAAGCTGCTGAGGGATCTGGGTTTCCTTATGCAAGAATCACAGAAGATTAGTATGCAGGTAATACTGACATTTTAAAAAGCTATAGAGTATTATCATTCATCTCGAGTGGAACTGATATCAAAAATAGGGAGGACATGCTTCTCTTACATAGGGTACCCAAGAAATTGTATCTGAAGCACAATATTAGTTACCTGATTTCGGAAAGGCTGAAAATGTAATGAAGGTAATTCAGACAAGTTTTGCCAGAATGCTACCTGGAATGAGGAAGTTCTTTTATGTGGAACTGTTGTACAGGCAGGTCCTGCTTTAGCTGGAATTAAGAAAAGGGAGAAGTGATTTATTTGAAATATAGAAGGTCCTGATATCTTGACAGGGTGGATTTGGAGAGGATGTTTCCTCCTTATGGGAGAATTTAGAACTAAGGGTCAGTGTTTAAAAATCAGGGCACGCTCATTTAATACAGAGATTAAACACAAAGATTTCTCTCAGAGTATCATGATTCTGTTTGCCTGAAAAGGTGGTGGAAGCAGACTTGTTGAATAATTTTTAAAGCAGACGTCGGTAGACTCTCGTTAAACAATGGGGTGATCAGGAAAAGTGGGGAAGCAGATTATGATCAGCCATGAATTTTTTGAATGTTAGAGCAGGGGCTGAATGGCCTACTCCTCCTAATTCATATGTACATAGGCTTGTATGTAACCACAAAACTTTAACCCGTTGCCAAGAATCTGAATTTTTGGTGTTACCCAATTAAATTCCTGCACTTGCCCCTTTTAAAATCTCAGGACATATCCAGAAAATGATACGCCATATGCTCTTAGGACCAATATCTAAATTATTACTTCATTAAAAAAAATCCCTTTTTGTTTAAATTGTTGCATCTTTATTTCCCAGATCTAGGATGGGTAACCCAGTTTATATTATGTATAGAGAGACAGCCTGTCGAATATGATGGTACAGAGGGACCTGACTGCCCGCTTGTTTGAATCAAAGAAAGTTAGCAAAGCACAGCCAAGGAGATTAAATGAAATGTTGGCCTTTATTGAAATTGAACTGAGGAAGGGTCACTGGACCAGAAACATTATCTCTGATTTCTCTTCACAGATGCTGCCAGACTGACTGAGCTTCTCCAGCAATTTCAGTTTTTGTTTGTGATCTATAGAGCATCCACAGCTCTTTCAGTTTTTATAAAAATAGAGGAGTCTTTCTACAACTCTTCAAGGCACCCCCTAGAGTACTGTGTACAATTTTTATCTCCTTACCTCAAGAATTGGTGATGTAATTGAATGACCTATTCTGACTTCTAAGTCTTATGAGTTTTCCCACCGCCTGACCTAGGCTATTTTGTTTCTCTACTTGTATATTGAAACCTATCCACACATTAGTTGTAGATAGTTTTAAAATTGCAGAGCAAATGCTTTGTTTTTTTCTTGTTTAAAATTTGAAGGAATATTCTCCAGTTTCACATTCACACCAAATGAGATTCCTTCCAGTGCAATTCTGTCCAGATAAAATAAAGGACTCTTGGGCCACAAGTGGAGATTCTGTTCCCTTAAGAGTTACTACACTGATAGCATCACATTTTTGAGAAATAGACTGAAACATTTTCAAAAGTTACATTGACCCCTCCATGCTTATTAAAACTTTAAAAAAAGTCACAAGATTGTCCCTTTGCCGGAAGACACATTTTTATGTTTCCAAGCAGCAACAAGCTTTGAAGAAAGTGTAATAAATGTGAAAGCCATCAGGAAACACAGGACATATATTTCCTTTCATCCAGCATACTCTTTGAAATAGGCACTTTAAAGAATAGCATTGCTTCAGCATTGTTGAATGTCATGTGTTAAGTATGTTTTATAATGCACTTTGTCTCAATCTTTTGTTTGTTATATGGAGCTTGCTGACAATTCAAAGAAGATCTCGAATTCAAACTGAGCTCTTACTTAGAAAAGTGTATTTGTACTCTATGACTCAAGTGTTCTCGTCAAAGTGAAAACACCTGTAGGTGGCATACTCATTTAAACATGTTTCACCTTTCAAACACTGCCAATTAATATATTTGAAAACACCACACTAAATAACAACTTATTATGGAATTAATTAATATCCACTGAAAAGAATCCATATTATTCTGGTGTTAAATGATTCTTTTGAGTAGTAATGTGTCATTCTCTCAACCTTTCAACTCCTCTCCCCTCCCCCCACCAATAAATTCTCCTTCCCACTTTCCTGATGGTTACCTGGTATGTGTTCAAAATGCTGGCAGCTCTCCACTACTTTGTCCAATGAGTCACTCTTTCCATTACTGTCACTGACATATTTTGTGTGTTTCCCTTATTTGCCTGAGATCAATTTATTTCTTACCCGAGGAGTCTATTTCAAAAACCCAGCAGCAAGCTTTTGTGCATTTAAGCAAATGGAGATTACTTTTATTCCTTATATACATGTTCCAGAGGATAATGAAAACATAAGGTCTTGCTCAATGGACTCACCCACACCATGTCACACACACTCTCACAATTTAACACATGTAAAGTTAGAAGAGTAACTATAAAATTGGAGTCAATAGATGTGAAACTAAAAGAGCACAGCAGGTCAGACAGCATCCAAGGTGTAGGAAAGTCAACGTTTCGAACCAAAATCCTCAGTCCTGATGAAGAGTTTCAGCCCAAAATGTTGACTTTCCTGCTCCTCGGATGCTGTCTGACCTGCTGTGCTCTTCCTGCTTTACATCTATTGACTCTGACCTCTAGCATCTGCAGTCCTTACTGTCTCCTTGTCATTATAAAACTGGAATTTACCATTTTGGTACAAGACTAATGTGCTTATTTCATGGTTTGGTTGAAGTTTTTGGGAAAAAAACAGACTTCCTCAGTGACTTTGAAGGTTCTTTTAGTTGATCTGCCTGAAAATAGACTTCCCAGAAAACTGTGGAGCTAGAATAGGTTTGAGGTGAGAGGTCTTATTTCTCCTTCCGGTTATTCTAATTGGATATTTTTGCTGCTTGGCAGATCGCAATGGTCTGATGGCTTCACTTGCAGAACTTTGACAGAATGCTCCTGAACGCCTGATTTAATTCAACAAATTTTAGCAGGGGTTAAAGATGGCCACATTATCACATGACCTCACATCAAGTGTCAAGGTTTTGTTTTATTTGTTCATGTGATGTGTCACTGGCTACACCAGTATTTGTGGAAGAGTTGACTACATAGCTGTGAGTCTGGCGTCACATGTAGGTTGGAATAGGTAAGGCCCTGCCATAAAGGACATTAGTGAACCAGTTAGGTTTTTACGACATTCAACAATCTTACGTACTTTCCATTAGGCTAGCTTTATAATCCAGACTTTTTTATTTAACTCAAATTTTACCATTTGCCAGGAGAGGATTCAAACTTTGTTCCCAGAACGGAGTTCTGAATTACTAGTCCATTGACATCACTACTATGTCACCTACTACCCTTTTGCTGATGGTCCTAAAAGCGGTTGTGGTAATTCAATGAGCAGTCCTTTTTGTATTCCTCCTCTCGGTGGTTTCAGTCAGCACAAGGCCTTTGTCTTAGTGAAGACAAACCAATGCATTGCAATGAAGGTGCTGAATGGGTTTCTTCGCTTTCTGGTCTGACCTACAGTGAACCACATTCCTCTTTAGAGAAAACATAGTTTCTTAATTCACAATAACATCTTGATTTTCAGTCTTTAATAATGCAGCTTTTAGAATTTAGCTTTAAAGATTGAAAATATCATCATGCGTGTGCTTGAAGTGACAGTACCACTCCAGTGGTTTTCAATTACGTGGGACACTTCAATGAGAAAAACACACTCAACAGCGCACTCACTTTTTTTCAGCTGAATTAATTGTTGATAAATAAAATATATACTTGCATTTACTATGGTTATGGCCTAATTAGAGAGGTTTGCAACATTGTGCATACAACAAGTTAAGGATGGATCATATGCAGTAACGTTTCAAGTTGACTGGGGAAAAAACAGAGCCTTGTGCTCTGGGAAGAAAAAGCTCACAGCTCACTGGGAATACTGTATGGGTTCTAGGGTCACTGGTAAAACGATCATGGCGTTTTAATTTCGCTGTTTGCCATCTACATTTAGAAAGTCTATATTTTAGGATTAAAGAAACGGATCCCCCCTCCCCACTCCGACCACCTCGCTGGGTTTTAATTTGATGATTCAGTTTTATGAGTTGTAATTTTATATAGATAGAACATGATTGAAGACGAAGCAATGTTTGTTTTTCACTGATTTTAATTATCTTCGTACAAAATCTCATGACACACTTGGATAGTTCTCACAATACATTGGTTGAAAACCCGCTGCTCTAAACAGTGGGTCAGAGTGCTTCCATTGCTCACAAAAATAACATGAGAAAGGCCAACTTGTAAAGACAGTTTAACCTCATTCATGATATAACCCCTCTCAGGGTTTGCATTTTAATGTTACTGTAAATGATTCGTCCAGTTAAACAACAACCTGCATTTCCTCCTGTGATTGGTTGCTGCTGAAACATTAAAATTAGATTTCACCCATTAAAGGAGCAGCTGTTTAACCAAAAGTGGCTGGGGTTTGGAGGATGGATCTTGCAGGGAAATCTGGTGCTTTTTTCAAAAATGATGTTTCTAAAGTATTTTCAGTTGCAACAATACAGATCTTGTAACATGTTACAGGTTAAATTAGGCACAAAAGGAGTTTGCAAACCAGCTGTCAATCTATGTTGATTAATGTTTAAAACAACAGCAACTCACAATGTTTATAGCAAATCTTTTGATTTAAGGCGGTTAGTTCTTGATTTATCCAAGAGTGGATTAGCACCTTGGAGATCATTGACCTATTGTCATTCATGAGTCAGGAATAGAAGTCATGGCTAATTTTAGCCTTTCCCTTTCATAGCATTTTCAACTCTATGGCATGGGTCAGTTGAGCCGTTGCTCATATTGCACAGTGGCGATGACAACAAGACTTGATTAGCTATCAGAAGCAAGGATACTGAGGATCAATAACATTACAACTGATAAATTGATCCTGAGGATCAATAACCTTACTGTGCTATGATTACTCAACCCTCAGTATCTCTCCTCTCACACTCTGCCTCTCACTTTACACTTTTGCATCTTTTCCGACTCCCACATTGCCCCCTCCTCCTCCCACACACACTGTTCTGACATCACTCCCACTTGCCAACATCCCATATCCCTTAGAACCCAGAGACAGGGAAACATATTGTGTGAAGCACTGGACCCATGCTCAGTGACCACATGGCAGCATTCAAAACATAGGGGTGTGTAGGGTGAATCTGCCCCCAAACAAGCTGGGGAAATGTAACCATGGTGGGGGTCGGGCAAAAACTTGAAGGGACAGAATCCCCAAACAGCTGCTCTTCCTCTTACCACTAAGCCTATCAGCAGCAAATGTGGTATTACGCCATCCAGTGATTGAATGAGCAGCAAAGACTGCTGTTTCCAATACTGAAAAATGGCAGGGATAAGGGTTAGTGGTTGGGAGGGTGGAAATAAGGAGCTTAGAAGGAGGGAAAGCACCAGGGACTACGATATCTTTCCCTGGCCCTGTACTCCCTCCGCTATGTCCGCACTCTCTTGCATGGATTTTGTTTTCTGTACAGTTGGTCACCTTTTACTTGTGGAATGAGATATTAAACCAAGACTCAGCCAGCTGTTCAGGTGAATGTGGAAGATCCCACAGAATTACTTGAAGAACACTAGAGTTCCTGATAAATACTTATTGCTCAGCCAACCTGATGGAAACAGATTAGATGAACATTGATGTCATTGCACTTGGGGAAATCTCATTGAGGTCAAATGACATATTCAAGGGGTGGCAGTGGTATAATGGTAATGTCACTGGCTGAGTACTCCTGAACCCCAGGCTAATGTTTGAACTTTATTTCTGAAATAACTCCACAGAGGCCAGTATCCTGTCACCGAGTCAACCTATATTTATACATGTACAGTACTTGACTCTAGTCTGGCATCCTTACAGCCAGCTCTCAGAGTGAGCAGAACCTCTGACACTCATGTTTATATCTGTCAGACAGGACTCCCTGACTGGACCAGGTTAAGAGCCCCAATCAATGATCTCATATTCTAAGATGTCCATCTAGCTGACCTTGTTACAATCACTACAGTTGTATACCTTAGATTTTCTACCTAAGTTAGTAATGGAAATGGTGGCTTTGTACACTTTTCTCTGTACTTGAATACTCATGGCAATAAAACCTAATTCTAATGTTCTGAGCCTATGGGTTTGAATCCCACATGGCAAATGGTGATATTTGAAATCAGTAAAAATCTAGTACGAGAAGAAAGGATAATTTAATGAATGTTGTTAAAAACTAACACCCTCAGGGAAGTAAACCTTACCTGGTCTAGCCGACATGAGACTCCAGACTCACAGCAATGGGGGTCTGCTTCCAGGTAATTTGGGTTGGGCAATAAGCCTAGCCAGGGACTGCCATGTTCCATGAACAAATTAATAAAAACTAAGTTGTCCACCCAGGAAAGTGTCTTTAGGACATGAGGAGTTATATAAATGAAAGTTATTTTGGCTTGTGATGATCAGCTCAATTGTTGTATCTTCACAATCACTCCTGTTGCTAAGATCAAAATTATTTTTTGACTTGCACCTGAAAGTATTCATAAAAAGGAAGAAATAAGTTGGCTTTGACCAGCTGCGTTCAAAAGAAATCACTGCAAGGCCTGCTGACTCACACCTCATGTTGATACAAAAGAAGGGCTGATCACCATGGAAACTTGCATAACTGCGCTACAGCTCAGGCAGACGATAAAGCATTGGGATGTCAATCCATCGTGGAGTTGTATTTAAAGGAGTTAATCAGATAAGAAAACTCAATGCCAAATCATACATGGAATCAGAGCTAGAAATGCTGGAACTAAGAGGCCTCAGGGAGACAAACAACCGTTCCACAAACACAGTCCGAACCAACGACTGGATAAAAATACAGATAGGAGAAACCTAACCTGCCTATCCCTCTCAGCCAACAGCTTCTTTCAGCCTATGATGCTAAAATGACAGCAGTTATAACTCCAGAGTCATAGCAAACATCTACAAGGCCTCAACAAACCAGCCAAAATATATCGTTAATATTTCTAATTAACCTTTCTTTTTAGGGTTATTATGCTAGCATTCGCTTTCCTTGATTGAGAAATTTCCTTTTTCTTTAAAACAATAATACTTGTCCTGAAACTCTCTTCACTGAGCTGTAGATATTGTTTGATTGCAGATGGATATTTTCCTTGATGTTATAAATGATCTTAAGACCCAATTATTATGCCTGGAACTTTTAATTAAAACACAGAGTTCATTCAATTAACTATATCATTTGAACTATCTGGAGATAAAAAAAAGTATTTCTTCAAATTAAGTGGATAACAAATTACTGTCTGTCCTTTATCCCTAAGGATTTGGGCTCTGCATGAATCAGAATTAAAAATCGGTGCATTGATTTGCATAAATGCCTCAACTTAGTCCAGTAGATTTGGGCAGGAATTGAGACTATTGTTCTGAAACCTGTATGGTTGCTAAATGTGTAAACATTTTAACATGTTTATCAACTTGTTAAGGCATCCCAATGAAAATGTGCTTTTCTTCATCGGAACAGAGCTCATTAGTGTGAATAATCAACCTTGACAGAAGCTTAGACATTCCTTCTTGCACATGAAAATTAGGTACAACAGAAACGTTTTCACAGAAGCAGATATAGTCAATATTTTTAATCAGAGTTACTGTAAAGCAAATACATTATTGCAGCCAAGTTTTAAATTTCTATGCTTTTTCATTTAAGCTCTGGGTCAGAATCCATTGTTGTCTTACAGGAAGGGTTATTTCCTTCAAGATTGATTACAGTCTTTTTTTCCGAACACAAGGAGGATATTCTCTGTTGTGAATGCAATACTGCCTTATATTTAAATATTCCTGTTAACTTCACAGTATCACCATTATGTAATTGCCAGAGACTTATGATAAAATAGGATTTTTTAAAAAAAAACTAGATTGAAGATGCATCTGCTTTACATTGGCACCATTGATGGAATGTGATTTTACTTCATACCAGCAGCAGAATAAGTGGAGACTAAATCTAGACTCAAGATACAACCTGATCTCACAGTGAAAGGGAAGAGTGCAGCACTAAAAGTCAAAGTGCAACATACAAGCTGCGGCAAATTTAAAATTGTTTCATGCCAAACACTAAATTGTAACCTCACCCTGAGTATCTTACTTTTCATGTTCTTTAATCATTTACAACAATAAAGTTCACAAGCCTATTGACTGAGGATGAAGATCACTTTCTTACTATGCAGTATCTTGAGGAACGCTTGCAGTTCCCATATCAAAGCAGTCAACACCACAAGAAAATATCAGGAGTGATATTAATGCTTATAGATTATAAACCACAGTCCGAATGCACTCAGTTGTGACCATCTCTTTGTGACCATCTCCAAACCCCATCTCCTGTTGTCTGTTTCTGTAAACCAGTTTCTTTTATAGCTTTATATTTTAAGCAATTTTCTTTTAATGGTAAAACAAGAATACACCTTTTGACTGGATCAAAAAGGTAATCGGTTATGGGAAATGACTGTGGATGAGAATAGTAGATGAATATTTAATGCATTTGTATATTTGACTTGCCTTTGCTACCTTAATACAGACATATCCTACTCAACTCATATTCATCAGCAGCTCACTACATCACGCAACCAAGGAATGTCAGAGGGCCATGTTTGTCTTTGATTCTGTCCTTTTGAATATTCCCAGTGTTAATTGCTCCAACAATTATGTCGGTGTCTTCAGATTCCTGGGTCTTCAGCTCTAAAATTCCTTTCTGAGAGATCATCACTCCTTTATCTGCCTTAAGAGGCTCCTTCAAACCTATCCTTTTTGACCAAGCTTTCAGGCACCTACACAAATATATCATCCTGTGACTCTGACATATTTTGCACTTGGGACATTGTGCTACATTAAAGGTGCTATATCAATGATGTTGTTTTTGAGTCGATCAAGATGAGTAAATTTTACAAACTCAACAATACTGTCTGCACAGTCCTTCTGCATTGTATACTGTTGATTTGATGAGGCTTGATTATAATCGCAAAGAGAACACCTAAGTGTTTCTATAATGTTCAAACTTTAAACAAGTTTGACCTAATCATTGAGCATCTGACCTCTTCATCTTTTGTTTAAGAAAATAATTTTTCTTGAACTTTCTTTTCATACTCTTTACATGTCAAAGTCCCTGTGGATTTTACAGGGGAAGCCTTTAGTGTAATACCAAGAACTACTGTCACGTTTTGGCTAATAACCAGAAAACTCTGCAGCCTTATATTTGCGAACAAGTGCCTAATGTAGGACAATATGTACTCCAGTTGTTGTAAATTATACAACCATTTCTCCTGACAGAATTTTCTCACCTAGTACGGTTATTCACTAAGTAAGATATCTTCTCAATGACGTGTTCAGAGGTGTCACCCCACAACCCTGGAACAGGTGGAACTTCACTTGGACATCATGGCTCACACGTAGGGACATTACCACTGTGCCACAAAGCTCCCAAAATGTCTAATTGGTGAATTTTAAGTTGATTATTTTAATTCCCTAATTTAACATTTAGTTATTTTGTTTTTTTGAATTCCTTCGTCCCTTTGTATAAAATCATCTTGGTTGAGATTTCATGCTCACTAACAAAGCATTGCCAATGATCTTGAAGAAAGCTACCCACGAAAATGTTAGGGTACTAGGCCCATGGATTTCCTTTGTTTCTGATTTAGTTTAAATCGGAAATCAAGTCAAGGCATTTCCAGGGGCCCAGCAACAGTGATGCTATCAAGTAGGGTAAGCAGCCAATTATATTGAAGGGTTTCCACAGATAGTAACTAATAAGAGAAATGCATTGATTACTTGAGTGAAATAAATGTTTGAAACATACATACAGAATTCAGTTAGAAGCGGAAGAAAGTTAAGATTTTTCCATCTGCTGTGGTGCAATTCAAATGGTCCTCAGAATATTACCTGGGTATCTGGATTAATAATCCAGCAATAATATCATGAGGCCATTCTTTCCCCTCTATCACTACCGCACCACAGGGGCCCTCACATTTCTAGGTAATTTATTTTCTACTCAACCTGTTCGGAGGTATCATTACACAGGCCTGGAGTAGGTGGGACTTGAACCTGGGTCTCCATACGCACTGGTAATATTCCTTTACCTCCACAAGAGCCCCAAAACTTCTAAGAAAATTTTTTAAAATCAATTTATTCTTATGTATTATTATACACCTCTGGCATAGGTGAGAGTTGAACCACAGCCTCCTGGTTGAAAGATAGGGACACTACCACCATGTCTTTCACATTTTAAAGTAATCCTCCTTTTTGAGTTTTCTACCAAACCTGTTCAGGGATGTTATTACACAGGTAACTTTGGACCTTCTGACTCAGAGAGAGATACTACCACTGTGCTCCAAGAGCCTGCCTAAATTCAAAATGAGAAGGTACTTTACATTCAACCTGTTCAGAGATGTTATTACACACCTCTGGTGCACATGGGACTTGAATCTACATCCCTCAGTTCAGGGGACACTGCCACTCCACCACAAGAGTCCCCTCTAAATTCTGAGTAACCCTCAGGTTACTGATCTCACCTGGGTTAATAATTGGGGACTGAAGTTAGCATCAGTTGTAGAGATGGGGAAATGGGTTTTGGTCTCTGACAACCAGGTAATGATTGCTACTGGAATCTGGGTACAGATGTTGAGAGATCACATTACTTCTATGGTCTCTCTGTAGGTGAACCGTCTCTCAACAGTCCGAGTCTGGGACGTTTGGATGAGATAGCTGCCACCTCAACACCTGGAGGAGAAAAGGAAATAACTCTTCAAAAATTATGATTTGCACTGTTTTACTTCCATTGTATATGAAACAGTACTCATGCATTCATACAGCACAGGAGGAGACCATTATGTCAATGGGTTTTTGCCAGCTCTTTAAAACAGGAATGTAATATTATCTCAGTAATCTTGCAAAATCCTCAGCAAAGTTTGACCATCTGTCAATGAAACGAACAGCGATGAATTGTACATTTAATGAAAGCCCTGAAGCTCTTTTCTGTTTCAGGCTGTTGGCAGGACTTTATCTTCCGGCTACTTCTCAAGTGAGGCTTTAGATTTGAGTGGATTTTTCTGGCACAGCCCATCAATGAGAAAGCTCTGAGAGCTTCACGTTTTCCCAGCCGCAGATTTCAATAGCAATCTACCACTGGAAACAATTTACCAGCAATATCTAGTGGCGCATTCACAATTGGATCATTAAAATTAATTTTCCCATGCAACCATCATACATGACTCAAATATTTAATTTTCTCAAATGTTTCATCTCACTAGCCAAGTCACGCAAATGCATATTTTAAAGTTTGTCTCTCTGATTAAGTTGATTATTTTAATTCCCTAATTTAACATTTAGTTATTTTGTTATTTTTATTCTTTAGTCCCTCCATATAAAACATCTTGGTTCAGATTTCATGCTCACTAACAAAGCATTGCCAATGACCTTGAAGAAAGCTACCCACAAAAATGTTATGGTACTAGGCCCATGGATTTCCCTTGTTACTGATTTAGTTTAAATCTGAACTCAAGCTAAGGGACTTCCAGCTGCCCAGCAACAGTGATGCTATCAAGTAGGATAAGCAGCCAATTATATTGAAGGATTCCCACAGGTCATAACTCTTCAGAGAAATGCATTGATTATCTGAGTGAAATAAATGTTTGAAACATACACACAGAATTCAGTAGAAGCTGACTAAATTTAAGATTTTTCAAATATGTGATTAAATTTTCAAGTTTATAATTCGATTTTCAAGGCAAGACTTTTTTGGGCTGTAGTTATATGACTAGTGTTGAAAACCACATAACTCATTTAATAAGGTACAACATTTACAATGGCTTTACAACAAGAGTAATAATGCAAGAGGGCAAGTTCTAGTCATCTCAGTGGTTTCTACTTGATTTCAGTCTGAGAGTCTCCTTCATTCCTGATGGAGAGAGGTTTCATCTCTGGCTGTGTGGTTAACTGTGCAAGTGCAAGCATTGATGTCAATTTTAGACAAGTAATGATGGTGAATGTTGACAGATTTGGAATCTTTACAAGCACCAAGTCTAGGCATATGTAGTTAATAAAGAAAATGACAAAACTTTAACTTATGTTTAGCTTTGGTGTTGCAAATTTCACTTGCAGTCATTTAAAACTTTGACTTTAAAATTCAAATAATGATAGTGCTTAACCCCTTTGTGGTTTTAGCAAGGTCTTTCATTGTAACCTCCTCTGGCTGTATAAACAAGGCCCTGTTTCCACTGTACATTTGTGTGACTTTGGCTTCTTGTGCTTATGTACCTTCCCTCCAGATATGTTTTCAGCCATCTACTTCCTGAACTTTTGAACTTCCATACTAAAGATCGTTGTCATAGAATCATTGTCATACAGCTCAGAAATAGACTCTTCAGTCCAGCCACTCCACAACAATGATTCCAAATTAAACTAGTCCCACCTGCCCGTACTTGGCCCATATCCCGAAACATTTCCTATTCATGTACTTATCCAAATGTCTTACAAACATTGTAACTGCAACTGTATCTACCACTTTTTCTGGAAGTTCATTCTGCATATGAACCACTGTCAGTGTAAAAAATTGCCCCTCATGTCTTTTTTAAATCTCCCTCTTCTCACCTTAAAAATGTGCCCCCTAGTCTTGAAATTCCCCATCCGAGGGAAAAACCACCTGCCATTCACTTTATCTATAATCCTTATGATTTTATAAATTTCTTTCAGGTCACCCCTCAAACTCTTACACTCCAGCAGAAAAAGTCCCAGCCTATCTTTATAACTCAAACGCTTCATTCCCAGCAACATCCAGGTAAATCTCTTCTGAACTCTCTCCAGCTTGATAATATCCTTCCTATAACTGGGTGATCAGAATTGGACTTCAGAAGAAGCCCCACCGTTTTGTACTTTCTCAACATAATGTCCCAACTTGGAGACAGTATGGACTGCAGATGCTGGAAGCCAGACATCTATTGACTCTGGCTTCCAGTACTGGGAAATTTCCAGCCCAATGGTTTCAACATTGATTTCACCAGCTTCAAAATCCCTCCTCCACCAGCCTTATCCCATGTCTAGCCCCAACCCTCCTCCTCGCCTTCCTGACCTGACCTGTCCATCTTCCTATTCACCTATCCACTCTACTCTTCCTACTGTCCAATCACAATAACCCCCACCCCTCACCTATCACTATCCCATCTACCCTTTCCTCAGCTCCATCCCCTCCTTCTATATACTTCCGGGCTCCATCCCCCTCCACAGTTCTGACGAAGGGTTTTGGCTTGAAACATTGACTTTCCTGCTCCTCGGATGCTGTCTGACCTGCTGTGCTTTTCCAGCTTCACATCTATTGATAATGTCCCAGCTCCTATACTCAAAGGTCTGAGCAATAAAATCAAGTATACTAAACAGCTTATCTATATGTGATGCAAAACTTCAAAAAACGATGTGCCTGAACCCCTCGGTCTCTCTGTTCTACAACATTACCCAACGACTTACTTTTGATTGTATAAGTCCTGCCCTTGTTTGTTTTACCAAAATATAATACCTCACATTTATCCAAATTAAACTCCATCTGCCATTCTTCAACCCATTGACTCAATTGATCAAGATCTTTGTAATCTTAGATAACCACCTTCACTGTCCATTATACCATCAATTTTGGTGTCATCTGCAAACTTACTAACCATTCCTAATATATTTTCATCTAAATCATTTATATACAGAGGAACCTCGATTATCTGAAGGACACAGGCGGGGAATATTTTGTTCAGTTAATCGAATGCTGGATAACAGAGTTTAGCCAAGCATTGGGACCTTGCCATCTTGTTCAGATAATCCGAAATTCAAATAATTGAATGCCGGATAATCGAGGTTCCTCTGTAAATGACAAACAAAAGTGGACTCAGCATCAATCTCTATGGAACACTGCTGGTCACAGGTCTCCAGTCTGACAAACAATCCTCCACCATCACACTCCGTCTCCTGCTGTTAAGCCAAGTTTGAATCCAATTAGCAACCTCACCTTAAATCCCATGTGATCTAACTTTACTTATTAGTCTGCCATGCAGAACCTTGTCAAAGGCTTTACAGAGGTCCATGTAAACAAAGTCTACCACTCTGCCCTCATCAATTTTCTTAATTACTTTCTCAAAAGGGTCCAACCCAACCACCCTGTGGCTCAACACTTCCAACCCAACCACCCCGTGGCTCAACGCTTCAACTCCCCCTCCCACTCCGCCAAGGACATGCAGGTCCTTGGACTCCTCCATTGCCAGACCATAGGAACATGACGGCTGGAGGAAGAGCGCCTCATCTTCCCCCTAGGAACCCTCCAACCACAAGGGATGAACCTAGATTTCTCTAGTTTCCTAATTTCCCCTCCCCCCGCCTTGTCTCAGTCAAATCCCTTGAACTCAGCACCGCCTTCCTAACCTGCAATCTTCTTCCTGACCTCTCCGCCCCCACCCCTACTCCGGCCTATCACCCTCACCTTGACCTCCTTCCACCTATCACATTTCCAATGCCCCTCCCCCAAGTCCCTCCTCCCTACCTTTTATCTTAGTCTGCTGGACACACTTTCCTCATTCCTGAAGAAGGGCTCATGCCCGAAACGTCGATTCTCCTGCTCCTTGGATGCTACCTGACCTGCTGCGTTTTTCCATCAACACATTTTCAGCTCTGATCTCCAACATCTGCAGTCCTCACTTTCTCCAGTCCATTTGTCAGCCAAGTTTCTGTAAAAGCTATGATATTCCATTCCCATGTTCCTAAACATGCCCTGAGTTCATCAGCCTTACTTGTAAGATCCCCTACATTGACATAAATGCAATTTAATTCTTCAATGTTACTTCATTCTCTAACTTGCTCTTGTCTGTCTTTTTGAATTAACTTGTTCTTTTCAGGTTCAAAACCATCCTCATCTGTCTTTCTATTTACTCTGCGACTTAGGATCCCTCCACTCCCCACTCTAATAGTTTACAGTCTCCCTTAATAGAACTAATAAATACTCCTGATAGGATATTGGTCCCTTTCTAATACAGGTGAAACCCATCCTTTTTGTTCAGGGCTTTTCTGCCCCAGAAGAGATCCAAATGATCAAATAACCTGAATCTGTGAACATTGCACCTCCCCTCTTCAGCCATTGATTTATCTCATTTATCCTGTTATTCTTCTCCTCATTCGAGTTTGGCACCGGGAGTAAACCAGAGATTACTACTTTTGAGGTTTTGTTTTTTAATCTTCTACCTAACATCTTATATTCCCCTCTGTAAAGCCTTAATTGTTTCCCTGATTATGTCATTCCTACCAAAATGTATAAAAACTCGCAGTTTCTCACTCTCTCCTTTAACCATATGCTTCAAATGTTTTCAAACGTCCTTAATCCTGGAACCAGGAAAGCAACATACTATCCTAGATTAACGCTCACTGCTGCATATCTCCTACCTATGTCCTTAACAGGAGAGTCTCCTATAACAATTACTATGTCAGATTTTGTCAAACCCCATGTAATACAAGATTCATTCTTAGTCCCAAGATATGACTATCTCTTTTATTTTCCACTGAGACTATCCTTTTCAGCAATACCCTGAGAGAGGGATAGCCACAGGAAACTTCTGAACTACCTTTTTACCTTTCTTGACACTCATCCATCGATCTGACTGATCCTGCTCTGTAATCACTTCTCTAAATCTACTAGCCATCTAACTCATTGTCTCTTGTATGCCCTCAATGTCATTAAGCTTAAAAAGAAGCAGCTTGCAGTAGGACCTTATACTGATAATAAACTACCTTTCCTTACCCAAAGGATTAATATTAAGCTTGCAAAATATAAGAAATTTTTAAAAATATACATATTAATCGTAATTAAAACCAACTACTTGGCTGAACAATTGAATTTTTTCAAAAGACTCAAGTGGTCCAGCAGACAGCTTTAAATTTTCTGTAAAAAAAGTTTCACTTCAGAGCTGTCTGAGAGGGGAAAGATATAAAAGAGACCTAAGAGGCAACTTTTTCATACAGAGGGTGGTTGGTGTATGGAATGAACTGCCAGAAGAAGTGGTGGTACAATTGCAACATTTAAAAGGCATTTGGATGGGTATATGAAAAGGAAGGGTTTGGAAGGATATGGGCTGGGTGCTGGCAGGTGGGACTAGATTGGGTTGGGATATCTGGTCGGCATGGACAGGTTGGACCGAAGGGTCTGTTTCCATGCTGTACATCTCTATCACTCTATGACTCTGTGTAGGCTTGACCAAAAAGTATCTCTTTAACAACCAAAAATACTCAATTCTACAGGATTAATTTTAGAAAAAAAATTTCCTTCACAATTTTCCACGACGTTAAAAAAAATTCTCTACATGCATAATTTCTGAGGAAAAATAAACAAGTGTTGGCCTTTTCAAAATATCCATGAACAGAACTCCACTTGAAAAAATATCACAAATGTATTTTTGTGGGGTTGTTTTTTGCAAGTTTTGATTATAATAGAACCAAAACTAAATCAAAATAAAAATCTTATACCACTGAAATGTAATAACTGTCAGAAAATTACCAATTTAAACCTAAAAATAAGCCTGCAATCTCAAAAGCAGCTGCAAGATCCATGCTACTCTCAGTTCACCAGTTTAGAATAAAATAAGATAAATAAATGGTGGGCAGCACAGTGGTTAGCACTGCTGCCTCACAGCACCAGAGATCTGGGTTCAATTCCTGCCTCAGGCGACTCTCTGTGTGGAGTTTGCACATTCTCCCCATGTCTGCGTGGGTTTCCTCCCACAATTAAAAAATGTGCAGGTTAGGTGAATTGCCTATAGTGTTAGGTGAAGGGGTAAATGTAGGGGAATGGGGCTGGGTCGGTGTGGACTTGTTGGGCCGAAGGGCCTGTTTCCACACTGTAAGTAATCTAATAAACAATTTTTTAAAAAAAACCTACCTCTGAGACAAACTTTTAGCTAAGCCCTGCCACTACCAGTTTCAGTATGTTCTAGTTTGGCAAAGTATGTTCTTTTGTTCAAATGACTGGGATATGAATATATGAAGTATGGTTAGCAAGTTGATGGCACCAAAATTGGAGATGTAGTGGACAGCAAAGAAGCTTACCTCAGAGTACAACAGGATCTTGATCAGATGGGCCAATGGGTTGAGGAGTGGCAGATGGAGTCTTATTTAGATAAATGCAAGGTGCTGCATTTTGGAAAAACAAATCAGAGCAGGACTTATACACTTAATGGTAAGGTCCTGGGGAGTGTTGCTGAACAAAGAAACCTTGGAGAGCAGGTTCAAAGCTCCTTGAAAGTGGAGTCACAGGTAGATAGGATAGTGAAGAAAGCATTTGATATGCTTTCCTTTAAAGGTGAGAGTATTGAGTATAGGCATTGGGAGGTTATGTTGGTGCTGTACAGGGCATTGGTTAGGCCACTTTTGGAATATTGCGTGCAATTCTGGTCTCCTTCCTATTGTGAAACTTGAAAGAGTTCAGAAAAGATTTACAAGGATGTTGCCAGGGTTGGAGGATTTGAGCTACAGAGAGAGGCTGAACAGGCTGGGGTTGTTTTCCCTGGAGCGTCGGAGGCTGAAAGGTGAACTTCTAGGATAAATAAACAAGGTTTTTTTTCCCTGCGGTGTGGGAGTCCAGAACTAGGGCATAGATTTAGGGTGAGAGGGGAAAGATATAAAAGGGACCTTAGGGGCAACATTTTCATGCAGAGGGTGATACATGTATGGAATGAGCTGCCAGAGGAAGTGGTACAATTACAGCATTGAAAAGACCTCTGGATAGATATTTGAATAGAAAGGGTTTAGAGGGTTATGGGCCAAGTGCTGACAAATGGGACTGGATTAGCTTGGGATATCGGGTCGGCTTGGTCAAGGTGGATCAAAGGGTCTGTTTCCATGCTGTACATCTCTATGACGCAGTCTAGATGTGATGCAGCAAATAGGGAAAAAAAACCCAAGAGTATACCAACAAGATGAGATTTTACAAAGACAACAAAAGTGCAAAATTCAGAGCTCTGTGTATGGATGCAGTTAGTAATCATAGCAAATAAACAAATTGATAGCACACATTGAAATATAGAGGAACCTTGATTATCTGAATATCAATTATCCGAATATCGGATTATTTGAAGATCTCAAAGTTCCTGATAGAAACATTACATCAAAGAAGTGTTTCCAACACTAAATGAATCTTTTGTTTAAGTGATTATGTGTGCATGCATGTATGTGTGTGTGTATGTGCAAGTATACTTGTGTGTGCGTGTGTGTGTATGTGCAAGTGTACTTGTGTGCGTGCGTGTGTATGTGCAAGTGTACTTGTGTGTGTGCGTATGTGTGTGTGTGTGCGTGTGTGTGCGTGTATGTGCATGTGTACTTGCATGTGTATATGTGCATGTGTACTTGCGTGTGTGTGTGCGTGTGTGTGCATGTGTGTTGTGCATGTGTGCTTGTGTGTTTGCATGCGTGCGTGTGTATATGTGCATGCACGACATTTGGAGACTCACCTCCACCCCCCACCCCCAAAGGTAGCAGCAGTCTCACTGTTGGTGACCAGTCTGCACCTACCTCCCCGCTTCCCCCACCACCACCAGGGATGGGGAGGGAAACGGCTGGTTCGGACTGGGGGCAGGGGTATGGACAGAGTAGGGGGCAGATGGGGGGGTGGTGTTGGACTGGGTTGGGGAGCAGACATCGGGGGTGTTGCAGATGTGGGCACGGAGTAGGGGACAGATGTGGGGCAGTGGCAGGCGGGGGGGCAGTGCTGGACAGGGTGGGTGGAGGGACGGGGTTCACGCCCAGAGTGACTCTGCCTAGTCTCCTGAACATGGAACGGACTTAACAGAAAACTCTGAGCCCCAGAGGAGAGGCATTGAATCAATTAACTGAACAATCAATTATCCGAACAAAATAGTGCCCACCCATCTCGTTCGGATAATCAAGGTGCCTCTGTAAATAGGCGTGATCTGATAGTCAATATGGAGACATGGCTTCAGGATGATAAAGATTGGGACTTGCATATTGAAGGGTATATGACATTCATGAAAAAGTGAAAATGAAGAGGTGATATAATTAATCAGGATAGCGTTGGTGTAAAACCATGTTTCGGGAAATCAAGACGTAGAATTGGTTTGGTTGAAGACGCGGAATACTAGGGGAAAGAAATCACTACTGGGATTGGTTAACAGCCTCCTGACAATAACCAGAATATGGGACAAAGCATTGAACAAGAAATATTGCTTGTTGTGACAAAGGGATGGCAAAATTGTGGGTGATATTAACTTACATATAAAGTAAAAAAGATGAGAGGAGAAATTCATAGAAATTCTGTATGTATAACAAACTTTGTTTTAATCAGCACCTTCAATAAACCTACAAAAATCATATGCCACATGCACTGAGAGATTTACTGAATTTTGATGTTCAATTTTTAAAAATTTATTTACCTCACTATAAATAAACGTGTTCAATCGAATGGCCACATGAAATATCAACAGTTGATTCAATTTCTCCTCAAATACCGCGATCTCTATAGGGTCCAAGTAGTCAGTTGAGGGTGCGAGTAAGAAGGCTCCCTGCTGCTATGTTTTATTTAAATCATTATTTAAGTGATTCATGCTGTAAACAAAATAGTGATGTGTATACTCCTTGCAGTACTTTTCTGTAAACAAGTGTTTTAAACCAGAAAAAAGCAACTGTGTGGGAACACCTAGTGCATTATACAGCGCATTCATGTGGGCACACCTAGACCACTGTGTGCAGTTTTGGTCGTCTTATTTAAGGAAGGATGTAAATCCATTGGAGGTAGTTCAGGGGAGGTTTACTTTATTGATTGACAGGAGAGGTTGGACAGATTGGGCTCATTTCCACTGGACTTGAAGTCTTGACAAAGTGGTCTTGGAAAAGATATTTCCTATTTTTTAACGAGATGAAAATTCATGGTCACCTTTTCTGAGCAAAGGCAGAGAATATTTTTCTCTCGGATGGTTGTGCAGGTTTGGAATGTGTGACCTCAGAAGATGATGGACATGGGGTCATAAAATTATTTTAAGACTGGGGTGGATCATTTCTTGCTAGGCAGGAGAAACAAGAGTTATGAGGAGTAGACGGTAATTTGAAATTTGAAACACAAAATGATCAGTCATGATCTTCTGGCTCCTTTTCTGAGCTCGAAACAGTGGGAATGAAGCAGAAATACTGTAAATGGGAATGTCTTTTTTAAAATTCATTCGTGGGACACAGACAACACTGCCTGTCCTTAGTTGCCCTCGAGAATGTGGTTGTGAGCTGCCTTCTTGAACCGTTGCAGTCCAATTGCTGTGGCTTGACCCACAATTCCCTTAGGGAGGGATTGGCAAGATTTTGATCCAGCCTTCCTTAATTTAGCAATGAAAACAAAAACACATCCAAATGGGCAGCACAGTGGTTAGCACTACTGCCTCACAGCGCCAGAAACCCAGGTTCATTTCCCGCCTCAGGCGACTGACTGTGTGGAGTTTGCACATTCTCCCCGTGTCTGCGTGGGTTTCCTCCGGGTGCTCCGGTTTCCTCCCACAGTCCAAAATGTGCTGGTTAGGTGAATTGGCCATGTTAAATGTTAGGGGCAGGGGTAAATGTAGGGGAATGGGTCTGGGTGGGTTGTGCTTCGGTGGGTCGGTGTGGACTTGCTGGGCAGAAGGGCCTGTTTCCACACTGTAAGTACTCTAATCAAATCATTGACATCAATTTTGATGAGTTAAATTTGACCCTCCGGCTCAGAGGACTCCAGATGAAATGAGCTGCCTGAGGTGATCAGATTCTCTCACAGAACAACAGTGAAGCTCCAGTGATTTGAATTTCGGCTGAGATTTGGTTCTTCATTTAGAGAATCCAAAGTTAATTCCCATTTACAATGAGCTAATTACGTGCATGTACCTACATTTTAAAGCATTGATAAAATTACAGAAAGTACATGGTGTTCCCCTACAATTATCCATCCTACCATACAGGCTAACAACTGAATTTCTGCACTACATAACTGTATCATTTTAGAAATAATTTAATGTAGAGAGCAATTCATGATTCAAAGTGTTACTGTCTTGGTGCATTGGTTTCCCACAACAATTTGGATTCATAAGACTATAACTTCATCCTTCCAAAAGTCCCTTATACAAGGTATTGAACCAACAAAAACATAAAATCAAATGATCAGTTTTAGGTTTGAGCAGGTTTACATCAGTATCATTGCAGCACACTATCCAAAATGTTTAACATCAGTTGCCTCACTTGAACCATTTCGATCTAATTCCAAGTCAGATTAGGACGATTTCTAAAGTATAGGTACTTTAATAAGCATTTATAAGTATACCACATTTATAAGTATCTCACATTTATAAGTATATCACAGTATCCCTTTCTTCAAACTCAATGATTGACAAGTAAGCTTTGTGAACAGAAATTATCAATTATACTTGCACAAATTCACCACCCTCGAAAGTTCCTTCTAATTTGACTAACTACAAATGGTCTGGCTGTACTTCACAAGAATGACTGTGCAAATTATTAAATCACTTCAGGTGGGTGTCTTAACATTCACTCTATTCAAGAAAATAATAGTTTGCACTTGTATAGCAGCTTTAATGGATGCAGGTTTGCTCGCTGAGCTGAAAGGTTCATTTCCAGATGTTTCGTTACCTTACTAGGTAACTCATGAGGCGCACTGAAGATGTTACCTAGTAAGGTAACGAAACGTCTGGAAATGAACCTTTCAGCTCAGCGAGCAAACCTACATCCAAAAACTCAACCTGAGCTACAAATCTTCTCAAAACTTACTAAGCAGCTTTGATAGCAAAACATCCAAAGATGTTTAATAAGGAATTTAATCAGACCAGATTTGTTACCACACCGAAAAAGGAAATATTACAAGTGACTGAAATTTTTGCTAAAAAGGTAGTTTTAAAAGACTGCAATAAAGAAGAAAGCATGATTCCACTTATGAAAGGAATTTCAGAGCGTAGGCTGGTTGCACAGTCACCAACGGTGAAGCAAAGAATGTCTTGGATTATTAAGGGATGGGCGTCAGATGAATGCAGAGTTCTTGGAGGAGTCCAGAGGTGGAGGTTAGAAACAGGAAGGAGAAAGGCCCTGGAATTGTACATCTCACCTTGTTCCAACCCTCCCCTCAAAGAAACAAATCTGACACATGCCCTAGCTGCATTTCAAGTTTCTCACCAAAAGTATTTTCACTGTTTCCTTCCCTTAGTCAGTACGCAGAGTGACTTTTCATCTTCAATGGAAGTTTAGGCTACAGTGGAAAGCACTCCAGGATTTTTTAAATTAAAATAATATAAAAATGCAAGTTGGTGTTGTTGCTGAGTAGCACCCGAATGTTCCATAATGCTTCATGGAGCAGCTGGACTAATGTGATGGATTCAGACCTAGTAGTGAAGAGGTTGGTGAAAGTTGGAGCCAATGATTTCATTATTGCTAACAATTAGTTAATCCAAGCTTTGACACAGCCAGGTCTGAGTACCAGACAGGAGAATTTCCACACAATCGTTTTATTTTCAAAAGCCAAGTGTATTTTGCTTTTTGTTGAATTTTACAAAAGGCTGTGACAGATTTGCCCCTTATTGTTATTCCCTGCTTAGAGGTGGGAATAGTAAATGATCAATAAAATGTAAAGCTGCAAACTGCCCAGTGAAAAAAAAATCTAGTCATGAAAAAACTACAGTTGATGTTAAAATCAACAAAGAGAATGATTTAGAATGTTGGCATATGTTGTACAGCCCAGCTATGGGACACAGAGGAGAGTAAAGTGCAAACCTTCAATAGGGAAGAGGAAAACAAAAGAAAACGGAGCAGGGCTAGGTCATTTGTCCCCTCAGACCTGCTCCACCACTCAGTAAGAACACAGCTAATCTGAATTTAGCCTCAACCTTCTCGCCTGATTCTGATAACCCTGCACTCCCCTGCAGATTGAAAAGCTGTCAATCTCAACCTGGAATAAATTTAAAGACCCAGCCTCCACAGGTATCTGAACAGGGAACTCCAAAGATTTGCGTTCCTCAGAGGATTTCCTCTATCTTAAATGGCAACCCCTTCTTCTGAAGCTGTTACCTCAGGAACATCTTCTTCACAAGTAGCCTGCCAAACGATTCAGAATTATGGACATTTCAAAAGATGTCATTATTCTTTTAAATTCCAGTTAGTCGAGAGTCAACCTAGTGAACTGTATGTAGTACTCTAGAGACAGTTTCATGAATGCTCAGTACAATTGTAGCAAGACTTTGCTATTTTTGTACATCAGCAGGTCAGACAGCATCCAAGGAACAGGAAATTTGACGTTTCGGGCCAGAGACCTTCATCAAGAATGAGGAGAGGGTGCCAGGCAGGCACCCTCTCCTCATTCCTGATGAAGGGCTCCGGCCCACAACGTCGAATTTCCTGTTCCTTGGATGCTGCCTGACCTGCTGTGCTTTAACCAGCAACACATTTTCAGCTCTGATCTCCAGCATCTGCAGACCTCACTTTTTACTTTTGTACATCATCCACTTTGCACTACAAACATTTGAATTGCCTTTTTAAATACTTGCTGTATATTTCTATTTATAAACCCAATTACATCCCCAATGACCTCTAAAGTATTTGTCAAACATGATTTGTCTTTCATAAAACCACGTGAGACTCTGGTTTGATTGTGTGATAATTTTCCAAGTGCCCTGTAGCTACTTCCTTAATAATAGATTCCAACATTTATCCAAAGACAGATGCTAAGCTAACTGACCTTCCATTTCCCATTTTCTGTATTCCTCTTTTATTAAACAGGAGCAGTGCATTTGTAGTTTTTGTATCTACTGGGATCTTTCCATAATCTAGGGAATTTTGGAGAATTAGTCAGTGCACCTTCTACCACTACAGCCATTTCGTTAAGACTATCTTGCAGGCTATTCCATCCATAGGACTTGTCAATTTTAAAACTTATTATTTTGCCTTGTACTTTTTCTGTCGTGAAAATAATGGTTGTAAGTTCCATCCTCTCTTTTACCTGATTTTATGTTATTGTGATGCTTTCAGTGTCTTCTGAAATGAAGATAAAATATATTCGTTCAAAGGCAATTTCTTTGATTCCTATTATCAGTGTCAGTCTCTAAGGGGCCAATGGTTACTCACAGACACTGTGTGACTTTTGCTTTTTTTAGTTTACTCTCAAGCCATTTTTTTCATTTATTTTATCCTTCCCAAAAGATCCTTTACTGCAGGACTATGAATTAATCCTGTCCCGTTACAGATTAGCAGATCTAAAACAGCCTATTTCCTGATTGGTTCCACAACTTTTAGATTACTTACTGTGTGGAAACAGGCCCTTCGGCCCAACAAGTCCACACCGACCCGCCGAAGCGCAACCCACCCATACCCCTACATTTACCCCTTACCTAACACTACGGGCAATTTAGTATGGCCAATTCACCTGACCCGCACATCTTTGTGACCGTGGGAGGAAACCGGAGCACCCGGAGGAAACCCATGCAGACACGGGGAGAACGTGCAAACTCCACAAAATCAGTCGCCTGAGCTGGGAAGAACTTGTTGGAAGAAACTGTCCCAAACACAGAGGAACTTCGATTATCCGAATACCAATCATCCAAAAATCGGATTATCCCGATAGAAACATTACATCAAAGACGTGTTTCCAACAGTGATTGTGTCTTTTGTTTCCAGTGATTAAACAGGCACCATCTCCAAATGACTGACCTCCCACTTCTCTCTCTCTCTCCCCAGACTTTCCCTGGAGTTCTACACAGGGGTGTACCCTAAACCCCCCACCCCGGGATAATCTCTCCAACATGGTCCTATACAGGGCAAAGATGGAACCTGTCAGAAAGGTGTGTGTGTGTGTGTACGCGCGCGCGGGCTATTTGGAGACTTACCCCACAAAGGCAACTGCAGCAGCAGCGGTCTTGTTGTTGGTGTACAGTACAGCTGCTCTGAACGGGGGTGAGTGGTGCACAGACGGGGGCAGTGTTGGACAGGGTTGGGGGCGGGCGGGGGCAGTGTTGGACGGGGTAGGGGCGGGAGTGCGGGGGCAGTGTTGGGCGGGGTAGGGGCAGGAGGGCGGGGGCGGTGTAGGCCGGGGTAGGGGCGGGAACGGTGTTGGACGGGGTGGGGGTGGGAGGGCGGAGCAGTGTTGGACGGGGTGGGGTGGGAGGGCGGGGACAGTGTTGGATGGGGCGGGGCGGTTATGGACGGGGAGGGGGCGGGAGGGTGGGACGGTGTTGGATGGGGTGGACGCGAGAGGGCGGGGTGGTATTGGACGGGGTGGGGGCGGGAGGGCGGGGCAGTGTTGGACGGGGTGGGGGCGGGAGTGGTGTTGGACGGGGTGGAGGCGAGAGGGCGGGGCGGTGTTGGACGGGGTGGGGGCGAGAGGGCGGGGCAGTGTTGGACGGGGTGGGGGCGGGAGGGCGGGGCGGTGTTGGACGGGGAGGGGGCGGTGGCGGGAGGGCAGGGGCGGTGTTGGACAGGGTGGGGAGGCGGGGCGGTGTTCGACGGGGTGGGGGCGGGAGAGCAGGGGCGGTGTTGGATGGGTAGGGGGTGGGTGTGTGGGGGCGGTGTGGGCGGGGATAGGTGGGCGGGAGCAGTGTGGGGGGGTGGGGGTGGGTGGGTGGGGGCGGTGGGGGCGGGAGTAGGGGGTGGGTGAGTGGGGGCGGTGTGGGCGGGAGTAGGGGGTGGGTGGGCGGGGGCTGTGTGGGCTGGGGTAAGGGGTGGGTGGGCAGGGGAGGTTTTGGCGGGGTAGAGGGTGCGTGGGCGGGGGCGGTGTTGCCGCTGGGTGGGCGGGGCCGGGTTGGGAGTGGGACGGGGCGGGTGGGCGGGGGCCGGGTTGGGAGTGGGTTGGGGGCGGGTGGGAGTGGGTCGGGGGCAGGTTGGCGGGGGCCGGGTTGGGAGTGGGTCGGGAGTGGGTCGGGGGTGGGTGGGCGGGGGCCGGGTTGGGAGTGGGTCGGGGGTGGGTGGGCGGGGGCCGGGTTGGGAGTGGGGCGGGGGCAGGGGCGGGTGGGCGGGAGCCGGGTTGGAAGTGGGTTGGGGGCAAGTTCGTTGGGGGCGAGTGGGCAGGGGCCGGGGCCGGGTTGGGAGTGGGTTGGGAGTGGGTTGGGAGTGGGTTGGGGGTGGGTGGGCGGGGGGGGGTTGGGAGTGGGTTGAGTGTGTGAGGGTGGGGCCGGGTTGGGAGTGGTTGGGCGGGGACGGATTGGGAGTGGGTTGGGGGTGGGTGGGCGGGACCGGGTAGGGAGTGGGTTGGGGGTGGGTGGGCGGGGGCGGTTTTGGAGTGGGTTGGGGGTGTGTGGGCGGGAGGGGGTTTTGGAGTGGAGTGGGTTGGGTATGGGTGGGCGGGGGCGGTTTTGGAGTGGATTGCAGTTGGGTGGGCGGGGGCGGTTTTGGAGTGGGTTGGGGGCGGTGTTGGACAGGGTTGGGTGTGGGTGGGCGGGGGCGGTGTTGGACGGGGTTGGGGGGTGGGTGGGCGGGGGCAGTGTTAGATTAGATTACTTACAGTATGGAAACAGGCCCTTCGGCCCCACTAGTCCATACCGACCCGCCGAAGCGCAACCCACACAGACTGGGTAGTTTAACATGGTCAATTCAACTGACCTGCACATCTTTGGACTGTGGGAGGAAACTGGAGCACCCGGAGGAAACCCACGCAGACACGGGGAGAATGTGCAAACTCCACACAGTCAGTCGCCTGAGGCGGGAATTGAAACCGGGTCCCTGGCGCTGTGAGGCAGCAGTGCTAACCACAGGGGGTTGGGGGTGGGTCGCTGGGTGGTGGCGGGGTCCGTGTTGGGGGTGGGCGGTGGCGGGGGCTGTGTTGGGGGTGGGCGGTGTTGAGGGTGGGTGGGCGGTGGCAGGGGTGGTGTTGAGGGTGAGTGGGCGGGAGCTGTTTTGGAGGGGGTTGGGGTTGGATGGGCGGGGTTGGTTTGGGCAGGCAGGGCAATGTCGGGCGGGGGCGGTGGCGGGCGGGCAGGGTTGGTGCGGGCAGGCAGGGGTTTGGGCGGGCGGATGGGGGCAGTGTTGGGCGGGTGGGCGGGGGCGGTTTTGGAGTGATTTGGGGGCGGTGTTGGACGGGGTTGGGGGGCGGGTGGGTGGGGGCAGTGTTGGACGGGGTTGGGGTGGGCGGGTCGGGGCAGTGTCGGGCAGGGTTGGGGCGGACGGGGGCAGTGTCTGGTGGGCGGGGCAGTGTCAGGCGGGGTTGGGGCGGGTGGGCGGGGGCAGTGTCGGACGGGGGCAGTGTCGGGCGTGGTTGGGGCGGGCGGGGGCAGTGTCGGGCAGGGTTAGGGGGGCAGACGGGGGCAGCGTTGGGCGGGGTTGGGGCGGGCGGGCAGGGGCAGTGTCGGACGGGGGCAGTGTCGGGCGAGGTTGGGGCGGGCGGGCAGGGGCAGTGTTGGCCGGGGGGCGGTGTTGAATGGGGTTGGGGCGGGCGGGGGCGGGGTTTACTGAACAGGGAGCAGACTTTAAAAACTCAAAGCCCTAGAGGAAAGGCACTTAATTGATTAACCGAATAATCGATTATCCGATCGAAATAGTGCCCGCCCATCTTGTTCGGTTAATCGAGGTTCCCCTGTATACACTGTGGCCACTTATGCAATAGGAATTGTCCAATTGATCAAAATGGTCCCCTGCTATTTTTCGATTCATACTTGGTGCTAAAATGCAGCTACTCTTAGGCAGCCTGTAGATTTTTCTGAACCATAATGACTTCTCTTATTTATTTCTCATCTTCAGCCAGACCGATTCAAAAATTTGATCTTCCATACAAAAATTATTCCTTACTACATTAATGATCTAATCCTTTATTAACAGAGCCAGCTCACTCATGTTAACTTTCTGTTCTACCTCATGAAATGTCAAGCATCCCTAAGTATTCTTTTATATAGTCATTCAGCATGGGAATAGATACTGTCAACCAACTCGTCTGTGCCGAACAAGTTACCCAAACCAAACTCGTCCCACTTATCTGCATTTGCCCCAAATCCCTCTAAACTTTTCCCAAACTGTCCAAACATCTTTTAAATATTGTAACTATACCTGCATCCACCACTTTCTCTGGCGGTTCATTCCACACGAGCTATCTATGTGAAAATATTGTCCTCCAGTCCCTTTAAAATATCCCAACCTTCACGAGACTAAGAGATTCATGCAGGTTTGCTCCAAGAAATGCTGAATTAAATCTGAGCTCAAATTGATTAAATTTCCAAAACATAGTTTCCTCTAGTCTGAATCTTTCTTAACATTATACCAAGGAAGCCAGAACCCCATTGTTCAAATTACATTTTGATATTATGTTGGTGAGACTGCCATCAGATGGTCAAAATTAGCAACAACATATTAAACAAGGATACCCAAATTATGAAGAAAGCAACTCCAAGGAAGCTTTTAATAACTCATTATTATTTACTCGACAGTGCTCCTGAATATTTGCAGAATATTTCTCAGATTTCTTCGGTATATTGTTCGATTTTGTTATTCCCCAGCCCAAATTTAAAAATTGTGTCAGACTTCAGCTATTTATGAACAGCTTCCTCCATTGTTGCTTGGGCTTTTCACCCAAGTTTCGATGCTCACTTTAACAGTTCAGCTTTTATCCCAGGTTCGTGACTTAGAGCGAGGCTGTGGTCTCACACGTCTGCTTCCTGCTGTGGTTAGCTACAGTCTGTATTTGTACATTCATCCAGAATATCAGGCGATCTTGTGGCACAGTGAGCTGTAGCTGACTCAGAAGCTCTGCGTTCAGGCCTCACTCCAAGAGCCTAAGGAAGGCCCATTCATAACATGGCCAAACAGGTTGGATTTCACCGTATGAATCCTTCTAATATGTACCAGTGATGGGTAATATGAGGAGAGATTCCTGGTTGGGAAGAAATTGGAACCTCTACCATCTATATACACAACTATAGCATGCAACATGCATGTCAAAGTGAATACAGATTTTGTGAGGGAATGGTTGGCTCAATTAGCTGGATGGCTGGTATGGATAACATTGGCACTCTCAGTGTGGTGCTCGACCCCTTTTCTAAGTAAGGGACAGATTCTAAGCATGCATCCTAGTCTTCCTGTGTTAGAGCTCATAGCACTGGGCTTGGATCTGCTTTTAGGCAGAGAACTCTAGAAGATCTGGAATATTTTGGAACACTATAAGGAACATTCATTGATATTAACAAATTCAAAAAGCTTTGAAGCAGTACACATTAATTTTCTTTAACAAAATGGTAGGGAATGATTTCACTCTTACTGAAGTCCATATAGATTACATCTACTGCTCACCTTCATCAATCCTCTTTGCCATTTCCTCAAAAAACTTAATCAGTTAATGGTTGTAATTGTACCAGTCTCCACCACTTCCTCTGACAGCTCATTGCATAAGCACCCTCTGCCTGAAAAGGTTGCCCCTTAGGTCCCTTTTATAACTTGCCCCTCTCACCTTAAACTTATGCCTTCTCAATTTGGACTCCCCCACCCCGGGAAAAAGAACTTGCCTATTTACCCTATCCATGCCCCTCATGACTTTATAAACCTCTATAAGGTCGCCCCTCAGCTTCTCATGAACGAGTTTTTTGAACAAGTAACAAAGAAGATTTATGAAGGCAGAGCAGTAGATGTGATCTATATGGACTTCAGTAAGGTGTTCAACAAGATTTCTCATGGGAGACTGGTTAGCAAGGTTAGATCTCATGGAATACAGGAGAACTAGCCATTTGGATACAGAACTGGCTCGAAGGCAGAAGACAGACAGTGGTGGTGGAGGGTTGCTTTTCAGACTGGAGGCCTGTGACCAGTGGTGTGCCTCAAGGAATAGTGTGGGTACACTGCTGTTCATTTTTAATATAAATGATTTGGATGTGAACATAGGAGTTATAGTTAGTACGTTTGTAGATGACATAAATTGGAGGTGTGGGGAGATCCAAGATGGCGGCGACTCAGCAAGTCTGAGTTTACAGTGCTCTTCCCAAAACCTGGGTAAAGTGAGTTACTCACCCCCACCACACTTACCAAACCACCCAAAAACATTTTCTAACCTTAATTAGCTGCTTACTATTATATTTAAGCAGTTTAATATTAAGTGGATAATGAGTAAACCAAAGGGATCCCGCAGCTCTCAGAAAACAAAGACCCCTCCCCCACCCTCCTCTCCTCCTCCGGCTGCAGCTGATGTAAAAACAGGCCTTGAAGAGATGATTGCCAGGCTGGAAACGACACTCGTCAATTTCATTGTAGAATCCAGACAGAGATGGAATGCATTCGAAGAAAAGTTACAAAAGCACAGCCAGGCTATTGAGGAATTGCAGGGCCGAGTGGAGGGGGCGGAGCTAAAGGCCACGACCTCCGAGGCTGCAGCACAAACAGCTGCAGAACAGGTGCGAGCTCTGGAGCAGAGAGTCCGGGCCTTTGAAATCTACATGGATGACCTGGATAATAGAAATCGGAGAAAGAATATCCGTCTTCTGGGCCTCCCTGAACAAGAAGAGAAGGGACAGTTAGCAGTATTTCTGGAGCGATGGCTGCCCCAGCTTTTAAACCTGGGGGCTGAAACTGACCGGGTAAGGGTGGAGTGGGCCTACCGGGTCGCAGCACGCGGATCTGGCCCAAACCAGCGCCCACACCCGGTCCTGTTCCGGCTGCAGAGTTATAGGGAGAGGCAGATACTCCTGGACGCCTCCAGAAAGCTTGGAAAGGATCCTAAAGCTATGATTCATGAAGGATCCAAGATTATGTTATTTCAGGACTTCTCCCCGGCTTTGGCACGAAGGAGGAAGGCGTTTGATGAGGTGAAGAAATGTTTAAGGAACTTAAATATTCAATACACCTTACGCTACCCAGCGACGTTATGCTTTAACCACGAAGGATCCGAGTATAATTTTAGATCACCAGAAGAGGCTAAGGAACTTTTAGACTCGTTTAAATAAATCGTAAGAGACAATTTATGTTGGCTTGCCTCTTCCACACTCCGTGGGGAGAAATGGATACTTTACTCTACTTTACTTTTGCTTCTGGGAGCAGGGTTGTCTTCCCTTGCTATTTTATGTTATTATACTTAACTGTAATTTGTTGGAGTTGTAATTTTATAGTTATGTGTGTTTGTACGTGGCATTGATGCTATCAGATATACTCAGGTATGGGTGGGGAGGGGTGGGGGTGGGGCGCTCACTGTTAACTCTAGCTTGGTATTATATCTAAATCCTATTAAGGAGCGCCCGGGTCAAGGGTGGGACACTGTTTGGGAGAGGATATGGTGGACCTTTAGAAAGGAAGTAAGGCCCCCTGAGAACAAGGGGGAGGATCTCCATTCAAACATGTTTTTTTTTGTTCTTATTGTTTGGAAATAGTTTCCTTTTTATTATACTGTTATGAGTGTATTAGAGAACATTTTCTCTTGTTTGAAGGATGTAAGTGACTCAACTATACACTCTGGATAATTGTGGATTAGATTAGTAGTTAACTGAGTTTCATTGTTTTTCTTTCTTCTTTAGTATCATTCCTTTGAATTTTGATGATTATATATTTAAGATCTATTTTTATATTAATGTTTGTGCTTGAAAGTTCTGTTTATTTTTGTAAATCTGTCAAAATATTAAATTTCTAATAAAAATATCTTTAAAAAAAAAATTGGAGGTGTAGCGGACAGCGAAGAAGGTTACCTCGGATCTTGATCAGATGAGCCAATGAGCTGAGAAGTGGCAGATGGAATTTAATTTAGATAAATACGAGGTGCTGCATTTTGAAAAAGCAAATCAGCAGGACTTATACACTTAATGGTAAGATCCTGAGAACTGCTGCTGAACAAAGAGACCTTGGAGTGCAGGTTGATAGTTCCTTGAAAGTAGAGTTGCAGATAGATAGGATAGTGAAGAAGGCATTTGGTATGCAATCCTTTATTGGTCAGAGCATTGAGTACAGGAGTTGGAAGGTCATGTTGGAGCTGTACAGGACATTGGTTAGGCCACTGTTGGAATATTGCATGCAATTCTAGTCTCCCTCCTACTGGAAGGATGTTGTGAAACTTGAAAGGGTTCAGAGAAGATTTACAAAGATGTTGCCAGGGTTGGAGGATTTGAACTACAGGGAGAGGCTGAACAGGCTGGGGCTGTTTTCCATGGAGCAGCGGAGGCTGAGGGGTGACCTTATAGAGGTTTATAAAATTATGAGGGACACAGATAGGATAAATAGACAAGGTCTTTTCCCTGGGGTGGGGGAGTCCAGAACTAGAGGGCATAGGTTTAGGGTGAGAGGGGAAAGATATAAAAGGGACCTACGAAGCAACAGAGGCTGGTGCGTGTATGGAATGAGCTGTCAGAGGAAGTGGTGAAGGCTGGTACAATTACAACATTTAAAAGCCATCTGGATGGGTATATGAATGGGAAGGATTTAGAGGGACATGGGCCAAGTGTTGGCAAATGGGGCTAGATTATGTTGGGATATCTGGTCGGCATGGACGAGGTGGACCAAAGGATCTGTTTCCATGTTGTACATCTCTATGAATCTATGACTCTCCCTATAGCTCAAATCCTCCAATTCTGGCAACATTCTTGTAAATCTTTTCTGAACCTTTTCAAGTTTCACAACATCCTTCCTACAGCAGGGAGACCAGAACTGTACGCAATATTCCAAAATGGGAAGATATAGTATATTGGAAAGGAAAGGAAAACTCTTCAATCCTGACTGATCTGACTATAAAAGTACAATCTGACTATAAACTGCCCAACAGGCTCCAATTTCATCATATTCAACAAAATTTAAATTTTCAAAATAATCAAAAAAATTCAAATTGCCCAGATCATCACAGAATGAAAACAAGCTCTGCTAAGACTCATAGTAAACTTTCAAAAGACAAACTAGGTAAAAATGCCTGGAAATCAAACAAAAGCTGTGCCAATGCTTTCTAAATGGATGACTGCTCAACAATATATCATTAAAAACTATGGCTTTCCAGATAAAAAGCCTTTGCTCTCACTGCCTATCTCTTGCAACAGTATCAAAGTGTATTAAGATCTTTTCAGTGAATCATTTTCACAGAATATAAATTAAGTTTGAATTTACATTGTGATAATTCATTCTGAACATTAAGTTAAAACCAGCCTAGATTAATGAAATGGAAGTCTCCAGCTGGGTACAAGGATTTTCTGTGGTATATTGGTGTGACTGGTCTTAATGCACTTTGAACATTCATATTTCAGACCATTCAGGAATCCTTTCTTGTAAAATTCAGCTTTGGAACTGGTAGATTCTTAAATTGAAACAGTGGTACATTTATGAGTGTTATTATGCTCTTCATTAAAAAAAAGTGTCTGCTTTAACAATGGGTGGTAAAAAAATAGAAAATTACACAATTTTCATTTTCACCTCTTGTTCCTATGAAGAGATAGCACCAAAGACAGTTTTAAACAATGAAGCATTTGAATATCCCAAAACTCAGACTAATGTTTCATTTTTGGAAACTCTTGGGGAGAAAAGAACAACAGGAAAGCAAGAGCATTAATTATTCTTTGCTATTAAGCTCCGTGAATTTCCCCATTGCTTCTTGTGACTCATGCTGTGATATAACACCATGAGTGCTGGTAGCTGAGGTCATTGTTCATCTGGGAGTCTGGACAATTAGTGCTGGTAGACCATTCCGTGTATGGGGAATGGAAGCACTGAAGCTTTACCTGATTTCTATGAATGTACTTTTCAACATTGATCATGGACTATTTACAAGGTGCAAAAGCTCTAGGTGACTTTCCCTCCCTGGCTAACTTGATTATTCCCATTGGTATAAGTGAACTAACTCAGCACAGATCTCATATCAAACTTATTCTATGTGGCTCAGTTCAATTCGAGGTAAGAAGCTGACATGTTGCTGCAGCAGAGCAGCTCTGCAGGAATGATTATTCTTAATAATTAATGGAATTTCAGTACATAGGTTAATAAAAGTGATGGAGTTTACCACAGTGTTAGTATAACATTGCTTACCAGCCTATTTGGAAAACAATGTCCCTTGAAGAACTGTTCTTCAACAAGACACGCTATTATGAAGATTATTTCAGCAGAAGCATTAAAAATCCACAGAGGCTTGTTAAATCTTACTGATAGAATTAGTGCAATTGATAAAAGAGAACTGAAACACAGGCAGTTAGTGAAATTCAATTTTTAATGTTCTTGGTTTAATTGCTTTATATTAATTAGGAGCCTTGTCATTGAACCCTTTTTCATTACAATGATTTTACTCCTTGGTATTGTCTATTTACAAATCGTATAAAAATTGCAAAGTCTCAGCATTCTTAAATGTGCTGCTTGATAATTTTGCCTAATTCTGTAAAGATAAAAAAAAGGCAGTTTCTGGAATTCATTCAACAGACTATGTACAAGTCTCTAAACCTCTGTGTTACAGTTAATTTTTTTCACTCAAACGACTCCCTGCATTTGAAGGTTGCTTTCTTGCTGCTAGGAAGTGCTATGCTCTCCTTCACTTGTCCTTGTACTTTGCAAACAAACAATGCAAGATTCGGATCGTGGCTTTACTGTCCAGATTTACAATATCTGTGGAGAGCAGGAAAGAGAGGAAGTTTCTCTTAAAATGTGCAATCACAATCATAACGAATATACAAACAAAGAAGATATCCAAGTCTATCACTAAACAATCATACAGCTCTCATTCCAGAACCTTTGCTGGCTTGAAAGTTCACTTCAAGCCTTATTCTTTGTAACGTGATTAAACCTTCCCTGATATTGGACCTAAATTTGTTTTTCACCCATTCTGATTCTCTCCACTCCACCACCAACACCTACCCCATTCACCTCACCCCCATCCCCCACCAACCCCCATCCTCTTATGTCATATAACAAAGTTTCAGAGTTAATTCTGTAAGATCTCCAGTTTGAAAGGGTATGACAGCCTGTAATTTGTGATCTCAGGGGTGAAAGGAAGGATCTGCTCCATAATAAAGAAAAGTTATAACTTCCATGGATCTGATTTTACATTTACATCCCAACAATACACTGAAACTTGCAAGTAATGTGGCTTCAAAAGCAGATCAGAGGCTGGGAAGTCTGTAGTTACATGTCCCCTGTCTCCCAAAAGACTGCCCACCATCCACATGGCACAAGTCACGAGTGTGTTGGAATCCTCTTCACTTGCCTGGATGAGTGTAACACCAACAATATCCAAGGAGATTAGCACCATTCGGCACAAAACAGTTGACATGACTGGCACCCCTTCCATTACCTCAAACATGCACTCCCTCCAGCACTGATGCACAGAGTGCCTACAGTGTGTACTACATACGGGATGCACTCAACAAGGTTCCTTAATATCTAAATGGTAATTAAACGACACTGAGATAATGGGGCTGAGGTAGTATTTCTTCTTAGACCATAAAAAATAGGAAGAGAAGCAGGCTGTCCCGCCCCTCAATCCATGACCCTTGATTCCCAGACTGATTAAGAATCTACCTGTCTCAGCCTTAAATACACATAAGGACTCTATCCCCACAGCTCTCTGTGGCAAGGAATTCCAAAGACTCTGAACCACCTGAGAGAAGAAATCCTCCTCATCGCAATCTTAAACAGGCATCCTTTCAATGTGAAACTATACCCTCTGCTTCTGGAGGGTGCTTTTCCTTAGTGTTTTCAGCAAGTCATCAATAATTTCAACAAATATCCATCCTTCTCTGCAATTTCCGAATATCCATCCTTCTCTGTAACTCACAAACACGGCACACAGATGTAAAATAAAACACAAAGTTCCATATATTACTCAATTGCAGATTTATTTGGTTTTTCCCTTTATTCTGGCCTTACTGATGACTGCTCCGAGAGGGAGCTATTTTATCACACCTTTAGCTAGCTTCATGTGTTTACAGCTGGCTTTGAGTTGTTTTTTTTTAAAAAAGCTAGCAGTTTGTTTTGCTTGTCCCGTTTGTTGTCACTCTGGGTGAACACCTGGTTGCCTCATGTGGCACTACTCCAATGTTCAGTTTTAAATATCTTTGCATGGAATTGAGGGATTATCAGAGAGCTTCATCTGAGTTTTGTTCATTATTTCATCACCTTCCCATGTGTTCACACTCCTCTTTAAAACAGCAGTGATCAGTGACACCAACCAAGTGGACTTTAGGATAAAGAGAAGGAAGGATGACAACATTGGATGTTCCAGTATTTGCAAGATTAATATTCACTCTATCTTTCAGTTTGCATCAAATCTTTGTGCAGATACATACTATCAAAACCACCTGTCTAATAATAGTGTCTGAATTATTTTAGAATGTGCAGTTCATCTAATTTTTAAATAAATTTTACGCAGTTAAAATTAATGTACAGGTCGTTCTGCTATAACGCGATAGTTATAAAAATCGCACCAACGAAAACAGCTATAGAAAACTGCCCTATGGAAAAATGGCTATAGAAAACCACTATACCTGTTCAACAAAACATCCTCCACAATTCTTCAATCGTGTTATAACCAATTCATGTTGACGAAAACGTGTTATATCAGAACAACCTATAGCTGAATGCTGGCTTTGGAGTTGGATGATGCTGGACTTGTTACCTATTTTGTTACTGGCAGGCTGCTCTACTGCCATACTCCAAGCCATCCATGACCCCACCCAAACTGGATCATGAACCTCCCATTGCCTAAAGACCCTGCCTCAAAACTCCAACAAAATCTAAATTTGCTGGGCCCTTGATCCTGAGACTGTTCGTTTTGAGAGCGAGTGTACCTGCAAATAGTTACTTAGAGCCTGAGTTACTGAGGGCCTATACTTTCCATATAAAATCATCCCTACAGCTGGTTCATTTTCCTAGAGGTGGGTTCAAGAAAAATCAAATGTCTCATCAATAACTCAACTTCAAGGAAGCGAATCTATATTCTATTCTGGTTGTGGTCTAAATAGCCCAAATCAGATGGATTCCAGTCTCAGCCTCGGCTAAGTCTCATCGCCACAGGAACTTAGCCCAGCTGCACTGTCCGAGAAATAGGCAAAATCACAACAACCTTAATCTTCAAAAGTACAAAAAAAGGACCTTCTTATCTTCCTAAATATTCACTGACCTGCAGGATCAATTGGGTGCTTCAACAGTCCTCTCTCTTTAAGAAGTTCCAGCACAAATGTAACATTGTGAAGCTGTAATTGAAGACAGCATATGTTATAATGGGCTTTATTTTCTGTGCAAAAGATATCAGCGCCTCATTCAGGTACATGAGAAATGAATTTTAGTTAAAAATTTGAATTAAATCTGAAGATGTGCATTAGAATTTTTGTAGAAACTGTAGAGGCTCTTTCTTGTTGTCCCCAATTCCCATCCACATCACCAATAAATTTAATAAAGTATGTTGATGATCGGGGATTAATATAATATGTATTAATAGTAATGTGGAGTGATTAGCTGTGAATCTGTTAATTATCAGGCTTCTTAAAGCTTCACATCACTCCAACCTCAAACAGCGCTGATAAGCTAGTGCAGTCACACATTGAGTTAAATGAGAATCCAGGATTTTGAAATTCACAGATACCTATAAAGTCTAAACTAAGTACTTCATGCATTTATCATACCCAGAGCTTATCTCAACACAACAGCAAGCTGTGCTACAATGCAGTAGGAAACAAATGTGAGATTCATCACATGGAGGTTGTTTACGTGGAGTGCTGAATGCAAAGATAGATCTCCTGTCCAATCCTGCAAGTCAACTGATTGAGTTGACTCAATTGCTCACATTACCCTCATGAGCTTGGGTCCACAAACTCGCAGTGATTGTTTCCTTCCTTTTCAACTATGGAGCTTTGCAAGGCATCATAATAAGTGCTTGAGAAAGCAGAAAAATCAAAAACAAGACATGTATAACAAAGACAATTTTAAACTCACCTTTTCGTTGTAATCTGAAGGATTTAAAAAATATTCGCTCAGGTGAATGAAGTAGCCTTCTAACTGCCCAATTAACAGAATCAGGATCACCCCATTGGAAAACTGGGAAATAAATACAGTAATGAACAGAATCCAATTAGGACAGAGGACCAATTCATCCATTTTCAATTAATATTTAACTATAGTTTAGATGCAACAACGTTTCTCTCCAAGAAAAATAGACACTTTTGAGTCTTTCGTCTATACTAGTTGAAATGCAATATTATTTACAATGTTCTGGTTGTCTCACTGCCAGAAGGAATTGGAGGCTTTGGAGAGGGTACAGAAATGGTTTACTAAGCTGTTGCTTGGTTGGGAGAGTATTAGCTATGAGGAGAGATTGGACCAACTTGGTTTGCTTTCACTTAAAGTCAAAGGATGAGGGGCGATGTGAGAGAAGTTAACAAAATTACGGTCAGCATGGATAGAATGGATTGTCAGTCTTTTCCCAGCATAGAAATGTCAACTATTAGGAAGCATGATTTGGAGATGCTTGGACTGGGGTGTACAAAGTTAAAAATCACACAACACCAGGTTATAGTCCAACAGATTTAATTGGAAGCACACTAGCTTTCGGAGCGTAGCTCCTTCATGCGACTATCACCTGATGAAGGAGCGTCGCTCTGAAAGCTAGTGTGCTCCCAATTAAACCTGTTGGACTATAACTTGGTGTTGTGTGATTTTTAACTTTGTACTAGGAAGCATAGGTGAGAGGTAAAAGGCAGAAGTTTAAAGGAACTGTGAGAGGTGATTTTTCTTTTTACACAGAGAGTACAGCATGGAAATAGACCCTTTAGTCCGCGTCATCTATGCCGACCAGATATCCTAATCTAATATATCTTGGGACATTAGGCAGTCCAGGTGACAGAGGTGTCAGTAGGGGGAGCACTTTGGGGCTAGCAACCCTAAATCCATTAGTTTTAAAATGGCGATGGAAAAGGACATGCCAGATCTAAAAGTTGAAGTTCTAAATTGGAGAAAGGCTAATTTTGATGGTATTAGGCAAGAACTTTCAAAAGCTGATTGGGCACAGATGTTCACAGGTAAAGGGACGGCTGAAAAATGGGAAGCCTTCAGAAATGAGATAACGAGAATCCAAAGACAGTATGTTCCTGTTAGGGTGAAAGGAAAGGCTGGTAGCTAGAGGGAGTGCTGGTTGATGAGAGAAATTGAGGTTTTGGTTAAGAAAAAGAAGGAATCATATGTCAGGAGAGATCGAGAGAATCCTTAGGAGAATATAAAGCCAGTAGGAGTACACTTAAGTGGGAAATCAGGAGGGCAAAAAGGGGCATGAGATAGCATTGGCAAATAGGGTTAAGGAGAATCCAAGGGGTTTTTACCAATACATTAAAGACAAAAGGGTAACAAATGAGAGAATAGAGCCCTTCAAAGATCAGCAAGGTAGCCTATGTGTAGAGCCAAAGGAGATGGTGGAGATACTAAACAAGTATTTTGCATCAGTGTTTACTGTGGAGAAGGACATGGAAGATATAGAATGAACTTAAATAGATGGTGACATCATAAAAAATGTCCATATTACAAAAGAGATGTGTGCTGGATGTCTTGAAACACATAAAAGTGGATAAATCCCCAGGATCTGATCAGGTGTATCCTAGAACTCAGTGGGAAGCTAGGGAAGTGATTGCTGGGCTACATGCTGAGACATTGTATCATTGATAGTTACAGGTGATGTGCTGGAAGACTAGAGGTTGGCTAATGTGGTGCCACTTTTTAAGAAAGGTGGTAAGGACAAGCAAGGGAACTATAGACCGGTGAGTCTGAAGTCGGTGGTGGGCAAGTTGTTGGAGGGAATCCTGAGGGACAGGATTTAAATTTATTTGGAAAGGTAAGGACTGATTAGGGATAGTCAGCATTGCTTTGTATGTGGGAAATCATGTCTCACAAACTTGATTGAGATTTTTGAACAAGTAACAAAGAGGATTGATTAGGGCAGAGCAGTGGACAGCAGTAGACACTCCCAAGGACCTTACCATGAAGTGTAGAAGTCCTGCTAAGATTTGCTTTCCTAAAATGCAGCACCTCACATTTATTTGAATTAAACTCCATCTGCCACTCCTCAGCCCATTGGCCCATCTGATCAAGATCCTGTTGCATTCAAAGGTAACCTTCGCTGTCCACAACTCCTCCAATTTTGGTGTCATCTGCAAAATTACTAACTATACCTCCTATGTTTACATCCAAATCATTTATATAAATGACAAAACGTACTGATCCTTGTGGCACTCCACTGGTCACAGGCCTCCAGTCTGAAATGCAACCCTCCACCACGACCCTCTATCTTCTATCTTTGAGCCAGTTTTGTACCAAATGGCTAGTTCTCCCTGTTTTCCATGAGATCTAACCTTGTTAGCTAGTCTCCCGTGGGGAACCTTGTCGAACGCCTTACTGAAGTCCATATAGATCATGTCTACTGCTCTGGCCTCATCAATCCTCTTTGTTTCTGTGCTGTATATCTTCATGACTCTATGACCCTAATTCTCAACACCAACATTTACTGAGACATTCCTACACAATATAAGTTAAAGTAGTCCTCTCAGCATTTCATCAGAATTCATGGCTTAATTCATTGATTAGAGCTTTATTCTCATGGAATCAGTGTTCCTCTAGGTTACTTTACATAAGTAGGAGATCATGCTCAATGAAGCACAATGATGATGTTCACAAACGAGACTTATAATATGCCTTAGTAATAATTTTCAAGATTCAGAGCTCAAGACCACATTTCCTGTACTTGATGAACTTTTACTGGAACCTGTGGCCCAGAGCAGCACATTCACCCCTGAGTCTGGTAATATAGAATTCCAGTTTCACTCTTGAGATTGTTGCACAAAAGCCAGTATAGTACAGAAGGAGTGCTACATTGTTAGAGATGACAATTTTTGAATGAAACATTAACTGGACTCTTCTTGAGGGGTTATCAAATATCTCAAGGCAATAGTTAAAGGATGACCATCTCCCTCTCCTGGCCAACATTTATCCTTCAAACATAGTCACTAAAAGTTATCTTGTCATCAACACAAAACTGTTTAGGTAGATTACATTATGTAAATTGGTTACTGTGCTTGCCCCTGCAACAGTAACTACACATCAAAACACTCTTCAACAGCTGTAAAATACTTTACGAGATCCTGGGGCCCTGTGGGGTGCCATACAAATGCAGTTGTTTTAAATTAGGAATTAAGAAAGAAATTGAAAAATTACATTTTTATAGTTTGAGCAATTCAGCTTGAATTGATCTCAGACGCCATTCTGTTTAAGTGTTGCTGGAGAGCAGAACCCAATCAGAATAATGCTGTTGACATTTAACCCTTTGGCAATTTCTGCAGATCTCTTGCCTGGACACTGCAATCAGCTGCAGTTGTTTATCAGAGTGAATACCTACAAGGCATTTCAGTTTTACTGTCGAGTATTCCATCCCGATCGTGGCTAAATCTAAACAATGTCACACATGTGCACAGTATTAACACTCTACATGTGCCAACCATGAGGGTCGATGTATTCCCAGCTGATGCATGCCAGCAGAACACAGGTTCAGGGGAGGGGGTCCATGAGGGGCCCTGGATAAGACCTGAACGCATGACAGGATGAAGAGGAAAGATAATGCACGGAACTAACATGGGCAGGGGAGAAGGCTTGAAATTCGGTAGGAGTTAGAGGAAGAGGGTGGAGAGAAGCCGGGGTGGGGGGAGCGAAATCAGTGGGGGTAGGGAAAGGAACCCTCAGGCAGGAGAAAAGATTGGGATTTGGAGGAAAAGGTGGAAACCAGGAACGCAGCAGGGGAAATAGGAAGAAGAGGAGGAAGAGGAAATATACACCAAATGGTGGGGTGCAAAAGCAGAAGGAAACGTGGGGGAATATAAAAACAGGTCTCTGAAGGTGGCAGAGCAAGTGAAGAATGGTGCTGAGAAGGCTTACAAAGTTATTAAAACATCAACACAGTAGTAGATGACATGACCCCTTATGTCTGCCCTGCCATTTAATCCCATCATGACCAATCTTCTTGCTGAGCTCCTTATTCTGCCTGCTCCAGATATCCCTCACTTTCTTGGTTTTTTTAAATGGAAACAAGCAAGCAAATTACACTAAACTTTCATAAACACTGATTAGGCTTCAGCTGGGCTCCTGCAGCCAATTCCGACAGAGGCAGGTCTCTGGACTGATAGTAATGCTGAGCTGTGTGAAGAGGTTAGAGAAACAGCCAGTGTTATGCTATAAACAGGTATAGTTTGTGTTCCCATTACTAGGTACTCCATTACACCTGTGTAATATTTGCCAGGTTCAACTACTCCAAAGCTCTCTTAGTCAGTCTGCATGCATAAAGAACTTGAATTTATCAAAACCTCTGCTCAATGTACCTTAATTCACAGCAAGTCCCATTTACTCAGTGCCAATGTTCAGTAAACTACATTGCCTGCCAGTCTAGCAATGCCCCAATATTAAAATTCTTCTTTGCATTTTAAAATCCCTCCATTCTTCATCCCTTCCCTTCTGAATTTGGCAATGTTCGTGTCATTCATTCTCCAAATTCATTACAGTAATGTTACGCCAGTCTTGACATATGATCAGTGCTCCTGCGATGGAGGATACCCAGAGAGTTTAATTTTTAGGCTATGCTCAACCTGTCGAGTGGAGATTACTCCATAAATAGACGCTGTGGGTGAGCTGTAATGGTGAACGTCTGGAAAAAAATGAACGTTAATGAATTTCTTCTGAAAATTAAGTGGAGCTTCTTCATGGAGCAGTCTTGATGAAGCATAGTTACATCTGCGGAAATGAACTTGTTACTTTCCTCACAAAGATTATGCTTTGACTGGTAAAACTCAGTTAAGGAATCAGAATTATTTAAAAAAACACAAAGAACTGTGGATGCTGGAAAATGGAAGGAAAATGAATCAGAATGAATGCACTTGAGTCGCCCATGGTCCTCTGTAACTAAACAGGCAGTGCTATCAACAGCGCAGGGCTTGTTGTATATCTGTAAATAACATTTTCACCTCATAAAGTGAGAAATCATTTTGTACATTGCTGGATGCCCTCTAACAACAGTTCTCATTTACATTGAATGTATTGTGACCTATAGCCTTCGATTTTCCATACATAGTCATAGAGATGGGAGAAAGTGAGGACTGCAGATGCTGGAGACCAGAGTTGAAAAGTGTGGTGCTGGAAAAACACAGCAGGCCAGGCAGCATCTGAGGAGCAGGAGAATCGATGTTTCGGGCATAAGCCCTTCTTCAGGAATGAGGCTGGTGTGCCAAATGTGCTGAGATAAAAGGTAGGGGGGAGGGAATTTGGGGGAGGGGCACTGGGAATACGATAGGTGGAAGGAGGTGAGGGTGAGGGTGATAGGCTGTAGAGGGGGTGGGGGGCGGAGAGGTCGAGAAGAAGATTGCAGGTCAAGAGGGCGATGCTGAATCCGAGGGTTGGGACTGAGATAAGGTGGGAGGGAAGGGAAATGAGGAAGCTGGACAAATCTACATTTATCCCATGTAGTTGGAGGGTTCCTAGGCAGAAGATGAGGCGCTCTTCCTCCAGGGTCATGTGGCCAGGGTCTGCCGATGGAGGAGGCTAAGGACCTGCATGTCCTTGGCGGAGAGGGAGGGGGAGTTAAAGTGTTCAGCCACGGGGCGGTTGGGTTGGTTGGTGTGGGTGTCCCAGAGGTGTTCCCTGAAACGTTCCGCAAGTAGGCGGCCTGTCTCCCCAATGTTGAGGAGACCACATTGGGTGCAGCGGATACAGTAAATGATGTGTGTGGAGGTGCAGGTGAATTTGCGACGGATATGAAAGGATCTGTTGGGGCCTTGGAAGGAGGTGAGGGGGGAGGTGTGGGCGCAAGTTTCCCCAGCCTCATTCCTGAAGAAGAGCTTATGCCTGAAACGTCGATTCTTCATAGTCATAGAGATGTACAGCATGGAAACAGACCCTTCGGTCCAACTCGTCTCTGCTGACCAGATATCCCAACCTAATCTAGTCCCATTTCCCAGCACTTAGCCCATATCCCTCTAAACCCTTCCTATTCATATACCCACCTAGATGCCTTTTAAATGTTGCATTTGTACCAGACTCCACCATTTTGTCTGGCAGCTCATATCTATTAACACACCACCCTCTGCTTGGAAATGTTGTCCCTCAGATCTCTTTTATAGCTTTCCCCTTTCACCCTAAACCTATGCCCTCTAGTTCTGGACTCCTCGACCCCAGGGAAAAGACTTTGCCCATTTATCCTATCCATGCCCTAATGAATTTATAAACCTCTATAAGGTCACCCCTTAGTCTCTGACACTTGACTGTGAATGGATAAAATATCTTTCAAAGGATATTTAAAGAAAATATACAAACCTGTGTGGTAAGGTCTTTCACAACCACGCCCAAACGACCCAAATGTTTGTTAGCGAAATGAAGTATTGCCTAAAAAAGAAATAAATTCAGTTTATCTTTGCGCCAACACAAAATCAGAGTGTCATATTCAGAGGCATAGAGTTATAAGACCATTCTGTCCATCAAGCCTATATTGGTTCTTCACTTTCCCATTCTCCCATTCCAGCCTTTTAGCTCAAAGTTTGTTCCCAAGTAGCCAGCCAATTTCCTTTTAAAATAATTGATCTTTTCCACTTGCACAATCCTCATAAGAGTTTCAGGTCATTATCACTCACTATCCAAAGACATTTCCCCCACAATTGCTCTGCAGTTCTTTCCAAAAAACTGAAATTTGTGACCCCTTCATCCTTAAACCATTGGCTAATGGGGCAGCTATTTCAAGATCTACCTTATCTGAACCTTTTCATAATGTTGACAAATTAAATATGCTCCTTTTTTCTTACAAGAACAACCTCGGCTTTTCCAACCTAACCTTAAAGCTAAAATCCCCCATAGCTCGAAACATTCTGATGCATCGTTTGCATCTTCTCAAAGAACTTCACATCTTTCCAAAGTACAGTGGCTAGAGTTGGGCACAATACTTGAGTTTAACTAAAAATTAATGAAGGTTTTACCCGAGTTTCTTGCTTTTGCACTCAATACATCTGTTTATGAACCCTAAATTCCCTTACACTCTGCTAATTGGTCTCAATTTGTTCCACCACTTTCAAAGATCTATGGTCATGGATCCGCCCCCCCACCCACCCCTTCCAAAGGTCCCCTTGCCCATTTTCAACTGGATCCTTCAATCAATATGGCATCTTCTTTCTGCCAAAACCCCACACTTCTATATTCCATGTGACAACTGTCTACCCATTCTGCTGGCTGACATATGTCTGATGCATTAAACTGGCATTATCCTCACTGCTGCAAATGTGTTGCTGGTCAAAGCACAGCAGGCCAGGCAGCATCTCAGGAATAGACCAGCAACACATTTGCAGCTGTGATCTCCAGCATCTGCAGACCTCATTTTTTATCCTCACTGCTTACCATCCCTCCAAGTTTAGAAGCATTGGCAGTTTTTTAAAAAAAATATGTTACTCCATATGACAATAATCATTTTTTTGTAATAAAGAAAGCAGTGGTTCATGAAACACCGCTATCACCCTCTGCTCTGCAAAACAACCATTTAGCACAGCATGCTGTTTTCTTTCCCTAAACCATTTTATATTTCTATCTCTGTCACACAAAAATTTAGGCTATTTATTAGGAATCAGAATAAACTAAAAACAAAGAACGATGGATGCTGGAAGGAGCAGAGATATTAGTACCTGAGGAGGTAGTTTTTTGCACTTAAACAAAGCACTTGTCACATTGATTGGCAACATGGGATGAGGTGCAGAAATCTCTGATACATTACTGAACTAGTTACTAGGCAATTTTCACAGCTAGGCATTATTTGTGAAAAGAACAAAGTGTACTGATTGGCAAAAAGACTTTAACAAATTGGCTTAAGTGAGACTGAAATGAATAAATCCAGCTTTTTTTTAATTCATATATATTCATCATTCACTATGCATGGAGATTTTATTCCCAATAATTTTATACTTTTGCCTATTAAATGGGCTTTTTTGTATTCTTAGGAGAACAACAAACATGGGTTTTCCTGCTGATACCCTCTCTCCCTCCCACAATGGTGAGATAGCAACAAGATTCAGCTGAAGGTCTGTTGTTGACCACAGTGCAATTTTGCCACCAGCTACATATCTAAGAACCTCTCTTCGTTTTGGTCCCCTATGATGGTTAAATAGCAGGTGACTGCTAAGACCAGTCTGTGCCCAGAAGGTTTGACTATAAAAAGGACTGGGCACCACAAATGTTTGAGTTTAAGTCAAACTGCCTGTACAGGATTTTCTCTCCTTACTGTTTCTGATATGCATTTGCTTTTGAAGGTGACTACATCATTTTCTATTTGTGTAAGCCAGGGGCAGTGATCCTTGGCAAACTTCTCTTGGACTCAAAGTTAATATCAAAATTCTTATGTGAAGCTTTAAGAATGTCTTTTGAGGTTCTTCCATTAACTGTTATGATAGCACAAGCTCTTAATAGAAGATTCACTTTGCTGAGGGAGTGTCTGGCATTCCAGCAACATGACCAGCCAAATCAATTGTGACTGTCTCAGTAAGGGGTGCATGTGAGCTCAGGTGAGCACCTCAGTGTCTGCTATTTTGTCCTGTCATCTGATGGCCAGAAACCATTGGAGGCAACTTAGTGAAAGTGGTGGGAAGGAGGCTGGAAGAACACAGCAAGCCAGGCAGCATCAGGAGATGGAAAAGTTGATGTTTCAGTCCTGAAGAAGGGTTACACCCAAAATGTCGACTTCTCGACCTCCAGATCCTGCCTGTTTACTTTGGAGTCCAGCATCTGCAGTTTTTTTTTGTGAAAGTGGTGGTCATTCTTGGTGTGATGCTGGTAAACAGTCCAAGGCTCACACTGAAAAGCAGAGTGGAAGGATAATTGCTTTATAGACTTTCCATTTTGTAGATAAACTTGCATCACATTTGGCAATTTTGGAATTTACCTTCTACAATCAATTAATAACAGCTTGAGAAAATGAACTGTCTCTGGTCAGAAAGTGAAAACCTGGATTCAAGATAGTACTTTCCTGGAGCAGGTTAGTACATTACTTCAGTTCTCTTCATACTGCTTCTAAGGCTCAAGTTGTCAAATGCACCAGACAACAGGTTTATGTTACATTGCATGTTGTGCTGTGACACCCCTCAGGACATTCAAACCTTAGAGGTGACTGGGGAACAGACCTTTAATTTTTAGTTTTTTAATGTTAAGGTGACCAATGTTACAGAACGGTGCTGCACCCAAAACATTTTCACTATCAAAGATGCAAAGGACTGTACTGGGGATTCAGAGCTCATGCTCAACACACATCTGCAACAAGAGGTGACCAATAGTCTTACAACTGCCAGCTCCCCTTGTTTCCAATGGCCCCTGTACTGACCAGATGCCCATTGACAGTGACTACACCAACTTAGTCATTCTTCTTTTCCACAGTCACTCCAAAGGAATGTGTCACCCGCAGTGATTTCTTTCTGCTCACCCTCCTGCGATGGATGAATCTCACTGAGGGTGATGATCTGGACTCTGTACTGAGCCAGCTTTCAACTGCCAAGAACAGTTCTCCCCTCAAACCTGTTAGCTGTGATGTTGCTCATGAGGATGCACACATTCCATGTGTCAGTGGTGACCATGGTGTCATTGTTACTCTCTTTTTCAAGATTGGCTTATGACTGTCTTGACTCCAGCTACAGTCTGCTAGTCAGAGAGGTGAATCAAATAACACCCGGAGCACCTTTTCTTTCTTTTTCTTATATTAGAAATGCGATCAGTGACCTTCAACTATCTCTTTTTGTGCGGCTTGCATATTGTTGAGTTCTGGGTGTTGCACAACATGGTACTAAACAATCTTCAAGACTGTTGGACATTAGCTTAGACAACCCAGTCTGCTAGAAAGACAAATCGCTAATCCACTGAGCTTAGGTGACCAAATGGCTATCCCAACCTGGTCTGGACCACTTCTCAAAACAATTTATCAGGATGTGACTGCTGCTTCATGCAAACAACTGCTTGGATCCACCTGCAACAGTTCAGTGAAGGCGAGGACATTGCAGGATAAGCTACTCCAAAGAGTAAGTTGAGCCCACCTGTGAGAAATATTACCCCTCTCTTATACCATGAGGTGCAATTGTCAAGAATGATGATTAAATAATCTGTCAGTGTTCATTACCTGAAATTATTTATATATAAGGAGAACGTGGGTGAGTTCCTGGAAGGGTGCTAGTATCTCTCGAACTCTACCTCAACAACAATGTGCATTTACATAGTGCCGCTAAGCTTATTAAAAAACAATGAAAAGAAAGGGCAGTTGGGAAAAAAAACGGAGAACAACAGAGCAAGAAATGCAAGAAATGTAATTCAACTGGCAATATAATAGCTGCTGTACAGTATAATACTTGCTGTACAATATAATACCTGCTGTACAATATAACATTTGCTGTACAATATAATAACTGCTGTACAGTATAATACTTGCTGTACAATATAATACCTGCTGTACAATATAACACTTGCTGTACAATATAATAGCTGCTGTACAGTATAATACTTGCTGTACAATATAATACCTGCTGTACAGTATAACACTTGCTGTACAATATAATAGCTGCTGTACAGTATAATACTTGCTGTACAATATAATACCTGCTGTACAATATAACACTTGCTGTACAATATAATACCTGCTGTACGGTATAACACTTGCTGTACAGTATAATGCCTGCTGTACAATATAACACTTGCTGTACAATATAATACCTGCTGTACTACTTTCACTTTGTCGGACCCAAGTTTAAAGAGGTCATTAATGCCATCGACTTCTAAAAACACAAAAGAAAATCAGAATAATCTTAATGTGCAGCATGTAATTCTTATCATGAGAAAAACATTCTTGAAATTTTAATTTGAAAACACTTAGATTCAATTTTCCATATAGCTCAGTCAGACATGTTATAGACCAAATAGTAAGCCATCAATCTTATTGCTTTAAACTAAGATCTTTCAACCTTGAAAAAGTCATTCAAGTCTATTTGAAATGCAGATACCAAAAATTGACATGGGGTGGGGCGGGGCAGCTAGTGGTAGGGAGGATAATAAGGAAAACACAGGAGACAGGCACACAGCTAGCTAAAACTTAAATAATTCCAAAACTATCTGATATTTCATATAAATGTGTTATAGAGTGTACTAACTAAGGGAAGACAGATTTGATGCTAATGATGACTACACACATGTTCACATTGCAAGTACAAAGAAGATGATCACGAGGAGAAATCAGCACTTTCTTAAAAAGAAGTGAAGAACAGGATTTAGTCAGAGCAAGGCAAACTAATTTTTGCTGATTCTAAATACTGTTAAACTACTTAAGTAGTAAAATACATTTCCGGCCGAATCACTGCAAAATGTTAACTGGTAAAACATACATTTGAAGTAGAAAGTCACGAGACTATTATGAAAAGTTACAATTTTTTAAGTCTAACAATATTAAATAGTTTATATGAAAATTGAATGTTCAAGAGTGAACATTCAATGTAGTGAATCTTCTTTGTTCTAAGTATAACAAAAAGGACTTGCATAGATTTACCTCTTTTCCGGCAGTGTACATTGTAATACTGATATCACTCTATGGGAACATTTCATACATACATCACCACCATCACCATGTTTGTTCAATCTGGGATCCACTGAAAGCCAGGAAAATTGTGTTGTTGTTGCAGGTCAAAGTTTAGTCCTGTTTGGATTTTTTTAGGAACACACCCAGCAATCTGTCAATACCAGGGAATTTGATGGTGGAAATGGTTAACACTGATTTAAAGATTCCTGGAGAAGGGCTTATGCCCGAAACGTCGATTCTCCTGCTCCTTTGATGCTGCCTGACCTGTTGCGCTTTTCCAGCAACACATGTTTCAGCTCTGATCTCCAGCATCTGCAGTCCTGCAGTCCTCACTTTCTCCTAACTGATTTAAAGATCTCTGGTCTACTGCAAAATAACAGCCAGGTTGAAAACAGGGATGTTGGAGACAGAATCTGATACATAACTATCAATTCTTTCTGATTTAAAGATCCAGTTCACAGATTTCATTCAAAAGTAAGGATCATTGATGAAGAGAACCAAAGGAAACAGATCTACAATGACACAAATACCAAAGCAGGGAAACCTATTATAGACTTTATGGAATCAAATCATGAGCCAACATATGTTGTTGAGTTCTGTGAAATGTATTCTATAGTTTGAAGGCTTCATTAGATTTCAGCCATATATGTGGATAGTTATCTCAGGAAATATCTTACCTGGATTTTGGTCTTGTTCTGTATCATCACTATTCCAAAGAAAAATGAAATAACTATTTAAAAATGTGCAAAACCAATTCACTTTATTCCTTCTTCATGTGTAAACTGAAACTTATTTACATCCTGAATGCAAATCAGTTGACATGGAGGCTTCTTGCTTGGAATTATGATGAGGATATGTGGTATAACAATGTGACTGTCTCAAAACCAAGGAGAGTCAACAAAAATACAGATGAGTCCAGAAGCTTTTAACAAAATGGAGCGTTTGAAAATGACATATTTGAAAACACCATTTTGTTGTTAAACAGGTTGCAGTCCTTTTAAATGCTGTTGCTGAGAAGGATATCAGCTAAATGCTGGCTAGCTTAACATCTGATTGGTATGGACTGGTTGGACTGAAGGATCTGTTTCCAGGGTATATGTAGAATAGGATTATAGAATTTCTATAGTGTGGAAGCAGGCCATTTGGTCCATTAAGTCCACAATGACCATCTGAAGAGCATCCTATCCGGAGCCAGCCCCCTACCTTATCCCTGTAACTATACATTTCCCATGGCTAACCCACATAGCCTGCACATCCCTGACACTACGGGCAATTTAGCATGGTCAATTCACCAAACCTGCACATCTTTGGACTGTGGGAGGAAACTGGAGCACCCTGAGGAAACCCACGCAGACATGGGGAGAGTTTGCAGACTCCACGCAGTCATCTGAGGGTGGAATCGAACCCGTTCCGTGGCGCTAGGAGGCAGCAGTGCTGGCCACTGAGCCACCATGCCACCCCGTCTCTGTGACTTCAGTTCAGGCGAAACAAGTTTCAAATCAGAGCAAAGCCCTAGCCACTTAGGCTCAGTCCCAAGTTCATAAACAAACACAAGAATTGGGAGCAGGAGTCAGTAAATCAGCTTCCTTCAGTCTGTTCTGCCACTCAATAAAATCATGGCTGATCTGTCAGTTTTTCACATTCCCATTTACCTCAATGACCTTTAATTGTTCATTCAGGCTCAGCCCCAAGTTCAGAACTCAATCATCTATTGGAACACTTCTACATTTTCCACACAAGAGCAACATTGTCCAAACCAAATCAAATTAAGCACAGTTCGTTGTTTTAGTTGTGGAACAATGTGCACAAGCAGATGAGCTGAGACTGCCCAAATTGCTCTGTTAATCTTGAACATCACTAACACCAATGAATTGACAAACCCTTCAGTCCACCATTTAATCCAGATTCACAACCAGGTCCCTGGTGAAAAAGTAGATGATGATCCACTAAGCCATCTAGCTCATCGTAAAATACAAATCAATTCACAAACTCTAATGAAAGCTCAGATAAGTCACATCCACACGTGATGTTTACAAGCTATGATTTATTTGGAAGAAACAATTTAACTCAATCTAACAGGCATAGGAAAATAAGGCTAAAAACTAATACAAAAATAATAAAAAGGAGGGATTGCATATATTCGGCAAATCCGACAGCATTTGTAGAGAGAGAAAGTGTGTTAAAGTTCTGGGGTACCATTTGTTATTCATATCTGAGTCCCACCACATCTCATAACCATATGCAAGTTAACATTTGAAACTTTCAAGGTATACTCAAGAGTTTGAATGACACCTAGTGATATAAAATTGAACAGATCCTACCTTTTGCCTGTGAAATATTCCAACTGATTTACCGTCTTTATTCCTGTTTTATCAATCTAGCAAAAGACAATAATTAAGTTTTCATTTGGGATATGTAAATGTAAGAGGTTTCCCTCCATAGGAAAAGTAACATAATTCTGACTGAATAAATACTGCCAAGGAATTCTTTGAAATATTAATTTTTCAACAATCTATGTAGGGCTCCAGTGATTGGAACAGACAAGCTGAACTATAGAGCTGCAAGCTCTTTTCCAGCCCATGTATTCCACAGCATTTGAATCAATATTTAACAGTCTTGTGTAAATTAATTTTTAGAGGAACTGCTTCTCCTGAATCTTCCGCAAACAATAGCATACAGCTCATTCACGAGTGGAACACAGATAAAATCCAGGCCATCGTGAAAGTCTCCTCTCACATTCTTGGATGATTTGCTCAGTCATGTAGTAAGGTTGGAAAATGGAAATGTCAGGCTGATGAAGTAAGGGTGAAGAGCATTAATGGATTGGGGAAGGGGAAGCCTCATATTGCACATCATTTCAAAACCCAATCCTGAGCTGACACCAGCTTAAAAAGTGATAAATATTCCCTGAAAGCAACATGCCTCTTTTTGATGAATACAAATTAAAACACTCCATTAAATTAAATATTTATCTTAGAATGTTGAAAAGAACTTGCTTCAAACTCAACTTTACAATATAAAGTCTCTTTTACACGGGGGTCACGATAATTCAAGGTAAGTATGACCTTCGGAGAGCCATTAAGACAGTCAAGAACCAATACCAATCCAAACCAGAGACTCAGACAGACACCCGGCAACTATGGCACCAACTGAATGACATCACAAGTTCTAAAAAGAGACAGAGCAAGATAGCAAATGATGACATATCCCTCCCAGATCGTCTCAATGCCTTCTATGCTTTGAGCAGTATTTTGGCAGAGAGGTAACAGATCAGTTTTCTTCGTGTGAATTCAAGGAAAGTGATGGGACCAGACGGAGTACCAGGCCGTGCACTCAGAGCTTGCACAGATCAACTGGCAGAGGTCTTTTCGGACATCTTCAACCTCTCCCTGCAGCAGGCCACTGTCCCTGCCTGTTTCAAGAGGGCCAACATCATCCCTGTGCCTAAGAAGGCTCATGCAGCCTGTCTCAATGACTACTGCCCAGCGGCCCTAACTTCGGTGGTCATGAAGTGCTTTGAAAGGCCTGTCATGGCATTAATCAACTGCAGCCCCCCCACTACTGTTGACCCTCTCCAATTTGCCTATCGGACAAACAGATCCATGTCACATGCCATATCCCTTGCCCTTCACTCTTTCCTAAAACATCTTGACACTAAGAATAGCTACGTGAAAACAACCTAGCTCTCAATGCTGGCAAAACCAAGGAACTCACTATTGTCTTTCAGCGGGATGTTACTCATGCCCCCCTACACCTTAACAGCACAGAGGTGGAACGAGTAGAGAGTGTCAAGCTCCTATGAGTGGTCATCCACAACAAGCTTTCTTGGACTCTTGATGTGGACACACTGATTACAAAGGCCCAACAACGTCTCTTCTTCCTCAGGCAGCTGAGAAAATTTGGCATGATGGCGAATACCCTTGCCAACCTTTATTGGTGCACCATTGAGAGCATTCTGCCTGGATGTATCAGTACCTGGTATGGCAACTGTACAATTCAAGATCGAAGATGATTACAGAGAGTGGTGAACTTGGCCCAGACAATCACAAAGGCCAATTTCCATCTCTTGAATCCATCTACCAGGCCCACTGTCAAGGAAAGGCCACCAGCTTTCTCAAAGATCCATCCCACCCTGGCAATGTTTTTCTACAACCTCTATCATCAGGCAGAATGTACAGAAGCCTGAACACATGCACCAACAGTTTTCAAAACAGTTTAGAATAATAAATGAACTCACAAATGTTTAACATTCATGTGTACCTGTGTTTTTGTTTTTGCCACTGTTTACCTATTATTTACTTATCTATGCTACTTAACTTTGTGATCTTCCTGCATTGCTTGCAAGACAAAGCGTTTCACTTGCCTCGATACATGTGACAATAAATTCAGTTCAATTCAATATGCAGAAATTTTTGGTTTGCAGGATAGGAGTTTTGACTAGGTCCATTATTTCTTCATCTCCAAATGAACTCTCAGCCTCATGTTTAAAAGTCCAATTTAATTTCTACCACGCAAAGCCAGAACTGTAATGACTAAATACTGTTCAAACAAGAGATACTTAAAATATCACAAATTAAATGCTTTATTTCAAGTATTTTTTTCTCCCTAAGCAATGCCCACAGTTAGATTCAAACCATTGAAGTCTCCAGTATATGTAACTGCTCTTTTCTTTTAAGAATAAACATTACTTTTTTTTTACTTATTTTGATGACTGTTTGAACAGGACAAGTGTTCTTTTGCCAGTGTTGTTTTTTGCAGAAGTCAAAAGCTGTGATCACACTATACAGTAATGTTTTATTTAGCGCACTGCACTATTCTTGAGAATAAGCAGAAGTTGCTGTTTGGCAAGATAAAGCAAACTAGTTTCCGGAGAGCAACAGTCCCTTAAAAGGATGGCCTTATAATAAGTCTTTCACAGCAATTCTATTTGACAGACTGGTAAATGTAAATGGACAAAAGGGAAGTGAGTTTCTTTGCCTTGGTTCAGGCTGTGGTGAGTTAGTCAGTCAGTTTTGTCTGTCAACAATATGCCATAGTAATAATAGCTTTGCTTACTTGTGCTTAATTTACATTTCTTTAGAAGCAGAGAAGGTGGACTTCAGCCAGAAGTGCTGCTGGTCATTTCCTGTTCAGCAAATTCTTTTGTATCTGTTTTGCATTGATGTCAATTAAGGCTTTATTATAGACATAGAACATTACAGCGCAGTACAGACCCTTCGGCCCTCAATGTTGTGCCGACCTGTGGAACCAAACTGAAGCCCATCTATCCTACACTATTCAATTTTCATCTTTCTGCTTGTCCAATGATCATTTAAACGCCCTTAAGGTTGGCGAGTCTACGACTGCTGCAGGCATTCTGTTCCATGCCCCTACTACTCTGAGTGAAAAAACTACTTCTGACATTTGTCCTATATCTATCACTCCTCAATTTAAAGCTATGTCCCCTCGTGCTAGCCATCACCATCTAAGGAAAAAGGCTGTCACTGTCCACCCCATCTAACCCTCTGATTACCTTGTCTGTCTCAATTAAGTCACCTCTCAACCTTTTTCTCTCTCACAAAAACAGCCTTTCCTTGTAAGACCTTCCCTCCATACCAGACAACATCCTAGTAAATCTCTGAACCTTTTCCAAAGTCTCCACATCCTTCCTATAATGCGTTGACCAGAACTGTACACAATACTCCATGTATGGCTGCACCAGAATTTTGTACCACTGCAACATGACCTCGTGGCTCTGAAACTCAATCCCTCTACCAGGGATCTATGTACATGGACACCAAGAATCTTACCATTAGCCCAGTACTCTGCATTCCTTCCGAAGTGAATCACTCCACACTTTTCCACATTAAACTCCATTTGCCACCTCTCAGCCCAGCACTGCAGCTTATCTATGACCCTCTGAAACCTGCAACATCCTTCAGCACTGTCCACAACTCCACCAACCTTAGTGTCATCCGCAAATTTACTAACCCATTCCACTATACTCTCATCCAGATCATTTATAAAAATGACAAAAGCAGTGGCCCCAAAACAGATCCTTGCTGTACAACACTAGTAACTGAACTCTAGGGTGAACATTTCCCATTAACCATCACCCTCTGTCTTCTTTCAGCTAGCCAACTTCTGATCCAAACCACTAAATTACCCTCAATCCCATGCCTCGCTATTTTGTGCAAAAGCTGATTGTGGGGAATCTTATCAGACACCTTACTGAAATCCATATACACCACATACAACCGATTTACCCTCTTCCATGGCTAACTTGTAACTCTCAAGTGCTCTGATTCTTCACGTCTCATCCTAACATAAGCCATCTACTTCCTCTTGACAAGAGATTCAACTTCTTTAGTAAACCAGGGCTCCCTCGCTTGACCACTTCCTCCCTGCCTGACGGGTACATGCAGTAGCTGTCCTTGAATAAGTTCCACGTTTCAATTGTGCCCATCCCCTGTAGTTTCCTTCCCCATCCTATGCATCCTAAATCTTGTCTAATCAGATCATGATTGCCTTTCCCCCAGCAATAACTCTCTGTCCTGTGGTATATAACAATCTCTTTCCATTGCTGAAGTAAACATAATCAAATTGTGGTCACTATCACCAAAGTGTTCACCTACCACCAAATCTAACACCTGGCCAGGTTCATTACCCAGTAGCAAATCCAATGTGGTTTCGCCTCTTGTTAGCTTGTCAATATACTGTGCCAGGAAACCATCCTGCACACATTGGACAAAAACTGACCCAATAAAGGGCTCAAACTATATTATTTCCAGTCAATATTTGGAAAGTTAAAGTTCCCCTGTTACTCTCGCTCCTATGCAGAATAATCTTCGCCTATCCTTTCCTCTACATCTCTGGAACTCTCAGAGGCCAGAGAAAATTCCCAACAGAGTGACTTCCCCTTTCCTGTTTCTAACCTCAGCGCATACTACCTCAATAGACGAGTCTTCAAATGTCCTTTCGGCCAACATAATACTGTCCTTGACTAACAATGCCACACCTCACCCTCTTTTACTATCTTCTCTGTTCTTACTGAAACATCTAAATCCCGGAATCTGCAACAACTATTCCTGCCCCTGCTCTGTCCATGTCTCCGAAATGGCCACAACATCGAAGTCCCAGGTACCAGTTCACCCACCTTATTCTGGATACTCCTGGCATTGAAGTAGACACACTTCAAATCACATTCCTGCTTGCCAGTGAACCCTTGTGATATTGAAACCATATTTCTGACTTCACTGAAACTACAATTTAGGTTCCCATCCTTCTCTGAATTAGTTTAAACCCTCCCGAATAGCATTAGCAAATGTACTCCTAGCATATTGATTATAATATTCTGAAAGATTGAAAAAACTGGTAGCATAAGATTATAAAGAGTAAAGGGCTTCAAATGCCACAGATCTATAGCCATTTGTAAAGCAAATATTGAACCAACAGACACAATCATGCTTTACCAAATATTTAACAACTAAGCGGGCCGAGCCTGAAAAACAATGTTGGACAGCAATGACTTTGTATAATCAATAGGACCTCTGGTTTATGGCAATTTATTAAATTAATTTCTGATTTAATACGTGGAATTTGAACAGTGCTTCCATCTGTTTACAATTACGATGGTTTATGATGACGTAGTTGAATTTTGATTTTATTTACACAGGTTCAAAGAAAATTCACCTGTGCTATTAGACAATGCTGCTCAACTTTCCTGTGACAAATAGAAGTCACCAAAGTAGCTGTACTGTAAAGAACAGATGGAGGTCACACGATGAGCTCTGATAAGGGCCCTGTCACCCAACACTACTGCTTTCCTAATAAAACACGTAGCTGTTTATTAACTATGCCTACAGCCATCCTTTCTGGCAACCTGTGCTTGTTGCTAATCATTCACTCAGTCTTTTAACAGCTGTCCTAAATTTGTCCTTTACCACAGATTTATCTATTTGTACTTTCTCAGTTTGCTGCCCTGTTGTATTTGAAAATATTGTTCTCTATTTTCTTTTCCAATCTCTTTAATTACCTGGATGAATGATAAATTATCAAGCTCCTTTCCTTTCAATGACTAATTGCTACGTGGAACCTGATGGTTATTGAACTGCTGGGAGATTTTAATTTTTAAATGAGATCAAGGAATTCTCCAGCTTTATTTCTTAATATTGGAAGACAAGGAGATAGTTTGCAAACCTCCCATCAGGTGACTGGTTTGAAGATAGGTAAAATTGCATTTGGTTTTGTAGCAGGCATGTGCTTTAGTTCTCAGTCATTTTGTATTCCACACTTCTCATGGTTTTCAATGAATCAATGAAATGTGCATTACATTTTTGATGCCTGGAAAAGACCAGGTAAAAATTAATTCCTCAGCCCCAGACAAAAGGGCTACAGTTCTGGAATCCACAGATAGTCCTCAAAATGATTATCTTCAAATCAAAGTCAACTTGGGGGAGCAATGGCACACTATACTCTCCTTCATCATCAAGAGAGAAAAGAAACAGAGAACATGAGGATTAAGACAGACGATGATTCTCCCATACATTTCTCCTCTGGGTAATCTCAGTTGACTAAGTTACTAGAAAAGGACTGTGACTATGTTACAAGCCAACCTTTTAAAATTAAAGATATCAGGAAGAGGAAGTGATTTGACACCATATACTATACAAATGAACCTAGATACCAGGACTAAGATTGGGTTAGTGTACACCACTCATTGTGTGTAAACATGTATTGATTTTACTCAAGACCAACCATCAGGCTGAACAGATCCTTTGCTGTACCAACATTGCAAAATAATTATTGTTAAAATAAACTTGAAATCATGTCAGCATAAGTAACCATCTCCTTCTTTGGTTTCCATAGTTACCTCAAGTACGAGTGTTTCCACACACACATTTTGCGGAAGGTCAATGTCAGGATTGAAGTGTTTCACAATGGCGACCAAGAGATGCAATGTGGAGACCAAATCCTTTTTATGGATTACTGAAAGGGAAAGGAAACAACGGCTGACAATTGATCAAACAATAGTTTTGACTTGAGTTACACAGAACAAGTGGACAGGATTTCCAAATCAGTATTCTGTGCTTCTGAAGAGCTGGGACTATGCGAGCTACAATAAATATTACCTTGATTCTTCTCACCTTTAACATGGGCCCCAATCATGACTCATTCATCAGTGTGATTTTAACTGACTGGAAATTACTGTCAGTCCCATTTTTATAATTATTTATGGAAACAACATGTGGGACTGCCATGAGCAGGTCAAAGGGTTCTATTAAAGTATAATTATCGGTCCAACAGATTTATTAAGCTTGTCGTGCTGCAGACAAGTACTTGTCTTCCACTGCACAACTACACATAGCTGTATGGTTAAGGCAAGAAGCTCGACATTTACAGAGCTCTGCCCCATTACTCTGAAAGCCAGATATGTTCCATTGTAGCAGATTCTGAAGAAATTACCCAGGAGATCAAATTTACCTCTGGGCAAGTGTCCCACATCTGGAACATTCTGTAAGTTGTCATTAAAACCAGAATCTTCAGAGGGTTCGGACAAAATTAAGTAAAATAGTTACTCAGATAAAGTTTGACTATTAGCTACATAGCACAACCCTAGAGTAACTATGAAACAGTCTCCATACTTACATACTTCCAAATAGTCCACCCCCGGGACACTTACACCCCCTTCCCCCAAGGCCATGGGGTTTACCTTCTTCTGAGTGTGCTGCGGTTTGAAAGAACAGTCTAATGGAAGTACGACTCCACATTCCTGAGGGAGAACTGAGTGGAATCTCCTCTCAGGAATGTGGTGCTCCCTCATGTTGTGAAATAAAGGAGATGGACAGCCATTTCCTGGATAATTTGGTCCATTACTATCATTCTTTGCAAAGGCTATTGAATTACCATGAAAATTTTCCTTCCCAAACCAAACAATTCATTGATTCACATAAATGGAATCATTATTCTGAACACCAAAATGGTAGGTGACATAAGCTGGCCATGACAGCTTTCAGGCTTCATCTGCCCCTGTGCCCCAGACTGACTGAGAGATATTTGGGCAGTGCCACTTTTGTGATGGGCAACTGCTGCTGCTGATGTTCCATCACTGAGTAGCAATGTCACACAGCAGCACTGTGGCCCTGTGTGTGCCCGTTCACAAGCCAACCTAACAGTGATGCTCCTCACAATGAACACAACGTTAAAAATCACACAACACCAGGTTATAGTCCAAGAGGTTTAATTGGAAGCACATTAGCTTTCGGAGCGACGCTCCTTCATCAGGTGATTGTGAATGAACACAACATTTCATAAACAGGGGGAATAAATCAGTACACAGCCTGAAACACTAAGCCATATATTAACTTTCCTCTTTGATATATGAAATTATAACACACCTCCTTATTTTTCTATAAATAGAGATATTAAAACACATTTTGTAATGCTATGATATGTCTGAGTCTTAAATAGATGTTGCCTCATTGCAGACTAGCACCAAAATAAAATAGCTCTGGCTTAAGACTGAATTAGATTTAACAAAATTTAATTCATCTAAACCGGATGCTCTGAATGAAGAGATTCTCATTGTAGTTCAATCTCAACCCAGCAGAGAATGGCAACATCTTGCTGCCTGACCATCTGCACTTAAACAGTGAGAAAACTGAATGGAACACCTACACATAGCACTAAGTCACAAAGTGCTTTTTAGCAGCAGTGCTTTTGACGTTACCTCATTTGCATACCCAACTGTGTCATCAATTACCACCATCGTGCACAAAGTAACTAGTCATGATTAATCCTGAACTTCAGTAACTTGCTTTAACACCCCATGTGCAGTTTCCAGTAGTAAGAAATACAAGTGAAAAAGGTCATTCAGAGGAGGGATAAACACAGAAAAAGTTGTTGAAATACATGTGTGGGATATAATCACAAAATACTGAAATCTGCAGATGCAAAGAACTTTTAGAATCTGACAAACCACAAGACTCACCCTCCAAACCACTCCCTACATCACTAACACTTACAGGCAGTGAAGTCAGATGCCCTTCTGACTTTTGATTAATGGTCACAAAATACATCTTCACTCTCATTTTATCCTCTAATCCTTCTGCTGATTTATTGGATACTGTTTGAGTCACACCCTTTATTAACTATCTTGCAACTTCTTATGCCTCCAGCCCTCACCCCTTCTTCTGCCTGGTTTTTATTCCTCATCAGTCATCCACCACCCAGCAGCCATCAGACCTCTCGCCTTCAACAGTCTGACTCAATGCATGCTCCTTTCCAGCTTCATAATGTTTTTCCTGCACTGAGCCAAGAACCAGTCAATGGATTGAGTTTAAAAACCAGAGAAAAACTGCAGATGCTGTAAATCAGAAACAAAAAAAATAGAAATTGCTGCAAAAGCAGTTCTGAGGTAGGGTCAACCGACTTGAAACGTTAACTCTGCTGTCTCTCCACAGATGCTGCCAGACCTGCTGAGCTTCTCCAACAATTTCTGGTTTTGAATGGATTGAGGTAAATAGTTTACCAGCTGACATTCAGTGATCTATATTATAGTATATTTTAATATGAAACAGAGGGCATGTAAACTGATATTAAAGCTCATCTGCATTCTGCTGAATACTTACATTCAGTACTCCAGTTCAGATTATGATCATCTGTAATTTGGAGAAGTTGGTTTACAGTTTCCAGTATGACACGTAGTTTCTGTTTCTGTGCATTGGCAGACACAGCAATTTCCTCCACATCCAGCTTGATGTTTCCTAAATGTGCTAATGGAGAGATACAGGGAAAATAAAAACTTTCTGCTTGAAACTGAACTCTCGGCTGTGCAGATACATATAGGCCGACGAGCTATTGCTCTGTCTTTCTACTGCTACAAGAAGCATCTGCCTTGCATTCTTAAAACTGATGCTTATTATCATACTTTCTCATTTCTAATGTTTACAGCTACAATTCTAGCCATTAAGTTCAAGTGAATCACAACTCAATTGCTGTTATCAAACAAATTTGAAGATTGGGAAGTGCTCATCAGTTCTGGGTTAATTATAGTCTACTCTGATATGGAGCCTGGGACTTTTCTTAACACTCTCTTGTTCAATTTGTCCTCAGCTATACTTCACTTGTGCACATTTAAAGAGGACTGTTCCATAGAGCCCAACACCTTTAACTTTGAACCTTTGGCATCCTTGCATTGAACAACAACATTATGTTCAAGACTTCTCAATTGTTACCTTACTTTCATCTCAATTGTTTGCACTATCAGTTCCCAGGACTTGGTCAAGAAATGCACCCTTCCCTGTTTAAAAACACATGGATTCAGGAAGTAATCCAAAATATTGTCTAAAGTCAGTTTCCAATTTGACCACATGCATTTCCTTTACACCAGATAATGTTTGTGGTAAGGAAACAAACAAAATACCATAAGGGCAACAGAACTGAAGCACGCTGGGTCTTGACAGGCTTACCTAGCAGATGGTGTAGTATTAATCCATCATATAGGTCTTCTTCTAGTGATTGGACAACAATATGATCCTGCTTCAATGTAGCATTGATCCAGTCAATGAGAAACTGAGAAGAGGCAATAAGAGCTGGTTCAGCAGTTCATAAGCAAATAAATTCCAAACTGCTTTTTAAATTAAATGGCACAATATCTAGTGGCATAATAAAAAAGCTAATAAAAAGCTAACATTTGCATGAAGGTTTCATCCGCAAATATTATTCCCTATTGTCAAATTTTCCATTATAAATTTAACATTTATCATAAAAAAGCTTTCTCTATGTTAACTAGCTGCTTTAAAGGGTGAGATTCCAAAGTAAACACTATGCTATCTGTCCATACAAAATACTCAAAATATTTTCACATTTCTAATCCCTCATGCCAGAGAGCATCCCAGCTTTCTTGCTCTGTTTTCTCCTTATAACTTGGAGCCAAAATCTGTTACACAGTAGCAATCCACAAGTTAATCTCAACCAGATGGTTGAAGAATAACAAATATGTATAAACACAAAAAGACTTCAAACCAGGGAGTCATAGCATAATTGACCATACAACCAGAGAGAAGCAATTCAGCCTTTCAGATATGCACCGGCTCTTTGCAAGAGCAACATTCCTGATGCCTGCTTTTTATCCCCTGGAGACTTGCAATCCTTTCCTTTACAGGTAATTATCAAATTCTCTTTTGAAAGCCATGACTGAATCAACGTCCACAAAATTCTCAGGCTGTGCATTTCCCTCGCCTTGTAAAATGTTGTCCCTTACTCCTTGAGTTTTTAAAAACTTAATTTCACCTGAAATTGGTGTCCTGTGGTTTTCGACCATTCTGCCAATGGGAACAGTTTCACTCCATCTACTCTGCCCAAACCCTTAAATGTCAGGCTGAGAAGAGAGGTATAGAAGCTGAAGCTGAAAACCAGATTGCAGGAGAGAAGGGGACTACCAGGGGTATGGGTCAGGAGGGGAAATGGAGAGGCATTCAGGGAAAAGGTCAAAGGATGAACCAGAAGAGTGAAGGTTAGGGGCAGTGGGATGGGGTGATTTGAAATAGAGTGTATCGGTGCACGTGGAGGGCAGGGGTTACAGAAACCAGAATGAAATAGAAATATAGAAAATAGTAGGAGTAGGCCATTTAGCCCATCGATCTCACTCCACCATTCAACATGATCAGGGCTGACCCTTTTCTCAATGCCATACCTCACCCTCCCATTCTCCCATATACTTTGACATCAATAACATGTAGAAATCTATTTATTCCTTGAATATATTTCGTGACCTAGCTTTATGTGATAGAGATTGATGAAGTTTCACCACTTTTTGAGGGAAGAACTTTCTCCTCATCTTAGTCGAAATAGGGTGCATCGTATCCTGAGAGCCTGACCCTTTGTTCTGGACCCTCTGACCAAGTGCGACAGCATCCTTGATCCAATCTGTCTATCCAGGTCAGAATTTTACATGTTTCAATGAGATCCCCTCTTATTCTACTGACATCCAGTCAACAGAGGCCTAATCGATCTCTCTTCACAGTACAAACCTGCCAACCCCGGAATCAGTCTGATGAACATGCGTTGCACTGCCTCTATGGCAAGTATAGACTTTTCTCTGAAATGAGACCAAACCTGCATGCAATGCTCTAGGTGTGGTCTCATCAAGGCTCTCCACTGCTGAAATAAGACTTCCTTGTTCCTGCAATCACAGCTTTTCTGTGCAATGAACTTCCTAACTGCTTGCAACACATGCATGCTCGCTTTTGGTGACAAGAATAACCAGGTTCCTTTATGCATTAGCATTTCCCAATCTATACCATTTCAATAGTACTCTGCCATTCATCTTTTCTGACTGAAGTGGACAGCTTCATACTTATCAATATTTTATAGCATCTGCCATGCATTTGTTCACTCATTCTACTTAACTAAATCACTCTGAAGCCTCTTTACATCCTCCTGAGCACTCTCACTCCCTGTTTTTGGCAAAGTGGACATTTGATTACCTTACCCAAAACACTAATGTACATCTTGAAGAAGTAGGGCCCAAGTACTTCACATATCCTGCCTTCTACTCTGAAAAAGACATTTATTCCTACTCTATTCCCTGTCTGCTAACAAATTCTCTATCTATGCTGGCATTTTATCAACGCTGTGTGCTTTGATTTTACACATTAACTTCTCATGTGGGACTTTTTCAAACAATTTAACATTTTGTTTTTAAAGTTACAAATGCCATGTAAAGTTCTTTTAAAAATGAACCTGGAGACCATTATCCTGAAGCTGGTCCTGACTTCAGTGTTCAGACATGTGATGGACCACTGAGATTTCAAAAGGGCAAGTGGGCTATGAAGTGTCACTCAATCCCAAAGTGTTCAGGATTTAGAAGTAAAATCAATAGAAATCTGACCTCTTCTCCAGACAGATAAAGGTCTACACGTTCATCTCAATCTACATTGTGAGTGATCACAATAAAAACAGAAGGAAGGTGAAGTTTTTAACCGTCATTAATTGGTCCAATTTCGGATCCTTGAGTGAATTTGGTTGTATAAATTTTCTCCTTTCACCTGTGAAAGCAAAAAGGGATATCCAAATAAACAGTAAATCGATAAGTAACATTTCTTCTCAGCATATTCCACTGAGCCAATACAGTCAGGAATTGTTTGCAAGTGACAAACCATTGCATGCAATGGCCAATGTCAGTATCAATTATATAGGTCATTTTGGGCTTTACCAGCAGTAAAGTTTTGAGCAGTACGATCAGATGTAGGATTAAGTCTGCAATTTCCAAACAGCTGTTTATAGTGCTGATTAGGCTATAGCAACCAGAAAATGGCAAATTCACTGGGTGATGAAACCCACAGGTGTAGGGGTGCAGACCATCCAGAAGCTCTTTTAAATACAGGAGCTTTGGCATAAATCAGTTACATAGCATCATTTGCAGAAACTGGTGCAGGAAAGAAAATTAACATTTAAAATATTAAATACAATACAGAGATATTACACAGAATCACTACTGGACAGAAGATGACCGTTCAGCTCACTAGTAACAGACACCGGCTGATGTCTGCATTGGTTTGTCTGGAAGAATTATGACTTAATGCCATTGTTCTGCCTTTTCCCCATACCCTTTCACAGTGTTGCTATTCAAATAATCACTTTCTCCTAGATTCCTGAAGAAGGGCTCATGCCCGAAACGTCGACTCTCCTGCTCTTTGGATGCTGCCTGACCTGCTGCGCTTTTCCAGCAACACATTTTCAGCTCTATCCTCATACTGAGCCCAGCTTTTACAAAGGGTCAGTTAGACTCGAAATGTCAGCTCTTTTTCTCTCCTTACAGATGCTGCCAGACCTGCTGAGATTTTCCAGCATTTTCTCTTTATCCTCATACTGAGGGTTCTCATCCTAAGAACTATTTTCATAACCCCTTTTCAGTCTCTCTAAAACACTTGTGTCCTTCCTGTAGTGTAGCATTCAGAACCGAACACAATATTCCAGTTGAAGTCTAACTAGTATAAGTTCAGCATATCCTCCTTTTTCTTGTCTTTGGTGCCCTATTAATAAAGCTCAGGATACAATATGCTTTAATAACTGCTCTCTCTGCCTGTAAAAGAGTCAGAGAGATGTACAGCATGGAAACAGACTCTTCGGTCCAACTCGTTCATGCTGACCAGATATCCCAACCCAATCTAGTCCCACCTGCCAGCACCCAGCCCCATATCCCTCCAAACCCTTCCTATTCATATACTCATCCAGATGCCTCTTAAATGTTGCAATTGTACCAGCCTCCACCACTTCCTCTGACACTTCATTTCATACACGTACCACCCTTGGCGTGAAAAGGTTGCCCCTTAGGTCTCTTTTATATCTTTCCCCTCTCACCATAAACTTATGACCTCTGGTTCTGGACTCCCCAACCACAGGGAAAAGACTTTGTCTATTTATCCTATCCATGCCCCTCATAATTTTGTAAACCTCTATAAGGTCACCCCTCAGCCTCCGACGCTCCAGGGAAAACAGCCCAGCCTGTTCAGCCTCTCACTATAGCTCAAATCCACCAATCCTGGCAACATCCTTGTAAATCTTTTCTGAACCCTTTCAAGTTTCACAACATCCTTCCAATAGGAAGGAGACCAGAATTGCACGCAATATTCCAACAGTGGCCTAATCAACGTCCTGTACTGCCGCAACATGACCTCCCAACTCCTGTACTCAATACCCTGACCAATAAAGGAAAGCATACCAACACCTTCTTCACTATCCTATCTACCCGCGACTCCACTTTTAGGGAGCTATGAACCTGCACTCCAAGGTCTCTTTGTTCAACAACACTCCCTCGGACCTTACCATTAAGTGTATAAATCCTGCTAAGATTTGCTTTCCCAAAATGCAGCACCTCGCATGTATCTGAATTCTCAGCCCATTGACCCATCTGGTCCAGATCCTGTTGTAATCTGAGGTAACCCTCTTCGCTGTCCACTACACCTCCAATTTTGGTGTCATCTGCAAACTTACTCACTGTACCTCTTATGCACGCACCCAAATCATTTATGTAAATGACAAAAAGTAGAGGACCCAGCAACAATCCTTGTGGCACTCCACTGGTCACAGTCCTCCAGTCTGAAAAACAACCCTCCATCACCACACTCTGTCTTCTACCTTTGAGCCAGTTCTGTATCCAAATGGCTGGTTCTCCCTGTATCCCATAAGGTCTAACCTTGCTAATCAGTCTCCCGTGGGGAACCTTGTCGAACGCCTTACTGAAGTCCATATAGATCACATCTACTGCTCTGCCCTCATCAATCTTCTTTGTTACTTGCTCAAAAAACTCAATCAAGTTTGTGAGACATGACTTCCCATGCACAAAGCCATGTTGACTATCCCGAATCAGTCCTTGCCTTTCCAAATACTTGTACATCCTGTCCCTCAGGATTCCCTCCAACAACTTGCCCACCACTGAGGTCAGGCTCACCAGTTTATAGTTCCCTGGCTTATCTTTCCCCACCTTCTTAAACATTTGCCAACCTCCAGTGTTCCGGCATCTCACCTGTGACTATCGATGATACAAATATCTCATCAAGAGGACCAGCAATCACTTCTCTAGCTTCCCACAGAATCCTCGGGTACAGCTGATCAGGTCCTGGGGATTTATCCACCTTTAACCGTTTCAAGACGTCTAGCACTTCATCATCTGTAATCTGGACATTTTGCAAGATGTCACCATCTAATTTCCTACAGTCTATATCTTTCATTTCCTTTTCCACAGTAAATACTGATGCAAAATATTCATTTAGTATCTCCTACATTTTCTGTGGCTCCACACAAAGGCCGCCTTGCTGATCTTTGAGGGGTCCTTTTCTCTCCCTAGTTACCCTTTTGTCCTTAATATATTTGTAAAAACCCTTTGGATTCTCCTTAATTCTATTTGCCAAAGTTATCTCAAGTCCCCTTTTTGCCCTCCTGATTTCCGTCTTAAGTATACTCCTACTTCCTTTATACTCTTCTAAGGATTCACTCGATCTATCCTGTCTATACCTGACATATCCTTCCTTCTCTTTCTTAACCAAACTCTCAATTTCTTTAGTCATTCAGCATTCCCTATTCCCACCAGCCTTCCCTTTCACCCTGACAGGAATATACTTTCTCTGGATTCGTGTTATCTCATTTCTGAATTATTTTATTTCCAATTACTCAGCCAATATTGTATCTACTTTGCTACTGTCCGTTTTGTTCCATGAGCTGTATAACATTTTTCACAAGTATGGGCTACTGTATCCTTTTTCAAAATTCTAATACACCACACCAACAGCATTTCCCTCATCAGCCTTTCTGTTACCCCTTCAAAAAATTCCAACAAGTAAGCCAAACACAATTTCTCCTTTCCCTAGTCTGAGTCTTCCTAAAAAAAAACATTTTTTTTTCCTATGTGACCACTAATTCTGTCCCAATAATTGTTTCCAGAAGTTTCATACTGAGGTTAAACTGACTGGTCTGTAATTGATAGCCTTATCCTTACAACCTTTTCTGAACTAGGGCATAGTGTCTTTTATTGTGCAGTCCTTGACACCTCCTCTGTGTCTCGGAAGTCTGAATGACAATGGTCAGTGTCCCTATAATTGTCATTCTCTTTTACTTCAATGGATGCATCTAAACCGGTCCCACTGCTTTGTCAACTTTAAGTATAAATAACTTATCCAACGATTTCTCCTTATCAATTTCAGTCACAGCTTCCATCTCTCTCAACATTTCCTGGGCAGCATTATTTTCTTGTTAAAGTAAAGCATACAATTAATATCTCATCCATGCCTCCTGCTTCAATGTATAAATCCCCTTTTTGATCCTTAAATCACTAATCTTCCCTTTACCACCCTTTTACTATTGATGTGCTTATAGAAAACTTTAGTATTTCCTTTACGTTAGTTGCCAGTTTTTTCTCATAATCCATCTTTGCTTTTCTATTATGCTTTTTAACACCCCCTCTGAATAGTTTTGGGACATCAACCTGTTCTACCTGAGTTGTCTTTCCTGCTACATGATCAGGATATAACACTGGAACATTTTGTCTCTCAACAGAAAAACATATTGTGTAGAGATGCCAAGAGAAAATTTAAATGAAACATTTTTTAAAAGCAACGTGAGCACAAACCTGGAGCAACGTCAATTTCTGTTGATGGTTTAAATTCTTCATACTCAGTGACAAGATTAGGAATTGATGAATCCATCTCACTTTGCTTCTCCTGTAGATACAAATATGTACATATCTCTACAAAACAAGTCTCTATAAAATATTATCTGTAAGTTTTAAATGAATAGAGCTCCATTCATCAGACTTTATCGAGTACCTGCTTTACTCAGATAGCCACCAGGCATAACAAATGTACAGGCTAGTTCAAGACAGATAACCACATCAAGTATCACAAATCCCACAGCCTATTGTACTCAGTTGACATTTGTGAGACTTTTCACAACAGTATCACACAAATAATTTGGGAACATTTTTTCTACTGACTTTCACCTCAACACCTTTCTTAGTTGATGATTTTTCAAAAACAAAAGTGCTAAGAATACTCCGTAGGGTGGATCTCACAAAAAGAACGGATTACCATCCTCACCTGCTTCCCAAAAGTCTACTGGCACCTTACGGATCAGAAACACAGCACTCTGCAGGGATAATATTCTGAGAATAGCTTTAAGAAGCTCAGAAAGGGATCTGAGTCCCTTAAAGACTGGAAGTCTCAAGTTAAATCAATCTGATTGGCCAATAGATCCAAAGTTCCACGAGCATCAGGAGAAAGTAATGGTCACTGTTGGGACTGGAGGCAATCCTGAAGAAGAACAAAGTGAATTGCAGACTTGCTTGGGGTTTTGGCCAGACCCAACTAGGAGACTCAGGGCGTGTGGAGGGAGACAAGGGATGTATCATTTTGGGGAGTTGGCAGCAGGGCACAGGGAATCATAAAGATGATACCTCCACCTCCCCTCTCCCCATTACATGCCCATGGTTAGCCTGTGCAGTGAAAGGAGCTGGGTTAATTATCTTCCCCACAGAGCTAACAGTTGTGGTGGAGTCACAATGGGGCCCTTAAGAAGGAGTCAATAATCCACTTAAAAGTCTCAATAGGCCTAATGGTGGATGGGGTGCCTGACACCTTAGTCACCACCAGTAAGGGAGAGAACAGGCTGGATGAGCAGGTTAGCCACCCATTTACTTTCTGGACCATCCCACCTCCTAATCCACGTTTTGGGTGGTGTGGTGGGTTATGTCAATTTCATCCGAGAGATCTGTTCTCATTCTACATTCCCTTCATTTGCAGAACAAGAAAATAGGATCTGCTATCATAACTTAAAGAGGGAAATATTGTAGTATGATGAAAAAAAATGCATGCACTCAATGTGACTATGCTTGATGATGTCCACTAAGGAATTAATGGTGCAATGTAAATTGCCACAAATTTGCTTTATCATTACTACTATTGATATATTGTAGAGATAGTTAATCTACTTCCAACCCCATTAGTATTCACCTTCATCTATCTTTGTACATCTGCTGGCAGAACATTTATCCATGCAATGTCATTTTCAGACTCAGTTATTCTCATGATACCCTAGCCACCTTCCAATCTGCTTGGACATTCAGTTCATCCATACCTTTGATGCCTATACCCTGCCCTACATAAAATTCTGCTCATACACCACACATTCTTACTGATCTTTTATTCCATTCCCTGGCCCTCCAATTTTAAAATCCTCCCTAAAGAAAACATACTGGTGCTCGGACCTTGGACTCGTTGGGTGTCTCACTATTCCTTCATTCCAACATCGACTGCTATGCCTTCAGCAATGTCAGCTCAACAGGCCAGATATCAGATAATGATGAGTCAGAATAAAAAAACAGAAGATGAAGGGCTTAGTGTCATGGTGCAATGGTGACAATCTCTCTCTCAAAATCAGCAAGACAAAATAATTGATCATTGACTTCAGGAAAAAAGGAGAACACACCCCTATCTACATCAATGGAGTGAAGATGGAGGGGGTTGAGAGCATCAAGTTCCTCGGAGTGATGATAACCAACAATCTATCCTGGAGCTCCCACAGAGATATGACAGTCAAGAAGGCACAGCAATGTCTCTTCTTCCTCAGGCAATTTAGGAAATTCAGCATGTCCATAAGGGCCGTCACCATCTTTTACAGATGCACCACAGAATGCATTTTGTCTGGGTGCATAATGGGTTGGCATGGCAACTGCTCTGCCCAGGACTGTAAGAAACTACAGAAAGTTGTGTACACAGCCCAAATCATCACAAAAGCCAAACGTCCCATCTATGGAGTCCATTTACACTTCTCGCTGTCATGAACAGGCTGCCAACAGCAGCAAAGACCCCTCCTATCCCAGTAATACTGTCTTCCAACCTCTTCTGTCAAGCAGAAGATACAGAAGCTTGAACGAACACACACACACACACACACACACACACACCAACATGTTCAAGAACAGCTTCTTCCCTTCTATTATTAGACAGCTAAATGGACCTCTCTATTTTCAAATAATGTTGATTTTGCTTTGTACACCTCCTGTGCAGCCGTAACCTTGAATACCTCACTCTGTTTACACACCCTATGATCTGTATGTTCTTATTTGCATTGATCTGCCTGTATTGCTCACAAAATATAAGTTTTCACTGTACTTAGGTACATGTGACAATAATAAATCAAATCAAATCAGATACTTCCTCCTTAAATTCATAACCTCTGCACCTCCTTCTCTCTCCTTAAAGCCCTCATTAAAGCCAGCTCTGATTAAGCTTTGGTGTTGTCTTCCATCATGACCTTTCATTTAACATCCAAATATGCCTTTGTGAAGTGCCTCAGGAGATTTTTCCAAATTAATGGTACCATGTAAATTGAAATTTTCATTGATGTAAGTGCCACTTTTTGGAACCTAAACATGCTGTCTCGGTAAGTACAGACATGTTGACTTGGACATTGAAGTTCCAAATGGTTACAAGTCTCAGTTATGAGACTATAAGATGAAAACAGGATAAATGAGGAAAATTGTTACAGATCAGAGAAGAATCAAATGGGGAGTTCTTGTCCAAGCACCTCACAGGAGTCAATTTTTAAATCTGATTTTAATGGCACATGATGGATAACAAAAAAATCAGGATGAGGTGAGAGACTTCAATGATTGAAAGAAAGCGCACTGAAGAATTTTTAATTGCTGCATTTTACAAGTCATTTTGCTGATATGGAAGAACAATGGATGGCCTGAGGTAATAATACTATGAAAAGAAACACAACAATTTCCAAGAATAAAGGAGCAGAGCACATTCAGGGCAGTTGCAAAACATACAAATGGAAGTTGTAGCAATTGGAATAAGATCAGTTAGGTAGATCTCATTGAATATAAGTTCCCTGATTGAGGCTGTTAACCTAATCCAATCAGGGAGTCCTGGCTGACAGATATAAACAGGAGTGTCAGAGAGTCTGTTCATTCTAGGAGCTAGCTGGGTCAGTGTCACGTACAATGCACATGTAAATAAAGGGAGACTTGGTGATGGAATACTGGCCTTCGTAGTGTTTTTTCAGAAGTGGGAATGGCTTTTGTTCAGGTTTCACTGATTTTACCAGCTGCACAATTCTTCAAACCTCTTTCTCTGAATGGATCATTACAAGCAAGCATCTGAGGTTGGCAAGTAATACAGAAGGCCAGTGGAATTTCGGTCTTTATTTCAAGGGCAATGGAAAGCATTAGTCAGACCACAGATGGAATACTGTGAACAGTTTTGAGCCCCTTCTCTACAGAAAGTACACTGGCATTGGAGGCAGTCAGGTGAATATACTGGCAAATGAATGGAGGTTGTGTAGATTAGGCTTGTACTCATTGAAATAGAGAAGAATGAGAGGCAACCTTACTCAAACATACAAGGTTCTTACAGGATTTGACTGTGTGAATGCAGAAAGATAGATTCCCCTTGTGAGAGTGTCGAGGATCAGAGGACATAATATTAGAGTAATGGTCATCCATTTAAGACAGAGATGAAAAGTCTTTTTTCTCAGAGGGCAGAGACAGATTTTTAATTAGTAAGGGGTTCAAGCTAATGGAAAAAAACAATAAATTGGAGTTGAAGTTTATCAGATCAGACATGGTCGGATTGAATAGTACAGCAGACTCGATGGACTGAATGGCTGACTTCTGCTCCTAAGTTGTCTAGGTTTGGATTTTTGGGCCTCTTCTCACTGAACACATATGAAGTAATGTTAACCATTCTCCTATCCACTAAACTAAGAAAATAAAAATATTACAAAAAATTAAAGCAAAATGTACTTTTTTTTGGAATATTGTAATACATACAGAAAAAATATCAAGTTTTAGTTCTAATTCTGACTCCACTTTCCTTCCTTTCTGAATTTCAGCCAGAATCAACATGCATTGATGTAGTTATTGCTTTAAAAAATAAATGTGCCTTAATCACAATATATAATAAATTCTCAATGGCATACAAACACAGACTAGGAAATTAATTTCAGTACACTTGCATGGTTGACATTTTAGATTCTGCAATACTCCTCTACAATCTGCAGAAGAGGGTACTTAACATAAAGGCATTCTAAAATAATGTTCGCACGAGAAAGATGAGAAAGAAAGGACAATTCGCAACTTGTGACTTTAAAATAGCATGTTTTGCATGATTTGAATGTATAATGTTGCCAAATGCATGTACACAGATCTCTAAAACTTACCTTTGTTAGTCCACAATTTTAAGTTGTGAATTATTCTTTATCCCCCAAAAAGATCACCAGTTTCCTGGAATTCAGCCAAGTGGGAAATTATCAGGCATCTCCTTCACTTCATATTTTCAGCTGCTATTACGGAAAACTAAACAGTTTGTTTATCAGCAGTGGCCACATGTACATGCTGGAGATTGAATTCCGTGGCAAGGAGATAACTAACTTTACTATTGTTAGATTCTTACGCAGAAATCTGAGAAGTGAATTTATGTAGGCTCAACTCAATCCCTACAAAATACAAAAAAAAAACAATTATATTAGCAAAGCAGTTATTTTTCTGACTTTATGGTGACTTCCTCCTCACCCTTTGTGGTTTTAACTGGAGATCATATGGATATCTGCAACGCTGAGTAACGGAAATGATTTCGTAGTAGATGTGATATGGGCCACCCCCTCAATTAACCGTTGCAACAGACAGAAAACTGAAACAAGCCACTATAAGATGATAGAAGGGGAGTCAAAGTAGAATTGCAAGACTGACCTAAATATCAGGATAACCTAAACTAACTGAATGTTTTTTTTAACTTAATGTTTGAGTTCCATTCACTCACACTATGGAGGAACCATTGATGTTGAGATGCATTCAAAAGTACATATTCTCACACAATTTACAGTGAATTAAGTTCTAATACGATGAATTTCACCAGAATTTATTTCTTAACTTGTATGTACCTAATCACTTAAAACAACTAACACTGAATACACACTGCAATTTCTCTAAGACACTTAACAATCACTCAAAGTAGTTTGACTGGATATGGTGACCTCATACTTTTTTAGATGGTGGTAATAATCCTGATCTTTCCATACACTAAATTGATCAATGGTATTTAGTTCTTTTTGGGGACATGTGGAAAAGCTTACACCAAAGTGGCAAATTAACAAGATGCTGGTGAGGAAACGTTTCACTTTTCACATTTGATGCCAACATCAAACATTCCAACTCAATAATAGGATGAACTAAACTTCATAACAAAACTCCTATAATGCTGCAACAAACAGTCACAAACTGAACTGTATGGGTGCAATACTTCTATTACCCACACCAGCAGGCTTGTAAGAAAGGTACTATAGTAATTATTGGTGCCTTTAATCTTTATGTAGGTTGGATAATGCAAATACGAAAATATAGATAAGAGGATGAGTTCATAGCAGGTAGCTGGACGGTTTCTTAGAACAATATATTATGGAAACAACTAGAGAACAGGCTGTTTTAGATCCTGTCATATTTAATGAGAAAGGATTAGTTTATAATCCCATCACAAAAGATTTTCCATAAAATTAGTCACATGATAAAATATCACATCCAATATGAGGTGATAAATTTAGGTCTTAGCTTAAATAAAAATGATTACAAGGATGTGAAAATGGAAATTGAAGTGGATTATGGAGATAGCTTAAAATGCTATATAAATAATAAGACATTAAGGACCTTTTTCATAACTCTCAAATAATCATTTCATTCTAAAAGAAAGACTATGAGAAAGATGAACATGGTTAATTTTAAAAAAGTTAAATGTGTTATGAAATTGGAAGAAAAGGAAAACATATTGTGACATCTAGTGAGTGGCTAAAAATTGGTAACATTTTAGAGGCCAGCAAAGATTACTGGAAAAAAAAGGAAAGTAGATGAAAGAAGTAGATAGCGGGAACTACTGAAAGCTTATAAAAAGGAAAAGAGTAGTAAACATTGGTCCTTTAGAGAACAAGACTGGGGAGTTGATAATGCAAAATGAGGAAATGAGAAATTGAAAAGTCTATTGCTAGACCTCAGAATCAGAGGGCATTCATCTTCAAGGAGGAACCATGTCAAGTGAGATTTACTCCATGAATAATTGAGATTCTTCAGGGGCCTAAATATGTGGAAAACAAGTACAAACAGTGACTTCCCTCACTCTGATATGCACAGATCAACGAGAAGTGACAGAAATGTTAAAATAGAGCTGCACCATCACGATGTTTCAGTCTGTACATTCTTCCTCTTCATATAGTTGTGAAAAGCCTGACCTTACAGGCAGTTCTATAAACAGTCTCCAGCGGTTTCATCACATTTCCTCTCTGTTCACTGAATCGAGTTACATGACAATTTCATTTCACAACAAAGTTGCTTATGGTTCTGACATTTTATTCATTTCTTTCAGACTTCCTAATGACACAAGAGTTCATGGTGCTTCTTCAAACCATGTTCAACCTCCTTATCCTCACTCAAAGATTTTCCAATTTTTATACAGTGCAGCAAGTATCAGCCTGGAAATGTACCATTACAGAAGTAAATATGAAACAGCCACAGTGGCACTTGTTGAAATGTTTAGTACAAATTCCAAACTGCATAATTGGTGCTTTTACAATCTTATGTGGCAAAATCTCCAATATGCTCACCCCTTTGAAGTTAATAATTTCCATGAGATTTTGTGATCTAGCTTAAAGATAAATTAAAATTCTAATTTCAGCTATCAATCTCAACATAATTAATTTTTAATTTGCAGAAAAATTATTGAAGTTATTTGGATATTTTCCAATATACAAAGGCAATACCCTCCAATGGCTGGAATCATTAAAAAAAAATTCTTTATCAGAAGGCAATCATCACAGCTCCAGGACATCATTGCAAGAGACACTTGTCAAATATCTTTGATTACTTTATTAAAATATTATTAGAAATAACCGTCTTTTTCATTTAGTTTAGAATGAGGCTGTTCAGTGCTCCATCCATTTATATGGGTAAAAAGCTATCTTGAACAGGTACTTCAGCCACTTTCAAAGACAACACTACTGGTTCAGGTGTAAGCAAAAGCTTGGGGGTCACCACTGAACAGAAGTTGAAACTAAACACCTATTGAAATATCATAGATGCAACAGCAGGACAGAATCTAGTCATTCTATAACAATAGTCCCTCAAAACCATCCTTGGATCTTGAGTCAGGATTGTTAAATAAAGCACTGTACCTGAAGGATACACTCTCATTAAGGTCAGTAAAGCTGTCCCCCCATCAAGAATACATGTACTCGTTGCTGACACTTCCATTACACATACATTCAGAGTATAGTATACAATATTTCCCAACTGCACTCTAACAATCCAATAGTTAATTCATGAGAACCACCTTTCACTGAGAAGGCAAGAGAGGTAATGTTGTAGCAAACCACACCTCAAATTGTTCTTGAGCCATAAACCATTCTAGCTGAACAGATCCTTCATTGTGCTGTCAGAATTCTGCAATTCCACAGAACCATTGCAAAAAAGGACCCAGACAGTTCAGTTAGAACCCTTGCTGACCTTTCACAGTCTTTGCTTTTATTTTTTTATCAATTGTGGTTTGGAGCTATTAAAGGGGAATAGCCACTTGTGGACTTCATGAAACAGCTTGCGATAAGTGGAAAAGAACAGACTATTTGTGAGGCTAGGCTTGGAGGTTAGCTGCAGGCTGAGTCTTGATTCAAAGACACAGATTCCGACAGATAACAGCCAACCATGGGGTTCTGGAATGCGATCAGGAATTTATTGATTTTTTTAGGTGGTTTGAATCACCCCCAGATCTCTGGTTCTGACACTGGACTTATTTAGGAATGTGAAGAAGGCAGTAAATAGACGTTTCCGGGCAAAAAAAAAATCTGTGTTTATTAAATACAAAAAGGAAGCGTAATATAATAAATAAAGGCAGACGTAATAAACAATGAAATTGACACAGTCAACCATACAGAGGACAGTAATTAAATACACTATCAAATTAAATACAGGTTGAGCACTATTAGTGGCTAAATAGCAGCTTTAATCACAGAGATTCCAATCAGGTTTCCTACCTTTGGGGTTCCTGCACTGCTACTATCCACCTTCCCATCCCTGCTAGCTAGGCTGAAAACCTTGGGGTCTTGGCAATTTAAGGTCACCACTGGGGAGAAACATGATTGTGAAGTACAGCTGGCTGTCCCAGCATGGTTCCTTGATGAAGATTTCACATGGTGTAGGCCTTCAGTCTGGTGGAGTCTATTGATGCTGTAGGACCCATAATGAATTTAGAGAGTGAGTACTTGGTTTTCCTTACTTGCTGGTGGTTTTGCAGGTTGATTTTCATCTCAGGATGTGCCTGAGGCCTTCTGGTGTCAGTCGGTTCTTAGGCCTGCTGGTTGTCTGGTATGAAACAGGCCTGTGCCAGTAGGTTTCAGAATTCCTGTCCATCCTTCTTCTGGAGATAGCTGTGCAGATAGTGCTCAGGGAGATAGCTCTCCGGGATCCCTCTTCTGGGGATAGGTGTGGGAATTGCTCCTTGGCTGAAGTTGGGTCCTCCAATTATATTAATTGCAGATCTCTTGTCTTCACGCCAAACTGTGCTTGCCATCGTGTTAGTGCTGCTCTCTTTGAAGCTAATTGGCTTGCCGATAATTAAGAGCATGTGTGAATGTATTTTGATCGAAGTTGAACATCCAGTGTCTCTGTGAATGAATATTGATTGAAGTTGAATGCCTGTTATCTGTACAGGTTCGATTCAGTCTGTGTTGGGAAGGCTGAGGTGTAAAAGTTAGTTTCAGGTCTGGTTAATTGTCCTCATGGAGTGGATTGGACTTCTAGGCTGAACAACAGTGCCGGACGGAAATCATTCTGGCTCTGTAGATATTTGTTGCAGCCTAAACTCTAGATTTTGTCCAGTATTTTAGATGTTAGAAAAGTCCAGGGTCTTGTCCAGCATTTCAGATGATGGGGATTTTTGCTCAATCCTGTAGAAACAATGAAGCACACTGTGTTTAACTAGATAGAACTTTTCTATTATCAAGGTCAGCACCTGGAAATTGGCTCCTGCGAGTCTGGAAGAGATCTTACATTCAAGCAGATGGCAAATGTTGAATTGCAGTTGGGGTGTCTGGAAAAGACAGTTGGTCTATCAGTGCAGGACCAGAGTTGAAGCTGTTCATTTTGGATCATGCTTTCAGGGAGATGAGTTTGTCTGCTGATGACACAGCAAGATGATGTTGAACTGCCTAACTACCATTGACAGCTTTTAGAAGCCCAGAGAGTAAAAGGCTGAGTTTGAAGTATTACAATCTATATGTGAGTGAACTGGAAAGGTAACCCTGATCAATATTTCCAGGAAAGCAATGAAGGAGTCCACTTGTGAAACCACACATTGAGAAAACCATTGAATTAATCTGGCCAGTTTTGTTATTTTCCTTTATTTATCCATCAACTGTGTATGTTTGGTTGTCTGGCTTTTGTATGAATGGGACCAAAAACAAATGCTTCAGGTTTAAAGCAAAGACTTTAATTAGATTATTTTGTTGTTTATTTTTTATCTCTGCTAAAATTCTAACATAGTTAATAAATTGTTAAATCTTTTAAGATAGATAATCAGTGTCATGAATTAGTTATTCGCAAAGTCTGGGATTTGTTGTTCAAAAGTCTGATTAGGAACCACTGGAGTAACTATTGAGGATCTTCAATGGTTTTAATTTTGCCATGTTATAAATACAGAGATAGGAATGCTGATTTAGTTTGACTGTCTGTCCCTGTGTCACAACAATTTAAGTAGTACAGCCATCATTTCTCAAGGCAACTAGGAATGAGAAATAAATCAGACCTTTGTGTTGCACACAACTTATTTTTGAAAATGTAATGTGCAACAATGCAACTTTAGCAAATGTTAAATAACTGAATTTTAGACAAACATATGAATAAATCCACGACCATTTAATGGTAAAACAACATTTTCAAGAATCTCTTGAAATGGTAGCTCACATGATTTGAATGGTGAGCAGCCTGAAAGTGTTTTGCTATTCAATAAGATCACGTCTGATGAGTACCTAATGTTTTCTCCTAACTCTGCCAATACCTCACCTCCTTATTAATTATCTATCCCTGCCTTTAAAATATTCCAAGTCTGAACTTGTACTGTCATTGAAAGAAAATTTACAAGTATTTCAATCCTCTGAGAGAAAGAATTCTCCTAATTTCTGCCTTAAATGGGTGATCCTTTATTTAAATAGTTATCCCTAGCTCTATAGTCTCCCACAAGAAGAAACATCCTCTCTATATTCATCCCTTCAACACCCCAGGTCTTTACTGTATATGGTTCAATCAACTTTCCTCTCATTTTTCTAAACTCCGGTGAGTAAGCTTAGCCTGTCCAATCTTCTCTCATAAGACAACCTGCCCATTCCAGATACAGTATTAATCTAGTGAACTTTCTCTGAATTACTTCCAACGCATTTATATCCTTCCTTAAATAAGACCACTATAAGCAGTACTCCAAATATGGTTTTAATGTCCTGTATAAGTAAAGCATAATCTCTCTAATTTTATCGTCAATCAACCTTGCATTAAATGTTAATATTCTATTAACTTCTCTAATTACTTGTGATACAGACATTCTAAGCTTTTATAATTCAATCAGCAGGGCATCCAGCATCTCAAAGCTCCACAATCTCTCACTATTTACATAATTTCTTTTAGTCTTGCTGCCAAAATGGGAAATTTCACATATCCCACATTATACTTAACATATTTACTCATTTCATTTGACCTAGTTCCCTGCCCTTGTGGTCTCTTTTCTACCCTCTTCACAATGTAGTTGTCAGTTTACATTCATCATCAGCAAATTCAACAACCTTTCCTTTGATCCTTTATTCATTCATTTATATAAACTGTTAAGAAATTGAGGATCCAGCACTGATCCTTGTAGCATACAACTTATTACATCTTGCCAACCAGAAAATGACTCATTTATGCCTACCATTGCCTGCTAGCTAGTCAATCTTCTATCCATGCCAATGTTAACCCTTACTGTGCTTTTATTACCAACAATAACTTTTGATATGACATCAAATAAGCTTTTCAAATGTTTTCTGAAAATCCTAGTAAATCCAATAATATCTACTGTACATTACTTCTTTGAAGAACTTCAACAAATGTGATTTTCCTTTCATTAAACCATGTTTACTTTGCCGGATCACCTTGGGCTTTTCTAAGTGCCCTGCTTTAAGGTCTTTTAACATCTTCCCGATGAGAGATAGCAAGCTAGCTGGCTTGCAGTTCCCCTTTCTTTATTCCTCTCTTTTTGAAATAAAGGAGTCACATTCATTATTTTCAATCGAACTGAACCTAGCTTAACTTTAGGGGAACTTTGGAAAATCAAAACCAGGCTTCAAACATCTATCAAGCTATTTATTTTATGACCTGAGGGTGAAGTCTATCAAGCATCCAGGAGTCTGTCGGCTCACAGTTCCAATAGTCTGGCTCAATGTCACATCCTTGATGGTTGTAACTTTCTTGAGATCCTCCCTCCCTTCCATTTCCTGATTTATACGTATGTCTGGAATGTTGCTTTTATCTTCTTTGGTGAAGTGCATTGCAAGATACCTATTCATCTGCCATCTCATCATCTTTCATTATTAATTCCCCAGACTCACTTTTTATAGGACTAGTGGTCATTGTTGTCATTTTTCAAATGCATGGCAGATCAAAGTGAATATTGTTTCTTAAAATTTTCTGGCACAGCCACACAATTTATGTGTGGTAGTGTGGACTTCTTTGGGGAATCCTCCCAGAATAAAAACATTAGTGTCAGGCACAAACAAATAAATCACGAATTTTAAAAGCACCTAAGAAAAGTACAGAATTTGATACAGTAAAATCAGGGGAATATTGCTATATCTGTAGTGAAAACACCAAATGTTAGAGATCACAGTGGGTCAGACAGCATCCATGGAGAGAGAGCAGGCTTACAATGAGTCTAGATGACTCTTCATCAGAGCATGAATGCGACAGAGGTGGGTTTTATCAGGGTGGACATGCTAAAGTGCTAATACCTAACCTTCCATATCAAACTGAATTCAAGAACTAAGAACTTTAATGGCGGAAACTAGGACCAAGCTAATACCATTTACATAATCTTGTTTCCTATTAATTTACATGTACAGTGCAAACACTTAACAAAAGGTTCAGAAGCATGAGGATTTCTCTACAACCCTTTGTTTGATCTCACTATTAATGGCATTGGTAGTGGACCCCCTTGCTCGATAAAATTTCCCATTCATCCTGATTAATAGCATTTGAATCAGTCAGCAGCACATGACAAATTCTTGACGAACCCTGATGAAAAGTCAGTGTGACACTTGGGTATTGTCAAAGACGAGCTCTAGACTCAGTCAGATGGTCAGTGTATGGCAGAAGGTCTATCCTGGGAGAAGGCCTAGAGACATCCCAGTTCAGCTTGCAGAAGGCTGGAAACTAAACGGTTAAAAAGATAACTTAAAAGATATTCAGTGATCTAATGCAATGAATGAACACCCGACTGAGACCACATTGTATTGTGCATCCAGATTGAGACTCTCTGATCTCTTACAACTCAGAAAACACATGCTGGCAAAGGCTGTTCAAGTAGTTTGAAATACAAGGCTCAGTTGTTAGCACTGCTACCTCACAGCACCAGGGACCCAGATTTGACTCTACCCTCAGGCGACTGTCTGGATGGAATTTGCACATTGTCTCCGTGTCTGCGCAAGTTTCTTTCAGGTGCTCCGGTTTCTTCTCACACTTCAAGGATGTGCAGCTTAGGTAGATTGGCCATGCTAAATTCATCATAGTGTTCAGGGATGTGAGATTGGATTAGTCTTGAGAAATGCAAGGTTACAGAGACTGGGTAGAGGATGTGGTCTCTTCGGAAGGTCGGTGTGGACTCGATGAGTCAAATGGTCTGCTCCCACCATGTAAAGGTTCTAAATCCATAAACACAAGTCCCTTCTCTGAGGAGACAGATTTTTTTTCCCCTTGGGACCCCAGAGATAAGTCTGTCCAATTTGAACAGCAAGTTGGCCAAGTCATTTAGAAATAAAAAGCAGTGAGAAGAGAGCACCATTGCTCTTTATTCAGTATGACAAGACATCTCCCTATTGGTGGGAAAATTGCAGAACATATCAAGATGGCATTTCAGAACTGCCTGCAGATGCAGAACAGTCATTGCAAGGATTGTAGTGGGGCAAAATATCAAAATAAATCGCAACCTATTTTCGCCCAAGAAAAAGACAGTAATTCTCAGGCACGTTATAGATCATCAGATGATTTCTACTACTTAACAGCAAAAAGACCTGTTTTAGACTAGATATGAGAGTCTGTGTATCTATTCCTTCTGATACCATATCCATGGTCTACGGCATCACCTTTTACAACCTACCATATAACTTCAACATGCAAGAGGCATTTCAATTGAAGACACAGCTGCAAGCTACACTTTGCTACAATGCACACTGTTTTGTAGACATTCTATGTAACTTTTATGCTGCTTTGACTGCAAGCCAGCCTGCACCTCTAAACATGACAGAGCTACTTCATTTTGATGCCATTATGTGTTATTTACTAAATGGAGAAGCTTGTCTTGTCCTGAATCTTAAAGTTTATTCAGCAGCAACAGATGGCTAAGATCTGCCTTCCTTTGACAATACTCCACCCTTGAGGACTACTGGTGAGTTTTCTGGATCTTCCATTCTCTTTTCAGGACACACCGCACGCAAATGTGGAAACAACAGCTGCAAGATGCCATGTTAAATGTGCACTTGCTCTATGAAGACCCAGCAAGTGACAAACACAATATCACCATCAGATGCTGATGATTTGATATTTTGCATTTAGCCATGACTTTCTAGTACAGCAGAGACATCAACATCCCTCATACAGTCTCTCTGGTCTCTTTTGACCAGTATTGAACCTTTGTTAACTATACTAATAGAGCTGTGTCCCTGTCTCAGTCACACAGAACACTCCATTGTTAAAGAACTGACATAAGCAACATCCTGTTCCTTTTGTGTCAACAAAATTATGTTTTGATGTCTTCCCTACAGCTAATGGGGAAAAAACCCTTCTTGACAATGAAGAGATACTCACAATTTATGTCCTTTTCACCACTCTTGTCTTCCTGGTCTGTGTACGTAACAGAGTCTTCTAAGTCTCCCAGGTTAAGTACAACACAGAATATCAAATAACTTTCTAAGGGGATAACACAGAAGTCCTTAATCCTACACATCAGCTAGGGAACAGAGTACTTAAGTAACAGTTCATCAAACAAGTAATTCTTTTAGCTTGAAACATTCTTCTAGTTTGAGAAGGTCAAAAGATCAGTCTTTGTGCTGAGGAGATGTTGCTTTGTTTGGTCAAGACTTGGGGATTCTTTGATCAGTTGCCCAAGATTCTCCATTCTAATTTTCTGAGATCTGCTTTGACTGCAAGCCAGCCTGCACCTCTAAACATGTCAGAGCCACTTCATTTTGATGTCATTATCCTCAGTACTTCTACTTCACTCCACAACTTCAGCTACTGTAGAAATGTCCTTTGTCAAGGGGCAGCACAGTGGCTCAGTGGTTAGCACTGCTGCCTCACAGCACCAGGAACCCGGGTTCGATTCCAGCCTCGGGCTACTGTTGTGTGGAGTTTGCACATTCTCCAGGTGTCTGCGAAAGATGTGCAGGTTAGGTGAATTGGCTAAATTGTCCATAGTATTCAGGGATGGGTACTACTACCCATAGTATTCAGGGATGTGTAGGTTAAGTGCATCAGTCAGGGGTAAATCAAGTGAGGGAATGGGTCTGGGTGGGTTACTCCTCAGAGGGTCAGTGTGGATTTGTTGGGCTGAAGGGCCTGTTTCCACACTCTAGGAATTTGACATATGAATCATACTCCTGCTGAAGAATTCACTTAAGGTCCACCTTTTTTTTAGATTAGATTACATACAGTGTGGAAACAGGCCCTTCGGCCCAACAAGTCCACACCGACCCTCCGAAGAGCAACCCACCCAGACCCATTCCCCTACATTTACCCCTTCACCTAACACTACAGGCAATTTAGCATGGCCAATTCATTTAACCTGCACATTTTTGGACTGTGGGAGGAAACCGGAGCACCCGGAGGAAGCCCACACAGACACAGGAAGAATGTGCAACCTCCACACAGACAGTTGCCTGAGGCGGGAATTGAACCCGGGTCTCTGGCGCTGTGAGGCAGCAGTGCTAATCATTGTGCCACCTTCTTCAGATTCATAGGACTGTCTCCTTGAGGAAGGGAATTAATGGAGCCCATTGATGAGAAACTTCAGTTACGAGGATAGATAGATGTTCAGACCTTTCCTTGGAAAGCAGGTCAAGGGGAAATTTCATAACTTTCAAAATTATAAGAGATCTACAGAGTAAATAGGATGAAATGGTTCATCCTGGGAAATGATTGATAATCAGAAAACAGTTTTCAACTGTTTTGCAAAAGAAGCAAATGCATGGTGAGAAAAATCTTTTTCATGGTTAAGGGTTAGAATATTCTGCGTCATAGCATGATGGAAGCAAGTTCAGCTGAGGCATTCAAGCAGGCATTAAATGATTATTTAAACAGAAACACAGGTTCTGGAGAAAAAGGAAGGAAGTTGGCCCAAACTTAAAATACTCAGACGTTGCAGCAATAATGGGCTGAATGGGCTCTTTCTGAACCATAACAACTTTGGGATCTCCCAGTCCAGAAGCTTTGCCTTCTTTCTAAATGTTTTCCAAGTTGATCTCTCTCCAGAGCAGTGACCTTCAGATGGGCATGAAAGATATACCTAGGTGCCAGCTGTCATGTCAGATAACATTCCTTGCCAGCTAAGATTTGGCCTGTCTACCACTAAGATCCAAACACTCCCCCAAGTTGGTCCAAAAAGAGGCTTTTTGTTACAGTGAAAATTAGAAAAATGTTGACCGTTAAGTGTTAAAAGGAATATTGTGAGGTAAAACAACAATGATTTAAAGAGATGAAAAAAACAACTTGCAGTGAGACATAAGGCAAGTTCCACTATGCTACCGAATACTATACATCATCCTTGATGCCTGCTGGCATGGGGAGACACACACAGAGTTAGGAATGCCTTTTTCTCTGACCCAGTTGGATGGTCAGTAGAGTTAACAAAGCTTGGTTGTCCAGTATGTGCCCAGACCTGGCTCTCTACAACCTGAGTTTGATCCCACAACATATTGCATTGCATTGAATTTCAAAAGGTTGCATTAGAAATGAAATATAGTGTCTCGGCAAGATGGCGGCAATTCTGTGGAACTGCTGTGGACAGCTCTGTCTAACAGCCAAGGCATACTGGTGTTCTTTTGCCATCCCTGCCCAACTTATGTGGTGGAACTATTAGTTTAAAACCTTACAGAACACATATTTGTTAATATTTGGGAGTGGGAAGGATGCCAAAGGGAAAAGGAACAAGCAAACAGCAGCAGGGAGGATACTCCCCTGCAGCACCGACCACACCACAGACTGCAGCAGCAGCAGCTTTTCCTGAACCCCCCAGGGACCTGACAGACTCACAGGAATTGGCTGTGGTGATGGAGAGACTTACCTTGAAAGTTGGGACTGCGATTGAGGCAATGGAGTCCTCATCCAGGTGCTGGAGCGAGATGTGCGGGCCTTGCGAGACCATATTGACGACCTCAAAAATCAAGATCCGAGGATAAATCTCTGAATTGTCGGGCTCCCTGAAGGTGAGCAGCCAGACAGCATCTTTGAAAACCGGCTGCCAAAGGTTTTGGGCCTTTACATCGAGTCTAGCAGGCTACAGATTGAAAGGGCATATTGGGTTACAGTGCTCAGGTCAGGGTTGGTGCAGCGCCCCCACTCGGTCCTAGTGCACTTCCATTCATATAAAGACAAGCAAAAAGTCATAGATGCTTCCAGATCCCTGGGAAAAGATCCACAGGCACTACTGTACAAGGGGTCAAAAATCATGTTTTTCCACGATTTCTCTGCAGCTGTAATTCGAAAGAGAAGTCCTTTGATGAAGTTTAAAAAGAGGCTGAGGAACCTGGGCATCCAGTACTCCATGAGATACCCCACAGTGCTTCATTTCAGCCATGAGGACTCAGTCTATACATTTGACTCAGCGGATAAAGCTACAAACTTTGTAGACACTTTAAAATAGATGGATTGGCCTGAAGAATACATGTTTTCCCTTTTTTTTAATTCCTTTCTTTCTCCTGAATAATTTCCTTTTTGGAAAGGGGGGAAAGACCTTGGAACAAGTTGTTCCTTTTTTTTAAATAACTGGATTTTCTGATGGGAAATTTTGTGGATGTTCTTTGTTGTCTCTCCCCTTTTTTTTGTTTGTTCTGTTTCTCTTTTAGTCACAAGTAGGGGTGACATGAAGCCAGGGATGGGTGGAGTGTTCATCCTGACTTGGTCTTTTTTCTGTTGATTTAAGGATCGTCTCCTTGTTTTGTCTCTGGCCTAAGGCTGGGGCACAGTCCGGATTTGAAGGAGCTGTGAAGGAGGGGATGGGTGGGGTGAGTGCCCACTAGTTGGTTTTTTTTGGCAGTAATAGCTGTTTATAGTTATGATAGAGTAGTTTTTGTATATATAGTTCTTCAGCGCTATGAGTCTTTATTTACTTATACTCAACCCTTTGTAAGAAGGTTTTGCCCTCCCAGGGGTTCAAGGGTCTCTGAAAGGGGATATAGCTAAGTGTCTTATTAAATGGTGCACCTGGAACATTAAGGGAAGCCACTTGCCTGCTAAAAGGAAAAAAAAGTGCTTTCTAGCCTAAAGAGGGAAAGGGTTGATATCGCTTTGTTGCAGGAAACTCATCTTGATGATGGGGAACACGTGAAATTACAACAGGGGGTTATGACCGGGTATTCTTTTCATCCTTTACTACTAAAAGTAGGGGAGTGGCGGTACTTATCCAGAAAAATCTTCCGTTCACATTATTAGAGGAGGTGAAAGATGAGCAGGGACAGTTTGTGATACTTAAAGCCCTGATACATGGGGAGGAATCTGGCATTTTAAATGTCTACTGTCCTCGAGTGCATCCTGTCAAATTTTTGATTAGTGCTTTCTCTAAGTTGAGTGCGTTTGGAACACGGCACATTATTATGGGGGGGGGGGGTGATTTTAATTGTCTTTTGGATCCGACAGTGGACAGGATGCCTTGTGGGCCCCCAACTATTTCTTCGCAGGCCAAGCAGGTGGTTGACTTATGCGAGGAGTTGGGGCTGGTGGATATTTGGAGATGTCTTCACCCTACCGGCAGGGACTTCACCTTTTATTTCAAACCCACATAAATGTCACACGATGATTGACCACTTTCCGGCTCCCTGATCCCTTCTGGATTTGATTATGAGTTGTAAAATTGGGAATATAGCTATCTCTGATCATGCAGCAGTGTATTTGGAGGTGAAGGCCAAGAGTGAGGGGCTATGTTTGCGGCACTGGGGTTTGGACCCTTTTCTCCTTAAGGATTCCAAATTTGTGGTATACTTCTTGAAGGATTTTCAGGAATTCTTGATAATCAACTCAGGCACGGCTACTAGTCCACCTATGCTATGGGAGACAGCTAAGGCCTTTGCTAGGGGTTTAGCTATTTCCTATTCGGCTAGCCGGAAATGACAGAAGGAGGAACTTGAGACACGGTTGAAAGCCGCTGAGGCGGCACATTTTATGCGGCCTTCGGTGACTAAGCTACAGTGGGTCACGGCCCTCCGGGCTGCCTTGAATTCAATACTGTCACACAACACAAACAAAGATCTTGCTTTTGCTAGACAAAGGCTGTTCGAATATGGCGATAGGCCAGGGAAGTATTTAGCGTATCTGACTAGGAAAAAGCGTGCTCCCCAATCCATTGCTACAATCAGAGACAGCGCAGGGGTCCTTGCACACTATGCTAAAAAGATTAATGAGGCTTTCCGGAGCTTTTACTCTGAATTGTATCGGTCTAAAGGTATTGAAGACAGGAGGGCTAAAATGGAGACCTTTTTTAAGAACGTGGACTTCCTGGGGTAACCTTGGAACAGGCCTCTCTTCTTAATGCCCCCTTGACAGTTTAGGAAATACAGGAGGCAGCTAGGCATCTACAGAATTGGAAAGTGCCTGGCCCTGATGGTCTTCTGGGTGAGTTTTATAAGGAGTTTATAGGGATTCTGTCAGGGCCGATGTTGGAGATGTACAATCACTCCTATATGCATGAACCCCTACCGCCATCTTTGAGAGAAGCTAATATTTCCCTAATTCTTAAGAAGGGTAAAGTTCCTGAGGATCGTGCCTCAGGCCCATCTCTCTATTAAATTCAGATTTCACGATTCTGTCCAAGATCCTGGTGCTGAGATTGGAAAGGGTGTTGCCCCATATTATTAAAGAGGATCAGACAGGCTTTATAAGGGGGCATAGGTCCTTTAATAATAATAGAAGTTGCTGAATGTGTTCCAAGTTTGTCAGCAACGATCGCTTCAGGGGTTGGTGATTTCCTTAGATGCAGAGAAAGCATTTGACCAGGGAGAATGGCCGTATCTTTTTTATGTCTTAGAACAGTTTGGGTTGGGTGGGGTCTTTGCTGTGAGAGTGGAGGCTTTCTATCGCCACCCTCTGGCTGCAGTCATGAACAACAGGGTGAAGTCTGGGAATTTTACGATTGGTCAGGGTAGTCGGCAAGGCTGCCCCCTCTCACCATTGTTGTTTACATTGGTGATAGAGCTGCTGGCAGAGGTCATTCATCAGAACGTCCACATAGTGCTCCGGAAGTGGGATTGCGGGCACACAAGATTACACTGTAAGCGGACGATGTCCTTCTGTTTTTAATCGAACCCGATTTGATACAATGTATCAATTCATTTGGGGCTATTTGAGGATATAAGATTAACTTCACAAAATTGGAGGTTATGCCTTTGGGGAACCTTAAGGATGTACCAGAAGTTGAAGGTGGCCCTAAGTTCCCTTTTAAGTGGTCACAGGCAGGGTTCCGGTACCTAGGCATTTTTATTACCCTCAAGTTTGATCTGTTATTTCGGACTAACTTTGCTCGCTTACTCGACAATATTAGGTGAGATCTTCAGAGATGGGAGGCTCTTCCAATTTCATTAGGAAGAATGTTCTTCGTCGTTTGCTTTATCCCATGCGTATGCTCCCTATAATGTTGCCCAGGTCAACGCTGCAGATGCTTATGGGGTGGTTTGGTTCCTTTGTCTGGCATCATGGGTGGCCCCTCATCAAACTTATTAAATTGCAGTTGCCTCAAGGAAGGGGAGGAGTTGATTTCTCAGACATCAGTCGGTATCAATTGAGCTCCCTGCTGTCCTTTGTCTGCGATTGGGTAGGTCATGAGTGTGGTGCTGGAAAAACACAGCAGGCCAGGCAGCATCCCAGGAGCAGGAGAATCGACATTTCGGTCATAAACCCTTCTTCAGAAATTCCTGAAGAAGAGCTTATGCCCAAAATGTCAATTCTCCTGCTCCTGGGATGCTGCCTGGCCTGCTGTGTTTTTCCAGCACCACACTTCTCAACTCTGGTCTCCAGCATCTGCAGTCCTCAGTTTCTCCTGGGTAGGTAACAATCCAAGCTCAATATGGCTCCCAGGCAAAGTGCCCTCTTATTAACTTGTTGTTCATGGATAAAATGACCACTGCCTGAACCCCATTGTCATTAGTACAGTCAAGGCATGGAGAGTGATGCGTCAGAGCGATGGTTGTTTATCCAAGACTTCGTCACTTACACCTATAGTTAGCATGCCAGGGTTCCGACCAGGGATGATGGACTCAGGGTTCAAACTATGGGCTGCGAGAGGAGTTTCTAGTTTGGGAGACTTGTTTGAGGGGGAAGTTATGACGTCTTTTGAGCAACTGAACAGCAAATACGGGTTTCGCAGCAGAGACCTTTTCCGTTTTTTTCAGGTTAGGGATTTCATCCAGAAGAAGACTACGCTTCTCACTAAGCCCTACAAGCCCAATATAGAGAGGTTGTTGCTATGTTCCACTAACACCCTGTTGGTTAGTGCCTCTATTGCCTGCTGGGTGGCAGGGCCCGGCAGGATATTAACTGGTTGTGAGGTCTGGGAGCAAGAGCTGGGAATGGAGATCTCTTCTGAAACATGGGAGAACATATGGGAGAATACGTGAAAGATCTCAATCTGTAATAGGACATACGCTATGCAGTTAAAATTTCTGCATAGGGCTCATCTGGCACCAGACGGTCTGGCGATGTTTAAAAAAGGGGCATCTTCAGTGTGCCCCAAATGTAAAATAAGTGTAGATACTCTTACCCATTGTTTCTGGACATGCCAGAGGCTCCGTGTTTATTGGAGCGCCGTGAGGGAGAGATAGGGAGGGCATTGAGGACTGAAGTCAAAGTAAACCCGATATCTCTCCTCTTACGTCTATTGAATTTACCATCTTTAGACAGACATGGGAAGAATCCATTTAATATTCTTGCATACTGTGCACAGAAGAATATTCTGATGAATTGGGTGTCTGAGAACCCACCGGGCTTGCTGGGATGGCAGAAATTAATTATGGGGCACATTCCCTTGGACCTTTTTACAAACATGGTGCACCACACAACAGACCATTTTTATAAGACATGGCAGCTCTATTTGGCTATAGAATTGTCAGTTATCTTAACTATGGCATTTCTTTAACCAGGACGATTAGATTTGTCAAGCCCTGGGCCGTGGAGGGGGTCTGCTGAGTTAATACGGATATATATACAATCCTCCCGTTCTTTTGTTTGGGAGCTTTGCACTGAGCATAGCTGTTCTGTATTTTGTGTATTTTTGATTTTATTTTGCTTTGCTTTTTTTGGTGTTGCTTTGCACAGTGTTAGGGTTTGCTTTGTATTATAGGGTAGGTTAATAGACAGTAGTCGTATTGTAATTTGTGTTTTTTTCTTTTTATTATACTGATATTTGTTATTGATTGTTTTCTCTTCAATAATCTTGTATGTTTGTAAAGTTAAAAAATTTGCTTATAAATGTATTTACAAAAAAAGGAAATGAAATATAGCTGACAAAGCTATAAGTACTACTATGATAATTGTAAGACCAGTGAAACTTTAATAAGGCAACAAAAACTACATATCCTCAAGGTCACTAACAAACATGTTTATTAGAATAAATAATGGTTAATGTTTCTCAAACCATGCATACAGAAGACACTTGTATTCTTTCACAGGAGTATAGTTTCTGATACTCTTAGTAACTGACTCAGTACTGCATTTCAAATGACCTTGGAGATCAAATAAAGAAATCACTTTTAACAGTAGGACAATTCATTAACAGTGCACAAAGTCAAGATAATTTCTCAAGTTATTAAAATCTTGTGATTGGAGCAACATGTTTTTCTAATAATAGATGAATACTTCTGTTGGATACTTCACTATAAATGAGAAATTCTTTCCTTCTCAAATACATCAGGTATAATATGAGGTGAGACATGTCTGTACTGAGGTAAGAAACTCCAGCATCATAACTACACTCAAGAAAAGTAACTAACTGGTTAATTCCATTCTGAATTCTTATTATGCTTTTGCAGAAATCTGCAGTTAATCCCAATAGGAAAGCAATGTTTTCCACAATGCATGTCCATGAGAATTATATTCCATGAACTAACATCTATGATGAAATTGTCAAAACTCAATCAGGTTTAGACTCACACCTAGGTAAGGGTGAAAGTACAGTTTCCTGACCAATCACTGCACTATCCTGTTCCACTCATGTGAAAATCTAATATCTTCCTATCATAACTTGAGTAAAGTTCTCACCTACCACCCCACCAACCTGCGCATACAACGTATCATCCGCCGCCATTTCCGCCACCTCCAAACGGACCCCACCACCAAGGATATATTTCCCTCCCCTCCCCTATCAGCGTTCCGCAAGGACCACTCCCTTCGTGACTCCCTTGTCAGATCCACACCCCCCACCAACCCAACCTCCACCCCCGGCACCTTCCCCTGCAACCGCAGGAAATGTAAAACTTGCGCCCACACCTCCACACTCACTTCCCTCCAAGGCCCCAAGGGATCCTTCCATATCCGCCACAAGTTCACCTGTACCTCCACACACATCATCTATTGCATCCGCTGCACCCGATGTGGCCTCCTCTATATTGGCGAGACAGGCCGCTTACTTGCGGAACGCTTCAGAGAACACCTCTGGGCCGCCCGAACCAACCAACCCAATCACCCCGTGGCTCAACACTTTAACTCCCCCTCCCACTCCACCGAGGACATGCAGGTCCTTGGACTCCTCCACCGGCAGAACACAACTACACGACGGCTGGAGGAGGAGCGCCTCATCTTCCGCCTGGGAACCCTCCAACCACAAGGTATGAATTCCGATTTCTCCAGCTTCCTCATTTCCCCTCCCCCCACCTTGTCTCAGTCGGTTCCCTCAACTCAGCACCGCCCTCCTAACCTGCAATCCTCTTCCTGACCTCTCCGCCCCCACCCCACTCCAGCCTATCACCCTCACCTTGACCTCCTTCCACCTATCCCACCTCCATCGCCCCTCCCCCTAGTCCCTCCTCCCTACCTTTTATCTCAGCCTGCTTGGCTCTCTCTCTCTTATTCCTGATGAAGGGCTTATGCTCGAAACGTTGAATTCTCTATTCCTGAGATGCTGCCTAACCTGCTGTGCTTTGACCAGCAACACATTTGCAGCTATCATAACTTGAATCAATTTGAGGTTTTATGCAACACTTTGCTGGTTATTGTTCAGATTCTGTTACTATGTTGGGCTATTTTCACAGATTTGCTATAAACTTCTTAAAACAGCTGGACATGTGCCTGTATTGCTTAAGTATAATACTTGGACATTAAGTTGATATCCCATATTAGCTGCAATTTACATTATAATGACAAACAAGCAACGAAATTCTGGGGAGGGAGTAATCTTGACAACTCCATTTCTTCACCAAAGATTAACCCTGGTATGCCACTGAATTAATTTTGAACAAATAATCAAATATGGACTCCCAATGAGAGCACAAAAATAGGAATGGGAAATTGAGATGATTACCACAATACATTGCTTCACTGAATATTCATTATACAAATGTGTTCTAAGGATGTTGAGCGGGATGGCAAAAGCAGTGATCAAACAGCAATCTTTCTGTGACATCAGATTTTGAACTGCTTTAAACACAAATTATAGTTGCAGTTACTTTTGTGCCATAACGTTTATTTATAATGGTGCAGCACTAACTTCAGCTGAATTACATTATTGACAATAAAATATTTTAAAACGTATTGCAATACTATGTAACCTTCTGTTCGATCTATAAAATATTCCTGTTGGACTGCTCATGATAGTGATATCTATGTTTATTGCATTGAGGATTCATCTAACAAAATCAATTAAAATAAATTATATCTATTACATAACTAAAACTAAACTTTCTAAATAGTGGGCAAACATCTTGTCCCATACAGTTTCACCTCATCCCTAATGAGGTCAACTAGTAATCCAATTCCTTCACTCAAGTCAAAATTGTCACTACGAAATCATACAGGCCTGGATAAAGCAGCTCAACTGTTAGAACGCTGTCTACATGCATAGTACCTTTGCAAAATTTGTAAAGGGAGCTGTAAAATGCACCTTTGCAATCTGATAGGTGCACCAGAATACATCACCTTTACAAGAAACAGATGTAAATATGCTGCTAGGAGTAAGAGTCCAAGCTGTAGTCAAGGTTATTGTTCACATTCTCTTGTTCAGTAAGAAGTATTCAATTTGAGTTCCACACATCTAATATTCTATTAACATGGAATATAATGTGTTTTATCTTAAAATATTTTAAAAACGAACCTTTTTTTTTCTCGGAGAGCATATTAGAACTGACACTACCCAATGCAGTAGAGTGAAGAAAATGTAAATATTTAATGTTTCTGAACATTTAAAAAAAAGTCAAAACTTGGTTTAACTTCAAAATCAGATTCTTGAGCCTCACTTAGCTGCAACTTTCAATATCAGCCAGGTCCAAGTGTCAAAAAGGTGCAACATACAATTGTAACTTTCAAATTTTATGCACTACAAAGTCAGTGATTTGGTTGCAAGGATTTAACTAATTATTTTAAGATTAAAATTAAATTGCCAAGGATCAGTGAGATTTACAACCTCCATATTCTTAAAGAACATATTGTACATAAGTCAATACTTAACTATATTTATTGCAGAGGATATTCTGTAGAAATTCAGTCATATTACAGCTAAATTAACATGAATCAAATTAATTCAGGTAACAGTGATCTTGTTCTTATATACTAGGAATAGATAAACAACATGGTAGCTTGATCCATTCTGATGTCCTGTCAATCAAGTCAGAGGCATAATCTGGATGTATGCCCTTATATTACACATCACCCCAGGGAAAAGGCAGCCTGGAGGACAGGCAGAAGTAGGTGCAATCAACAAGACGACAGCAATTAACCAAGCACAACACAAAGAAGCCTGGCCAAACTTGAGTTAATGGAATCAAAGGGAAACCCTTAAGATAGTTTAAGAATAGGAGGCACTAAAGGTGGTTGGTAATGGGAGGGAAAACTGCCACATTCGGTCATCAAATTAATCAGGGAAGCTTTCTGGAATGCAAACGTTAGCGGTTATATTAATGGGCAATCTCTTCCAACAATAAAGCACCCCATCCGAGTCTGCAACAAGTTGGGATAATAACCAGGCTTGGGCAACTAGTAGGTAAAATCTGTACCATGTAAATGGCATGCAGCAGAAACATTTAGATATGCCTTTAACACAAAAATATCCCAAGATTCTTAATCTTCAAATTAATTGATGCCTTGCTAATGGTGATGACGTAACAGGAGAACAAGGTTTTGTCAACAGAACGCATTAACAGAGGTTACATGGGATGTAAAATGGGAATTCCAAACCGTTGGAAGCAGGCATAGTGCAGAAGTGAAAGATAAGGAAGGGAAAATGCATGAAAGGTCAAATTTGTAAGACTGTAGGGCTCAATGGGAAGAGGAGCCTGAAGCAGCACTTTAGGAGGCTACAAAGCTATGGAATGAAATGGCCATAGAGAGATTTAAATAAAAGGAGGAAGTAGTTAAACTGGAGACATTAGGTGACCAGGAATCAATGCAGATCAGCAAGTTCAGGGAGATGCACTAGTAGGGCATTATGTAAAGTTGGATATGGGTTTTTTTTTAATGAGATCGCGAAGACTGATATACCAGATGCAAATGTGCTGGTGTCTTGTACCTTACTTACAGTGAATATAACTCAGATGGCATACAAAATAAGAAAACTGATAACATCATTGAATCATATTTATACTCTTCTAAAGTGCTAGAAGAAAATCACACTGTTAAGGCAATTCAGTGCAAAAGGAACTTACAGGTGCATGTGTATGATTGTTCAAGTAACACTAGTCAGTGACTGCATCACTGTAAACTTATCTCCAGTTTATGAGGAATAGTATACTTTTCTATTAAAAGAAACAATTTTCAAGTAAATTGACACTGCAAGTTATAACCATACTGGCCTCTGGTTACACCGAACTAGCACCGTAGTTGATGATATCATGCACTAAGAAAATACCTATAAACTTGTTAGTTTGATAAATAGCAAAAGATTATACAAAAGATAGTAAGAGTTTATAAACTGTCATGATGGCAAAACAAATAACTGTGCAAGGCAAATATCAGAAAAAACCCAACTGTGTGCAAACTTTTTTTCTAATGCTCAAGTGCCAGTTATGGTACATGTACTTCACTATCTTCATGTCTCAATTATAATAGTAAATTGGAATCTAACAATAGAAAACAGTTTAAGATATAATCACTAAGTATATTAAAAAAATACAGAAAAACAGAACTGTTCCTACAATATGCAATGTTTTTTGAACTCCTGTACCATTAAGGAGCTTTCTTTGAAAGGTTCCCATGCATTGACACAATTTGAAGGCTCCACATTTCACTTGCAGTTTATAAGGTTTGAATCTGACATCTTCCACTTCAGTGCCACTCTTGTGAGAGGGTGAATAAAGTAGGTGAGAAATAAGCACTGAGATTAGACCTCTGAAAGCAGTTACTTGCACCCTGGGCTATGACTCAGCAAAGGAGAACTGTGAATCCTCTAGATCAAGTCCCAATTACACGTTAAACTGTCCTTATGCTGTCCCTGGGTGAGTGGGTAACATGACTGTGCTCCAACAGAGGGAGATTTCTCCAATCAACAATTTTATCCAAGAATTCTCAATCTGTACTCAGGTTAACTTTGCTTCATTAAAATCATCAATTTTAACTTGAATCAGTCAACTCAAATACGTTGCACTAAGCCCTCCTCATTTTCCAATTATAAAACAGCTTTCAAAACATTTCTGGCAAAAGAAAAAAAACTTTGCCTCCAGACACCCCCAGCACCCTGATATTCAATAGTCTGCAAAGTGACAGATGTTTCAAAGCAGAAATGTTTCAGTCATATTGTAAAGACTCACTTGTGCCTTACAGTCTATTTGTACTACAGTGCCACCATTTGGTTGAAGGATTCATTAACATATCAATCTCCAGCCTAATATTTTGATTTTCTTTAACAGTATTAAACACCAATGAAAAAAATACAGAATTGTCAAAATACTGAATTCAAGTAGTCAACCAGCTGTGTTCTGATACATAATTAGTTTATGTTTAACCGTTTTGTATTGTTATAGAAGTTATCTAAGTATATTTAGCCTGGCTTTTTCTGTGCCTCTACTTAATTATCCATTGTCAAAACATGCATTAAATATTAAGTATTGTAATTTAGAACACTGCAATAAAATCCTAGAATATTTTCTGGGAACCATACAAATAATGAATTCTGATCATTTAAAGAAAGAAAATTCCTTCAAGGAAGTCAGTATATTCACTGTATTATCTCCTTCCATTAATTTTGATGACAGCTTTTCAACCTAACTATTTGTCACTCTCTCCTCAGAACATTATGTTCAGTCACTTCCCCCTTCTTTGTTGTAGTGGCCATCATTTTCCTAAGAATTTGAGACAGATTACAAAAGCAGAAGAAACTCTTATCTTTGTAAAGCCTGTTACAAATTTATGAGAATTATTTTATTACGTAAATAGTACTGACTCTCTGTGTAGTGCTCCAACAAATGATGAATCACTGCTTGCAGTGAGGTTGTAGCATTGTAAAGAGATGAAAGTTGCTGCTTCACTGAATTCTCAATATCAGCTGCACTGAGACATTTGAGCCCAGGAGAAAAGTGCAAGGCATATGCATCTCTCAGTGTCATTGGTAAAGCCTTAAAAGGAAGTAGAAACCTACTCTCTCGGCTTTAAGAACTCAAGTGGACTATGATAAAATATGGCATAGCACATGAACAATACTATAACTGCATTATTTACTTCATTTTAACTGATGAAGTCGTGGGAGTAAATATATAGGATAATTTTCATATAAATGAAGATGCATCATGATTACTTGAAGAAAATAGATATTTGCTAATCAACCTGTTCAGAGATGTTATTACACACCTCTGGAGCAGATGGAATTTGAACTAGTGAGGTTCAGAGGTCAGGAGACTACCACTACACACAAAAGCCCCTGAAGAAAATAATATATTTTCTAAACAACCTGTAAAGAAATGCTAGTACATACTTTTGGATCAGGTGGGACTTGAACCCAGACTTTTGGTTCAGAGGAAGGGACACTACCATTGCACCACTAGGGCCATTTGAAGGAAACAGTTACTATTTTCTAATCAACTTATTTACAGATGTTACTGCACAATGCTGGAACAGGTGAGACTTGAACTTGGGTCTCCTGGCTCCAAGGTAGGGAACCTACCACTGCATTCAAGAGTGAAGAAAACAGTATTGCAGCATAAGTGATGACTTACACCTGTCACTTTTCAAAGTCAATTAATTGTTGTAGAATTGCAAAGCATTCTCTATTTCTAACCAGTATCTTCCCATACAGACATCACTGTATATTCTAGGAACGAGTTCTGTGCATTGAAAGGTTGAACACTGCTCAATCCTCAAGAGGTTTCAAGGCAACAAATGATATACACTATCCTCAATATAACCTGGTGAGGAGGAGTCAGGTAACATGCATGTTGTAACAAAATTCATACTACAATACAGCATAAAAGATAACACAGGAAATAAAATGGTCGGGTTCCATTGACTCTATAACAGACAATATTGTAACCATTGCACTTCAGACAAGGGGTGGACATTTAGTTAAATAACAAAATGGTTTTAAGAGAAGGAAGAAATGTATCTGGAGGAAACAGTCTTATAAATATAAAAGCAAATTACAAACTAGGAACTTTCTTATTTAAAAAAATCCAAACAAACTAATACTGCGATGTCAACTTGGCAAGGCACAGGTATATGGGAGGCATTCCTGGTAACTGCTCAGTGATGTTTCTCCCAGAATGTCTTGATTATTCCAACAATTACTCCACATTCTTGTATTTTGTGAATAGATTGTAAAGCACTCTCAGCGTGGACTTCAAGTCCAGGTTTACAATATCTGACAAGAGAATATGCAACACATTCACTGTGAACATTCTAACAAAAATTAGCAATTTCACAAGAAAAAAATTAAAGGCAAAGAGGGAAAGTGAACTGGAAAGGGAAGATCACAGGCTCATGGCTTTGCATACCATAGCAACTCTCAAAAGTCCGGGAGTATGCAGTTCTAACTCATCCTACTTAATTTCATCTCATTGATATCTCTGGAGTATAACTTCAGGCGCAAAGAGTGAGCTTTTGCCTCCAGAAAAGGCAAAAAGTTTAGTGTCACCAGCACATGCAGTCACCAAGATAAAACCAGCAGGGAACCTGCTGCCAAAAATGTATAAGACATTCAGTTTATAACTTTTATACAACGTGAACATATAATTATCAGGTGGCGCAAGACTCAGAGACAGCTTTGTTAATAAAAGATACTACCAATGCAGTGGTGAGTAGTCATTTAGGTGCAATGATGCTTGGGTGGAAATAAGGGACATAATCTCAGGTAGCAATCACCCATAGCCCCCAATCAGTTGTCTCACAGAGGAATAAAATATAAATCAGGAAATAGTGGAGGCATGTAAGAGCATTATAATTGACGTGGACAACTTTAATATGTATATTGTGCACAAATCAGGTGGGCAAAGGTAACATGGAAAACTAAATTGCAGAGTGCATTAGAAATTGCTTCGTAAAGCAGTACGTTGAAACCTACCTGGGAACAGGACATTTTAAATCAAGTAATGCATGAGATTTATAAAAGATCCTATATATAACAATCCTCTGGGTGATAGCAATCACAACATGATTGAATTTCAAATTCAGCTTGAGGGAAAGCAACTCAAATCTCAAACCAGTTTCCACAAACTGAACAATGGAAATTACAGACAACCCTCTGTTGAGAATGGGTTCCATTCTTAAGTCAGTTCGCGATTCGATTTCTATGCAAATGAACAGGGCACTATTCCTAAATATGAGGAAATGTTTATCTATCAATCATTAAATTAATATTAATACATCCTTTTTGGCATTTCATTCCTAAGTTGGACATTAAGTTGGTTAACAAAGATAGTCAAGGAGACTAAGACATATAAAACGACAAAAACTAGTGGCATGCTAGGACTATGCAACTATTTTAAGAACCAGATGGCTAAAAGGCTAATAGAAAAAAAAGTGATTATGAAAGTAAACTGGCAATAAACATAAAAACAAATCAGCAAGAACTTCTTCAGGAACATTTTAAAAAAGGTAAACATGGAACCTTTTGAAGATATAACTGGGGTATTAATAATGGGGAACAGGGAAACAGCAAATAATTGAAACCAATACTTTGCACTGGTCTTCATGGTGGAAGACACTATGAACATTCCAAAGATAACAGGTAAGCAAAGCGCTAAAGAGAGGAAAGATCCTGTAATGGTCTCTAACAGAAGGTAAGAAACATTCAACAAACTAATGGGACAAAAGACAGACAAGTTGCCAGGACCTGATAGCCTGCATTCAAGGGTTTTCAAGTAGCTGTAGGGATAATGCAGGCATTGGTCAAATAGCCAAAACTTACTGAATACTAGAAGAGTTCCAGTAGATTGGGAGATTGCACCTGTTTCAGAAGGGGGAGAGAAAAAAAAGCAGGATGCTATACACCAATTAGATTAAATCATTCACTGGGTAAATGCTAGAGTCAATTATGAAAGAAGAAACTGCAAGAATTTAGGAAGCTCAATACAATCAACAAAGTTTGGTCTAAGAAAAATCACATTTGAGAAATCTGTAAAGTGTTCTTTGAAGATATAACAAGCACAGTTGATAAAGAAGAACTGGTAGATATAGTGATTTTGGATTTCCAGAAGCCATTTGATAAGGTGCCACATAAAGCTTATTGCACAGGATAAGAGCGAATGTTATTGAGGATGATGTATTAGCATGGATTACGGATTGGTTAATGCAGAAGACAAACAGTTAGGATCGATGATCTTTCAGGTTGAAAATACATAACTTCTGGAGTGCCATTATTATTTGCTACCTATATTAGTAACTTTTAGGAGGGGCGGGGGAAAAGAGTGCGATTTATCTAAATTTGCTGCTGATACAAAAATAGGAGAGTGTGTACATTATGATGAAATCATAAGGAATCTTCAAGGATCTACTTAAGTTGAGTAAGTAGACAAAAATTTGACAGATGGAGTTTGATATCAGAAAGTGATATGCACTTTGGTAGAAAGCATCAAAGCACAGACTATTACTTAAATGGAAAGTGATTCCAAACAAATATACAGAGGAATCTAGATGGTCTTGCGCATGAAACACAAAAGATGGCAGTATGCAGGTACAAGCAAGGTGGCATATGCAATTATGGCTTCTAATGCTTGGACTGGAAGATACAGCAACCTTGTTACAATTGTACATGGTGTTGGTGAGGCCATACTTGGAGAGTACTTTGCACAGTTTTCATTCCCACGTTTAAGGATGGACTGGCAGTGGAGACAGTTCAAAAGAAATTCAATAGGTTGATTTATCAAGAATGGCTAAACTGGTTAGGACTTTATTCATTAAATTTTAAAAGACTGAGGGGTGATTTCACTGAAATGATTCTGAGGGGGCTTAACATGTTAGATATTGAGAAATTGTAAACCAGTGGGGGAATACCAAACTAGAAAGCATAGTTACAGAATAAGATGACACACATGCAGAACTAAGAGGCAAAGGAATGCCCTCTCCCAGAATGTCTGGAATTCGCTACCCCACAGAGCCGTGGAGGCTAGATCACTGAAAGTATTCAAAGAGGAGATAGATACCTTTTGAAATACCAGAGATTCGAGGGCTACGGTGAGCTGGCAAGAGAAATTCAGACCTGGGACAGATCAGCCATGACCTTGTTGAATGTGGGGCAAACCTGAAGAGCTGAATGACCTACTGCTGCTCCCTTTCTTATGTTATGTTAAATCTAGCCATACAGTATGCTCTAATGAGTACCTGAACCAGTGTCCAATTCAACCTTGAAATTTGATAAACAGTAACTAGAGTCAAATTCGATTATTTTTTATTTCTACAGCAATTTAATACTGGCCTGAAATTATATTTGATGGTTCCAAATACTAAAGAGTTGCTTTTAATTGGTATAAGCAATACAGTTGGTAATAAATCTGAACCACTGTAGTCAAGATTATATATTTGAAATACAAAAGATACCTTCTGGGCGAGCCTTTGGTTTCTTAAGTCCGCCATCCTGCATAAGCTCAAAGGAAAATGCTACATTGTGAGCCTACAGAAAAACAAACAGTTAATACAATCACTTCATGACATCAAAAGTTTAGTCCATCAAAAAAGTAAATTGCAAAAAAAAACTACTGTTCACTGTACCATTCACCAGTCAAATCTACTCTATGCCTGTTGCTCCATGCAAAGCTCAGCCCACCAACTAGAATACAGCATTCCATGTAAGAGTAGGATCATCTAAGTTACAAACCCTACAATGTATGCACCAGCTCCGATGCTTTTCAGGACTGCACAACTTCAGTCACTCATCTTCCACACAATGCCACAACTTGCAGACAGTTGTATGGAAGTATGGAAGCCCCATTAAACCAATCGATTTAAATACCAGTGAATATTTCAGTTCAGAGCAATTTGAATCACATTAAGTACAAATTCCAATTTGCATGAGTCAGTTTAAATCATTGCGATTGTTATCTTATATTGTTTTTCAAGAAGGCTTGAAATTATCAAAAACTCCAAAGAAATGTCCTTGCATATTGTGGACACCTATTCCAGTCTTTAATGTGTTTAAATCCAAATATTTTACAACATTCAAGATCAATTGATTTTTTTAAACACAGGCATTAATCATAGGATACTTAACCGATAGGTCAGGGTTTTCGTTATTCGATTGTTATCCCAGGAATATTACTAAACCTTTTATAAAGGTCTAAAGCAAATGAAGACACACTCAGCAGGGGAGAAAATTGGAACTCATGTAACAGACAGTAATCTAAGATGCAAGGACTGAAAACCCTAAAGTCAAGAATATTTTAAAAATCCAAAAACATTAAAAACTTCTGTAATTTACTCACTGTACTATACTAGCCTTTTAAAAAAACTTGTTATAAAATAAATACTATGCTTATTAATGTTATCCCATTAACTCATCAACCCTATTCTACAACACATTTATCATCCTTTTGCTCTGGAGGTTGTGTTTTTATTGATTCAAAAGATTCCTTTGCACAACTGCAATACTGATGAAAATGGGTTTTGCACTTTCTTAGTGCAGCAGTGATATCCTGAATCAGGATCTTCATGACTCCACAATGGATTTGTGGATTACCTAGACAAATAAATGTACTTTTCCATCAATTAGATCTCAATACATAATTTACAAAGCAGGTTTTTTTTTAAAAAGGTGGAAAGCTGAAATTGTTGCATAAACATTAAATTTAGTAAACTTAAACAGGCACATTATTTTAAATTGAACCTCATATGAAATATATAAATTTCAATTCAGAAACCTTTCCATTCGTGAACATATAATTCTTATCACTTACTGTTAGGGTCCCCGTGTGCACTGGCACTCTTTCATTTATAAACCAATAAACATGCAACAGTAATCCATTTAGGTGGGGATGTCTACATTTGGTGTTCTTTTAACTGATGACTGTGAAAATCAATCCTTGAGGGGCAGGTTCTGCCATGAAAGGCACACATGAAGGTGCCAAGTGACAATGTGGATTATTGCTTTGCATCAGTGACTTTTGACAAGATGTTAAGGTCAATGGCTATCTTAGTCATGCACACCAGCCAACAGGGATACTGCTATATCCTTTCATTACCAGCTAGTGATTTCAGGTAAGATCGTCGATGATTAGGGTCTTCGCCTCATGCTTGCAAGAGTCATGAAGTGAAGCTTGAGCATCCTCAGTCTCCTAGCTCCATACACTAAATGCTATAGTCTCATTAGTAGTCAGCCTCATTTATTCACCCCACAAAAGCACTTCCACCTTCTCCCTCTCAAACTGCAGGGTGAACACTACTATATTATGATGACCGCCTCTTAAGGGTTCCTTTACCTTTAGCTCTCTAATCAAGTCTGCCTCATTGGCACATCACCAAATCCAGAACTGTCTGTTTCCTAATGGACTCTACTACAACATACTTCAAAAACACCATCGCATAGGCATTCCACAAGTGCGTTTTCTTAGGATCTGCTACCAAATTGATTTTCAAGTCCACCTGCACATTGAAGTTCCCCATGATTATTGTAAGTGATTCCTTACATGCCTTTTCTATCTCCTGGTTTCGTTTCTGCTCCACATCCCGACTACTGCGAGAAGGTCCATAAGGGTCTTTATTTCCTTTGCGATTCCTCAACTGTACCTCATGCAGAACTGTACCTCATGGCGGCACGGTGGCACAGTGGTTAGCACTGTTGCCTCACAGCGCCAGGGACCTAGGTTCAATTCCCGCCTCAGGCGACTGACTGTGTGGAGTTTGCACGTTCTCCCCGTGTCTGCGTGGGTTTCCTCCGGGTGCTCCGGTTTCCTCCCACAGTCCAAAGATGTGCAGGTCAGGTGAATTGGCCATGCTAAATTGCCCGTAGTGTTAGGTAAGGGGTAAATGTATGGGTGGGTTGCGCTTCGGCGGGTCGGTGTGGACTTGTTGGGCCGAAGGGCCTGTTTCCACACTGTAAGTAATCTAATCTAATCTAATCTAATCTAATCTAAGTAATCTAATCTAATCTAATTTTACACCATCTGACTCTATATCATTTCTTGCTATTGATATAATTTCATTTCTTACAAGGCAACCCTACCCCCATCTGCCTATCTGCTGGTTCTTTTGATTTCATTTGTATCATTGAATATTTTGGTCCCACTGCTAAACCCCTTGAAGCCATGTCTCTGTGATACCCACATCATACCTGCTAATTATAATCCACGCTACACACTCATTAACCTTGTTTCATGTACTGTGTGCATTCTGGTGCAACACCTTCAGCCCCTTTCTCATATTGTCTCCTTATTAATTTAAAGTTAGATCCTTTACTTTTTCTATTCTCTGTCCTATTAATTGTTCTGGAAACTTTAATAACCTCTTCTGAATGTTCAATCCACTTTAACTTTTTCTATGTAAATAACCAAACCCACACTCAAATTTAGCTTAAAGTCCTACTTACTGCCCTAGCTATGCGATTTGCCAGGATCCTGGTCACAGCATGATTCAGGTAGAGCCTGAACCATCAGAGTTTCCTTTCGATTGATATTGCTTCTTGATTTAAGGTCATCAGGTGACATGGACTCTTATTTATTACCAAAAAAAAAATCTTTTTACAATTGCTACAAATTCTTAACAGGATTTACAAATTGCCCTTGTTCCCCCTTCTAGATCAAACTTGAACATTACAATTTTCACAGTATACCAGGATTAATGTGCTGACCCAATGGATCATAAGTAACCAATGCCTGCTAGTTTTACTACCTTGCTAAATTAATAAATGCTCACAAATTGCAAATGCAGCTGATTGAACAAGAGTCGACTATACTGTACTCATAGTACTGACCTTCTGTTCAAAACTTTCTGGTGTCAGATAGAAGTTGTAGAGAGGAACAAAGTAATCTTCAAGAAGTCCCATAAGCAACACCAAGTATACACCATCTGCAAACTGACAAAGTAGTATATTAAAATGACAGTGCTTCTACTCTATAAAGCAGATAGCACTTAAATTTCTCCAAAAAAAACCATCTGATTAACTTGGAATAGAAATCAATAAAGCAAATAAAATTAAACAACATGAATGTGAAGTACAGCTCAATTTGGAGGACAACATCCATTTAAACTACACATTCTGAACAGGTGCATAGCAACTTAAAGTTTGTGCACAGCTCTCTGGTCAGACAATGCCAGGCCTATTCTGTCCAGTCGAGGACCAAGATACAGCTGCCCTGGAGACGGCACAGATAAGAATAAGAGAAGCAATTCTGTCATCAGATCATTGAGCTGAGGAGACACAGAAGAAATCTGGATTTTCCAGCAGGGAAAGAAAGCAATTGACAAGTGATCTTATGTATAAGTATGAAGAGAGAAAATAACTTACATAGCAAAATGGCAATCATGAACATTATTTCAAACTGTATACTGATGAGGATGACAAATTGATTCAAGTTAGTGAAAGGCAACTGGAGATCAATGTCAGGAAGTTTGAGCCCACAAAAACAGCAATCAACACTGCAAAAAAGCTTCTACTTAGAACAGAAGATGATATGCAACTCTATTTAATTAACAGTTGAACACAATGCTGAGAGCCCAGGAGATAGATAGGAACATGCGACAGGAGAAGGGCATTTGGTTCTTGTGCCTGTTCCGCCATTCAATGCGATCATGACAGAACTGTGGGCTCACTCCGTATACCTGCCTTTGGCCCATATCTCTGAATACCTTTACTTAAAAAATTATATACCGCACATTTAAAGTTAACAACTGATCCAGGATTCACTGCCATTTGTGGAAGAAAGTTCCAAACATTCACCACCTTTCGTATGTAGAAATGCTTCCTAACATATCTCTTGAATGTCTGGCCCTAATTCTCAAATATGAACTTTAAATTCTAGAATCCCCAATCAGTGGAAATAGGGTATTCTCTTATCTACTATATCTATTCCTGTTAATTCTTTGAAGTTGGATGAGGGAGAACAATTAAACAATAGGATAAAACTTACGAAAATGAGAAATATTATACAATAAATGTAAAATAGAAGATAATTCAGTCCATTTAAACTAGCACTCAGATCAAATACAAGATATTTTAATATTTGCATTCAATTTTCTGGATGGAACATCATTTGGTTCAAATATCCATTTTAAATTTTACTTTCTTTAAAGGAAAACTATTTTGTGTTTTTAAGATGTGGGGTTTGCTAAAGGGCAGGAGACTGAGGAAAGTAAAGAAGTAAAGAGAATTAGAGAAATTTGGATGTAAGTAAAAGAGGTAGGGTTAGTAAGTTTGCAGATGAGGCAAGGTGTCTCAGTGGTTAGCACTGCAGCATCATAGTGCCAGAGACCCGAATTCAATTCCAGCCTTGGGCAAATGGCCGTGTTGAGTTTGCACATTTTGCCCATGTCTGTGTGGGTTTCCTCTGGGTGCTCTAGTTTCTTCCCACAGACCAAAGTTGTGCAGGTTAGGTGAATTGGCCATGTTAAATTGCCCATAGCGTTCAGGGATTAGATTACTTACAGTGTGGAAACAGGCCCTTCGACCCAACAAGTCCACACCGACCCGCCGAAGCGCAACCCACCCAATACCCCTACATATACCCCTTACCTAACACTACGGGCAATTTAGCATGGCCAATTCACCTGACCCGCACATCTTTGGACTGTGGGAGGAAACCGGAGCACCCGGAGGAAACCCACGCAGACACGGGGAGAACGTGCAAACTCCACACAGTCAGTCGCCTGAGGCGGGAATCGAACCCAGGTCCCTGGCGCTGTGAGGCAGCAGTGCTAACCACTGTGCCACCGGGATGTGTAGGTTAGGTGCATTAGTCAAGAGAAATGTAAAATAATAGCATAAGGGCAAGGGTCTGATGAGATACTCTTTGGATGTTTCCACACGAGGGATTCTATGATACCAAAATAGGTGGTGCAATGGATTCTGAAGATTATTTCAGAGAACAACTGGACCTTGATCAGATGGGCGAGAAGTGGCAGATACCGTTTAATGTAGATAAATGTGAGATGTTGCATTTTGCTAAGGCAAACCAGGGCAGGACGTATACAGTTAATGGGGAGTGTTGCTGAACAAAGAGACTTAGGGTTGCAGGTGCATACTTCCTTGAAAGTGAAGTCAGAGGTAGATAGTGTGGTGAAGGCGGCGTTTGGCACGATTGTCTTCATTGGTCAGAAAACTGAGTATAGGAGTTGGGACATCATGTTGCAGCTGTACAGAATATTGGTAAGGGTCTTTTGGAATACTGTATACAATTCTGGATGCTCTTCTACTGGAGGGATGTTGTTAAACTTGAGAGGATGCAGAAAAGATTTACAAGGATGTTGCTGGGATTGTAGGGTTTGAATTATTGGAAGAGGTTGATTGGTTGGTGCTTTTTCCCTTGGAGTGAAGACTGAGGGTGATCTTGTAGAGATTTATAAAATTATGAGTGGCATGGATAGGGTGAATAGCCAAGGTCTTTTTCCAAGGGTAGAGGAGTCCAAAACTAGACAGCATAGGTTTAAGGTGAGAAGGGATAGTTTTAAAAAGGAACTGGTGCATGTATGGAATGAGTTGCCAGAAGTGCTGGTGGTGGGTACAATTGCAACATTTAAAAGACATTTGGATGGGTATATGAATAGGAAGGTTTTAGCAGGATATGGGCCAAATGGGACTAGGTGAGATTGGGATGCCTGGTCGGTGCAGATAAGTTGGACTGAAGGGTGTTTCTGTGCTGAATGACTCGATGACTGACTGAAAGTAGAATAAGACCAACAACAAGCTGAAACTGGTATCTTGTGTGTCAAGCTACAGGAAGCACGTAAGAGGCTGTGACAATTGACCTCACTGAAAATAGGGTTAACAATTTGGATTGCGAATTGTTAACATCAAAATATAATTTATAAAAACTCAGGTATTAATTGTTATGCTGTGTTTACTGGATTCTTCTCTATATGTTGCTCCTGTAGCAAACGATAAGATAGAGATTATTAACACACACAACTGTCAAGTTTCCCAAGACTCTCAAATCATCCTTATCATGATTGAGTTTATGAACAAAACTTTTAAAGTTTCTCATGCGTTTTTTCCTTTGGGAAGATGATGCTACTTGCTGGGACTAAATAACTTTATTTGTGGATTATATTAAAAAATATTGTAAGATATTGAACCACTTGGATACCTAGATTAAACAAGTTTTCACAATAGGAACTCTCACTTTGTTAGAAATTAGGTCAAAGTATAACATGAGCTATGATCCCTCTGCTAATTACAGAAAGTCAAATGATTTTGGAAACAATCGCCCAGCTTTTAGGAAAAATTAAACAAGTTCTGCAGTTCACTTACTCGAAAACCTGACTTTGAAAGAGATTATAGATGGTCCCCTGTGCTGATAATTGATGAGGAACATTTTCTAGCTTTGGTTTCTGTTCTCACACAAACCTAGAGAGTTAGGAAGGAGAAACCCTCAAATCTTCTCATTCCTTTTCTTGCATAAAAGTATTTGGGAACCTGATATAGTTTCTACATTTCAATATTTTGAATATCTTGTAAACCCTGAAAAGCTGCACTATGACCTCTTCCAAAAGATTTGGAACCGGATTGAATTCCATCTGAATCAAAACATGTTTCGAACATCTTTAGCCGATTTATGGTAGTTAGCAATTTGACTTTGTCAACCTGGTGGACTGTGTGAATTTGCTAAATTCCAATTTTTTTGGACTATTGGCCAACAAGGATGGTTTTCTTTTACCCTTCGCAAAATGTTTTTGGTGCCTTGTCTTTATGTTTTGATTTAACTTGGAGGATTGGTCTCGATTCCACTCATCTGCAATATTTATTAATATATGTTCATACAACAAGAATATAAAGGAAGTAGGAGTATACTTAAGAGGGAAATCAAGAGGGCAAAACGGGACATGAGCGCGCTTTGGCAAATAGAATTAAGGAGAATCCAAAGGGTTTTTACAAATATATTAAGGACAAAAGGGTAACTAGGGAGAGAACAGGGCCCCTCAAAGATCAACAAGGCACCCTTTATGTGGAGCCACAGAAAATGGGGGAGATACTAAATGAATATTTTGCATCAGTATTTACTGTGGAAGAGGATATGGAAGATATAGACTGTAGGGAAATAGATGGTGACATCTTGCAAAATGTCCAGATTACAGAGGAGGAAGTGCTGGATGTCTTGAAACAATTAAAAGTGGATAAATCCCCAGAACCCGAGAATTCTGTGGGAAGCTAGAGAAGTGATTGCTGGGCCTCTTGCTGAGATATTTGTATCATCGATGGTCTCAGCTGAGATGCTAGAACACTGGAGGTTGGCAAACGTGGTGCCACCGTTTAAAAAGGTCGGGAAAGATAAGCCAGGGAACTATAAACTGGTGAGCCTGATCTCAGTGGTGGGTACGTTGTTGGAGGGAATCCTGAGGGACTGGATGTAACATGTATTTGGAAAGGCAAGGACTGATTCAGGATAGTCAACATGGCTTTGTGCATGGGAAATCATGTCTCACAAACTTGATTGAGCTTTTTGAAGAAGTAACAAAGAAGATTGATGAGGGCAGAGCAGTAGATGCGATTTATATGGACTTCAGTAAGGCGTTCAACAAGGTTCCCCACGGGAGACTGATTAGCAAGGTTAGATCTCGTGGAATACAGGGAGAAGTAGCCATTTGGATACAGGACTGGCTCAAAGGTAGAAGACAGAGGGTAGTGGTGGAGGGTTGTTTTTCAGACTGGTGGCCTGTGACTAGTGGAGTGCCACAAGGATCGGTGCTGGGTCCTCTACTTTTTGTCATTTACATAAATGATTTGGATGCGAGCATAAGAGGTACAGTGAGTAAGTTTGCAGATGACACCAAAATTGGAGGTGTAGTGGACAGCGAAGAGGGTTACCTCAGATTACAACAGGATCTGGACCAGATGGGCCAATGGGCTGAGAAGTGGCAGATGGAGTTTAATTCAGATAAATGCGAGGTGTTGCATTTTGTGAAAGCAAAAATTAGCAGGACTTACACACTTAATTGTAAGGTCCTAGGGAGTGAACAAAGAGAAACAAAGCTGAACGAAGAGACCTTGGAGTGCAGGTTCATAGCTCCTTGAAAGTGGAGTTGCAGGTAGATAGGATATTGAAGGCGGCGTTTGGTATGCTTTCCTTTATTGGTCAGAGTATTGAGTACAGGAGTTGGGAGGTCATGTTGCGGCTGTACAGGTCATTGGTTAGGCCACTGTTGGAATATTGCGTACAATTCTGGTCTCCTTCCAATCGGAAAGATGTTGTGAAACTTGAAAGGGCTCAGAAAAGACTTACAAGGATGTTGCCAGGGTTGGAGGATCTGAGCTACAGGGAGAGGCTGAACAGGCTGGGACTGTTTTCCCTGAAGCGTCGAAGGCTGAGGGGTGACATTATAGAGGTTTACAAAATTATGAGAGGCATGGATAGGATAAATAAGCAAAGTCTTTTCCCTGGGGTTGGGGAGTCCAGAACTAGAGGGCATAGATTTACAGTGAGAGGGGAAAGACATAAAAGAGACCTAAAGGGCAGCTTTTTCACACAGAGGGTGGTATGTGTATGGAATGAGCTGCAGAGGATGTGGTGGAGGCTGGTACAATTGCAACAGTTAAGAGGCATTTGGATGAGTATATGAATAGGAAGGGTTTGGAGGGATATGGGCCAGGTGCTGGCAGGTGGGAGTAGATTGGGTTGGGATATCTGGTCGGTATGGACAGGTTGGACTGAAAGGTCTGTTTCCATGTTGTCTATGTCTATGTTGTCTTTTGATTGTGTGAACACTTGCCTTGAGATTAAAAGGGCATAGATCCAATTCCAGATTGTATCTTGAATGTTAATCAGTTTTGCTACTTTTTTTTGGAAATGAGTTTTGTTTCATAATAAATAGGGTATTTCTAATTACATTTATGAAAGCTGGATTGCAGCACAAAGGAAACAGTCAGTCATATTGCTGATTGAATCAAAACACTGACATATTAATAGTGCAACTCATGGAGTGGTGGGGCTTGGTTACTAGTGCATTGCTCTCGTAACACACATTAGTTAAAAGTATCTACATTCACTTTTCCGATCCTCTTCATATTTCAAGTGAAATGAACTGTTGCTATGATCACAGTTGTCCAATAACAATTATATTATTACCAAATAATGGGGAATGAGTTAACTGGGAATTTCCTTTTACACAGTTGCTTTAAAAGGTTTTTTCCAAATGATGGTTACAAATTGAAGGTTCTGGTGGATGTGGCATCTTATGAAATGACTTGTTTCTACGATTACTGAAAGAATTATAAATAATTAAATATTAGAATTATAAATAATTAGCACTGATGGAAGAATCCTGAATGCTCTTTCTAATAATCAGTTATTAGGTCTGTACTGCTATACAACAAAATGAGAATATTTCCAAAACATTTATACCTGTGTCTCCAGTTCTGTCACCTCCAAGTTAAGTTTGTTTAGATGTTTATTCACAAATGTGATAAGCGACTGGGAAAACAAAACAATAAAAACATCAAAGCTCTATTTTCAAATCAAACAAGGCTATCAAACAAGTGGTGCCCTTGCTCTTCACCAATGATCATTTAAAAGCTTCTTGTCAAACCAAAGCTTCCAATCAGGATCACATGACAATTTGGGCCTTCACAATGACAAACTTACATCTTATTCAATAAATAATACTGTTCACTTGTATTTATGGGTTAGCTTCAGTAGAATGGAGCAAAACCAAATTGAATTTTTGGCCGTTGTGTTAAATTGAAATTGGCAGAAGAGATAACCACAGTCAAAGGAGAGGATTTGTTTAAAGCATAGAACCCACTATTTCCTGCTTCTGTTGTCACCAATATTTAAAGTCTATTTAATCACAAATATTATGATGTCTTTCCCCATTTAGATAACCTCATTCAAGCTACTTTGTCAAGGTGGCATTAATGTGGCAAACATGGTTCTGGCAAAAGGAAGAATGAGGAGTGGATCTGTCTTCCACATAGTAAACTCTTAAGTTTGGGCTACTACTCCACTTCACAGACGAGCCCCTTCCTGACAGAAACTGCTTTGTAAAAATAATTTTTAATCAACCTGTTTAGATACATTATGAATCAGCTGTGTGACAGATGAACTTGACCCAGAGGTATGGACATTTACACTTCACCATAAAAAGCATTAATGTACATTCATTCATCTTTCCCCAGTTAGTATCTGCTCTTAATAATAACTACAGCATATACATATATGCGATCAATGACAACATGATGCCATTCCAAACTAATCCCATCTACCTGCATATGGCCTGTATCAATCTATTCCCTGTCTGTCTAAGTATCTGTCCAAACACCTCTTAAATGATGCTATCATATCTGCTTCTACTATCTCCCTGAGTGTTTTCCAGACAATTACTGCTCTCTGCATAAAAATCTTTCCTTGCTCGTCTCCCTTAAACCTCTCACTTTAAAACCTATGTCCCCTAGTATCTAACATTTCCACTCAGAGGGAAAAAGACACTGACTGTCTGCAATATCCATAACTCTCACCATTTTACACACTTCTATCATGTCACACTCAGTCTCAGACGGTCTACTGAAAACTGATACAAAGTTTGCAATTTTGGTATGGTACTCCTATAGTTATGGTAGCAAATTAGCAACCCAATATTGAGTTTCAAACTCACTAAGGGAGCTTGTAAAACTGAGTTCAATTAAAAATGATCATGTGTGATTAATTCAAAATTGTGAATAGGTAAATAATGAAAGGCTATTCCCACTTTGTGAATTGTAAAAAGGTTGCACAGACCGGAGATTACGGTAAGAACAAAGAATGCTTAAAACATTTTTGTCTCTTAATGGGATACTGCCATGGACTCGAACACAGTTTCAAAGTAAGTAGACAAAAAGAAGCAATGTAAAGTCATACACTTAAAGGTCAAATTAATGAGATTCTGGTAGATAGCCCCAATTGAAACCTAGCATCAGGACTGAATAATAGACTGAGTGGTGTCCTTCTTTACTATTCAATAGAAGAAGTAATGATCTTAGATAAAAGTAACTCATTGTACCACTTGAAAAATTTCACATTTGATCTGTTTATGCAATTCATCATACCATTTCAGAAATTGAGATGTTTTAGAACTCATTTTTGAATTTACCTTCTTAACAACATTGAGCTTATCAGGTGCATGGTCAAACAATGTATCGAATGCATCCCGCTCTGAAATAACAAGTGAGAACGCACATCAATTTTTTTTAAAAGGATGTTTGTGGAAGCTGCAGACCTCACTTCCTCACTATTTACTGCCTCTCTGGGGTAATGATGCAGCATTGGGCTGCAATGTTAAAACCGTGATACTTAGGCAAAAATTAAAATGCTATGCTATCCCCACACACAAGTTACTTAATCTGAAAAAAAAGAGGCCTGCACAGTGCCTTTTAGGCTGTTGCTCAACTGCACACCCATGCAGTTTGGCAGAAACACCACTAGGCACTTTGGTATCTCATATTACTCATATGCGATCCTGAGTGTGAGAGTCAAAAGCAGAGTTTAAATCTTTCCTCACTGGTACTCCAAACACCTTTCACAAGGCTTGCTGCCAAGTGATCAGGTGCTGAAACGTATAACATTCCCTGGGTTAGAAAGGGGCAAAGAGTCAATTCTTCCAACCTCACTTAAGTTTGGATAAACATAATAACTTTGCCAAAACTGATAAATAAAACCTGGGACTACTTTACTTGTATGCACCTTGGAACCAGAGTTACCTCCACACAGAAAAGACTTACAAGGACGCTACCTGGACTGGAAGGTATGGGTTAGATAGGCAGTGTAAGAAACTGAGGGGTGACCTTGTAGACATCTACAAAATCAAGACAGGCATAGATCAGGTAAATAGCCAACAGCTTTTCACCATGGAAAGGGAGTCTACAACTGGAGGGCATAGGTTTAAGATGAGAGGGGAAAGGGGGCAGAAGGTGGTGAGTGTCTGGAACAGGCTGCCAGAGACAGCAGTGGAAGTGGGTAGAATTTCATCATTTAAGAAATAGTTAGACAGGTACATGGATGGGATTTGTACGGAGGGACACAGACCAAACACTGGCAAAAGGGACTAGTTTGATAGTGAAAACCGGGCGGCATGGACAAGTTGGGCCGAAGGACATGTTTCCATGCCACATACCTCTATGACTCTGTAAATGACAGGAAGTTGTAAAATACACAGAAGGTTGAAATGACTAGCCCATTACTGTATCACAGAGAAAGCTCCTGATCTAAACTGCCCCATCAGGAGAAGTTCCAGAGCAGCAGCTGGACAAAATATCTAAAGGAAACAAAAAAGTGGTGGGAATTGGTGCAAGACTATACCAGTGACAGTATAGCACTAGATGGTGTAATTGTCCTCTGATAGAGAAAACATGATCATCTCATGCAGTCCATCAAAATTTTATTCAGATCTCAGAAATTTCAGCCATGTGACATCACATCTGGATCGAAGGTCAATAACCTTAAGCTGCTTGTTTACAGCTTGATATCTCCCCTAAATGCAAAGCCAGGTAGCAACCATAAACAGCAAGGAGAAAAGCTTTGCAACTGCAATACTTCTATCACTACCCACAATCATACACTTTTCAGTAGGCATCGTGAGATGGCACTCAGGAATGAGCATTGCTGAGTACAACTACAACAATTACACGATTGATGATCACAAATGAGATTAAATAATTCAGCACAGAACAGGAGTAAAGCTGGGGACATTCTAACCACAACAATTGCTACATTTCCCCACTTTATCACCAGCACAGCTTCTTCTTACAGGCTTGGCAGCTAATCTTGAAATACTTTGGTGAAACCTGGCTTGCATTCAGTTCGTGCTATTTTGTTCAAAAAATATTCCATCCACAATTAAACTTGTTATTAGGCTTTGGTAGTATGTCTATGATATTAAAATATCTCTAGGCAAGCTTTTGGTATAGAAAGAAATGCATTCCTTATCTATCCCCTCAGAAAAAAGATATATTACCTATTAGCAAAATGAGGATTCCCCATGTAGTTCTTTGACTAAACATTAGTGAATGCCTTGTTTGAAATCCTGACATAAGGACTACTTTCGCAATCGGGGTACAATGTTGCCATGAACTAAAAGATTCAACAAAATAAAACAAAACTATTTGACCTTTTTCAATTTTTGGTGTAATAAAGAATGAATGCATTTCGTCCTTTACTTACCGAATCTCCCCATCATCATCCTGAAACACACAGTACAACAAACAGTCAAGAGTTAAAATCAAACAAACAGGTCTGGTCTCATTCATACCAGACTTTTGGCCAATTTTTAAAGGTTCTTGGATAAGACAGAGTTGAAATATCTTATTTGAGGAGGTTTGGCAAACACTAATATTTAGAAAATAAATAACAAAGAAATCATATGTCTAGTTGTAATATAATAAGGGCTATGTGGATTAGATCAATTAACCTAATCACCAGACTAGAGCTGTGCTTACAGCCATTCTTACGCTGAGAATTAATTACATATATTATTTGAAGCATATTTCTTAACAAATTTCTCTGCTTTTTCTTTCCTGTGTGCATCCACATCATGTCACAGGCAAAGAGGATAATAATCAGGGTACTGAAAAAGCTTTTCTGTGAAAGTGATATGGAGAAAGAGTAGATTCTTATTTTAGCACACCTAAATATGAAAAGGCAATGGTGCATATCAATATTCATACGCTGGCCACCTATCATTCCCATAATACAGCTGTCCCTATCACTTCCAGATCTCACAGTAGAATCTAGCCCAGAATGACGACACATTTTTCAGTTTCAATGGCTGAGTGCAATTACTTCAATTTCGCGCAGCCCACAGGACATGAGTGATCATATTTGAATATTAGATGGCAAGCATGTTGAAGGAAACCACACAAATTGTTAGTGAGAAAACTGAAAATACCGCCCGGGGAAGCGGATATAGAATTCTATTTAAAGGAAGATATGGAGAACTTTATTTTGCAATGCACAAAATGTACCTAACCTGGGAATACACTGTAATTTGTTACTGACCTGTGATTGTGTACAAACTTGTGTCCGTACAATTTGACAGTTCATACAAAGCAGCAAGTCCATTCACTAAGAAGGAATCGTGTATTTTTCTGGTATTGGGCAATTCTGGATTGTCTGCCAGGCCAGTTCTTGTAAAAAATGTAGTCACTTCAGCTCATGTGCCATTTTTATAGTTGATATCTCAGGGTGGTTGAGGGGCGAACATTGCCCTAAAGCAAGACATCTTTACAGCATCAGGACATGGAATTTGTTGGTTCTGAAATCTATCTTCACAATGAACTGATTTGAAGAGTAACAGTCAAGGAAGGTGCTCGTCAGCTTGTGCACGTCTGTCAAAATGTGGGGTGCAAGTGTGTGCCCATGTGTATGTTGGGGAATGCAGCAGCAGTGGCAAAATATTATGCTTCAAACAAAAGGGAGCCTTTTCAACTGAATGAAATGGTTCAAAAGCATTCTTAAAGCCTCTATGAAGCTCAGCTTTATTAATCTCATCATGTGAAAAGCAGATTGCCCAATTATGACCAAATCTTTGATGTCATCAAAGATAATGCCAATACCTTCTAATCAACAAGAGTGGTCACTGGGAGAGAATGGTAAAAACAGGGAACAGCTTATGGAGCTAACAAGCTGCGACCATCTCTATCAGCTAATAGTGAGAAAAGGCTAAAACAAGGCTCATAAATCAGAGGCAACACTTGACACCTCAATTCAACACAGCTGTTCACAACTAAGAACGCTCCTTGACATGAGGAATTGTTGATATACAGATGGGGATATTTATATGGTCCTAAAATAAGACACAGGAAAGGAACACAGTCAGGTCTCTTGTTTTACAGTTTATACAAGAATTCAACCCAAGGCTGCCTGAAGCAAAACAGGCGATGCTGTTCAATATGATTATTGATCAGGGTTCAGTGTTGGGGCTGCAGCTGTTCACGTTAATATATTAATGATCTGGATGAAGGAACTGGGGGCATTCTAGCAAGGTTTGCCAATGATACAAAGTTAGGTGGACAGGCAGGTAGTACTGAGGAAGTGGGGAGGCTGCAGATGGATCTAGACAGTTTGGGAGAGTGGTCCAGGAAATGGCTGATGGAATTCAATGTGAGCAAATGCGAGGTCTTGCACTTTGGAAAAAAGAATACAAGCATGGACTACTTTCTAAACTGAGAGAAAATTCGTAAGCCAAAGTACAAAGGGATCTGGAAGTGCTAGTCGAGGATTCTCTAAAGGTAAATATGCAGGTTGAGTCCGTGATCAAGAAAGCGAAGCAATGTTGTCATTTATCTCAAGAGGGTTGGAATATAAAAGCACCGTTGTGCTACTGAGACTTTATAAAGCTCTGGTTAGGCCCCATTTGGAGTACTATATCCAGTTTTGGTCCCCACACCTCAGGAAGGACATACTGGCACTGGAGCATGTCCAGCGGAGATTCACACGGATGATCCCTGGAATGGTAGGTCTAACATACGAGGAACGGCTGAGGATCCTGAGATTGTATTCATTGGAGTTTAGAAGGTTAAGGGGAGATCTAATAGAAACTTACAAGATAATACATGGCTTGGAAAGGGTGAACACTAGGAAATTGTTTCCGTTAGGCGAGAAGACTAGAACCCATGGACACAGCCTTAGAATTAGAGGAGGTAAATTCAGAACAGAAATGCGGAGATATTTCTTCAGCCAGAGAGTGGTGGGCCTGTGGAATTCATTGCCGCAGAGTGCAGTGGAGGCCGGGACGCTAAATGTCTTCAAGGCAGAGATTGATAAATTCTTGATGTCACAAGGAATTACGGGCTATGGGGAGAACGCTGGTAAATGGAGTTGATATGCCCATCAGCCATGATTGAATGACGGAGTGGACTCGATGGGCCGAATGGCCTTACTTCCACTCCTATGTCTTATGGTTTTAATCTGTTCATGGATATCAAGTCAATAGACTCACATGCTCTCTACTCAGAATATGGCTGTTGGAAATTTAACAAGGTACCAGAAGGAGACACTTAATAGGTGGGAATAATTACTCAAGAGGGTTAAGAGCCAGTTGTTGCAAACATTTTGAATTTGGGTATTCAACGCTGGTGCCGATTTTCCAGTCTTTCATGGTCTAGCTGATAGTTCAGTAGATATTTGAGCATTTCCTCAGTTTATCAATTTGCTGAACGCCATTAAAATCATAGAGGTCAATTAAGAATTTCACAGAAATTCAATCCTTTAAAACTTTGCAAAACAAGTTTTCATTCAAAGTAAAACAGTTCCACAGAAAACACACAACTCCTAGCTATTTTGTACCCAATTTTAGAAATTAATGATTCCTTTTGACTTCTGCTTCCAAAGTTAATTCTTAATAAATCTGTTCAGCAATTTTAGCATGAGATGTAGAATTTATGTCATCTGTTCCTCAAAGGGGATCAGAATAACTGTTACAATGAACATATTAACAAGTCATTCACTAAGAATTGGCTATGTCCAGACTTTAACTTAAGATAAAACAACATGTTGGCCCACAAGAAATATGGTCTTTTCTATGGAAGTGACCATGTGCCCTTATTCCCTTGAAAATTCCCAAACTCCCTTAAAATTTAATTTCACCAGTTTTGAGATGATAATTCATCTCCTGAACAACTATTCTACTGAACTACTTTTATATTTGAGACACATGGTAAACTTCAACTTACTCTGTTGTGCTGGTAAATTCCTCTGTAACGTGCGATGTTTGAAGTATGCCCTCCCGCTTCTGTAAAAAAAAAACAAATACATTGAACCAGAAGCAGAATCAATTTGACTTTTACAAATCACATTACGTTTTTACACTATAAATAATTTGACAATAAGTATGAATTAATTACAAGAGGGCTAGAATACAAGAGTACAGATGTACAGTTAAGACTATAGAAGGCTCCGGTCAGACCACATTTGGAATATCATAAGTAGTTTTGAGCCCTAAGGACTCTAAGGACGGATGAGCTGGCCTTGGAACAGTTGCAGTTGAAGACTCTGGTTCTGTACTTGGAATTTAGAAGGATGAGAGGGGATTTGATTGAATTTTGCAGAATACTGAGAGGCCTGGATACAGTGGACATGGAGACGTAGTTTCAACAAGGAGGAAAGATTAGGACCTGAAGGCACAGCCTCAGGTAGAAGGGATGACGTTTTGGAATGGAGATGAGAAGGAATTCCTTCAGCCATAGGGTGGTGAAGCTGTGGAACTCAGCCTCTAAGCCAGCTGCAGCAATAAGACATTTAGTGAATTTAATATATAGATAGATAGGTACTCGATTAGTATGGGGATCAAGGGTTACAGGGAGAAGCCAGGAAGAATGGGGTCGAGAAACATATCAGCCCCAAATGAATAGTTTTTAGGTCAGCAAACAGTATTAATAACGTGGGTATAATCAGGAAGATAGAGGTACCTGTAAAAAGGGTAATGCAGCTGACTAGAAGATCACAATTGGAAATAAATACAAGGAGTCACCATCACCTCCTACCCAAAAAAAAGTATTGCTCAAGGATATATAAATCTCAATGAGTAATGGAAAGGCTAGAGTCAGAAACTAGGAAAATACGGAGGGAAGAAAAGACATTATTTAAAAGGAATTAAGTAGCATTTAATTATAATTGCAAAGAGGATTCCAATCGATGACAAACAATACCTGCAAAAGCAAAATGGCCATGAAGCAATAGAGATTGATGAATGGGCAGACAATCCTATTTGCAAGCTTCCCCTTGGCAGGGCACAAAGCAAGGACTGAAGACATTTCCAACACGGTCAATCGATTAGACTGCATTCTTCAAATTATTGTGGATAAATAAGGTTGCTCTTTGTCTCAGAGTCTGTTCGCAAAAGATACAGTTTTACGGTGAGACAACCTGCATACGATTCCCTAGGGTTTTCTAGGAATTCAGATTGTGACTGTTTCAGAAAGAATACACTACAGATGCTAGATATCGGAAATAAAAGCTGAAAATGCTGGAAACTGAGTAGGCTTTGCAGCAGCTGTGGTGCAAGATATAAAGTTAACGCTTCAGGTTGATGAGATCTCATCATAACTGCAAATGATTAGAAATGTAATTAATTTGAAGCAAACCAAAGGGGATGTAGGGTGTGAAAAACAAAAAGGAAGGTCTGTGATAAGATGAAAGACAAGAGAATTAAATGATAAGAGATTGGCTGTCGTGTGACAAATACAAAAAAAATGGGCTGAGAAATGTCGGGTGGAGTTTAATTTAGATAAATGCGAGGTGCTGCATTTTGGGAAAGCAAATCTTAGCAAGACTAATACACTTAATGGTAAGGTCCTAGGGAGTGCTGTTGAACAAGGGGGACCTTGAAGTGCAGGTTCATAGCTCCTTCAAAGTGGATAAGATAGTGAAAGTAGATAGAATAGTGAAGGCGGCATTTGGTATGCTTTCCTTTATGTTCAGAGTAGAGTATATGAGTTGGGAGGTCATGTTGCAGCTGTACAGGACATTGGTTAGGCCATTTTTTGGAATATTGCATGCAATTCTGGTCTCCTTCCTATCAGAAGGATGTTGTGAAACTTGAAAGGGTTCAGAAAAGATTTACAAGGATGTTTCCAGGGTTGGAGGATTTGAGCTACAGGGAGAAGGTGAGTAGGCTATGGCTGTTTTCCCTGGAGCGTTGGAGGCTAAGGGGTGACCTTATAGAGGTTTACAAAATTATGAGGGGCATGGACAGGATAAATAGGCAAAGTCTTTTCCCTGGGGTTGGGGAATCCAGAACTAGAGGGCATAGGTTTCGGGTGAGAGGGGAAGGACATAAAAGAGACCTAAGGGGCAACTTTTTCATGCAAAGGGTGGTAAGTGTATGGAATGAGCTGCCAGAAGAAGTGGTGGAGGCTGGTACAATTGCGACATTTAAAAGGCATTTGGATGGGTATACGAATAGGAAGGGTTTGGAGGGATATGGTGCTGGCAGGCGGAACTAGATTGGGTTGGGATGTCTGGTCGGCATGACGAGTTGGACCAAAGGGTCTGTTTCCATGTTGTACATCTCTATGACTCTATGTGGCTGGGGAAATGTGAATGACAGTTTGATGAATAATATCCGCTAAAAGCAATAGTAAAGGGAAAAATGATATTAAAACTGAAATCTCCAAAGAGAATGGAAACAAAATAGGATTGGAGATTACAGTCTGACACTGTTGAACAAAATATTGAGCCCAGTAGGCAATAAATGACTTAATCAAAGAATGTTTGTCTGTTGTTCAACTGACACAGAACATAGAAGAAAGCCAATGACAGGGAGGTTAGCACATGATCATGCTTGTAAACTGATCATAGGTGATCACAACACAGCCACCCGGTCTGCATATGGACTCCCCACTGTACAGCCGACTTAATTCTTAGTGCACATCATGTACTAATTCCACCCCTGGATGACTGTCTGGGTGGAGTCTGTACATTCTCCCTGTGTCTGCATGGATTTCTTCCGGTTGCTCCATTTCCTCTCACAGTTCAAAGATGTGCAGATTGGGTGGATTGGCCAGGCTAAGTTGCTGATAGTGTGTAGGGATGTGATAGTTAGGTGGATTAGCCATGGGGATTATAGGTTACAGGGTTAGGCTAGGGGCGAGGTCTGGGTGGGATGTTCTTTGAGGGGTTGGTGTGGACTCAATGGGCTGAATGGCCTACTTGCACAATGTGCAGACTCTGTGATTCTAAATTGAATGCAAATTACTGTTTCATCCAGCAATGTTCAATGAACCTTCAATTATGAGAATGAGAAAGCTAAATTGACAGGCGTTGCAAGAAGGTTTGGATAATCAAGTGGACCAGGGTACCAGAAGGAACAATCCTCTTGAATGCTAAAAGGGGTGGGGAGGATGCATCTGGTAGTGACATCAAGTTAGAGGTGGCAGAAATGGCAGAGGGATGATTCACTGAATATAAAAACTAGTGGGATGGAGGTGAGAACAAGAGGAGCTTTATCACTGTTTTGGGAGACTGGGGTAGGGCTGAAAAATCGGTCAGTAAATTGAAGGGTCTGTCAGCCTTAGTAGATAGAGACCTTTAGTTTAGGGAAAGAGAAAACAATCAATCAGATATGCTGGTATGGATGTTTGTAACATCAGGGTAGATGCAACAGTGGTAGAGAAACTGGAACAATGGAATGGAGTCTTTACAGGACTTGAGGGGTTGAGAAAACATTCAAGGTTTTCAGTGGGATTCTAACAAATATTCATAGTCTAGTCCAGGAACGGAGACAGAGTAGCGATGGGAGGAAGACGATATGGACCACGCATAAGTGAGAGAAACATGAAAACAGGAAATAAAGTTGACAAAATTTTCCAGTTTAAAGCAAAATCAGGAAATTGCAAATATACTAGAAAAAAAGGGGAGAGGGAGAGGGAGAGGTTCCATGAAGCGAAGGAATGTTCCACATACCCCTCAAAACAGATCTTCATACAATTATTGAAACCACATTCCCTTGGTTACACCATGTTGCAATTTTATAAAAGCTTCTGTATGTTATCATCTCAGGTTTGCAAACATACTACTGTAAAACTTTTATCTCCACAATTTTAACTGAGGAAATTTTGGAAATTCTCCTGGTTTGAAAGCTAACATCTTCCTCCATTTTCTATCACACTGTTCAAAATTATTACAAATTGCAAAGTTAAACCAAACAATCATGCAAATAGTTTCACAGTACTTTAATACCAAATGATTTTAAGAGATTGATGGTTCACTTACCCGTACAACCACCACCTGCACGGAGACATGCTCTGGCAATCTGATAGGCGCTCGGAAATGCATGGCTAAAGCCACGAGAAGGTGAAGAATAGCCACCATGTTTTTTGTGTGGATCGCTAAAAAGGAGATACATTTATCACAACACCACCCAGCAAGCAGCTTTCAAGGATTCTATCACACAACTAAGTAGTCACTTAGCTTTCCTTACATTGTTCTGTTCTATTATTTTTGTATTGTGCACTCAGGCCATTCAGTCCAACTGGTTGTGCTGGACTTGATGTTCCAAGTGCACTTCTTTTCACTCGACCAGCCTTTTCATTAATTTCTTTCTCCCTCACTTGCTTATCCAGCTTCCCAATAAAAACACTGCTTTTGCCTCAACAATTCCTTGCACATGTCACATTTTTACAAATTTCCAGGTAAAAGAGACTGTGCTTGAATTAACCATTGGATTTATTAATAGCTATCTTTATCACCTTAATTCTGGGCATCCTTGAATGTGGGATCATCTTCATTAAGTTAGTGAAAATAATTTTATGGGTGAGATATAAAACCTTTTGTCAGGTCACCCCCTAAGTCACGTTTGTTCACAGAAAGACAATGTCCTGGCCTGTACACTTCTTTGAGATCATTCTGGCAAACTGTTTTGCATAATCTCTAATAGCTCTATATCCCTTTTAATAATATAGAGACCAAAACCATTTGCATTAATCAGAGTATAGATTAACCAAGATTCAATAAATGTTTATCATATCTTCTCAGCTTTTCAGTTCTAACCTTTATCAATGAACCCTGGTATTTGGACTGCTTTTTTAAAAAGACCTTATTAGCCTATGTTTCTTCTTGTGATTTGTGTATCTTTACCCCTTTTAACACCCCAACTCATTCAGGCACTACTACCTTAGCACTATGTGATCTAATTCTTCCTATAAAATGCATCATCTTACACTTGTCTACCACATTAAAATTAATTTACCAGTTATTTTCAGCTTGCAAAAATCCACTGCATCATTCATTTTATTTTGACCTTAGTCTTGAGTCCATTATATAGTACCTTCTCAAAAACCTTTTAAAAATGCAAATATATTAATCTTCTGCATTATCCTCATCTATGCCGTGCCACCATGTCAAACAATTTCATAAGGTTTAATAAGCATGACCTTTCCTTTGTGATATAGCTGGTGAATACTCTATCATCATCAAGACAGAAATGATAAAACTTCTCTAAAATTGACAGGAGTAGCTTCAAACAGAAACACACTCCAATCAGTCATTGTGACTGTAGCATTAGCAGCTGCCATGAGAAAATCCACAGCCTAGAACAATCTAATTACCATTCTGTCTGAACCAAAGGGCATAAAAAATTATCTTCTCACGCATACAAACTCACTAAGATGAATGTGGAAATATTTCAACATTTCCCCATATCATCATAAAAAGCATTAAATTAACAACATCTGAAAGAAAATAATCTTTAGCTCCAGAAACAGTATGAAAAATATTTCTGTAGAGAATGAATTTCTGTACATCAATGATGTTTCAAGAATCTTTTTTTTCATATGGTTAAATAAAAATATAGGGTATAAAAATTTGAAAGTGAGGTGATAACTGCCATTGTCCCAGGAGACCATGGGCTGCTTTTATGTTAGAAATGTGTAATGTTAAAAGATTAAGCTGTACTCTGTCTCTCTCTGGACATTAAAGTAATGTTAAAGAATTAAACTGTACTGTCTTTCTCCAAGAGGCTGAACATTCTGGAAGTGGGTGGGTGCGGCATTCTGTCTTAGACAGCATGCAGGAATTTAGTTGACTATCCATTGTAATCCACACTTCATTTGGACAGCCATTTACTACTATTCCACTGCTATTATCAAATTAACCTCTCATTCAGTCCCTTCCATTCAGATATGCTTTCAAAGCCATCCCTCAGCCAATCAAATTCATTTGTGTAATCATCTCCCGAAACTGAAGTATATCATTCTAAATTATTTTGACAAATCATGGAGTCAGGAAATCATTTGCATAATGATTTCCCAGGATTAGGACATTTGCATTTACATTATTTCAGAGAATGACCTCATCGTACTATTGTACCTGGGGTAACATGTTGGTGGGATGGTTGGAGAACGGTTGGAGTACCTGTGAGCATTTCCAACTGACCTGTATAGAGGGGATGTGTTTGTGGATGTAGGTTTGCCCGCTGAGCTGGAAGGTTCATTACCAGATGTTTTGTCACCCTACTGGGTAACATCTTCAGCGGGCCTCCAGATGAAGCACTGGTGATGATTCCTGCTTTCTATATGTGTTTGGGTTTCTTTGGGTTGGTGATGTCATTTCCTGTGGCGATGTAGTTTCTTGTTCTTTTTCTCAAGGGATGGTAGATGGGTCTAACACAACGTGCTTGTTGAGTGTGTTCCGGTTGGAATGCTATGCTTCTAGGAATTCTCATGCATGCCTTTGTTTGGCTTGTCCTAGGATGGATGTGTTGTCCCAGTCGAAGTGCTGTCCTTCCTTATCTGTATGTAAGGATACTAGTGAGAGAGGGTCATGTCGTGTTGTGGCTAGTTGATGTTCATGTATCCTGGTGGCTAGTTTTCTGCTGGTTTGTCCAATGTAGTCTTTGTTATAATTCTTGCACGGTATTTTGTAAACTACATTAGTTTTGCTTGTTGTCTGTATAGGGTCTTTCAAGTTCATTAGCTGCTGTTTTAGTGTGTTGGTGGGTTTGTGGGCTACCATGATGCCAAGGAGTCTGCATAGTCTGGCAGTCATTTCCGAGATGACTTTGATGTAGGGGAGTGTGGCTGGGGTTTCTGACTGTGTTTTGTCTGCTTGTATGGGGTCGTTGCTGAGAAATCGGCGGATTGTGTGCATTGGGTACCCATTCTTTTTGAATACACAGTAGTTCTATGTTGCAGTGTGTGTTGGCTCATTGAAATAATGCTCTGATGCAGCTGCATTTGTGGATATTGGGATGATTAAGATGTTACCTAGTAAGGTGACAAAACATCTGGAAATGAACGTTCCAGCTCAGCGAGCAAACCTACATCCAGAAGCTCAACCTGAGCTAAAGGGGATGTGTTTCTTTTATTCAGGGCCTCTTTTGACTCAACTTTATAAAGCTCTGGTTAGGCCCCATTTGGAATACTGTGTCCAGTTGTGGTCCCCACACCTCAGGAAGGACATCCTGGCACTGGAGCTTGTCCACTGGAGATTTATTAGAAACATACAAGATAATACATGGCTTGGAAAGGGTGGACGCGAGGAAATTGTTTCCGTTAGGCGAGGAGACTAGGACCCGTGCACACAGCTTTAGAATTAGAGGGGGTCAATTCAGAACAGAAATGCGGAGACATTTCTTCAGCCAGAGTGTGGTGGGCCTGTGGAATTCATTGCCGCAGAGTGCAGTGGAGGCCGGGACGCTAAATGTCTTCAAGGCAGAGATTGATAAATTTTTGATGTCACAAGGAATTATGGGCTACGGGGAGAATGCTGGTAAGTGGAGTTGAAATGCCCATCAGCCATGATTGAATGGTGGAGTGGGCTCGATGGGCCGAATGGCCTTACTTCCACTCCTATGTTTTATGGTCTTATGGACTTCACATGCCTGCGAAACAGGTCAAAGGGGGGTCACCTAGCTTGTACAGGCTTTAATAAACTTCAACTATTTGCAGTAGTTGGTGTGCGTGAATTGCATCTCATGTGTGAAACCTCGGGAAAGGAAACTAACACAGGACGACGAATGGGAAGTTTAATGTGAGGGTCATCACAGCTTAGGCAAAGGGTGAAGTCAAGTCTTCACAACCATTAAAGCTTAGAGCTGTGACTAGAGGATATTTACTTCATTGTCTACTTCACCAGCTGATTTTCAGAATATGTTTTGGGTGATCTCTCTTTGAATGATATCCAAAGGAACAAATTTAACATCTCGATTAGCTCTTTGAACATACTACTCCTTCATGCAAATGAATATGGCAAACATCTTTATGACAATGTCCATTGTCCAAGAGTGAAGAAATCTCAACCATTGTTCTTGATGCAACTGCCTGAAGATTATAGTCTCTGAGGTGAACTTGCATTCAGCAGGGAAAATAGCACAAAACTACTACCTTTTCACACACAACTAGAGTTCAGACAACAAAAGCTCAAAAACATTTTCATCAAGGCAGGAGGAAGTTTGGTTATGCAGGATTACAAACAGAAAGCACAAATGCAAATATTCAGTATCTTATTTTCAAAATTTTTTTAAACAGTACAGCACAGAACAGGCCCTTCAGCCCACGATGTTGTGCTGACCATTGATCCTCACGTAAGATAAACCTAATGTACGAACCCTCAAACTTCTGTGACCATATGCATGTCCAGCAGTCTCTTAAACGTCCCCACTGACCTCGCTCCTACAACTGTTGCTGGCAACGCATTCCATGCTCTCACAACTCTCTGCGTAAAGAACCCGCCTCTGCCATCCCCTCTATACTTTTCCACCAAACAGCTTAAAACTTTGACCCCTTGTATTAACAATTTCTGCCCTGCAACAAGATCTCACGGCTCTTAAACTCAACGCTTTCTTAACAACCATGTCCACTTGGGTGGCAATTTTAAGGGATCCATGTACCTGCACACCAAGATCCCTCTGTTCCTCCATACTGCCAAGAATCCTGTCTTTAATCCTGTACTCAACTTTCAAGTTCGATGTTCCAAAATGCATCACTTTGCATTTATCCAGGTTGAACTCCATCTGCCACCTCTCAGCCCATCTCTGCATCCTGTCAATGTCATGCTGCAGTCTACAACAGTCCTCTATACTGTCAACGACACCTCCAACCTTTGTCTCGTCTGCAAACGTGCTGACCCATCCTTCAATCCCCTCATCCAAGTCATTAATAAAAATTACAAACAGTAGAGGCCCAAGGACAGAGCCCTGTGGAACACCACTCACAACTGACTTCCAGGCAGAATACTTTCCTTCCACTACCACTCGTCTTCCGTCGACCAGCCATTTCTGTATCCAGAAAGCTAAATTTCCCTGTATCCCATTCCTCCTGACCTTCTGAATGAGCCTATCATGGGGAACCTTATCAAATGCCTTGCTGAAGTCCATATACAGCACATCTACCACTCCACCCTCATCAATTTGTCTAGTAACATCCTCAAAGAACTCAATAAGATTTATGAGGCATGACCCCTGCCCCTCACAAAGCCATGATGACTGCATTTAATCAAGCCATGCTCTTTCAGATGGTCATAAATCCTATCCCTTAGAATCCTTTCTAACACCTTGCAGACGACAGACGTGAGACTGACATGAAGTTTAAGCTATGGGCAGTAAACTGCCTGTAACAGATAAACAAAGGGGTAATTATAATGGGGACACTGCTGATCCACAGAAAGTGGCCAGAAGTGTTTTCAATTCTTATGACTGTGAGGTTATTGGCAAGGTATACTAAGCAGAGTCATAGAGATGTACATAGTGGATACAGACTCTTTCGTCCAACTAGTTCATGCCGACCAGATATCCTAAACTCATCTAGTCCCATTTGCCAGTATTTGGCCCATATCCCTCTGAACACTTCCTATTCACATACCTTTTAAATGCTGTAATTGTTCCAGCCTCCACCACTTCCTCTGGAAGCTCATTCCACATATGCACCACACTCTCGGTGGAAAAGTTGCCCCTTCGCTCCCTTTTAAATCTTTGTCCTCATCTTGAACCTATGCCCTCTAGTTTTAGACTCCCCTACCCTGAGGATTTTACCTCCCTCATGATTTTATAAACCTCTACAAGTTCACTCATCAACCTCCAATGTTCCAGGGAAAACAGCCCCAGCCTATTCAGCCTCTCCCTATAGCCCAAACTCTCCAACCTTGGCAACATCTAAATAAAGCAAAGACAGAGAGGCTGAGCAAATACAGAGAATTTTCTCCATGTCCAGCAACTGTTGTACTAATACTGAGATAAAGAACAAAATTAGCAAAAGTAAGATCATATATTTCAGCTGAAGAATGCATCACACTGATTCAAGCAACAGCAATAACAAACATGAGAAAAAATAAGCATAAACTATATCAATATATCTTCTATTAATTGTACCATTTTAGTACATTTTGCAAGATTTTCTAGGAAATTCCAACAAAAAAACGAAAAACATCAAACTCCAGCAAAACTGACTAGAAGGATTTGGCTCCTTAATTCATTGCTGCCCTGTTTTTCAACTGTCCCTTACGCTCAGTCAATATACCAAAAAGTCAAATCAGCAGATTCTCCACGAATTGCTAGAGTCTGAACAATTTTCCTTTCCTTCACTCAAACTCAATTTTAGGTACAATTCTGAGACAGACAAAATATCCATTGTTTAATCTTGTCAGAAAATTTCCAAGTTTAACGTTAAACTTTCATCTATAATATTAAAACACCTTTCTCGTGATATGGAAATAAAATTTAAATGCTTGCAACTGAAAAAGTTTCATTGGTTTGATACCAGCTCAGTTAACTAAGAGGACAAAGTTTTATATCAATAGCAAAAACTCATTCAGCAATCTTATACTCACAATCAACACTCCATTTTATAGCCCAGCCTTGAGGTCGAAGCAGGTCATTTACAGATTCCAAGACAGTCTGAAGTTTCTGCTTCTGCCCTATTTCTGACTGTGTCACTTCTGCAACATTAAGTTTACGATTTCCAAGTTTCTCTGCATGAACAAAACCAAAAAGTGACAAAGATCCTTAGAAAATTCCTGGAAATAGAAAAAAATTTAGCAAAGCAAAAACCGACTTAAAGTTTTGAAACTAATATGGTACTATTGTTTAACCAACCAAAACCAGGTTTGTATGTTTCTTAAACAGTCACCTACTTAATGTTAGAATGATGCAAAGAAGAAAGACAGTAAGAGTTCACTAAGATCCTACATAGAAATTTCAGGCTTTTTACTGAAAGGTTCTTTAAATTACTCTGTTTAGCAACTTTGAGCAAAGGTAGTAATGATAATCTGAGGTCACAATTACTATTAAACTCAGACTGGATATTTGTTGTCCAAATGTGAGCTATCAAGGCTGCATTTAATAGATAATATCAGTTAAATTAAGGCGATTAACAGAGGCCTTCTCCTTGAACCACTACAGTCCTTGTGAAAATGGTGCTTTGAAGACAATGCCAGAAAATTCCTGCACACTGACCAAACAATGATAAAAGAATGGAGGTGAAAGAAGCAGGTGCTGGGTCTCATGGGAAAAAGGAACTCAGACAGGAGATAAGAGGAGATGGCAAAGAAACTAGACAATAAAGGTTGTTCAGCTCAAGAGGAGGGTTTAATCCTAGGTGAGGTTCGATTAAATTAGAAAGGCAAAAGGAGGAAAGTAGCAAAGGCAGCTAAGAGGGGTTCTCAATTTTGGGAGGAAAGATATCCATATCCTCCCTCATTCGTTGGGGAAAAAAAAGTAGACAGCTTTTCAAGACCAGGATAGAAGCTGGGGGTTATTTTAACTCTCCACAATGATCCTGGAGTAGCAGCTGATTTTGGCAGAGAGCTAGGCTCAATAGTACTTGATGTAATTCAATTAACTTAATTACAAATCCCTAAAACCAACTGTACCCTGGATAAATTTTCTCTTAAACTTGCACAAATGATCAGTCAGATCAACAAAATAGCCAATTATTGTTTTGCTGTGGCTAGGGACAAAGACAGAGATTAATGAGTTGTTTAATATTATGAAAACTTCAGAAATACTACAGAACATAGAAGGGCAAAAGGTTGACAGTTGGGGGTTTGAAATGACAGGACAAGAATTTTTCTAGTAAATTAGAAGGAAATAAGGTTAAAAACAAGTAGGTGAATGTAGGAAGATGATGTTGTCATTAATACCTCTCATCAGAGATTATAGAAGCGTACAGCACGGTGACTCAGTGGTTAGCGCTGCTGCCTCGCAGCACCTGGGTTCGATTCCAGCCTCGAGCGAGTGTCTGTGTGGAGTTTGCCCATTCTTATTGTGTCAATAGACAATAGGTGCAGGAGTAGGCCATTCTGCCCTTCAAGCCAGCACCACCATTCAATATGATCATGGCTAATCATCCTCAATCAGTATCCTGTTCCTGCCTTATCCACATAACCCTTGATTCCACTATCCTGAAGAGCTCTATCCAACTCTTTCTTGAAAGTATCCAGAGACTTGGCCTCCACAGCCTTCTGGGACAGAGCATTCCACACACCCATCACTCTCTGGGTGAAGAAGTTTCTCCTCAACTCTGTTCTAAGTGGCCTACCCCTTATTTTTAAACTGTGTCCTCTGGTTCAGGACTCACCCATCAGCGGAAACATGTTTCCTGCCTCCAGAGTGTCCAATCCTTTAATAATCTTATATGTCTCAATCAGATCCCCTCTCAGCCTTCTAAACTCAAGGGTATACAAGCCCAGTCGCTCCAGTCTTTCAGTGTAAGATTGTCCCACCATTCTGGGAATAGACGTCATGAACCTACGCTGCACTCCTTCAATAGCCAGAATGTCTTTCCTCAAATTTGGAGACCAAAACTGCGCACAATATTCCAGGTGCGGTCTCACCAAGGCCCTGTACAGCTGCAGAAGGACCTCTTTGCTTCTATACTCAATTCCTCTTGTTATGAAGGCCAGCATGCTATTAGTTTTCTTCACTGCTTGCTGTACCTGCATGCTTGCTTTCATTGACTAATGTACAAGAACGTCTAGATCTCGTTGCACTGCCTCTTTACTTAACTTGACTCCTGTTCTTGCCACCAAAGTGGATAACCAAACATTCATCCACATTAAACTGCATCTACCATGCACCTGTCCACTCACCTAACCTGTCCAGATCACCCTGTATTCTCCTAACATCCTCCTCACATTTCACCCTGCCACCCAGTTTTGTGTCAACAGCAAATTTGCTAATATTACTTTAATACTTTCACCTATATCATTAATGCACATTGTAAAAAGCTGCGGTCCCAGCACTGATCCCTGCGGCACACCACTGGTCACCGCCTGCCATTCCAAAAGGGAGCCATTTATCACTACTCTTTGTTTCCTGTCAGCCAACCAATTTTCAATCCATGTCAGTATTTTACCCCTGATACCATGTGCCCTAATTTTGCTCACTAACCTCCTAAGTGGGACTTTATCAAAGGCTTTCTGAAAGTCCTGATATATTACATCCACTAGATCTCCCTCGTCCATCTTCAGAGTTACATCCTCAAAAAATTCCAGAAGATTAGTCAAACATGATTTTCCCTTCATAAATCCATGCTGACTCTGACCTATCCTGTCACTACTATCCAGATGTGTCGTAATTTCATCCTTTATAATTGACTCCAGCATTTTTCCCATCACTGAGGTCAGACTAACTGGTCTATAATTCTCTGTTTTCTCTCTTCCTCCTTTCTTAAAAAATGGGACAACATTAGCCACCCTCCAAACTGCAGGAACTGATCCTGAATCTATATAACATTGGAAAATGATCACCAATGCATCCACGATTTCTCAAGCCACCTCATTCAGTACTCTGGGATGCAGACCATCAGGTCCCGGGGACTTATCAACCTTCAGACCTAACAGTCTCTCCAACACCATTTCCTGCCTACTATAAATTCCCTTCAGTTCAGGTCCTTCAGCCACTGTTACATCTGGGAGATTGCTCGTGTCTTCCCCAGTGAAGACAGATCTAAAGTACCAATTCAACTCTTCTGCCAGTTCTTTGTTCCCCATAATAAATTCACCAGTTTCTGTCTTCAAGGGCCCAATTTTAGTCTTAACCATTTTTTTTTCTTTTCACATACCTAAAAAAGCCTTTACTATCCTCCTTTATATTTTTGGCCAGTTTACCTTCATACCACATTTTTCCTTTGCTTATTTCCTTTTTAGTTATCCTCTGTTGTTCTTTAAAAGCTTCCCAGTCCTCTGATTTCCCACTCATCTTTGTTATGTTATACTTTTTCCCTTTTGTCTTTATATGTTTCTTGACTTCCCTCGTCAGCCATGGCCACCCCTGCTTCCCCTTAGGATCTTTCTTCCTTTTTGGAATCTTCTGCATTATACCCAGAAATACCTACCATTGTTGTTCCACTGTCATCCCTGCTAGGGTATTGCACCATTGAACTTTGGCCAGCTCCTCCCTCATAGCTCCATAGTTCCCCTTATTCAACTGAAATATTGCCACTTCCGATTCTACCCGCTCCCTTTCAAACTGCAGATTAAAGCTTATTGTATTGTGGTCACTACCTCCTAATGGCTCCTTTACCTCGAGGTCCCTGATCAAATCCGGTTCATTGCACAATACCAGATCCAGAATTGCCTTCTCCCTGGTAGGCTCCAGCTCAAGCTGTTCTAAGAATCCATCTCGGAGGCACTCCACAAACTCCCTTTCTTGGGATCGAGTACCATCCTGATTCTCCCAGTGTACCTGCATGTTGAAATCCCCCATAACAACTGTAGTAATATCTTTGCGTCAGGCCAATTTCAGCTCCTTATTCAACTTACACACTACATCCAGGCTACTGTTTAGGGGCCTGTAGATAACTCCCATTAGGGTCTTTCTACCCTTAGAATTTCTCAGATCTATCCATACTGACTCGACATCCCCTAATTCTAGGTCCCCCCGCGCAAGGGACTGAATATCATTCCTTACCAACAGGGCCACCCCACCCCCTCTGCCAGTCAGTCTGTCCTTACGATAGCACATATCGCCTTGAATATTCATTTCCCAGGGCCTGTCCACTTGAAACCACGTCTCAGTTATCCCCACAACATCGTAATTGCCAATTTCCAAATGATCCTCAAGCTAATCCACCTTATTTCTAATGCTTCGTGCATTCATAGATAATATTTTTAAATTTGCTACTCTCCTCACCCTTCCTATCAATCCCTATTTCATTGACCTTACGGCATGATCCTTTCTCGAGTTTTCTGCTCCATTGATTCCGCTGGTCTTTCTTGACTTCTCTTGTTCTAACTTTCCCTTTAACTTCCTTCTTAAACTTCCAGTTTGTCCCCTCCACCCCGCTATTTAGTTTAAACGCAGCTGTATTGCAGTGGCAACCCTACCTGCCAGAATGCTGGTTCCCCCATCTATTAAGGTGCAAACCGTCCCTCTTGTATAATTTATCCTTACCGCTAAACATACCCCAATTTTCCAAGAATTTAAATCCTTGCTTCCTGCACCAGTTCCCCAGCCACACATTCAAATCTATTATCTCCCTGTTCCTGTCCTCTCCAGCCTGAAGAACTGGAAGCAAACCGGAGATAGCCACCCTGGATATCCTGCTTTTCAGCCTTCTTCCGAGTTCTCCGAAGTCCCGCTGTAGAATGTTGCTCCTCTTCTTCCCGACGTCATTTGTGCCGGCATGCACCACCACGCCTGGCTCTTCACCTTTGCCCTTGAGGATTTCCTGCATTCTGTCTGTGATACCCTTAATCCTGGCACCAGGAAGGCAACACACCATCCTCAAATCCCGCCTGCTGCCGCAGAAACCCCTTTCAGTCCCTCTAATTATGAAGTCCCCTATTACCACGGCTCTGTGAGATGTCTGGCTCCTCGGCTCTGCCTCCACACCAATCCCTGATTGGCAGACCTGACTGCGTCTTGGACTGGCAGTGATGTCTGTCTCTACGGTTTCCAAGAGATTCAACCTGTTCCTGACAGATACTTCCCGCGGGGTCTCTTACACTTGTCTCATCTCTGCCTTCCTCATCGTCTTCTACCTACTACTCTCTTCTGGTATGCTCGATGTAATAACCTCGCTGAAGGTCCTGTCCAGAAAGATCTCATTCTCTCGACTGAGCCTGAAGTCATCTAGATCTTTCTTCAGTGCTGCAATATGCTCTGTCAGAAGCTGAATGTTTACACACTTTCCAGTTATACAAGCCAGCTACACCAGAGTCCCTGACTTCCCACATCATGCATGCAGTACACTGAATCAGCTTAGCGATCATGTCTTCACCCTCTTCAACTGTGGCGTAATCATTTCTCTCAACTTCTTTGTCGAAGACTCCTGAGCCAAAGACTCGCTCTTTTCTCAAAAGAAACTTCCCACGACCCCAGTGTTTTGTTGCTAGCTGTGGACTTTTAATTTAGGTTAGAGGAGGAGGGTGGGAGGGAGGCCCTACTGTGTAGGATCTGGGGCCTAGAACACACCTACTTAAATAACACTCACCCACCTTCACAACAGCCTCTGACTTCACTTCCGCCCAGCTCCCAGTGCTCTCTGCTGCAAAAAGCTGTGTCTGCGTGAGTTTCCTCCAGGTGGTCCGGTTTTCTCCCACTGTCCAAAGATGTGCAGGTTAGGTGGACTGGCCATGCTAAATTGCCCAGTGTTCAGGGATGTGTAGGCTAGGTGCATTAGCTAGGGGAAATATAGAGGAATAGAGTAGGGGAATGTGTTTGGATGAGTTACTCTGGAGGGTCAGTGTGGACTTGCTGAGCCAAATGGCCTGTTTCCACTGTCGGGGTTCTGTGTGTAAGAGAGATAGCAATATCTCACAAGGCAATTATGCACATGGGCAGGAGAATTTGAGGGGGGGCAGGTTTAGGGAGAACAGGAAAAATGCAAATCAGAGAAATGGGGAGAGGAGGAGAATTCTTCAAGAGCTGAAAGGATTCAGAATGTACCAAATGAAAAAAAGGTAATGGAAGGCAGTTCTTAAATAATACAATAAAAGAGTTGAACAAGCATTTGAAGAAAAATGTGTAGTGTTAGGGGAATAAAAGCAGTGACACGTAATTACTACAACTACTCTTTCCGAGCGCGTGAGTAGTCATGATGGGCTGAATTGTCTCCTGCTATGCTGCAAATTCCAAAGATTCAATTAAATGTGAATGCCTTTTTGGAACAAAGATCATGAAATTATTTGCTGGTTTTCATTCTGGACAAAATCAATTATTTACTGTGGAGGAAGATTGCAGGAGGCACAGAAAATTGGATAGCGTAGCATTTCCAACAGGAGATTTGGGGGAGGGAGATGGCATTCCCCCTTTTAAAGACACTGGCTGTCAATTTTTTTTTAAATGAAGGAACATAGGTGGGTGAGTGAATGAGTTAAGTGGGCAATCAAATGGCTCAAACGAGTGGGATGTTGGCGAGGTGGGTGAGTCTGGTCTGGTCAGGGGCTAAATATAGTCAGGGATGTAGCAAGATCTGGTAGGGATTGAGAAAGGTCATAGTCCAGTGGTTGGAAGGGTAGTTATGATGCTCAGTTTAGCCTTGGCATTAGATGTTTAGTATTTTTTGGCTACGTATGAGGCTAAATCCTCACCCTAAGTATTCACACTAAGCTCAGAGTCAAAGACATACATGGAGGATCCAGACCTGTGGAAATCAGCCTATCGAAGTTTAAACTTCTCAAACAATTTTCTCATGTCTGTACATCAGAACCTTTGCAAAATACATCCCACCTCTAACAATCCAGAAATGCAAAAATTCAGGTATTTAGTGTTTTAATATTAAAGCAATATATATATAAAACATCTATTCTTACCTAGCAACTTCTGCAAAACCTGTCCATCATACAAATCTTCTTCAAGAGTTTTCACTATTATTCTTTCTTCTACAAGTACATCATTAATCCAGTCAATGAGAACCTAAAAATTATAATTATTGCACCGTAAATTATACTAATAAGTTCAGATGTTATTTTGCAACAACTAATGACTTTTATCAGGATTCAATTTGGTATCCACAGGTCCTGTGTGGCCCCTCTATATCATTAACTTTTGAAGGGAATAAAACAGTCAATATTCCAGATGAGCTGCGAATAAAGTTATTAGTAAACATTAAATTTTTTTAAAAATGTGAAATCATCCAAAACGTCTCAACAACAGGTAGCTTTTGCTGCAGCCTCAAAGCACTGTTTGTGAATGGAAAAAGCTTGCACCATCATTCCTGTATCTCTTCCAGCGTGCAAGTTTTAATCTGAGCCTTGCTTGGTATTTACATGGAATTCCACTAACACATCAGGATCTGATCATCATCATTTTACCCTATCTAATGCTCAAATATCAGAACAATTGTGTGGCATCTGCAAACACCTTCATACAATTATTAATAAAGATGATGAAAAATAATACTAATGACAATCCCACCAGTAAAGACTTTCCATCCACATCTAGAAACATTACCAACCTATGCCTGCAAGAATACAATGCATTTCTTACTCATCCCATCATCTGTCCTATATGTAATAGTTAAATTAAGGAATAGATCACTATGCTTGACAGCAAATTACCAAAGATTTCAGGATTGTATTACATTGCACTTAAATACTTTACCTTTACAAGTTCTTTGAATTTGGCCTCTTCCTTGGAATGTGGTTCAATCATTGTTCTTTCTTCATTCTCTTCTATAATTGAATAAACAAGGAAGTAAGAGAGCAATACTTTGATTTGGGAATTTGATATTTTTGTACATCAACACCAAATACATGAAAGCCTTAATAAACTAAACACAAAGGAAACCTAAACATTTGAAATGTTATAGTTGATGAATTAAAATGAAACAAAATCTAGCAATCTGATGATATAGAAAATGAAAAGTGCCACATACTATTACATGGTAAAGATTTACTTTACAAGTAATCAATAAAAATACAAAGCAAAGACTAGCACACTTAAATACCTAGCATTGTGTCCTCTGGATGAATGTCAGTAGGTGTTGGAGACAATGGAGCATTGATAGCATTTTTACCTTCTTCCTGTAAGTCACTCACTAGAAAGGAACAAAACAGAGTAATAAGATCAGAGAAAATCAAAAGAAAGTTATCAGGCAATATAATTATTTTAAAAAACTGGTACTAATGAACGGCAACAAACCTCGTTAAGAAGCATAAGAGAGAATTCGTAAGCTGCCACTACCATCATGAATTTTCTTTCCCCACAAAATGTTCATCATAAAAATTACTTTATTCTGTAATACCATGATTAAGGTTATGAATCAAATGCTGGAAAATTGGATTACAATAGTTAGATGCTTGTTTTTGACCAGGACAGATTTGGTGGGCCGAATGGCCTTTTTCCAGATTATAGATGTCTATGACTCGACAGGCACAGCTTGTTCATACGTAAATAGCCACATCTGTACAATAAAGCATCTGCACAAACAACAGCAGGAAATAGGTGATCATTTCTATAACTCTGCACCACATCTTTATAACTGATTAGAAATAGTAATTATTCATCATTCCGCAAAACAAAAATTGTTAGTTCTTTTGAAAAAAAATCCACATTATATCAGCCCTTAATTTGTATTCAGGTTTATATTTTAATACTGGGTGAAGGCTAATGGAACCACAGATCAGAAACACCAGTCAGTCAAATGGTAAAACAGCAAATATTATTTGCACCACATGAAGCAATGATCCTTTGCAAACTGCTGAATAAACGTGCTGATGCATTAAGTTATAAAGACAGAAAAAAATGCTAAACCTTCAAACTAACAGAAGCTATACAGACTAAAAAGAGAAGTGGATTTTCAGAGCTGGGCGGATAAAACATGGGTCAGCTATACAATTCTATCTTCAAAACATAATCTCTCATTTTATTAATAGAGTTTAAATACAGCTCTGATCATTGAAGGATATGCAGTCTATTCACCTGATACTCCTGATGAATTTAAAATATATACAGGCTTTATGGGTGAGGAGAAGACAACATTATTAATAGAAACACCATCACACCAGATTAATGAAAAGAACAAAAATATTCCTGTATTAACATCACACTACAGGTTATGCCTCGCCATTTGCACCACTTGTTTGCTTGTAAAAGCCTGTCATTTGAGAAAACTGACCCCAAGTGGCACCAAATCACATCTAGTCACTTAAGACTTCTTACATTTAGTGAACATAAACTTGTTTTCTGATAAATCACTTGAGTAATAATATTGTAGCCATTCATAAATCACAATGAACTAACTAACTTTAGTTATTGAAGGAAATGTACTACATCCAAGATGATTAAAAAAATAGAATGGTGCAACTAAAATCAAATGAAGCTTTGACAGAAGAAGAATTATTTGTCGAACAAACATTTAAACAGGCAGGTTAGATTCATGACTACAAATTATCAAATGGTGTGAAAGCAATCTCAAACTCAACTGCAGTTCTTGCCTGTATTATAAATAGCATAAACATAGAACTGTTGGTTATGGTTGCACTAACAAAAACTGTTCTCTACTCATCAATTCACATGCCAGACAAAAAAAAGTTCTCACTACCTTTTTTCTTGCTCCTTTTCGCCCCACACAAGAGCCCTGCCATCTTTTTAGTAAGAGAGAGTTATATATTCCAGTTACGTAGTACACCAGTCCAGCTGCAGGAGGAAGAGTTGCAGCTGGGCCAACCATGAGCTGCCTAGCCAAGTCCCACATGTGTCATTTCTATCATTGTGACAGGGTTGAAAGCAGCAAGAGACACATGCAATGATTAGTTCCATTCTAAGCAACAACTACCATCCTCTGACAACTCTCTAAACAGCTTGCTCATTTTGTTTTACTTGTGGCCAACAATATTGAAGCAGAATATTTTCAGGTACAAAGTCCAATGAGTAGAAGATGAGTTAAATATATGCTGTGTCGAAAAATAATCACAGATAGAATATTGCCTGATTATTTCAAACTATAAATCAAAGCCAGTTGCCTCCACTACAGTTATAGGAATGAGTATTCATGAAAAGACCTTTTTATTGTAGTTTTTTAGTATATTTGATGATACTTGATATTGATATCAAGCCCAATTTAAAGAGATTTCCAGAATTAGACCTGAAGGTAGTGAAAGCACATTTGCAGAATGTCAACATGAGAAACATACTTTGCATTCAAAGTAATGTTATAGTTCTGAAATGTACTACATTCATCGAGACAGTATAATATGCCCACTTTCTGTACTCTGTAGCTTTGTTATTCTGTAAATAAAGACCATCAGATTCCATCCAGACAATTTGCAAGTTTATCCATTAAATATTTCTAAAATGAATGAATTTCAGCTTTGCAATGGTGCCACTTATAAAATGAATAGCCTCCTAATAGATATGTGGATAAGTGTCACATCATTACAGGCCTTGTATCCCATGCTTCTATTTTTGTTTGGCAAGATCCATTTTCATTCAGATGATGATGTTGCATAAATGGTGGAATGACGTATTTTGATGCATGTTTCTATGCTTATATTACATGTCTGTAAACAAGAAAAATTTCAAAACTTTTTGTGAAATTAATCATCCAAGAGGGTCTGGACATCAAGACATCTTTTAAGCAACTTTATCCTTCTGCTCAATAGCCCAGTCATCAGCACAGTGATAACATTTACAGATCTGCAGAAACCAACATCTCATGGGTTTCATATCATATCTCAGGTTCAAAAATCAAATCCTAAAGCACTGGGAAAACTTTACAACATCGGTTGCATGCCCAATCAAAATCATTCCAGGGTCCCTCATTCAGGGATCCAAAAAGGGAATGGGTCAACCCAGGACAGCTCGTATACACTTCCAATAATCAATTCAATAATGATATTGTGCAAGAAAAGGCATAAGTGGTTTCTCTACATTCCTCACACAGGGAATTTGCATCAATAGGGGGAAATGCTTAAAAAAAACACAAGCTAAAGATTTATGATTACTTGAGCACATCACTACTACTTTGTGAATATTATCCCAAAAGGGAACAAACGTGGTAAATACTTTTATATCAAAGTAGAAAAAAACAAAATTTCTTTTGCAGTTTTTATCTGCACCATTTATTACTAATCTTTGTTAAAACAAATTCTGTACATTGAAGTGAGCAATTTTTCTTCATCAAAATGTTACGAAATCTGAGGTCTGAGTTGGTGCAACTCCAAAAATAAGATGGCAATTAACATGATCTTCTGCAATACTGAGCCATTTACCATTCTCAATTACAGGGTACAGAATTTATCACGCCAAGACGTCTGCACCTACAATATCACATCAATGATGCAAGGGTCAGTGGCGGAAAATGAACTGGTATCATGAGGAGACAGTATGGAAATAAAAATAATTGGCAACCAGTCAAACATTAAATTTAGTTTTACAGAAATTCAGGTCAAAAGCACAGCTGGGAACATCTCCACACTAGCTTAAGAACTGCATCGCAGATCATGATGACAGCAGAACAATTTTTTTTTAAACTTTGATTCTTGCTAGTGCTGTCAGTGTTGAAAGGAGATGACGCATGACTGAACACTATATATGCAGCAGTGTAAAACTGATATACATCCCATAATTGCGCATTTGAAGACAGCATAAGTTTCTGGAAGAGAGAGATACAAAGAGGGGCACAAAGAGAAAATAACTTGACAGATAACAGAGTGAAATTTTTTTCTGTTTAAATAGTAAATCAAGTTAGGTCAAAGATATTTTCAATTTAATTGCACCTCGAATACAAAAATGAAGAACTTATAAACATCCTGGACCATTGAGAACAGCAAACAAACCATGTTTTCCTGATCAAATCAAAAATGGGGCATTAAGAGCATACACTTACCAACTCAGTAGAGTTGAAATTGCTGTGGCGCTAGATGAGTGGGGCAGAAAAGACTATCCACAACTCCATGTCCTATTACAATATGATTTCCACCAAAGGTGGTAACTGCTGCAGGCATGAAGTTTCGCATACATTCAAAAACACAGACACACCACCTGTCACTAAAACACAAATACTCAAAAAAGACTTTGCAGGTGTATACATCCATTTTTAATTACAAATCTCTGCAACATGCAATGAAGGCAACTAATAAATCAAGATTTAGGGGCGGCACGGTGGCTCAGTGGTTAGTACTGCTGCCTCTCAGCACCAGGATCCCAGGTTAGATTCCAGCCTCGGCGACTGTGTGGAGTTTGTATTCTCTCAGTGTCTGCGTGGGTTTCCGCCCACATTCCAAAGATGTGCAGGTCAGGTGAATTGGCCATGCTAAATTGCCCACAGTGTTAGATGCATGAGTCAGAGGGAAATGGGTCTGGGTGGGTTACTCTTCGGAGGGCCAGTGTGGACTGGTTGGGCCGAAGGGCCTGTTTCTACACTGTAGGGAAACTAATCTAATCTAAAGTTACCACAACATGCAAAAGCTGGACCTTTCAAACATACACATGAACATCACATTCTGTGTTAAGATATCCACACTAAAAGCTAATATTTTATTCGGATGAGATTCTTATTACTTAAGGAGTGCGAATACTGATAATCGAGATATAAGTGCCCATTTTTGGGGTGGTGCTACACAGCAAACCACAGCCACAAGAAATAAATACTTCCCTTGCCACAAAACAAGGATAAGTTGGTTGGCAGTAATATGGCTGGTGATAAATGAGAACTGGGAGGGTACAATTTCCAACCAATTCAAGAAACTGATTTTGGTTAACTATCAGTATAATGTGGTCACGTTGTTGCAGGTACTGGATAATGAACAGTTGAGATGTTTGAGAAATAAGGCTGTGCAGCCATGTGCAAGTGGCATTATAGTAATCTTAGATTGTATAAATTTGGAAGAGAAGTGCAGAAGAATCTGCCTTTGTATTTCCATGTTTGTTGAGCATGACTTCAAAAGCATGTGAGCATTTAGCTTGGTAAGGGCAAGTATTTAGGCTAAAAACTAGTTTCATTCTGGGAAGCTTTGCATCATCTCTTCTCAAATGGGTTGGAGTATACAATTGGCTGAAAATGTGTTGCTGGTTAAAGCGCAGGTCAGGCAGCATCCAAGGAACAGGAAATTCGACGTTTCGGGCAAAAGCCCTTCATCAGGAATGAGGAAAGTGTGTCCAGCAGGCTAAGATAAAAGGTAGGAAGGAGGGACTTGGGGGAGGGGCGATGGAGATGTGATAGGTGGAAGGAGGTCAAGGTGAGGGTGATAGGCTGGAGTGGGGTGGGGGTGGAGAGGTCAGGAAGAAAATTGCAGGTTAGGAGGGCGGTGCTGAGTTCGAGGGAATCGACTGAGACAAGGTGGGGGGAGGGGAAATGAGGAAACTGGAGAAATCTGAGTTCATCCCTTGTGGTTGGAGGGTTCCCAGGTGGAAGAGGAGGCGCTCTTCCTCCAACCGTCGTGTTGCTATGTTCTGGCGATGGAGGAGTCCAAGGACCTGCATGTCCTTGGTGGAGTGGGAGGGAGAGTTAAAGTGTTGAGCCACAGGGTGGTTGGGTTGGTTGGCCCAGGCGTCCCAGAGGTGTTCCCTAAAGCGTTCCGCAAGTAGGTGGCCTGTCTCCCCAATATAGAGGCGGCCACATCGGGTGCAGCGGATGCAATAGATGATGGGTGTGGAGGTGCAGGTGAATATGTGGCGAATGTGGAAGGATCCCTTGGGGCGTTGGAGAGAGGTAAGGGAGGAGGTGTGGACGCAAGTTTTGCATTTCCTGCGGTTGCAGGGGAAGGTGCCGGGAGTGGAGTTGGGTTGGTGGGGGGTGTGGACCTGACGAGGGAGTCACAAAGGGAGTGGTCTTTGCAGAACGCTGATAGGGGAGGGGAGGAAAATATATCCCTGGTGGTGGGATCCGTTTGGAGGTGGCGGAAATGACGGCGGATGATACGCTGTATACGGAGGTTGGTGGGGTGGTAGGTGAAAACCAGTGGAGTTCTGTCCTGGTGGCGATTGGAGGGGCAGGGCTCAAGGGCGGAGGAGCGGGAAGTGGAGGAGATGTGGTGGAGGGCATCGTCGATCACGTCTGGGGGGAATCTGCAGTCTTTGAAGAAGGAGGCCATCTGGGCTGTACGGTATTGGAACTGGTCCTCCTGGGAGCAAATGCGGCGGAGACGAAGGAATTGGGAATATGGGATGGCGTTTTTACAGGGGGCAGGGTGGGAGGAGGTGTAGTCCAGGTAGCTGTGGGAGTCAGTCCGTTTATAGTAGATGTCTGTGTTGATTCGGTCAGCCGGGATAGAAATGGAAAGGTCTAGGAAGGGGAGGGAGGAGTCTGAGACAGTCCAGGTGAATTTCAGGTCGGGATGGAAGGTATTGGTAAAGTTGATGAACTGTTCAACCTCCTCGTGGGAGCACGAGGCAGCACCGATACAGTCATCGATGTAGCAGAGGAAAAGGTGGGGGGTGGTGCCAGTGTAGTTGCGGAAGATGGACTGTTTCACATATCCTACGAAGAGACAGGCATAGCTGGGGCCCATGCGGGTGCCCATGGCAACTCCTTTAGTTTGGAGGAAGTGGGAGGATTGGAAAGAGAAGTTGTTCAGGGTGAGGACCAGTTCAGTCAGTCGAAGAAGGGTGTCAGTGGAAGGGTACTGGTTGGTACGGCAGGAAAGGAAGAAGCAGAGGGCTTTGAGTCCTTCGTGATGGGGACTGGATGTCCATCGTGAAGATAAGGCGTTGGGGACCGGGGAAGCGAAAGTCATGGAGGTGGTGGAGGGCGTGGGTGGTGTCCCGAACGTAGGTGGGGAGTTCTTGGACTATGGGCCCCAGCTATGCCTGTCTCTTCAGCTCTGATCTCCAGCATCTGCAGTCCTCACTTTTTACCTGGAGTATACAAGTAGGCAAGTCCTACTCTTATTGCAACTGTACAAGGTGCTGATGAGACAAGCTAGAATATTCAGAGCAGTTTTGGTCCCTTTATTTAAGGAGAAATGTTATTTAATTGGAGACAGTTCAGATAAAGCTCACTAGGATAACTCCTGGTATGGAGGGATTGTCCTTGAACAAAGGCTAAACAGGTTAGGACTCTATTCATTGTGGTGAACAAGAATGAAAGACAATCTCATGAAACAGAGTTCTGCAGGAACTAGAGAGTCTAAACATTAAGAGGATTTTTCCCATCAAAGGAGAGTCTAGGACCAGAGGGCACAGTCTCGTAATAAAAAGGGTCGCCAACTTAAGACAAAAATAGAAGGAATTTAGTTTCTCAGAAAGTTGAGTACCTTTGCAACTCCTGCAGGGGCAGAGTCCTCATGTATATTTAAGGCTGAGATAGAAAGATTCTTGATCAGTAAGGAAATCATGGGCAAAAGGAAAATGGAAGAGAGGAATGCCAGATCAGCCATGAGCCTATTAAATGGAGGAGCAGCTATTTGACCTGAACAGCCTATTCTTATTCTTATGGTTTTAAATAGCCTCATCCTGAGAAAGCAATTGAAGGAGTCATGCTATTTAAATTAAATATGCAATTTATTTTTGAAGTTTGAATTGACAGCTATATGAATTCTCTTTGCTTCAAATTAAGATTTTAATTCAAATTTTTTGAGTTTTGAAAGTGAGTCTTCAAAGAGAAGTCATGAGACGAGAACTACTGAAGTCAAATCAAACTAGAAAACCTTTGTAGCTAGTGTACTAAGGATTTACAAAATAACTATTTTGAAAACAGTGACTACAGTCATAGTTTTAGCATAAGCTATACTATCTGCTACCATAAACAAGGTCGTGACAAAGTTTATTTACTAAAAATATACTCTTTGTTTATTACAATCTAATTTCCTTTCTAATTAATTGGTTTTTCATGAATTGAAATATTTGTTATTTTAAAAAAAATTGTGGTAAAATAACTTCAATAACGACTAATATTTTATACTACTGGGTCTTGCTAAGCAGTCCCAGGAAGAATGTCCAAGCTGATAAAGGAGGGGACATAGAAATAAGTGCCCACTTTTTTTGGGTGCAATTGCTAAGTGACAAATACGTATACAAGGGAAGAGAGGAAATAAGATCCTTAATCGCTCCATCAAATAAAAAGATACGTGCTTGGCAATGATACAAAAGACCCTTTGCTGTCACAGTTTGTGATAGAAGAACTGCGTTTGAACATGGGAATTTCCACGACAGCACAAAATGAACACGCTATCGAAGTAATCTAAAATATAGCTCATAGTTCTTATAATCTCAGAAATTTCAAAAATCATGGGGAGCATGGTCTACAAGAATAGTTTGAACAAGGCTGATCCACATAAAGAGACATTAGGACAGTTGATCAAAAACTTAAGGACACAGGTTTAAGAAGTATCCTAAAAGGGGAAACAGTCAGTCAGTCATAGAGTCAGAGTCGCAGGTAGATAGGATAGTGAAGCAGCTGTTTGGTATGCTTTCCTTTATTGGAGTTGGGAGGTCATGTTGCGGCTACACAGGACATTGGTTAGGCCACTTTTGGAATATTGCGTGCAATTCTGGTCTCCTTCCTATCGGAAGAATGTTGTGAAACTTTAAAGGGTTCAGAAAAGATTTACAAGGATATTGCCAGGATTGGAGGATTTGGGCTATAGGGAGTGGTTGAATAGGACTCTTTTCCCTGGAGCATCAGAGGCTGAGGAGTGACCTTATAGAGGTTAATGTGGCTGAGACACATGGCAGGAGTTCCATAGCTTTGGACCTGGGCAGTTGAAGGTACAACTGGCAACAGTGATTTAAATCAGAGTCTAGAATGAAAGGAGCACAGAGATCTACACAGCCTTTAATTCTGGAGGTGGTTATAGAAATAATGAAGAGTGAAGTCACAAGGAGACTTGAAAACAAGCATAAGAACTTTTAAAAACAAGGCACTGTGAACCAAGAACAAAGGAATGTGCAGAGAATTAACAGACAAACTGGACCTGGCACAAATTAGAATAGAGGCCAAGCTTGGCTTTATGAAAGCTGGGGTTTTCAGCAAGAGATCCAAAGACCAGCAATGTTAGAAGTCGAAGTAGACACTTTTAGAGTTGGAGCTGATGTGTGGTCAGAGTTCTCAGGGTCAAACGTAATGCTAAGAGATCATATCTCCCATGTTCCTTGACAAAGGATAATGTAGAAAGATTACAAATTCTATAATTGTAAATAAAAGCAATTTACTCAAGTGGATCTGTGAATAAGAAAGTAGTCGGTTAACATTCTAAGGGTGCCTCTCAAAGGGTTTGCTTTCTCTTCCAATTTTTGCAAAGTGTTTATACATGGAATTGTCTATTCTCAAGCTATCAGATGTCAGGCTCATTTTCAGTTTTTCTATTTGCAGTCGATGGTTTAGTTTTGGAGTGTAGTATAGCACCACCTACTGGATGGTTATGTGCATTGACATAACGAACCCTTCAGGCCAATGCATACAGTATTACAAGACGACAAAAAAAACTGCAAGAGGAATTTGAACATTTTCTGTATGCATGGCCCAATATAGTTGAAAAACAGGGTTTTTGATTCATTCTTTCTCAAGCATGAATGTTATACGTCCTCAATGCCCAATACCTTTTCTTTTACATAATGAATGACTCAACATTTTCCATGAAAAGACAAGTCTAGGTTCAACTAAGCCCTAATACTTCATATTAATAAAGGGAGTGCTAACAGGGAGACGACATAAAACTAATATCAACATTATGATTCCATAAACAAACTTCCTTTATAGTTGTAATGCAAAACAGTTTATATTTAAAATAGAAAAACAAGTGCCTCAACTTAGGACAATGTCTTCACTCAGCAGCATCCATGACTTTATGGATAAGTATAAAGCATAGTTTGAAAAAAAAATTAAAATGATATCAAAAATGAGAGGTTCTACCTATCAGAAAGGCTGAACAGGCAGGGGAATTTATGCCAAGAAATGAAAAGACTGACTGGTGGCCTTAAAGCAATCTTCAGCGCTATTAAAGATTCGAGTTGGACAGACAAAGGTGATTCCAACTGCACAAGGCCAAATCCAAGGGCTATAACTAAGGCATTCAAACTAATAAATAAAATAGAGTCATAGAGTTATACAGCATGGAAATATACCCTTCAGTCCATGTCATCCATCCCGAACAGATATCCTAAACTGATCCAGTACCATTTGCCAGCATTGGGCCTATATCCTTCTAAACCCTAACTATTCACGTACCTATCCAGATACCTCTTTAAATGGTGTAATTGTATCGACCTCCACCACTTCCTCTGGCAGCTCTTTCCAGGCATGACTCTGTGTTTGAAGACGTTGCTCCTTACATCCCTTTTGAATCTCCTCCCTCTCCTCTTAAACCTATGCCATCTAGTTTTGCCCCCCCACCCCCACCGGGAAAAGATCTTGACTATTGATCCTATCCATGCCCCTCGTGATTTTATAAACCTCTGTAAGGTCACTCCTCAGCCTATGTTCCAGGAAAAAGGCCCCAGACTACTCAGCATCTCCCTATAGCTCAAACCCTCTGATCCTGGCAACATCCTTGTAAAGCTTTCCTTAACCCGTCCACGTCTGACATCTTTCCTATAGCAGGGAGACCAGAATTGCACTCAGTATCCTACAAGTAATCTCACCAATGTCCTGCAGAACCACAACATGTCAATCCAGGAAAAATGTCTTAATTCCATTATAAATACTGAACATAAATTTGTCACATGGAACTTGAGGAGTAGTGTAGACAAACAGTATAGATGTATTCAAGGGAAAGATAACATAAAGAGAAAGGAATAGAACTATATGATAATAGGGCTAATGAAGACTCATTTGGCGTACTGGCCTTTGCATGATCCTGTCAAACTGTCTGTTTTGCTGTAGATCTACAAGAAAGAATACTTTTAAAATGTGTACTTCAGTAAGAAGGAACAGTTCAGTTATTTAGAAAATATATTTCTGGGTATTTTTTCCAGAAATTCAACTTACAGGAGACGTGCACTGTAATAAAATCCTGACTGTGACACAGGGTGATTGTGTACTGGTTTAGCTAACCAAATATTCAAGAAGCAAATCTTCGCAGGACTTATACACTTAATGGTAAGGTCCTCAGGAGTGTTGCTAAACAAACAGAACTTGGAGTGCAGATTCATAGCTCCATGAAAGTGGAGTCGCAGGTAGATAGGATAGTGAAGGCGGCGTTTGGTATGCTTTCCTTTACTGGTCAGAGTATTGAGTACAGGAGTTGGGAGGTCATGTTGCAGCTGTACAGGACATTGGTTAGACCACTGTTGGAATATTGCACGCAATTCTGGTTTCTTTCCTATCGGAAAGTTGTGAAACTTGAAAGGGTTCAGAAAAGATTGACAAGGATGTTGTCAGGGTTGGAGGATTTGAGCTATAGGGTGGGGCTGTTTTCCCTGGAACGTCGGAGGTTGAGGGGTGACCTTATAGAGGTTTACAAAATTATGAGGGCATGGATAGGATAAATAGACAAAGTCTTCTCCCTGGGGCCGGGGAGTCCAGAACTAGAGGGCATAAGTTTAGGGTAAGAGAGGAAAGATATGAGAGAGACCTAAGGGGCAACTTTTTCACACAGAGGGTGGTATGCGTATAGAATGAGCTGCCAGAGGAAGTGATGGAGGCTGGTACAATTGCAGCATTTAAAAGGCATTTGGATGGGTATATGAATAGGAAGGATTTGGAGGGATATGGGCCGAGTGCTGGCAGGTGGGACTAGATTGGGTTGGGATATCTGGTCGGTATGGACGGGTAGGACCGAAGTTTCTGTTTCCATGCTGTACATCTCTGTGACTGTAAGATCTGCTTTGATCAAGAGAGATCAGTGTAGTGCATAACCAATGTGTGTTGGTTACACACTACATTGATCTCTCATGATCAAAGCAGATATTCTTGAATGTTTGATGAGTTAAACCAGTACACAATCACCCTGTGTCAGAGTCAGGACTTTATTGCAACACACATTTGTACTTCTGTTATATTGCTATAGTTTCAGTTAATTTTAAAACTGAGAGCAAAGTGAAGAACCAAACTTGGTTTTAAATTTTGAGGATATGAAATCCCAATTTCATTTCAGTTCCACTTTGGCACAAAACAGCACAATCAAGATTCAGATGAGAATGGTCATTCAGCCCAGCCAAACAAATTCCTGGTCAAAGATTCCCTAATAAAAACATTAACTTTACATCCAACAGCAATGCAAACATTGGCACAAATCTTGCAACATTTAATCACATTGAATACGTTCAAATCTACATTTCTCCACCTTGTGCAGTATTCCACAACAAACTGAGCAATGTCAGGCACTTCCTTTCTAAGAATTTCCTCCTATGATGAATTTAGTCTCAGCATCAATCCAATACCCAGAACAAGATCTGAAACACATCAAGCAGGAAACTGCAGGCATGAGCTAATAAAATATTAGTGGTACAACTTTATTAACATCAATATTAGAAGCAATGTCACTAAAAATTATTGAACTTCATGTAAAAGCCTAATTCTGAAAAATTCAGCCACTGGTTTGGTATTATTGTTAGCTCTGTACCAAATATTAACTTGGGTTCCCCGTATAGTTACAAACTTCAACCTGCCTTATCTCTCTATTTCTCATTGCATAAACTACAATATTAAATGTATCTCACTATCACTAAAAGAGTAAGTTTCAACAAATACACCATGGACAGCAATACATTTAATGACAGATTACAAACATACAAGCATGAAAAGGCTGGAATTACGCAGATCAGGTCACTGAAGCTGATCGGTTTGTTCTCTGGCTTACTTACTTTTGTTTAAGATTCTTCCTTCAGATGCGACAAATAAATTAGAGATGATCAACAACAAAGAAGCAGAGCCAAGTTAACAGCCTGTTTCTCCAGCACAGTGTAGCACAATGAATAAATGTACTGACTATGGTCAGATATCACACAATTGTCATGGTCATGACAATGATTAGGGATTTACCAAAAAAACAGAAGAAACACAATTATGACGAAAAGGACAATGAAACAGCAAAAAATGAGGAAGAAGCCATGTTCATATTATGCTCAAACCTTAGCCTAAAAGATACAGGGAGGAAATGGATTATCAGTGACATATGTACAACATTCAATTAATATTCTGCTTTTGTCAAAGGAAATGTAAAACCATTACTACTTTATATGGCCACCACTGAAACCATGGTATGCTTCTAAAACTCTTCATATAATGTTAACACATGCATCACTAGTAAAAAACAAATATACTACACATTATGCCAGTGCCAAGAAAATGGGCTTTAAAACTCAGGAATGCTGCCTAAACCAAAAACATATTTCAACCCATTTATCTTCAACTTGTTGCATAGTTTAGTTATCATGCAACTTTTCCTAATTGATACAAGCACGGGTTCATACATCTGTCTGTCAATATGGCCTTATGACACCAGCTGAAAGTATCCTTCTGGCTCAATTAGTCGTTTCTTCCTCAGGTCTGCATTCATTCATCACTTAGATGGGTACCTGAAAATCAGTCACAAACAGTATAATTTCTCATATTTTTATTGATGCTGACCTTTTGACCTCTATAATACTATGCTTCTATGAAATCTATGCACCCTAAATCTGGAGGCTTACTTTGTTTATCACTGTGTGATCATCTCTTCTGGGTCTGTCCTGCTGATGGGATAGGATATATGCATGGATGATAATGATGACGACGACAATGTCTGGGACATTGTCTGTCAGGTATGATTCCACTAGTATGACAATGCTAGTATGTTGCTTGACCTGTCTCCTAATTTAGGAGGTGGTGAGGACTGCAGCTGCTGCAGAATCAGAGATGGCAAAGTGTGGATCTGGAAAAAGCACAGCAGGTCAGGCAGCATCCTGAAGAAGGGCCATGCCCAAAAGATCAACTCTCAACTCAGTCTCCCAATTTTGTCACTAGCCCCAGATGTTAAGGACGACTTTGCAGTATCGGCAAGGTTGTTTCTGTCATTGACTTGTGCACTGGAAAAGACAATCAGGTGCTCCAACTGGTTTCATTTCTTTGTTGAGACATCATAGCAATTGATACAACTGAGTGGCTTAATCAGTCATTGCAAAGGGCAATTTGAATTCAAATGCCACCATCTGCCATAGTGGGATTCAAACCTGGGACCTAGAACATTAGCTGGGTTTTTGGATTAATAATCTAGCAATAATACCACGAGGCTGTCACCCTACCCTTACTAAGTTGCCTTGGGAGTCTTCAACATTGACTCCATATCCCATGAAGTCTCATGGCTTCAGGTTAAACATGGGCAAGGAAAGCTCCTGCTGATTACCACATCCTCCCTTAGCATATGAATTAGCATTCCTCCATGTTGAACAATGCTTGGAGGAAGCACGGAGGATGGCAAGAATGTAAAATATACTCTGTTTAGGGAATTTCAATGTCCACTACCAAGAGTGGCTCAGCAGCACTACCGATCGAGCTGGTCAGGTCCTAAAGGACATAGCTGCTGGATTGAATCTGCGACAGGTGACGAGGGAACAAAGGGGAAAAAAAAACATATTCAACCTCATCTTTATCAATCTGCTGGCTGCAAAAGCATCTGCCCATGATAGTATCACCAACAGTGACCACTGCACAGTTCTTGTGGAGACGAAGTTCGGCCTTCACTTTGAGAATAACCTGCATCATGTTGTGTGACACTATCATTGCTAAATGGGACAGACCACGAATAGATCTAGCAACTCAAGACTGAGCTTCCATGAAGCGTTGTGGGCCATCAACAGCAACAGAATTGTACTCCAACACAACCTGCAACTTCATGGCCCAGCATATTCCCACTAAACCATTACCATCAAGTCAGGGGAACAACCCTGGTTCAATGAAGAGTGCAGGTATTAACTTGATAAAGTTACCAAATAGGACTATGCACATGCCCAACAGTATAAAAGCAAAAAACAGAGCTTAGCAATCCCATAACCAAAGGATCAGACCTAAACTCCACAGTGCTGTCACATCCAATCACGAATGGTGTTGGACAATTAACTCACTGGAGGAGGTAGTTCCACAAATATCCCCATCCGCAGTGATGGAAGAGCCCAACACAAGTACAGAAGACAAGCCCGAAGCATTTTCAGCAATCTTCAGCCAGAAGTGCCAAGTGGACGATCTGTCCAGTGGTACCCAGCATAATGGATGCTAGGCTTCAGCCAATTTGATTCCCTCGACGTGATATCAAAAACAGTCGGTGGCACTGGATACTGCAAAAGCAATGAGCTCTGACAATATTCCAGCAATAGTACTGAAGACTTGTGCTCCAGAACTTGCTGCGCTCATAGACAAACACTTCCAGGACAATTACAACACTGGCATCAACCTGAATGTGGAAAATTGCCCAGGTGTTGCTCAGACTGCTCAGTGATGCCCAGTTTGGGTACCACCAGGCAAACATAGCTCCTGACCTCAAACTTAACCAAAAAGAGCTGACTTCCAGAGGTGAAGCTAGCGTGATTGCCTTTGACATCAAGGCCATATTCATTCGAGTCCTCAGATACTGAAGTAGACTGCAACGTCAAAAGATTAAATGGGCCTTTCTCTGGACATTAACGCACTGACTAAACATTCTGGAAGTGGTTGGGGACATCATTCATGCCGCTGTTCTGGGCAGCACGGTGTCACAGTGGTTAGCACTGCTGCCTCACAGCGCCAGAGATCCAGGTTCAATTCCCACCTCAGGCAACTGTCTGTGTGGAGTTTGCACATTCTCCCCATATCTGCGTGGGTTTCCTCTGGGTGCTCCAGTTTCCTACCACAATGTGCAAGTTAGGTGAATTGGCTATGCTAAATTGCCCGTAGTGTTAGGTGAAGGGATAAATGTAGGGGAATGGGTCTGGGGTGATTGCTCTCCGGAGGGTCGATGTGGACTTTTTGGGCCGAAGGGCCTGTTTCCACACTAAGTAATCTAATCTAAAGAATGTGGATGATTCCCACTCCAACTAGACAGTCATTTGCTACTACTCCTCCTATTATCAAATTAAACCATCATTTAATCTCTTCCATTCAGAAATACTTTCTAGCTATCCCGAAGCTAGGTATATCACATGTACATTGTCTTGAGGAATTACTCAGTCAGGAAATCATCTGCATAATGATTCCCCAGGATTAGGGCATTTACATTTGCAGTATCTCAGAGGATGATCTCATCCTACCATTGTACCTGGGGTAACATGCGACTGTGAGGGAGTGGCCAGAGTATCCATGAGCATAAGAGTTAGTATGTTTGCAGATGACACCAAAATTGGAGGTATAGTGAACAGCAAAGGTTACCTCCAATTACAACAGAATCTTGATCAGATGGGCCAAATGGACTGAGAAGCAGCAGATGGAGTTTAATTCAGATAAATGGGAGGTGCTGCATTTTGGGAAAGCAAATCTTAGCAGGACTTATACACTTAATGGTAAGGTCCGAGGAAGTATTGCTGAACAGAGACCTTGGAGTGCAGGTTCATAGCTCCTTGAAAGTGGAGTCGCAGGTAGATAGGATAGTGAAGGCGGTGTTTGGTTTGCTTTCCTTTATTGGTCAGAGTATTGAGTACAGGAGTTGGGAGGTCATGTTGCGGCTGTATAGGACATTGGTTAGGCCACTGTTGGAATACTGCGTGCAATTCTGGTCTCCTTCCTATTGGATGGATGTTGTGAAACTTGAAAGGGTTCAGAAAAGAGGAGGATTTGAGCTATAGGGAGAGGTTGAATAGGCTGGGGCTGTTTTCCCTGGAGTGGCAGAGGCTGAGGTTTATAAAACTATGAGGGACATAGATAGGATAAATAGACAAAGTCTTTTCCCTGGGGTAGGGGAGTCCAGAACTAGAGGGCATAGGTTTAGGGTGAGAGGGGAAATATATAAAATGGACCTAAGGGGCAACTTTTTCACGCAGAGAGTGCTAAGTGTATGGAATGAGCTGCCAGAGGAAGTGGTGGAGGCTAGTACAATTACAACATTTAAAAGGCGTTTGGCTGGGTATATGGCTTGGAGGGATATGGGCCAGGGGTGGGACTAGAGTGGGTTGGGATGTCTAGTCGGCATGGATAGTTTGGACCGAAGGTTCTGTTTCCGTGCTGTACATCTCTATGACTCTAACTCTCAAAAAAAGAGTTATGATGCAAACCAACTCTCTGTAGAATTGTTGATTACATCACTGACACAGACCACCACAACCATATGGACAAATACAAAGTGGGGAATTGCGGGTCTGTAACATGCGATGAAAGTTGTTAGGTTATTGCAATAATTCCTCCCAGTTGATCCGTCCTTCAATTTCCTGCCTCTGAGCTATTCTTATCATGAAGACTTCTGACACTCCTTTTTATGTAAACCAGAAATAAGTAATAATTACTCATGGGAAGTACTTTACAAAATTCTAGGAATGGCAATGATACAAACTCTTAAAACTATTAGTTGACTACTTGGACTTTTTTGTCAAAATCCCCCTTTCCGACTAGCTAGCAATTAAAGCTGACACACAAGACTAAAGGAGAAAGCAAAGCTTTTTCAGCGTCACACTTTTTGATACAAGACAAATGGTTCAATTCAACAGGATTGGGCTTAAATCTTACACACTGATTAGATTACCTTATTTTTTCTTATTTGACTCAAAATTGTTAATTCTTGTTTGAACTAAAAACCTGGTGTGTATTACCAATTATTCAGAGTCAAGTTCCAGTTACTCAAAAAGTGTATGGGGTCAATTTCAAGGACGATTGAATACTTTAATTTTACTGTGTTGCAATCCAGGGACAGAAAAATTAATTTGGTTTGGCAATCCCCAGATCGTAACAATATAACACTGGGATCCCTACCAAGCAATGTGAAAGATTGCCCAGATAATGCGCTGTGCACAAATCCAGGCCAAATCCAAGCCAGTCAATTACTTCCCCATCAATGCACTCTCAAATATCAACAAAACGATGGAAGGAATCATTGATTATACTGTGAGAAACTTACCAATACCTTACTGTCTGATGTTAACTTAGGGTACCACCAGGGCTTTACCTCATTATAGCCTTGGTCCAGACATTGACAAAAGACCTAAACTTAACAGATGAAGTGAGGATGACTATATTGGACTTCAAAGCAGCATTCAATCACATACGGCATTACAAAGCTCAAGCAAAACTGGATTAAATAGGTATTGGGTGAAAGGGTTTGGGGGGGGGGGGTGGGGGAAGAAAAGAGAAGGGGGGGCAAATAAACCTCCCACCGGTTGTGGCCGTTGAAAGTCAATAACTGCAGTCACAGAACATCACTGAGTATTTCTCAAGGTAGTAGCCTCAGTCCAACCACCTTCAGGTACTTCATCAATTACCCTCCCTCCAGAATTGGGGATGTTCACTGACAACTATACAATGTTTGACACATTCACAATACCTCCGGTACTGAAGCAGTCCATATTGACCTGAATAATATTCAGGACTGTGCTGATTAATAGCAAGTATCATACAAGTGCTGAGCAATGATCTCAACAAGAGATCCCTTTGACCTTCAATAGCATTTCCATTGCTGAATTCTCACTATTAACATCCTGGGAACCGCCAATGACCAGAAACTGACTGGACCAACCATATAAAGCAACTAAAGTAGGCCAGAGGTTAGGTATTTTGTGGCATGCAACCACACATCAGACTCCTCAAAGCCTGTCAACTATTTACAAGGCAAAATTAGATGTTTGATATAATAGTTTCTACTTTACTGGATGTATGCAGTCCCAACAACACAAGAAGTTTGACTCCTTCCAGGACAAAGTAACCTATATCGTTGGCACCCATCTAATACCTTCAACATTCACTTCCTCTGTTACTGATGTATAGTGGCAGTAGTCTGTACCAATCCACAAAAGGCAAAACAATTTATCAAGACTCCTTTGACAGAATCTACTAAGTTCAATGTCTGCTGCCTCAAAAGGCAAAGGACAGCAGATGGACCAGAACACCACCATCTGCATGTTCCCCTCCAAGCCACACATTATCCTGATTTGTAACTATATTGCCATTTTTTTCAATATTTATGCCTAAGAACCAGAATGACATCATATTTAGCTGAAGCCAATATTAAATTACTTCATTCATACACAAATATTCTGAAATGTTTCACCCAGTTACAACTCCTTCACAAGATGTGGAAACATTAATCCACATTTACGTTGCTTAGTCATTGGCTTGACAATATCATTGTCCTAATTATTTCAGCCTCATTATTACTGCAATTCAAGCGTGTTTTTTTTCTGCTATACAGGTAATAATGACTTTTGTGAAGGGGCTGAGTAATACATCTAGATTTGTTGGCATTACAGAGCTAAGTAGTAGAAGGACAGCACGGTGGATTAGTGGTTAGACTGAAGCCTCACAAGACCAGGGTCCCAGGTAGGATTCCAGCCACAGACAACTGTCTATGTGGCGTTTGCACATTCTCCCCGTGTCTGCATGGGTTTCCTCTGGGTGCTCCGGTTTCCTCCCATAGTCCAAAGATGTGCAGGTCAGGTAAATTGGCCATGCTAAATTGCCCATAGTGCTAGGTGCATTAGTCAGAGGGAAATGGGTCTGGGTGGGTTACTCTGCGGAGGGTCGGTGTGAACTGGTTGGGCCTGTTTCCACACTGTAGGGAATCTAATCTAATCTTCATTCTGGAAAGCATAAATGAACGAATATAGCTATCAAAAACATTCTATAACATAATGCATTGAAACCTGCAACAATGAAAGACTTTGACATAGTTCTCTTATTAATACAGAAGTTGAGTGTGTGTAATTTGTACACTACGCCTCACTTAAAGTCACACTGCTCAGCATAATTAATAAAATATGGCATGTATTCATTAAATCTGGACTTTACTGTAGCATTATTAGCCACAGATGATGGGTTGCATTCTCACATGACATCTGTCCCAGTATTTCTAGTCTGACCCTCTCACTCCACTCCCAAAATCATTACTGTTGACTTGGCTCCTGATCTTGCCTCTTTCCAGCCATTCCCCTGGCATGGTCTCAGCTCATCAGTTTTGCCTATATCCATCCTCTGCCTTGTTCCTACTCTCTGTTTGTCCCTTTGGCCCGAGCATGTCTGCTGGCTCCCCTCCTGATCTCACAGTGACATCACGAGCTTCATGGTCAGATGTTGGCCAATGCAAACTAATTCTGGAAATCCAGCAGCTCCCGCAGCAATGTTTACCACTAGATGGAGTCAGGAATTTAACATGACTGGACAATGAACGCAAGTTAGTACTTTTTAGAAGATATTTTATTTTCCTATTTATTGATAATTTAAGTTTGGAAATGATTTCAGTTAAGAATGCAGAGTTGCACACCTATCGCATTTTTCAGCGCTTACATTTTTTTTTCTGATAATGTCCAAAGAATAAACAAATGAGTTACTTCATTGCATCATTCTCTGCCATTTTCACCACTGCAGTCTGACTCCACCATCAAGAAGATATTTCCTTCCCCACCCCATCTGCTCCCCATAGGGACCGTTCCAAGTGCAACTCCCTCATTAGGTCCACACTCCTAACCTGGTAATTTTCCCTGCAGCTGCACGAGGTGCAACAGCTGCCACCACACTTCCCCTCTTCTTAGCTTCATTCAAGGCCCCAAAGAGTCATTCTAGGTCCCGCAGAAATTCACTTGCATCCCCATCATATTGGAGAGACTGAGTGCAAACACGGGGACTGGTTCAGGTAACGTCCATAGTCTGCACACTCCAATCAACTCCACCTCCCGGTTGCCAGCCATTTCAACTCCCCCAACGATATGTCCATCCTGGGCCTCCTCCACCATCACAAAACAAAAAAGGCCATATTTAAACTGAAGGAAGAACACCACCTCTTCTGCTTCGGGAGCTTAAAACCTCATGGCCTCAACATGGAATTCATCAGCTTCCAAATCTCCCAATCCCCTCAGCTTATCCCAGGTCAGCCGTCCATTTCTGCCCTGCCCCTTGACCAGGCCTAACCTGTCTATCTTTCTTGCCACCTATCTGTTTCACTTTTCCCACTGTCTAATCTCATTCACCCATCTGCATCCACTTGTTGCCATCACACCTACCTTTTCCGCAGTCCCCATACCCCCTCCATTTATTGCTCAGCCCCTGTCCACCAGTCGCCAGTCTTGATGAACGGTCTTGCCTGAAATATCAACTCTCCACTTCTACTGATGCTGCTTGACCTGCTCTGCCTTTTCCAGCTCCACATTTCATCGATTTGACTTTCCAGCACTGCAGTCCTCACCATTTTCAAATCATTCTACTTAAAATTGTGTTATTCAGGGAAAAAAAACTACAATTAAGTGAAAGCATTATGTACAGAGATGAAAATACAAAATATTGTATCAGCTGTTACAAAATCAAGAGTTTGTTCTAATATTGATTCGCATTATTTTTCCACAGACCATTTTTCTGAAACTCTCTGGCATAGATACAATGGTGTAAAAATACAGGTTTGTGCAAGATTAGGCACTAAAATAATCTAATAACTAAGATTTTCTATGAAGTTACTTTGCAGAGATATACTGTATTGAGCTGCCTGACTTCTGACAGGTTTTAGCACCTGTTCTGTGCATCTGTGCGTACACTCAAAATTCTCTCCAGCTTTGGAACTTGTTATTTGACATCATTTATTGTCTTGTCTGCAGATACTAAGGCACACAAGTTTCTCGACCTAGTCTGTATTACATTCCTTGAACCTGCTAAGTTAACTTTTATTTGCCTTCTACCTCAGTACTGTTACTAATTGATCTACCCTTCCAATTTAAAGATCGGTTGCAATAGTTTGTTATCTCTGTCTAAAGGCATGCTCAGTCTCAATGCTGTCGCCCAAGCTTACACTGCATTTTCTGCAATTTCCATTCTTGTCATTCATTTTTCATATCCATGGCTTTAAATTCCTATCCTTCAACCTGAACACTCAACTAACTGTAGTACTTTCAAGTAGCTTTCTCTCCTCTCCTTACAATAGTCATATTGCTCTATTGACATGCTCCTTGTTTAATGTTTGACTTCAATACCCACTTTTGATAGTTGTCCTTTTTAGCATCAGGCTGACCCCATCTTCATCAATGTGTCAACTGCTACAGTTTGATCCTCTTTCATGGATAACATATGCTCATGGGAGGTACCTGACTCTTAGTTACTTTCTGTAAATCTTTTAGAATCTGTACATTTGTCACCATGCTGTAAATATCCTTGAATAGTCTGGCCAGTCAAGTTCCTAAGCCTACAATTATTATTTTTCAATCTTTACCCACAACCTTTCATGGGCCTTTCCACTTTTTAAGTCTCTCTTCATTATAATAAAACATTTCTCCCCAGTTGAAATAGGTTTCAATGGCCTCATGTTATGCCTTAAAGCTTGGTAATTCTGAGACATTGGCATTATCAACTTCAGCCTCTAAGCAATTCACAAACTGTCACAACAGTACAGCTAATTGCAATCCATTTTCATTCTGGGATCAATCACTATTTACTTAGAGATCTTTTAAGATTTCCTCCCAAAATTTACTGCTACAGACTATATCCTCTATCACAATATAGAGTCATAGAAATGTACAGCATGGTTCAGACCCTTCGGTCCAACTCATCCACGCCAACCAGATATCCCAACCCAATCTAGTCCCACTTGCCAGCACCCGGCCCATATCCCTCCAAACCCTTCCTATTCATATACCCTTCCAAATGCCTCTTAAATGTTGCAATTGTACCAGCCTCCACTACTTCCTCTGGCAGATCATTCCATACACGTACCACCCTTTTATTGGTCAGAGTATTGAGTACAGGAGTTGGGAGGTCATGTTGCAGCTGAACAGGACATTGGTTAGGCCACTGTTGGAATATTGCGTGCAATTCTGTTCTCCTTCCTAACGGAAAGATGTTGTGAACCTTGAAAAGGTTCAGAAAAAACTTACAAGGATGTTGCCAGGGTTGGAGGATTTGAGGTATAGGGAGAGGCTGAACAGGCTGGGGCCCCATAGGTCTCTTTTATATCTTTCCCCTCTTACCCTAAACCTATGCCCTCTAGTTCTGGACTCCCCGACCCCAGGGAAAAGACTTTGTCTATTCATCCTATCCATGCCCCTCAATTTTGTAAACCTCTAAGATCACCCTCAGCCTCCAGGGGAAACAGCCCCAGCCTATTCAACCTCTTCCTAAAGCTCAAATCCTCTAACCCTGGCAACATCCTTGTAGATCTTTTCTGAACTCTTTCAAGGTTCACAACATCCTTCCGATAGGAAGGAGACCAGAACTGCACGCAATATTCCAACAGTGGCCTAACTAATGTCCTGTACAGCCGCAACATGACCTCCCAACTCCTGTATTCAATACTCTGACCAATAAAGAAAAGCATACCAAATGCCGCCTTCACTATCCTATCGACCTGCGACTCCACTTTCAAAGAGCTATGAACCTGCACTCCAAGGTCTCCTTGTTCAGTAACAATCCCTCGGACCTTACCATTAAGTGTGTAAATCCTGCTAAGATTTGCTTTCCCAAAATGCACTACGCATTTATCTGAATTAAACTCCATCTGCCATTTCTCAGCCCACTGGCCCATCTGACCAAGACCCTGTTGTAATCCGAGGTAACCTTCCTCACTGTCCACTTCACCTCCAATTTTGGTGTCATCTGCAAACTTTAACTATACCTCTCATATCCAAATCATTTACATACATCTTAGCACAGATATGATGCAGAGGTACTGGCATTGGACTGGGGTGAACTAAGTTAAAAATCACACAACACCAGGTAACCTGAAGGAGCAGCTCTCTGAAAGCTAGTACTTCCAAATAAACCATTTGGACTATAACCTGGTGTGTGAGATTTTTAATTTTAGCATGCATAGCGTATGCTAGTACAGACAACAACATAAAACTTAGGGATGTTGGTCAAAATGTATGAACCACTGGTGGTCCCTTTCCAACGTCTGTTCCTAAAAAGGCTTTCTATTGCCAAATTCATAAGTATACATTCATCTTATTATTCATATTTGTACACAAATCTCAAAATTTACTGTTAGCAAACTCCCTTGCATTACTCATGAGTAATTTTGGTCAGGGACCAGTCCCTATCCATTTCTTCTACTTTACCCATAATTATTTTCTCATCTTTACTTTGTATTATTGTTGACTGATTGAATCTAAGAACATTAGAAATACGAGAAGGGTAGGCAATTCAGTCCCTCAAATCCACCACACCATTCAACAAGGTCATGGCTGATCTCTCCCAGGCCTCTACTATTCTTATTTGCCAGCTCTGCATAGCTGTCAATCCTCTGGTATTTCAAAAATCTACCTACCCCAACTATATGGTAAGATAGAGAAGTACTCACATTCACTAACCTTAATTAAATGCCATTCCTTCACATGTTTTAAATGAACATGCTTTTTCAAAATGGGGCGAGGGCATCAATGGCTCGGCCAGGATTTATTGCCCGTCCTTAATTGACAATGACAGCTAAGAGGAGAAAGTGAGGTCTGCAGATGCTGGAGATCAGAGCTGAAAATGGCTTATGCCCGAAACGTCGTATTTCCTGTTCCTTGCATGCTGCCTGACCTGCTGCGCTTTTCCAGCAACACATTTTCAACAGCAGCTAAGAGTCAACTGCATTGTTGTGGGTCTGGAATCTCACGTGGTCAGACCAAGAAAGGATGGCAGTTTCTCTCCTTAAAGGAGACGAGTGACAGATGGCTTTTTCCGATAATTGGAAATGATGGTCATCATTCAACATGTAATTCCAGAATATTATTGAATTCAAATTCCACCATTTGCCATGGCAGGATTCAAATCATGGTGCATAGAATGTTGGATCTCTGGATTAACCTGCAATAGTATCACTAGACTATTGCCTCCCCATATTCTGTAATTAAGTCCCCTTATTTGAAATTCCCCTGTTGTGGAAACATCTTCCTAACTTCTAACCTGTAAAGCTCCCTCAATCTTGTATGCTTTAATAGCATTAAGTTAAAAATCTCACAATGCCAGGTTATAGTCCAAAAGGTTTATCTGGAAGTACTAGCTTTTTCAGAGCACTGCTCCTTCATCAGGCAATTGTGGAGAATAAGATTGTAAGACACAGAATTTATAGCAAAACTTTACAGTAACAAACTATAAAATGAAAAAGACCCGGATTGTTTGTTAAGTCTCTCATCTTTTAAAATGACCATGTTGGTTTCAGTTCTTTCGTATGTAAATTGCAAAACTTTTTTTGGGAAGAAAGTTACATTCTCAAGTACACTTTAACCATTGGTGTCATGTTGGCCCAGATAAGGTAATGAAGGTATTAACTCCCTGTGGGGCTGTCTGTGCCACGATGATCAGATTGATTCTAACCTAAAAAAAAATGGATTTACAGAATCTTACATTAGTTCATGAAAAGTAAAATATAATTCTGCAAGTACAAATTCACCCCACAAACATATGTGAATGCATGCATGAGGGTATGGGGATGCGTGTGTGTGTGGTGGGTGTCATGAGTATCTGCGAGAGGGTGTGTGTATGCAAGTGTAAAGGGGTTTAAGTCTGTGAGTGTGTGTGGGAGTATGTGTGTGAGTGTAAGACAGAAGGGGGGTGTGTATGTCTATGTCCATCTGTCAGTGTGCGTGGATAGTGTAATGTGGGTCACTTGCAGTGTTTCATGAACCCAAGGTCCTGGTTGAGGCCATCCCCATTGGTATTGAACTTGGCTATCAGCCGCTGCTCGGCCACTTTTCATTGTTGCCTGTCCCGAAGTCCGCCTTGGAGGATGGTAACCCGAAGGTCTGAGGTCTAATGTCCCGGACTGCTGAAGTGTTCTCCTTCTGGGAGGGAACACTCCTGTCTGTTGATTGTTCTGCCATGTCCATCCACCTGTTGCCGTAGCCTCTGTTTGGTCTCGCCAATGTACCACGTCTCAGGGCATCTTTGCCTGCAGCGTATGATTTGCAGCGGACGTTGGCTGAGTCGCATGAGTACCTGCCAGGTATATGGTGAGAGGTGTCCCGACGCACAATGGTGGTATCCGTGTCAACATTCTGACCCGTCTTGCAGGGTCTACCGTGACAAGGTTGTATGGTGTCATCCTGAAAACTGGGCAGTTTTGCTACGAACAATGATCCGTTTAAGGTTTGGTGGCTGTTTAAAGGCGAGAAGTGGAGGTGCGGGGAAGGTCTTAGCTAGGTGCTCATCCTCATTGATAATGTGTTGCAGGCTGCGAAGAACATGGCGTAGTTTTTCAGCTCCTAGGAAGTACTGGACAACAAAGGGGACCCTGTCGGTTGCAGCTCATGTCTGTATCCTCTGAACCCATGGAGAGGAGTTACTGAAAAAAACTACACAATGATATCAACAAGTTTCATTTCACCAAACTCACCATCGACTACTCTGTACTATCTGTCTCATTCTTGGACACGTGCATCTCCATCAAGGGGACGAAGGAGTGGCGCTCTGAAAGCCAGTGCTTCCAAATGAACCTGTTGGACTATAACCTGGTGTTATGAGATTTTAAAATTTGTAAACCCCAAGTCCAACACCGACATCTCCAAATCGTCAATAATATTATACCTCGTTCTTATAAACTCTAATAAATACAGGCCTAACCTGTTCAGATGTTCTTGAGAAGTCAATCCTTTCATCCCAGGAATCAACCAAGTGAACTTTTCTGAATACCCTCTTACGATCCTTTTAAATACAGGGTCCAAATTGTACCGAACACCAACTGCAGCCTCACCAATATCCTGGACAAAGGGCAGGATTTCCCTATTTTTAAATTCCAAAACCCTGGCAGTGAAGGCCAAAATTCCACTTTCTTAATTACCTGCTGCAACAGTATGCTAACATTTTGTACGTCATGCACAAGAACACCAAGACCGCTCCATGCTACACTTTGAAGTCTCTCTATTTAATAGTCGGCATTTTGAATCTTGCTGCAAAATTGCATAACCTCTCACTTTCATACAGTAAACTGTACCTGCCAAACGTTTGCTCACTTACTCTATACTCTTTGTAGATTTCTTACATTATTGTAAGATGCCGTCCCACTATTTTTGCATTGTCAGCAAAGTTTAATGCATTTACACTCTGCTCTCTCCTCCAAGACATTATAGATAAGTAATTGCTGCCCTAGGACCAACCCTTATGACACTTCAATTACAAGCCATTCTGCTATAATGTGACAGTTGCGTTCCTCTACAACCTCGCGTTATCAAAGAGCACGCTTTGGAAAACCGTAATGGAAAATCATACTGTAGAAAATCGCTGTAGAAAATCACTACACCCATTCAGTAAAAGGTTTGTGGTTTCCAAACAACATCCACAATTTGTCATTCGCATTATAGCCAATTTGTGTTGGCTATTATACCAGAGCAGGCAGAAGTGAGGACTGCAGATGCTGGAAACGAGAGTTTAGATTAGAGTGGTGCTGGAAAAGCACAGCAGGTCAGGCAGCATTTGGGGAGCAGGAAAATCAACGTTTCATCCATTTTCCTGCTCCTCGGATGCTGCCTGACCTGCTGTACTTTTCCAGCATCATCTAATCCAAACTATTATACCGGAGCAACCTGAAAAACTATCCATTAATTATGACTCAATTGCATGTTAAGACATCATTTATCCATTCTAATACATTAGACTCACGTATCATTTCTCTATCCCAGTATCAGTCGAAACAAACACTCAGACACAGTATGGTTTTACCTCCATAGTTATTCAGGGCTCTGAAGGGATAGAGAACAATCGCCTATGTGCACAGAGATATGAGTTCTCGGTCTTCTCTCGAACAGCACGTTCTTAAATGAATTATATAGTCACTTAAAGGGAGCAGCATCCAAATAAGGCAACATTTATATTGATTGGGTGACCATTACAATCAGTTACCATCAACAGTAAAGATTAAGCCATTTGGTATTACACAGTGAATGCCCTTAACCTTGTTAACTGACTTTACATAACAAATGCTTTTTTTCATCTTGTTAAATGGCTTTACATAAGGAATGTTTTTTCATCTCGTCAACCTAGTATCCTTGCCTCCAGCACCTCATTGTTTACTGCAAGTTTTTATCTGATCCAAGGCATGCTAGCTGAGCCTTTGACTCATGCAACCCAAAATATAACTCTTTCCCCATCTGTTCATATCTTATACACTTTCTAAACCCAATATCGTGAGCTTCTAACTTGTGCAATAACCTTTAATATGGTACCTTATCAAATATCTTCCACCAGATCTTATCAGTCTGCTTGTTATATCCTTCAAGAATGCAAGCAAATTTGCTAAACAAGACTTTTTTCACAAAACCATATTTACTCTGATCGCATTAAGCTTTTCCAATTTTTTAATTTAAATTTCTTCCTTACCATCTGCAGCATTTTGCAAACAGATGTTAGGTTAACCGAAGTACAATCGCCAGCTTTTGGTCTTTCCTCCTTCTTGAATATATCTTGAGTATATGTTAGCAAGTTTCAAATCCACTTGAACTGTCTCAGAATCCAGTGAGATTCACAATATGACATCCAATGCCTCTTATCTCTGCAGCCATTTCTTTTAAAACACTTAGATGCAAGCCATCAGATCTTAGCATTCTGCCTTTAGTCCCATTAGTTTGGTGAATACTTTGTCCCTCTTGATAGAGACTGCGACATGATCTCACCTCCCATGGCCACCCTGCTTGTGTTATCTTTGGCATGCTTCTAGTTTCTACAACATGAAGATTGGTGCAAAATATTAGTTACAATTATCTTCCATTTCCCTGTCCCCAGTTATCAATTCCCCAGCTACATCCCCCAGTTGCTTTAGCTACTCTCTTTTGTTATATATTCATGGAAGGTTTTGTTGTTTGTTTATATATTTGTTGCCAATTTATTTTCTCAATCAAGCTTCTCCCTCCTTATAAGCCATTTAGCTATGTACTGCTGGTTCCTAAGAAAAATCCCAATCTTCTGACCACTTGTTTCCACTGCTTTGTATGCCTTAGGTTTTAATTGGATACTCTCCTTGGAATCTTGTTGCTAACTCTACAAAGTGCATTTTGTTTTATGCCACACTTTCAAATGCTTTTGGGGACAGATCAGCAAACTAAATGTTTTAATACTATTACCTTTCTGCACCCCCAATATCAATAACATTTGTTTAATTCTTTTGGAGGAGTTGTGTTCCATTAAAGCATAACAATACAGTCCCAATTGCGTAAAATTTCAAATAGTTAGATTTTCCAAATGCATCAGCTTTGTTACTTTACATATTCAGTGCCATCAATACTTTTATTTAAATTAATGGAATTCTTAATAGCAAGATTATTTTACAGGACACTAAATCAACACTAACATAGTAATAGATTCAAGTAGCTCTACAAGGAATAATGAAAATCTTTAAAAACCAGCAATCACCCCCAGTTCTGAAACAGGTAGAACTTCTAAATTCCTTTACTCTGATCCTTCTTACTCAAAGCTAAGTAACATTTCAGCCAGTCTATTCCATTAAAGTTACATCTACCACCTAACACTCCACAATAATGAGAGCATAACTCACCTCTTAACTCCCTAAAGACTGTCCACAAATTACAAGACACAAGTCAGGAATGTGACTGAAAATCCCTCACTTGACAAAAACACTTAAAAAACTCGACACCAACCAGGACAAAGCAGCCTGTTTGACAATATCCATGAACATTCAATGCCTTCACCACTAATGCTCAGTAGCAGTAGTGTGCACTTTCTACAAATACATTGCAGAAATTCACCAAGACTCCTCACATAGCATGTTTCAAACCCATAACTGCTGCCATCTAGAAGGACAATGGCAGCAGATACATGGGAATACAATCACCTACTAGATCATTATCCTGACTTGGATATTTCTTGCCATTTCTCCACTGTCACAAGGTCAAAATCCTGGAATGCCCTCCTTTATTACATTGTGGATATACCTACACCAAAATGGACAGCAGCAGTTCAAGATGGCAGGTCACCACTACTTCTCAAGGGCAACAAGGTATGGGCAGTGAATGCTGGTTCAATCAGTGATGCCCATACCCTGCAAGTGAATTTTTTAAAAATTGAAAGATTCTGCCACCAGCACATTAATTACTGGGCAGAAACATTTTCTGACCAGAGCAATGCCCTTTCTTTGATCCATATCTCCAACTTCTTCTTTTGAATCTTCTGTTGTTTTTTTAGTTTTATAAACATTCTATACTACCATTCATGACACTTTGTGGTATAATGGTATTTTGAACCACACCAAAACATCGAGCGCCTACAGCTTGGACATCTCTAGTTTATTATTTTACTGTAAGCCCCAAATTCTATTTGACTCTCAAAATTGTCAAAAGCACTTGCCTTCATTTCTTAGTTAATTTTTGGGTACTGTACTCTCACCTTCCAAGTCCATTAAAACAGAGTCCTGCATTTTTTGTACTATGGTTAATTTCCCCATTTGTGCCAGAAACACCATTGGAAAGGAAACTTTCAGAGAACATTTTTAGTGCTTAAAAAGAGTGTGGATTAGCTGTGTGTATTTCTCTGCAAATTTCAATCCTGTCAAAACTAAAAGTTTGTCTAAACACAACATTTTTGCACAGTCTAATGACAAGATACCAGGACTGGGGAATTTCCAAATAGAATGTATGCAGTTTGGGATACAATCCATTGAATTCCAATTTGAACAATTCTATGGAATTATCATCACCTTTTCTAAACTTGTCAAAATCTGCCATGCTTCATAAACAGATTGTCAACCAACTTTTTGATGTTATCCATTAAAGTTAAATACTTTCTCCAAAGATTCATTCATGTCACATTAATATCCAATTCTGAAAAAAAAATTATTCCTATCCTGCTTTTGTGCGGTTTTGAAAAGCCAAGGCCATACCTTGCCCCCTCTTCAGTGAAGAAACAACCCAGGCTCACATTGTTACTTCATTCTTCCACTAGGCTGAGGGATCCCTCCACCCCTCAATCCCTCTTTGGTTCGAATAATGGTTAGCTTTCAATCATGAACCCACAAACAGCTAACCATTGTGTTGGTACTGTTGGAATCTAGGCATATATTATTTCCAATCAAAGTTTAATTCCAACTCACATCACAAAACTCAAATACTACTGATACTTGTTCCCTTTGTCATATATATGTAATTCTCACTCAGTTATCCTTTAATTAAATTATAATTCTCACCAGCACTCTACTTCTATTTCATCTCAAACATCCATAACAGACATGATGAGATAACATTTAACATTAGAATAGGGGCTCTTGTGGTGCAGTGATAGTGTCTCTACCTGGAGACCAGGAGGTTCAACACCCACCTGCTTCAAGGGTTTGTAATTCATCTCTGAATTGCTTGAATAGAAAATATCTTTAACACCAGAATAAACTAGACTAGACTGCAACCAGTCCATTCACCATATGCTTCTGATCTGCCCAGTAATTGGAAGACCATCAGAGAATATCGTCTAACTGCAAATTTACTATAATACAAAATATTTTCCTTTTTGGGACTATAAATTTAAATATGAAGTTGGACTGCTATCTAAATGAAATGCTGGGAGATTTTTGCAACTGGAAAATCAAATGTTGCATATTTGTGAGCTGCACAATATAATGCGTTTTGAAGCAGCAATGGGGAAGAGCTCAAGACAGAGTAGCAGAGATTCTTTGGAATTAAAGTAGTTCTGCCTGACTACAGTCCTTCAATTGACTGACTATCCTGCACAGTGCTAAAAGCTGTAAGTACCAGGGCAGTAGAGAGAAACACATCCAGAGTCTGCAAACTAAAAGCATCCATCTCCCTCCTCCAGTGTTGAAAAAAGGCAAAAGAAAAAGCTCGAAAGAAAGAATACTGACAAAAGACCTAATGTCACCTGATCAACCATCTTCTTAAACACAATAGCATGTCATCACTGTGAAAATAAAAACAAGACTGTGATAGATGATTAAACCCACTCTTGAAATCTGGACCACTGATCGTTGGAATTTTGTTTAACCAGACATATTTGTTTTCCTTCCCAGGCCCTTTTCATTTTGTCTGCATTAATTGTGATTAAATTTTAAGACTCTTTGGGAATCTTAAAGGGAGCTTAGTTTAAGTCACATTGTGGTACGTTAGAAATCCCTCCTTTCGTTCTGCTTTTTTGTTGAAATTGTGTTACAATAAAACGTTATTTTTAGTTAATCATAAAACCTGATGCATTGCTTTTATTCTAAATAGCAGTAAGACAGGCAAACCCAAGACCAGTATCATTTAGAAGGATAAGGGCAGAAGATACATAAAATCTGCCAGCTGTAAATACCTCTTCAAGCCACTCAACATCCTGACTCAGAAATATATCACCATTCCTTCAGTGTCAGTGGGTCAAAATCCTGGAATTCCGCCTCTCTGGTACGTACAGCACTTGGATTGTAGCAGTTCAAGAAGGCAACTCACCACCACCTTCTCAAGGACAACTATGGATGGAAAATAAATGCTGGCCCACCCAGCAATGCACACATCCCACAAGTGAAAGTAGTCATCTTTGTGGTCTAGGTGGGATTTTATACATTTTGGTATGGCAGCGGGGCATAATTAACAGCACATTCTTCCAACTTAGGTCATAATACTATAAAGCTGCATGTATTACAAAAAAATACACATAAGCAATAAACAACTTTTCTTGCTACAATAAACTGGCGAAGTTTAAAGCAAACATTTCTGAATGAGCTGAATTTTAAATTAAAGCATGAGCTACAGGCACTATGGAATCCCTCTTTTGAATCTTTCTTCACCTCGGAAGACAAAATATGTACCAAAAATTCAAAGTTTGGGAGAAGATTTGTAGCTCGAGTGCTCATTGTTGTGGTTCTGTTCGCCGAGCTGGGAATTTGTGTTGCATTTTCATCAACAGATGCCTAAGGGAAAGTTTGTGCAAAGATTTGTAGCTCGGGTGCTCGTTGTTGTAGTTCTGTTCGCCGAGCTGGAAGTTTTTGTTGCAAACGTTTCGTCCCCTGGCTAGGCGACATCATCAGTGCTTTGGAGCCTCCAGCGAAGCGCTTCTTTGATGTTTCTTCCGGTATTTATAGTGGTCTGCCCTTGCCGCTTCCGGGTGTCAGTTTCAGCTGTCCGCTGTAGTGGTTGGTATATTGGGTCCAGGTCGATGTGTTTGTTGATGGATGGTTCCCTTGTTGCCTAAGGGAAAGACAATGGAACGAGGACATGCCACAACCCAAAGGATTAGCCACACCCCCATACATCAAGAGCATTTCCGAACTGACAGCCAGACTACTATGACCACTAGGACTCATAACAGCACACAAACCAACAGCCACTCTCAGACAACAACTCACCAGGACAAAGGACCCGATACCCAGCATGAGCAAAACCAACGTAGTGTACAAAATCCCATGCAAGGACGGCACAAAACACTACATAGGACAAACAGGAAGACAGCTAACGATCCACACCCATGAACACCAACTAGCCATGAAACAACACGACCAGCTATCCTTAGTAGCCACATACGCAGATGGCAAGCAACACGAATTCGACTGGGACAACACTACTATTAAAGGACAAGCCAAACAAAGAACAGCCAGGAAATTCCTCGAGGCATGGCACTCATCCACAGATTCAATTAAATACATCGACCTGGACCCAATATACCGGCCACTGCAGCGGACAGCTGGAATTGAAAACTGGAAATGGCAGATTCAAACCACTACAAATGCCGGAGGAAAGATCACAGAAGCGCTTCACAGGAGGCTCCCAAGCACTGAGGATGTCAGCTAGACGGGACGAAATGTCTGCAACACAAATTCCCAGCTCGGCGAACAGAACCACAACAATGTACCAAAAATAGTAGGGAGCCAAGGAGTAATGAAATTGAGCAACTTAAGTTAAATAATATCAGCATTAAAAAAAAGTGGCAACCGAAAAGAACTAACCGTTGAAAAATTCTCTCAACTATATCTTCGGGTCCTAAAAGAATTGGCTGCAGAAACAGTAAGTGTACTCATTGTAATCTTTTATCTCTGTTTTTAAATTCTCTAAGTCCAGCATATTGAAAAGAAGTAAATATTTTCACCACAATTCAAGAAAGAAAGGAAGACAGTAAGCAAGGAACTACAGGCTAGTTGGTTCAACCTCATTATTAAAAGGTGGTTATAACGAGGGACTTAGAAAATCATTACATAGTTTGGCAAAGTCAACAGGATTTCCTGAAAAGAAAATCATGTTTGACAAATCTATTGGGACTTTTCTTTTGAGGAACCAGCATGGTTGATAAAAGGAAATCAGTGGAAGCAGTGCTCGTAATTTTATGAAATTTATGCAACAAAATGATGGCTTAATAAACAATCTGTAGACTTGAGCAGTTGCTATACTAGAAAGGACAGATACTTTAAGAAATTAAGCACTAAGTTGGTAGGGTGTAAATAGTGCAGTGTCACCTGGACTACTGCTTTTCAATCAATTATCCATAATATTTAATAATGACTTTTGTGAAGGGGCATTTGTTGGCATTACAGAGCTAAGTAGCAGCAGCAAGGTGGCTCAGTGTTTAGCACTGCTGCCTCACATCACCAGGGACCCAGGTTCGATTCCACCATCAGGGAACTGTGGGGAGTTTGCACATTCTCCCTTGTCTGTTTGGGTTTCCTCCCTGTGCTCCGGTTTCATCCCATAATTCAAAGATGTGCAGGTTAGGTGAATTGGCTATGCTAAAGTTGCCAATAGTGTTAGGTGCATTAGTCAGGGGTGAAGTAGGGGAATGGGTTTGGGTGGGTTACTCTTTGGAGGGTCGGTGTGAACATGTTGGGCAAAATGGCCTGTTTCCACACTGTAGGGAATCTAACTAAAAGAAAGGATACCAATAGCCTTCAAAAGGGATAGATTGGTTAAGTGAATTGGTAGAATTATAGAGTGATCTCATATTCTATCAACTCACTTAACCAGTCTTCCTTTTGAAGGCTATTTGTAATAATGAGAGATCATTTGATTTGGTAAGGCAATCAGAAAAACCAAGACAGTTCAGATCGTATAAACTTCTGATGTTGATAGATTAATGTATCCTCATACAAAGGATCAAAGTTGGAATACAGGCACAATATGCAATTAATAAGGCAAATAGCACATGGGTTTGATTGGTGGAACAGTAAAGAGTCTGGCTATAATTTTACAGGTTTTGAGAACACCAGAACAGGGAGAACATGGACAGATTTTGCCTGCTTATCTCTAGCTGTTAAACTCACAAAAGAATGAGACATAAAAATAGCACATGACCATTTATTTTATTAATCATACCCAGTCAGGCCTTCAACAATAAAATCAACCTTTGTCAAACTTTTTACAGAATGAATGCGGTGTTAAATTCGGTTTAAAATAACATAACCTTCAGGTTTTAGACCTGTATGAGGAATCAACCACAAATAAGATAGTTCAATAAATTTAAACCAAGAACCAAACTAAAGGGGGTATTTCCAACTGAATCAAAAGGGGTAACGAATTAATTTGGCTTTAGAAAGTAGTTTAAAAAGGTATAATAATAGAGGCACAATTTTAAAATTCCGATCAAGTAATGCACGAAGTGCAGCAGTTGAAGCTGTTTTATTGTATTTGTATAAAATCAGAGAGGAGTGAACCACTGACTCCTGGACAGCAGCTCTGTTCACCATGTCCCTCTCCTCACCTTCTCTGGCCTTCTTCTTCCTCACCAAGGTTCCTCCTAGCTTTCCCAAGAAAGACTCGTCCTTCTTCATCCTGCCGGCTTGCTGCACACTCTGTGACCTGATCGGTGTGGTAGCCATTTCTCCAGCCGCTACTCACTGACGTCGCCACTACAGTACAGTACAGTACTGCGGTTCATCTGTAGGAGCCGCAGCCTCAGGATGTGGCTAACCGCCACCTCGCCCCTACACCCACAACCTCGCACGGCCACACTCCCAAAACAGCTCCCCCTCTGACGGGATGATGCTAACCGCCGCTTCCCCCTCGCACGGCGACACTCCCAAAACAGCTCCCCCTCTGACGGGATGGTGCTAACCACTTCCCCCTCGCACGGCCACACTCCCAAAACAGCGCCCTCTCTGCCGGGAAGTGGCTGAACGCAAGCTTCACCCTCCCCAACCCCATTCACATGGTTACAATCCTAAGACAACGCCCATTCTGCCAGACAACCAGCTCCCGGTATCCCCATTCCCCACACATGGTCACTAGGTTGCAGTTGACCTCCACCTCCCCCAAAACTCTCTCATTTACTCAGGCAAAGTGAGGACTGAGATACTGGAAATCAGAGTCTAGATTAGAGTGATGCTGGAAAAGCACATCACGTTCGTGCTGGAATTTCCTGAAGGGCTTTTGCCTGAAACGTCGATTTTCCTGTTCCTCAGATGCTGCCTGACTGCTGTGCTTTTCCAGCACCACTCTAATCTAGACCCTCACATTTACTCAGCCTGACCAAATTCTCAAGGCAATGCCTCCTGACCTTTATCTTCTCCCCACCCACTACCACCCAACCCTCACCCCCGATGGTCACCTTCCCAATGTAGCAACTGAAGTGACACTAAAGCAATTTCAATTCAATTCCTCCAGATAGGGCTAATGGCCACTTCACTCAATATATATACACACAGACTCTTAAATCAGTGTCCCTATCCCAGCACAATCACTGTCACATTCCTGAGTATCTGCACCCTCTGCTCTGAAGTGGCTGATCACCCACTACCCGCTCTCAAAAAGAGACGTCACCACATTCCCCAGGCTGCTTCCCAGAAGTAGCTAGCCACCAAAGCCCCTCCACCATCATACACACACTCTTCTGAGTCACATTCCCACAGCACCACCTCCTCATGTCTGCAGACAGCACTCACTTGATACGGTTACCCGTACTCTCATCCTCCGTCAGTCTCTCTCTTTCAAACTCCCTCCTGGAATGTGATCAACTTTGGTTCCATCCTCACAGAAAAGTTATACTGGCATAGGAAACAGTGCAGACAAGCCAGACTAGACTGATCTGAGGCAATAGAGGGATTTTCTTATGGAGGTTAGGTTAAGTAGTTTGAACTCTAGAAGTTAGAAGAATGAGAGTTGACTTTGTTGAACCATACAAGATTCTTATGGTGCTCGATAGGATAGATGTGGAGTGATTGTTCCCCCTTATGGGACAGTCAAGAATCAGAGGACATACATATTCTCAAAGTAGGTGTCTCCCATTTAAGACACAGATGAGGAGGAATTTCTTTTCTCGAGGGTTCTAAATCAGTGGAAGTTTTTACTGCAGTGTGCAGTTGAGATTTAATTGTTCAGAATATTGAAGGTTGAGATAGACAGTTTTTAATCATTAAAGGAATCCAGAGGCATGGAGACAAAGTAGGAAAGTTGATATAAGGATGATGAAATCAGCCAATTTAATTCATTTACCAAGAACCAACTTTATGTTTCCCTTCATTAAATAAGTGCTGACTACAGTACCATGCATAGACCTGAATGCAAAATGGATTTAGGCGCCTCTTCAGGAATAAGAGATTAATTCAAGATAATACCTTCCATGCCTGGACTATTTTATGTGTACCAATAAACTTGTACAGTGAAGAAACTATGAGGTATATATGTGAGGATTTTGTTGTCAATTGCTGCATGTTAGGGCTCTTAGGGTGATCTTTAGGTCATCAAACATAATAAACTTCATAGGTAGAAAGCCCCAATCTGGAGAGCTCTGCAAAGATAGCAATGACCACCAACACAGTGACACAGTTAGTAAGCTTTCACTGCCAAGACAAATGCAAGCAGAAACACATCAGTAACAATGTCAGACAAGATCAAGGGTTGAATGGCTCATGCCTGTTTGAGTATTTATACTCATAGTTATCGCTTGTGCAGTGTTTAGTATTAAAATAAAATCAAACTGTATCAAATTACAGACAACTTTATTATGTTTTTGATAAAGTATTGGTTCAGTTTTCAATAATGAAATACATGTAGATTGCTTCTTTTCAATAAAAGGTATTATAGAAACCTTATCCCTGCTCCAAACTGGACACCATCACATATCCTGCATTGAATAAAAACACAGATTACAACAAACTTTGACTTGGTAACATATGGCATCAAAATGAAAAAAAAAGTCTATCCAATAATTTAAGTTTCTCTTTCAGACTGATAAATCTGACATATATTACCAATGCTTTTCATTTTAATTTCTGATATCCAACACTATCTTTTGGTTCCTATATCAAGGATGCTACAGTCCTATAATGGCAAAATTCTAGGGATTCCTGTAATCTGAAGAATAGAACACTAGAGACACTCAACAGTTTGGTAACATCTGTGAGGAAAACACAGAGTTAACGTTTTGATTCTGGTAGAGTTCTGAGGAAGAGTCATATCAGGTTTAGAATGTTGACTCTGTTTCTCTTTCCGCAGGTGTTGCCTTACCTTAAAGGCCTATAATCAATACAGCAAACCAAAAGCAAACTCATATCTCAGACTGTTTTATTAACGCATAGTTCAACAAAATTCCTTATTTAGCAACATCAACTTCACTATTCGGTTATATTTCAGTTTAGACAACTCTGGATCCACAGAGAAATGCAAGATTTCTCATCATTGTGGACATAATACTCATCCATTTTTTCTTTCAAGTGTTAAAATTGGCAAATAAACTGCACAGATCAATGTTTGTACATAGCCCTATGTGTACACAGTAGTTTAATAATGGATTATTTTAATATTAGTACACTTTTCAAAAGTTTGATTAATATGAACAGCACTTACCTATCCCCACTCTGTACACCCATGGGAATACAATAGTTAAGTTCCAGTCTGGCAATGTTTCCCAGTCTCAGGACAATCCCTGCCCCGTAGGACCATCGAATACATTCTGCCAGCTTCTGCAGGTGTGCATTGGGACCTTCACCTGCAAAAGATTCAACAAGGTTTTCACATATACGTGAAATAAAAAATATTTCCAATTAAGCTCCTTTGCTAAACCAGCACCATCACATTAAATCAAATGTGATTTTTCATTACTTAGTACTATAAAACGTAATTTAATTGCAAGTTCATCCTATTGGAAATATTCTCATGTAAATCACTGAAATCGCAGCAGATTTTTTTTTATATTTGTTATGGTGTTGGATAGGTAATAAACCCTAAATTAAGGGCAACATGTTCACAAGCAAAATACTGCATTTGCATTTAAACTCTGGTAGCAGATATTTAAAATACAAATCAGAATTACAGCTTTTTGCAAGGTTTGAGAAAGTTTGTAGCTCAGGTTGAGGTTTACTCTGAGCTGTAGGTTTGATATCCAGACGTTTCATTACCTGGCTAGGTAACATTATCAGTGGCGTTAGAGGATAGAGGTGTTGTCCCAGTCGAATTGGTGTTTTTTTTTTAAATCCATGTGTAGAGCTACGAGGGAGAGAAGGTTATGTCATTTTGTGGCTAGCTGATGTTTGTGTATCCTGGTGGCTAACTTTCTTCCTGTTTGTCCTACGTATTTTGTGGCAGTCCTTGCATGGAATTTTGTAGATGACGTTGGTTTTGTCCATGGGTTGTACTGGGTCTTTTAAGTTTGTTAGTTTTTGTTTGAGTGTGTTGGTTGGTTTGTGTGCTACTAGGATTCCGAGGGGTCTTAGTAGTCTGGCTGTCATTTCTGAAGTTTCTTTGATGTATGGTAAGGTGGTTAGGGTTCATGGCTGTATTTGGCATTTCGACTGGGACAGGCTAAGCAAAGACATGCCAGAGAATTCCTAGAGGCCTGGCACTCCAATCACAACGCCATAAACAAACACATAGATCTAAATGCCATCGATCAACCCCTCAGAAAACAAACAGGAAATGACATCACCACAAACCCCAGGAACCCCATCCAGGACAAACATATAAATAGAAAGTAGGAGACAACAGCTTCACTTCACTTGGAGGTCGCCACTGATGATGTTACCTAGCCAGGTAATGAAACGTCTGGATATCAAGCCTACAGCTTAGCGAGCAAACCCACACCCTAGAATTATAGCTGTGTATTTATTTTTAAACTAGCAAGGACAACAGTCTACATTCCCGTATCATGAATTTTTGAAACTACTATGTATAGGTGTGATGCTTGAGAAATTCCTACTGCAAGACAAAACATTAGTTAATGTCCCTCATATATGAAAGCATGGGATACAATAATTCTATTGTAATTTAACTAATCGATGCAGTGTAAATCTCATTTGAAAAATAACTTACAAGAAGCAATCACCTATGGAACAAATATTTGCCATACCATAGTTGAGGTTACAAAGGTTGCCAGCATTCAAGAAGAAGTGTGTTCTGAAAAGGTCTCCAAATCCTCCCTGGCCTGGACGGAAAGGCAGAGGTGTGTAAAAGTGCAGTCCTCCAGCCCAATATGCTTCACCACCAAGGTAATCTCCTTGTACAGTGGAAATGAGAGGGAGAATCAAACTTTGATACATGATGTACATTTTATATATAAAATTTAAACTCCAAAGTAATGCAGCTTTTGAATGTAAAAAAGGACAGAATTACATTAAATGTGAAGATACATTCTTTTGTAAAAAAAAATACAAGCTTAACTACCAAGAATAATTACTGTTTTGTTCATATGACAGAATATAACTAACTCACTTGCCTCAGACCTGTTCTATGATGTATAGTTCAGAAGACATGAGCAACTCATGCCTAGAAACTCTTTTCCCTGCAACCACTCAGAAGCATTTCCAATATATTGCATCACTGTAACCATTGCATTCCAAGGGTTAATATTTTGTACAATTTTAAAATCACCAAGTTTTCATAAATAGGCTCAAACACTACTTGTTTTCAATATGAATTCCAATAAAGAAAATTATCACTGACTGCCTGTGGCCTCTTTCATTATTCCAGCATGTTTTTTGTTTCACTTTGCTAGAGGTGGATTTAAGATCAACCAGTGACTGTGGCACTGATAGAAACATTTGCAGAATATCACATTTGGTGATTAGGATGAAACTGGTGGATGTACCAGACTTGAATTTCTAGGAGGCATTTTTTAGACTAGATTAGATTACTTACAGTGTGGAAACAGGCCCTTTGGCCCAACAAGTCCACACCGACCCTCCGAAGAGCAACCCACCCAGACTCATTCCCCTACATTTACTCCTTCACCTAACACTACGGGAAATTTAGCATGGCCAATTCACCTAACCTGCACATTTTTGGACTGTGGGAGGAAACCCACGCAGACACGGGGAGAATGTGCAAACTCCACACAACCAGTCGCCTAAGGAGGGAATTGAACCCGGGTCTCTGGCGCAGTGAGGCAGCAGTGCTAACTACTGAGCCACTGTGCCGCCCATTTGATTAGGTACCACAAAGATTACTACAAAAAATAAAACATTTTGGTGTAGGAGGGAACATACTGGCATGGGGACAAGATTGATTAGATAGCAGGAAACAGCAATCATAAATTAGTCATTTTCTGGCTGGCAAAATGTAAGAAGTGGAGTGCCACAGGGATCAAGGGATCATTGTTGGAAACTTGACTCTTTGCAGTTTATAAAATTGATTTGTATGGTTGCTAAATTTAATGATAGGTAGACAAGAGGTTAGAAGAGGCAGCATCAGGTAGTGGAGAAGCAATGTTTCGAGTGCAACCCTTCTTCAGGACTGGGGGTGAGTGTAAGGGAAGCTGCAGATAATGGGGGGGTGGTGGTGGTGAGGTAGGGATAGGTGAACATAGGTAGAGGGCACGACCTGATTGGTTGATGGGAAGAAGAATAGTCAGACAGGTTGGAAGGCAAGTTGTGAATACCACACATGGAAGTGACAAAGGGAGTTAGATAGGATAAGTGAACAGGTAATGGTCTGGCAAATGAAGCTTACCTGAAAGAACGTTTAATTGCCCATTTGGGTAACAAGAAAAAAAAACAAATTATCAAAATGGGAAGAGATTGCAAAGATTGAAGATGCAGAACAATCTGAATGTCTTAGTGCATGAATTGCAAAACGTTTTTAAGCAAGTAATCAGAAGATGAATGGAACATTGTTGGGATTGCAGTCATCGGGGAAGATTAAATACTTGCAGAGACATTTTTCTTTAGAAAAAGATGAATGGATTGGACAGGACAAACATGAAAAGATTGTTAGCACTTGGGAGGGAATCCAAAACTAGGGCTAGAAAACAACACGGAAATAAGGAGACAAATTTTCTAAGCCATTGGAACATGGAACTCAGTACCAAAGGAATTGATTGAGGCAAAGAGCTTAAAATATTTTCATTGGTAAACTAGGCAAATGAGAGATGAAAGAAATAAGGACACATTGAGATGTGGTGTATTGAATAATAAGACTCGCATGAAATATCAACATGATTATAGACTAGATGGACCAAATTATGTGCATCCAACCACATATCTTAGCTATCACTGAGCAAGCCTATTTCCACTGCCATTATGTCACTTGAATCCAATCCAGTCTATGCTCATCTGCAGCTGAAATCCTCATTCCCTTTTAAGTCTAATGCACACCTGCCACGTCCCTCTCACTGTACTGTGTGTAAACATGACGCTAAAGGTTTGCTGATCATGTCTTTACTTTCACCAAGTCCCACTCTCCCATCAAGTTGCAAAGTTCATTTAAGCTCTGCTTAACCAGTGCGTCAATTTTTAAAATCCTCATCCTGGTTTTCAAATTTCTCATGACTCCATTTCTCCCAACAATGTCCAAGATATTTGCAATCTGCTCATTTTAAATGCTTCACTACTTAGCCATGAGGCAGCTGCAGGCCAGTGGCTTCAGAACTCCCTCCACAAATCACTCTGCTTCTCTTACGTCCTTTCTAACATTCCTAAAACCTGCCTTTTTTAAAAGTTTATGGTCATCTACCTCAATATCATCTATGAAGCTAGGTGAGAAAGCATGCTTTATAATGTTTTTGTGAATTGATATAATATAATGTCCCAAGGCAAAGATACAAAATAAGAAGCACAAACAATAAATATTGTTGAAGAAAGCCCTATTTCGGAGCTGTATATTCAATATAATTCTACTTTCGCTTTCCTGAAATTTTTCATCTGCTATATTAAAGTCAGTGATATATTTTCTAGCCTCTTCCAGACAGCTCTGATGTAGTACTTAATAACAGTAGCGCAGCTCAACTAACACTTTACCATAAACCAACAATGACCAATCTTCAGCAAAGAGCTGGCACATCAACCAATAATTCTAAACCCTCTTGAGCACAGGCAATTGTCACTACCTAAATGCAAAGCAGGGATTGAACTGGCAAGTCTACCTGCTGTTCAGCTCAGTACCACACTGAGCTATCAACCGAACAAGAAGCGAAACTTGATTTTGTCTTCAAACTGCAACAAGGTGGGGAATTCACATTAAAGAAATAGTTTTAGAATGGGTAATATTAAGAGCTTTTCTATTAACCTTTGTTAAACATGTATTTGTGTCTTCATGCATGTCATACCTTCACTCTGTGGTCCAATACTGTACATGCTGAAGCCACGCACAGTTGTTGGCCCTCCAAGGTAAAATCTGAGTATCAAACAGATTTGGAAGAGTCAGTAATAAAACTCGCCGATCTGCACATCACATGCCATCGTTTTCACTGTCCTCACAGTGAAACATTTCACAATGGACATTGGTCCAAATGTCATTCTATATTAAAAACACACATTTGGATTTAACAGTATCCCTCTTCATTCTAGAGTAATGAGATGATTTATACACCAAAGGAATTTTATTGACCATCTTTAGATTCACAAAAGCCACCTGGGACAGGAAAAGATCTATCCCTCATGTAGCACTTGTAGCCCTAATAAAACAAAAATCACCTTCCCACAAGAAAATATGATGTGGATCGCATTCCTAATTGGGAATTTAAAATATTAAAAGCTTATTCCCTCCTTGAACTCAACTGCTAAAAAAAACCAAAATGCACCAATTCTTCTACTTGTCTGTCACTTCTCATTTAACACTCCCCTCTACACCCTATCTCCATTTCCTTCCCCCGAATTTCCTGCTTCCCACCCTATTCCCTGCCAGTCACAGTACCTCCAGCTCCCTTACTCAATCCTTTCCCAAGATCCTTACAGCAACGGGGGGAAGCAAGGATTTGATTTTTTTTTCAAAAAAGGCTGAGCATGCAGAGTTTAAAAGTGGAGGCAACAATATTTGGAGACTGTCCCCAGTTTAGAAATCGTGCAGAAACAAAAACAAAATGTTTGAACTCACTTTAAATGAGTAATATCTGTACTTTTGTCTCAAGTAGCTGATAAGTCTTCCCCCTCCCCCACCCAAGTACTCAAAAAAACTTGACAGAGGTTGGAAATTTCATGGAGAGTTGGGGAAAACATGTACTAGACACTTGTTGCAATGCATTAGCAATGTAATGTCTTACTGTGTGACAGTTGGTTTTAATAATAGTCTTAACATTAAACATTAGACTTTGCCTTACTTATTCTTTTCATAAACATTATATTCTGACTTACTGTCTAAGTTGCAATTGACTGTCATAGCTCCCGAAAAGCGAGATCTACTATTGGCAATCCAAGTTATAATTCAAGGATACAAGTACCCCAGAGGCAGCTTGACCAGGAAAAAGAAAAATGGTGAATATTCAACCCTTGATGAATCTAGACTTTCAGGTGAGCCCTTAAAATCTCAACCCTCTTACTTATGGGTGAGCAAGAAAACTACAGTGTATTTGAAGTCCAATAATCCACAAATAAAAACGCAGGAAATAAAAGTTTGCATTGACTGTCTCCTTTCACACTACCAGATTAATTTCCCTCATCCAGTTTTCCTAAATAATACATTTAGCCCATTTTATGCACAAAATAGTACAGGAAAATTCTGTTCTAGTGACAATTAAGATGAGGAATGTCCATACAGATGAATGAAATGAGTTGTACCACCACAGCACCCAAGTGCTCCAGAAGATGGATTAAATTAGGTGTACCATGTCCTTATACTGTGTTCCACAATGCATTTTAGTTTCATTGTCTGTATTAGAACATTATCTAATAACCAGCACATAGCTACTTTCATTTACCACTGAAACAAACACTCACCTATCAGCAATAGAGGATGGCTTATCTCCCATGGGTACTAGAAGACCACCCCACAAGGAAGCTGAGAGAACCTAGTGATAAAAAAAATAAATGCAGCACTACATAAATACAAGGAACTATTCTTGATGTAAACACATCAACAAAGCAACACAACAACCATTCAATCTCGTCACGCTGCAATGCCACAAGTCATTCTATGCACTTCTTCAGGAATGCAACTTGTATAGCATATCGCAAAGCTGCATTGTACAGGTTATAATCAATTCTACTACATGAAATCTTGTACGAGATTTAACATTTCTAAGCTCATGAGTTGTATTATAACCAGAACTAGACGTCACACATAACTGAAATCATAAGCTCTTACACTATCCCATAAGAGGCTGGTATTGAGCTGCAGCTCAACATCCTCCTTCAGAAAGTTCACGTCACCTCCAGTGTAACCCGCCAGCTCCTATTCAAAGGAAAGAAAACTGATGTAATAACAAGCATGCTTATGAACAGGCAACAATTATTCTGGCTTACACTGCATGTAAAGTGCATAGACAAGACTAACAGCTTCATAAGTATAAATGTTTGGTTTTTTTGGCAAATGATTTTCTCCAACTACTTTTAAACACCCAAGATAAATGAGGACTTTTTTTATTGATAATGTTGCAAGTGAAACAGATATGAGAGATTTGCTCAGTTTCCTTGTTTGAACGGCCTAGATCAAGCAATTTTAGAACTGAGAATTTCTGCCTGTAACATGCAGCATTTTTCAAAGCATCTAGAATAGAATTAGCCTTTATTGTCACATATACTCTATGAATATAGTGAAAAGTTTTTACTTCACCAATTATAATGCCAACTTAGATACAGAAGTTCTTAGGCACAGCTTCTTTAGTTCCAAGATTTAGGCAATACAGAAAATAGAATGTCCTGCATTACAGAAATAAAACTTCAATAAAGCAGACCACATTGGCACTTAGCTTCTAGTCGGCACTAGGCCCTGACTCCATACTGTGCCAGAACTGGGAGGCATGGTTGCCACACCATGCCAAAAGGCCCCTAAAGGAGGAGGTTGCTGCAGGAGGTCACCACACCATGCTGGGAGGCTCCTACAGGAGGAAGTCAGTGCGCCAAGCCAAGAGGCGGCTGCACGAGGTTGCCATGCCAATACCAGGAGGCCACTGTGGAAAGTCACCACACTGGCAGGCCACTGCACCAGAGGCCAGGAGTCATCACTCGCTGGAGGCTGAGTGTTGTCAAGAAACAAGAAAAAGAGAAGGGGAAAATAATGAAGACAGAGAGGGAAAAGAAGAAGAAAAAGAGAGAGGAAATATTAACTCTCTCTCTCTCTGCATTCTGCCACCATCTTGAAATTAGCCACTAGGGCTTCAACAGCCACACTGGATGGGAGTCAGGAGCTGAGGTCTGAGCTGACTGATGGAATGAAGAGAAACAAAGATAACAGTGATCAGGTGACTAGATTAGTAAAACTAAAACTAAAACCGTGCTGGAAAACCTCAGCAATGTCTGTGGAGAGAAGAAGAGAGTTAACATTTCGAATCTGATATGGCAGTTCTTCAAAACTATAGTAACTTGGAGGCCTAGAACAACTATATGATCACAGGGCTTATCAAGTTTAGATGACATGGGATCTGGGAGGGGAGAGCGTAGCTATTTGGATAGAAAGTTGGTTTGAAGATAGGATATCGAGGGGTTTTTTTTGAACTGGAGACCTGTGACCAGCAGTGCACCAAGAATAGGTGATGAGTCCACTGCTTTTCATCATTTATATAAATGATTTGCATGTGAATATAGGAGGAATGGTTAGTAAGTTTGCAGATGACACCAAAATAAGTGATGCAGTGGACTGCAAAGATTATCTCAGAGTACAATGGGACCTTGATCAGATGGGTCAATGAGCTGAGGAGTGGCAGGTGGAGTTTAATTTAGATAAATGTGAGGTGTTGCATTTTTGTAAGGCAATCCAGGGCAGGACTTATACGGTTAATGCTCGGGCTCTGGCACCTCCCTCCCCTTCCTGGACCTCTCCATCTCCATCTCCATTAATGATGACCAACTTGCCACTGACATTTTTTTTTAAACAAACTCACCGACTCCCACAGCTACCTGGATTACACCTCTTCCCACCCTACCTCCTGCAAAAATGCCATCCCGTAATCCCAATTCCGTTACTCCCAATGCGGTCTCCTCTACATTGGGGAGACTGGACATCTCCTCGCAGAGCGTTTCAGCGAACATCTCCAGGACACCTGCACCAATCAACCCCACCATCCTGTGGCCCAACATTTCAACTCCCCCTCCCACTATGCTGAGTACATGCAGGTCCTGGGCCTCCTCCGCTGCCGCTCCCTCACCACCCGATGCCTACAGAAACCTCTCATCTTCCGCGTTGGAACACTTCAACCCCAGGGCATCAATGTGAACTTCACCAGTTTCCTCATTTCCCCTCCCCCACCTTACCTCAGTTCCAACGTGTCAGCTCAGCACCGTCCTCATAATCTGTCCTACCTGCCAATCTCCCTTCCCACCTATCCACTCCACCCTTTCCTTTGACCTATCACCTCCATCCCCACCCCCATTCACGTATTGTACTCTTTGCTACATTCTCCTAGAGTGATGTTTGTGTGGAACGAGCTGCCAGACGGTGTAGTGGAGGCTGGTACAATTGCATTATTTAAAAGGCATCTGGATGAGTATCAGAATAGGAAGGGCTTAAAGAGATATGGGCCAAAAGTTGGCAAATGAGACTAGGTCAGATTGGGATGTCCCGACAGTGCAGTGGTGTTGGATCAAAGTTCTGTTTTCAATCCTTTTGAGCCTGCTCCACCATTCAGTAAGATAATGGTTGATCTAGTTGTGGTAACAATCCTACTTTCTTGTATGCCTCTCATTACCTTGATCTATCAAACAAAAAATGTAACTCTGCCTTGAATAAATTCACTGACACAGTATCCATTATGTTCTGAAAAAAAAACGGAATTCCACAGAAAACCTTCAGAACAAGATTGCCCTGGTCTCCATCTTAATCTTAGAATAGTCGTAATCTTAAAATGTGTCATCCAATTCTGTTGTGCTTAATGTCAACTATTTGGGGGTGTCATTTACTCTGGCCACTACTGGCATTTCTTTGGAACATTCGCAGAACCCCTCAGACCTTTTCTAGTGTCTGATCAAGCCACCATTCAGTGGAGCTGAGCTGATCCTGTTAATGGCAGTATGACCTTGGTGAAAATGAGGACTGCAGATGCTGGAGATCAGAGTCTAGATTAGAGTGGTGCTGGAAAAGCAGCAGGTCAGGCAGCATCCCATGAGCAGGAAAATCGATGTTTTGGGCAAAAGCCCTTCGTTCCTGATGAAGGGCTTTTGCCCAAAACGTCGATTTTCCTGCAGTAAGACCTTGGCCTTACTCTTCTTTTTCTTTCCCTTCCCCCATGGTTCATGGCAAATGGATCAGGGAAGAGAAGTTACTGGGTTTTGTCTGGGCGGGAGGTCAAAGGGTAAATTGGAGGCTCCCTGCATTGTGATTGGCTTTGGGTCCCAATCTGTCAGAGGGGCATGGTGATGGGGCTATGGAACTTGCCTGTGGTGACTTCATGGCCCGAAGGATCCTGGTAGAGAGCACACTGGGCTAGAGGTAGGTTTCTGAGCCTATTGGGTGGTGTTGGAACAGTAGAGGTGGCAAGGAGGGTAGAGGAGTCCCAGTAGAGAGCACACTCTATTGAACCTACATTCCCAACCAGTGGTGGTGGCCGAGAGGGTAGAGAAGTCCCACCAGTAGAGAGCACACCTTGGTAGAAGGCTGCTACAGACAGTTCTGGGACAGTATTAGGGGCCATGGGGTGAAGTCGTCCCACTGGCTAAGGACACTTTACTGTTGGTGGTATCCAGGGGTACACAATCTGTGAGATGGCGGATCAGGATTTTAAAGGGGACACTGCAGGTTCCCTTGCTGAGAAATAAAAGACAGACAGACTAGTGCTGACAGAAAAGATGAGGAAAGGGGGTTGGGATCCATCCCAGACAGGAGTACAGCAGTGGAATGGGATTGACAAACAAAAACGAAATAAAACTTAAAAGATAGGGGTAATGTTAGTGTACCAATTAGCAGGCCTAATTGAACAAGTAGGTGGGGGAAAAGCCAAGAACGAATTGAGGAGCTGGAGGATAGAATAAAGGATCTAGAACAAAGATTAGAAAAAGTACAAGAGGAAAGGGAGACTGACTCTCTCTCCTCCTACAAAACTGTACAGCAGGGACCAACTGTTTCCTTAGCAAAGCAAGAGGTGCAAGAATATAATCTAGCGCCAGTCTCGAGAGGGGGGAACAGAGTTGCAGCCAAAAGCAAACTATAAGCCCTTTACCCCGGTGAAAGGCAACAAATCATGGCCTCCCTGGGGTGGTGGTGGGGGGGGGGGGGGGTTAACACAAGCTTACAGGAGAGATAGGTGCCCAGCAGGCCCCCTTCGCCCATTTTAAGGAAGAGGTCCAGCGGGTATTAGGAAGTGCTCCCATGAACTGGAGCAAAATCATGACCACTAAAAAGGTGAAAGGGGAAGGAGCCTCTGAGTACGTGGAACAATCATTTAGGGTAATACAAGCAGTGCTCAGGACAAGCAAACCCAGATCATGGGGACCAGGCATTCATTCAGGCTTTTAGAGATGGGCTCTCTAGCACCCATCAATCCATCCTGAAAATGGGAGTGATAATGTCCAAAAATTATGACGACCTGGTAGAGTGGGCTAGCAGGGTTCAGGAGGCTGAAGCTCCCGCAATAAAAACAAAATCCGACAGAGCAAACTACCAGAATGGAGGCAAAGGCAGAACCAAACTATCCTACCATAACTGTGGCCGACAGGGCCACTTTGCCAGAGATTGTAGAGCCCCACAGGCAGGTAATAGGAAAAGGAACAGCATAAAGCCACTGCAATAGAGCAGGGCATAGAGAGGCAATGTGCTGGGAAAAACATGGGGAACCCCCAAACACCACCTGGAACACTGCAGAATGTCGGGACTCCAGAGATCCACAGAGCTGACAATCAGCTGTCCTCACCCATGATAGTTAGGGATACAGGATAAAGCTCAACCGAAGGAATTCTGGATACGGGGAACCCACACAATTGCGGAGACATCGATGGGGATGAAGATTAGGGTAGAGTAAAGGATATCGCCCCCAGACACAGCCGAGGAGACCCTCTTCACAGATGGGTCACCCTGCACAGGATGGGCTGTGGTAAACAATAAACTCGAGATCGTTTTGTCAGGAAGTCAGTCCGCAAAAGTAAAAAAATGAGGTCTGCAGATGCTGGAGATCACAGCTGAAAATGTGTTGCTGGTTAAAGCACAGCAGGTTAGGCAGCATCTCAGGAATAGGTAATTCGACGTTTCGAGCATAAGCCCTTGCACTTGCTGTCAAAAGGTGAGAATTGTGAGCATCTACACAGACAGCCAATATGCCTTCAGAGTTATACATGACTACATGGTTACATGGGGGAGAAGACAGTTCACCACAGCTGGGGTAACCCCCATCAAATACCAGTTAAAAATCCAAGCACTGCCGAGCACCAGCAAACTACCAAAAGAGGCTGCAATAATAAAAATCAAAGCGCACCAAAAAGAGCCAGAGAACGATAGTCCAGGCTGACTGAAATTTAAAGGGAACCAAGCAGCAGACAGAGCAACCCAGCCCTTAGAGCAGGAAACCATTGACAAGGTTCCAATAGCAACAATAGAACTAGTGGAAGATGCTACTCACATACAGTACCTGCAGGAGGACACCCCGCATGCAGAGAGGCAGAGATGGGGAATGCAGGGAGCACTTAAAGGGGAGCAGTGTCTGGAGACAAGCGGACAAGGTGGTAGCACCAGCCTGCAGACAAAATACTTTGCTCGAGCTGTACCACATACAGGCAGGGAAGCTATGATAGCAAGTCTAGGGAGAGTGGTGGTGAAAGGGAACGAGAAGAGATATAGTCAAACACTGCCGCGGTTGCGTGGTTGGCGCACAGCACAACCCAGGTAGACAAAAGGCCTACCTCTATATGAGAGTTGTGTGGTCTGTGGGAGATCTCAGAAGTCACCTCGACCACAAAGGGGGGAGTGAAGTGGGAGTCGACACTGGGCATGCTGACAGAGCACACAGACACAAGATGGCTGCTGAGCCATAAATTGGTCACTTAGCATACAAGATGGCTGCTGAGCCATTACATTAAATGCAGCAAAGCATACACAGATACTGAATGAGACCAATAGGATACCAGCACAACAGACAAAGCATAGATAATTAGTTTAAGGCAGGTGGGGGAAAGAATACACACCAGTAACGTCTACTGTCCGCCGAAGTGTCTGAGTCAAGCCACCACCTTCAATAGGTTAACTACCTGAGACTGCTTGTGCACAAGTGTTAATACTTCAGATCTGCAGTAATGGAAAATTATCTTCCTTCTCAGGGAGAACGAGCACGACCACTGAAACTGACAATGATTTTGTAATGTTTTCTGCAAACAAACATGCTGTACAAAGACTCGTTACTTGAACTATTGTACCACAAAATGTATGAAATATCATGACATGTTCGGAGGCCGAGAGGAGGCTCGCAGCTGACAGCCGTGCTGAGAATATCTCACTCTCTCTCTCTCCCCCGGTGCTCAGTTTTCTTTGTACTATAAACTGCCGTTGAATCCCGATTCTGACTCCGAGACTAGTGATTTTCCCCACAACAGTACTGTAGTAAACAACATTAAAATAACTGTCATAATGCTAAATAAGATTTTCAGTTTTAATAACCTAACAACATTAAATGTGGATTCCCTCAATTAATTTAAGTGCTCTAATGTTCCTCAAAATCAAATAATTCAGTGAACCTTTTTCATGAAGCAGATTAACTTTTGATTCTGGCACAATGTTTGTAGTTTCCACGATAAAAACTAAACCACAATTTTTCTGTCACCCCGAAAATGACCTGCTTCATACTGACAAAAGCTGAAATTTTTGCTTTGGTGCTTAAAACACATTCATTTGTCAGGACTTCTGCTTTACCTGGTTGATTTTCAGCAAAGCTCCACGTTTGGGGAGGATCGCTGAATTTCGCGTGTCAACAGTCATGGTATGCTGTGAAAAAAAATAATAATGTTGATCAGTATTCCAACGGTAACAAAATTCCCAGAACATACAACTAATACCAATGCATTTCCAATATGCCTTTGCAAAAAAAATTGTAGTGAACTTTATCAATTAGAAGTCCAATTAATAAGAACTGTAACTATACAGACTTGTCATTCAATTCATGCTATTTGTGTGATGATGACTGGGCAAGATGGCGGTTTTATTTTATCCACAAGTCATTGCCCTTCCAAGTAATGAAGTGTTAAGCGCTTGAAGATGTTTTGATAACAAAGCATGACACTATGGTCCACTTGATCATTGATGTGGTTTGAGTTAAAGTTCACATAATTGAAGCTTTACCGAAATCGAAGATTTGAGAGAATGTCCGCTTTCTTCCCGAACAGAAAAAGATGCTGTGCGAGACAATGAGCTCAACTCTCTCCAAACTCCCTCCCATTTCAGAGCGTGATGTGTTTTCCAGATTGGAAACTGCAATGAGAAGAATGATCTTTCCATCAGTACCTGAAGAATATTTCATTACAGTTGTAAAGCAAAAATAATTATTCTGCATTGCCCTGGTTCTAAAAAATACTCTCAGCGCAAATAGTTTCTCTATATAAATGTTCTGACCGATACATGTTCAAGATTGTAGATATCTATTGTCCAGAAAATAACTGCTCAAACCTAATGCGCAAAGAAATCAATCAGTTCATAAGTCTCTATCACTTGCTATTAGTATACAGAAAATAGGCGCAATCCTTTCTTTTGTTCACGAAAAGAATCTGTCGTGATAATTCAATAGGAAAAGCTTCCCATTGGTATAGAGACACAGTAATATGAAACAGCTCTTGAAAGTAGCCTCTACTTCAAAATACAGGCTTATGATTATGATCAAATTTGCACGAATATTCTCTGTAGTTTCCATACCAAGATGTTTGTATTTAAATATTGTACTGCAGTACCTCTAATCTCAAAATTGAAACGTATTCCATCTCTCCACCACTTCCTTTCATACCATCAAGCATGCTAATACAATCATACTGATGCTGATAAAAATCTGTTTACCAACAGAAATTATACATCATGCATCATTACAAATAAACAGCATCACTAAGATTATAAATTAAAACAATTAAATAAAAAAGGTACTTCATACATACATTGTATTCAGTTGAAACGCCTCGATCAGTTTCACGAAGCGAGCTCCAAGGAAACTGTCCAGTTACCTTATACAAATTGACAGAAAAACTGAGGAAAAAGATACAGACATGCTTAAATTGATGAGCATGTTTTTGTTAATATCACAAAAAATTTGCTTTGTTTTAATACAAATACTGCAGTTTCATTACCTTAAAACTGATATTTATTCCGATCTGAATTATATAGTTCACCTCAGCAAGCAGGGAACAATACCTCATTAAATCACAGGAAATCTCCAAATCCCTCAGCTCAATTCTTATCTTGTACAAAGCAGTAACACCATGAATTTTATTACTTGCAGGCCTAAATGGATGGGAGTGTATTTATGATTTCTTAAAAACACCAAAAGTGATAATACAACTTTGCATGCATTGAAGCAAATGGACAACCAGTTAACTAATTATTACAGCAAAAAGTACAAAGAATTATTTATTTCCAAATGAACAGATGCTGAATTTGTCTGCACGGAAATGGTCAAAGCATCAGATTATTTTTATAAAAAGGGTCTAATTCTAACTGGCTTTATTCCTAGATGAGAAAAAGCAATTGGAGCTAAATTTACAGACAACACAAAGCCAGGTTGGAAAGTATGTGTGACAACATCTTAAAGTTGCATATCAATGCAGATAGCTTGAATCAGTATGCAAAAATCTGGCAGATGGAGTATAATGGGGGAAAAAAAATGAAGAATTTGTTTACATTGGCAGGAAAAAGCAGAGTGTCACTTAAACTGAGAATGTCTACAGACTTCAGAGGTGCAGGGGGACCAATGAATGGTGTCCAATTGCAGGATCACATCTAATGTTTGACACTACTGGGATTACAAATGGATCTTGATTAAATGGGTCAATAGACTGAAAAATAGCAAATGGAGTTCAATCTGGATAAATATGAGGAATTATATTTTGGTACAACAAACAAGGGTAAGGCTTATACAATTAACGGTAGGGCCTTAGGTAGTGTTGTAGAACACAAGTACTTAGGGGTGCAGGTATATAATTCTTTGAAGTTTGCATCACATATAGACAGGATGGTTAAAAAGGCATTGGCTCACTTGCTTCATTGCTCAGTCCTCTGAGTATAGGAATTGGTAAGTCATGTTAAGGTTGTACAGGATACTGGTGAGATCTCATCTGGAACACTGTCCAGTTCTGCTGACCCAGTTATAGGAAGGATATTATTAAGCTGGAGAAGATTCAGAAGAGGTATATCAGGATGTTGCCAGATATGGATGGTTTGAGTTATAAAGAAAGGCTGGATAGACTGAGACCTTCTTTTCAATGGATTGTACGAGATTGAGAGGCGACCTTATCGAACTTTATAAATAATGAGGGGTTTAGATAGAGCTAATGGCAGTTGTGTGTTCAAGACTAGGAGGCACATTTTTAAGATGAGAGGACAGATTTAAAAAGACCTGAGGGGCAAATGTTCTACACGGAGGGCGGTTCGCATGTGGAATGAACGTCCTGAAGAAGTGGTGGACGTGCGTTTATTTACAATGTTCAAAAGACATTTGGATGGAGTGGTTCTGTTCGCCAAGCTGGAAGTTTTTGTTGCAAACATTTCGTCCCCTGGCTAGGAGACATCATCAGTGCTCTGGAGCCTCCTGTGAAGCACTTCTTTGATGTTTCTTCCGGCATTTATAGTGGCCACTATAAATGCCGGAAGAAACATCAAAGAAGCGCTTCGCAGGAGGCTCCAGAGCACTGATGAGGTCTCCTAGCCAGGGGACGAAACGTTTGCAACAAAACCTTCCAGCTCGGCGAACAGGACCACTACAACAAGCACCTGAGCTACAAATCTTCGCACAAACTTTGAACATTTGGATGGATACATGAACAGGAAAGATTTGGAGGGATAAGGGTCAGGAGCAGGTAGGTGGGACTAGTTAGTTTGGGATTATGTTCAGCCTGGACTGGTTGGACCAAAGTGTCTGTTTCCATGATTAGTCTATGACTATTGATAGGACTTATGCAAGCAAGCATGGCTGGTTTGATATCATCAATAATTTGCTTGTTTCAAACAGCTGAAGGATATGCTTTTTGAGATGATCTGTTGGTCTTTGGGATGTACATCCTACATACCAAGCATCAACATTTACTAGATACTCTGGATAGTGAGAAGAATTTCACTTTTTATGTTTGTCAGTTGGGCTGTCAGTTTGACATGTTTACTTGATGCTACATATATTAATACACAAGATCCTGTTCACTGCAGACAGAAAGAACATGTACATGTATATATAAACTCAACAAAACAAGTGACAGCTACTTGCTGGTTCATTTGTTAGAACAATGCCTTGTCCAATCAGTGTCAACCTGGCTGGTTTGAAATATGAAAACAATGCATGGCAGTTAACTGTCAATCATTATTAATAGATGCATTCTTCATGACAATGTCTCTACAAAAATCCTATCACCAATCAGCCCTCTCCTATCATATAACTTGAGGTTGGTTTTCCCCCAAATTGATCTAAAGACTGCCAGATGAAAATCTTCAACACAAAGTGTCTTTTTTTAGCAATATGCAGTCATAATAGTTCATTTTCTTACCAGACAGATGCACTGGGAGTACTGAACACTAATTACACTATTAACAAGACACTTAGGGCTTGACTTAACTTTCTGCGGCAACTTGACTTCATACAAGAACTTCATGTCACTCAACACATTTGAATAAAAAGTTAAACCATGAGATCCTGCTTTTGCAAAGCTGGTACACAGCTACACCCACTCCTGACAGCAACCTGTCAACTTACACGTTTAATTGTGTACCTAACCCTGGCAGAATTTGTGTCGCATTTGTATTAAAATAATGCCAAGTACCATCAGCCTACCCATAGTTTTCACAAATTAGACAAATATTTGCATAATGAAATTTATATTTTGTACTTCCCCAATCCTTGCCCAAGAGATATGGAGCTTGATGAGAGAGGTGGAGGTTGCATTTCTATGTAGTATTTATCAAAAACCCAAATTATTCTTGTGAAGCACAAAATGAAATGTTCATCGCCTTTGGAAAACATTCACAGATCAATAGTTATTATTTGAAAAATAATTTGAGTACTATGTGCAGTTCTAGAATTCACATTATGGGAGTGATGCTTCTGTACTGGACAGCATACAAAAGAGACTGAGATAAGAAAAATTATTACGAGCATAGATAGGGTAGACAGTAAGGACCCTTTCTTCTTGCAGGAAGGATCAATGACAAGGGTGACATACATTTAAGGTACAGGACAGTAAGTTAGGGGGGAAGCAAATGAAAGAAAGACCTATTCAGAGGGTGGTGGGAATCTGGAACTTACTGGTTCCAAGAATGGTAAAGGCAGAAACCCTCATAACATTGATGAAATATTTAGTTGTGCACTTTAATATTAAGGGATACAAGACAAAAGCCAGGTGCTGAATAATTTGGTGCTTGATTTTGACCCAGGCAGACTCAATAGCCCAAACAGTCTGTTCTTGTGCCGTGGACCTCTATATATGTAATGATTTTGAGGAGACATCAGACAAACATGCAAAATATCATAATTTCCTGCTGATCATTTTCATATGGTGGAAAAGCATGGACTAAGAGCTTACTTTTTGTCAAAGTTACCAGGCTGTGGTTTAAAGTATGAGAGGCCATAAGAGGTCTCTTTTGTTCCATAGGAGAATTGGAAAGTTATTTTTTCTGCTCGACCGAATAGATTGGGCAGCTTTAGACCCAAAACCTACATGGAAAAAGAAAAAAGAGAGAAGTTGTAAAATGAAATTGCAGCTGTATTCTTTACAACTAATGCAATTATAAAAACTATCTTACCATGCTTCCTTCATTATTGCCAACCATAGTGTTGTAACTCCCAGTCAATCGCCTCATTTCCTTTACTTCAAAAATCACGTCCAATCCTTCAGCCAATGCCTCCTCACCTTTAATATCAACAAAATGTATCAAACGTAAACAAACATCAGAAAGCTCTGTAGCACCATTGGTCAACGCACAAAACAGGTCAAAGCAAAATATGTTTAACACAGAGCTTCTGAGCTCAAACAACCACTTCATGAGTTCTTAATAAGAATGAAATTTAACTTCACTGGGAGGGATGGAACACATTCTCCACAAGTAGTTGCACAGCTTATTAAGGATTTGTAGCCGTAAGAGTGGAAACAAGTTATTTGCTTCCCTTTTAATGATATGTATCGAAGACAATGTAGTAGCCAGATACAAGGGTTACTGGGCCCAGTATAGAGCATGAATGTGTCTGAAATACTGAATAAATGATACAGGTGAAAGACAGGATTATTTTGATCACCAGATGTTTTACTAATCTAATCACAGATTCTTTTGGAAAAAAAACAAAGGCTGAATTGGAGGGGTGGCAAAAGCAAAGAAAAATATTTAAAGGAGACACCCTTCATAGACTTCAGGAATACTATTAAACTGCATTCAACTATGCCAGGAACTGCTAGGCAGTAGAAGGTTAGAGTATGTACATCTTGAAAATTACCCTCGGCAGTATCAATAAGGACTTCTACATTTCTGAAAATTCCCAGACGAAGTAAGCGTTCACGAGCTTCATGGGACTTCTTCATCACCTTTTTAAAAAAGATAGGAAAAAAATTAATATTTCATCAAACTTTGCAATGAAACAGCTCTTATAGTGATAAAAGTATTATCAAAGTATTAAATTTAAATTTTATAGTGCTCCTTGCTAAACACAGCCTTGCTAAGTTTTGCTTCTAACTGGCAAACATTGCATGGATTAACTTAAGGGGAAAAGTTTTAATTGTATGACAAAAGTAATGTTTGAGGAGGACACGTACTGCTGTCAAGAAAACGTAGATTCAAAAAAACTGTTTTGCCTAAGTGACTGTTAAAGAAACAGAATAATAGCAAAGTCGATTCCATAACTTAATAACCAATAAAGTTAATAATAGTGGAGCAAACTAATAGCTGCAGAGGTCAATCTCACCTATCAGTTCAAATTTAACCTATTGTACTGAATTGGGTTGATTCTGTTCCCCTCGATCTTAAAAATCTCTTGCTGATTTATTACGGGTGATAACACTGCACAGTGCATGAAGCGCAGGCATTCCCCCAACTCAGAACATACACTATGACATTGGCCTGAAACCTTAACTCGGTATTTTGTATTTTTTTAGAAAAGGCTCAAGACCAGACCTCAAAACCATCATATTCTCTATAATATTTAACCAAAATCTTCGAATATCCTTCTACTCAACACAGTTTGTGGGTGTGCAGCACACTGAAAATGGTTCTATCTAGCAGACTGGACACAATAGATAGGGCAAAATTGTGCCTGCTTGGAAAAGGAATGGGAATAAGAACATAAATTTAAAGTGACCGGTAAAAGAAGAAAGGGTGTTAAGAGAAAAATACCTTTTCAGTGAGCGAATTGTTAGGATATGGAATGTACCGTCTGGAATGGTGGTGAAGGCAGGTTCAATAGAGGCCTTGCAAAGTTTTGCTTCTACCTGGCAAATACTGCATGGATTAACATTAGGGAGGAAAGTTTTAAATGTATGGGGAAAAAAAAAGGAGATTTGGTACTAGAGAATAATGCCCATATGAATTGCTAGGCACAATAAGTCAAATGGCCTTCTTCTGCACCACAGACTTCAGTGATTCCAATACAATTGCATTACTTCAGTACATCATACTAGGTACTAAATAAACTTATTAATATAAATTTATATTTGTATAAATTCTAATCATATGGCTCTGTTCAGGTGTCAGTCTTGGGTTGGTGTTCACACTTCTGAGAGTCATAAGATTATTCTGTCAATCATAACTGAAGAGATTCAATTGTATAATCATGGTTTATACTTCAGTTCAATACAGACTAAAGGAGAACGGCACCACCAGCCTTAAGAAAAGGCATTAAATCCAATCCTTGCCTACTGCATACACATAGTACTGCTTTGACAAGAGCGGTGAGTTCTTGTCATATTCAGGTCAATATTTAATTTCACAAGCATTGGTCACTCGTTTAACTGGTGTTCCTAGGAACTTACTGTGCACACATTTGCAGCTGCATTTACACCAGTAAAACTTTAAAAGTAATTACCTGACTGTGAAAAATGGGGAAGATAAAGCTAAATTCATCACATTCTTTAATCTCTAATACATTAATTATAAAATACACAAAATCTCATTTTGACTCAAATGTTTTGTGGAGGTCCACTAATTAAAAAAAATTTAAACATTATCTACAGTGGCTGCTTATAAATTTTCATTAATTTTAAATCATCTTAGAAGCAAACACCTTAAAGCTGTACTAGTACCAACCACATCTACTCTGTGGTTTCCGGTCTTAAAAATGAATCAAAAGTGCAGGAAAAGTATTGTAATTTACATTGTTGGTCATTCATTTTGTTAATGTCTATTTAAAACGGATCAGAAAGGTAATTAGGACCCCATGTTTCGACAATCTAATATTCTGTTTCTACAAAAGATAACGCCTCAAAATATTACTTTGTACTTTAATCTAATCTGCTGAGATTACTAAATTCAGGATAGAAAGAATTCAAGGGGAAGACAATCTGCATTACAAGTCCGTATGAAACATACATGTCAAGATTAGAGTGGTGCTGGAAAAGCACTGCAGGTCAGGCAGCATCCAACAGCAGAAAAATCAACGTTTCGGGCAAAGGCCCTTTCGTCAGGGTGCTGCCTGATCTGCAGTACTTTTCCAACACCACTTTAATCTTGACTCTAATCTCCAGCATCTGCATTATCCAATTCTGCCTATGAAACATACATAGTCTATTTTAATGAGACAGAATCTTATGGACTTGGTTGGAACATCAGTTTATTACATTCTTGTTAATAGCATTTTCCAATGATAATCATTCTATTAGCAGATTGGTTACTATAACATGACATTAGGACAGTTGCTCTTCATCTTTATTAACAATATAGATGACTGCATTGAGAGAAACTATCACAAGACAGAAGATTTGAAAGAGGGCTAGGGCTTTGGATTAGAGAAACAAATGATTATTTGGAAGAAGTTAAGGGTGAAAAAATGGGCAGACACAGAATGTAAAACATGAATCACCTTGCAGGGCTGGGAATTTACAGCTGTTGAGCAGGAGAAAAGTTAAAGTTGTACATGAAACAAATAGCTCAACGGTACCTCGAAGCCATAGTGAAGACAAACATAGTCCAATGATATTTTATGCACTTCTTGTGTCTTATGCATTCTTCTCCATTAATTAGCCCTGGGACTTTCCTCCCAATTGAAATGCAAATTATTTCTCCTGCAAATTAACTAACATGTTTATGGAAAGGGCCCTGGAACACTCTAATGCTGTTGTAAATTTGTTCTACTAGCTTTTTTATATATATATATATATATATATATATATATATATATATACTTACCTCAATGAGGTTTTTAGCTTTGAATACATCAGCAATTTCATATATTAGGAGATCATCTTTAGTTCTGCTAATTCCATCAATGTGCACGTGCTGAACTACCACCTAGAATGGGAAAAAGAGTTTATGACCTGACAAGTATTTCAAATTGAGAATTCTTCTAAACTTAAAATAGGCATGTATAAATTCAACTTTAAAAAGCTAATTCCCTCGAGCAGAACCCAAACATGACGTACAATTATAATTTATTTAATAGGGCTTAACAAGAAAAAAGAAGACCAAGGATTAACCAAGAAACCCAATCAGACAGTCTTGACTAAATTCAGGAATTTAGAACGTATCAGAGGATTGGAAAGAATGATGTTCTCTAAGTGATTTAGCATGTATTTAATATAATATTGATACATGTGCCAGTAATAGTACCCAGTACTGAAACCAAATTAAATTAAATCACTATGTTACCAGATACTTAATTGAGCAATGCGAACTCCTGTCATACGCTACAATTAAAATTTGATTGGCTGGATCTGAAAGCAGTGGCAACAATGGTGGAAGGAGCATGGGGTTCTGCTGAACACATAGTCTTCCTCATTTCTGGGCCAAAACAAGAAAACTCCACATTACATTTTGAATGTTACAATATCCAGCTTCGCAAATGGAGAAAATGACAAGTCATTAAGAAGTCCCATATACAGATTATCAACACAATAACAGAAGTCAAAAAGTGATTAGAAGTCAGTCGGGTAGTTAAAGAGTTTGAGCTAAAGTTTTAAAGTCCACGTGAAATTCAGACAGTTTCTTCAATTTTAAAACATAATCTTGGGTTCTTCAAGCAGAATCAATACAGTATTATAGCTGAGAAACTCTATATTCAAACCACACATTTCTGCTTTGTTAATCACAACCTAGCTGCATGGTTTTGAGGTAAGATCTGATGCTAAAGAGATACTTAAAAGGAGGCTTCTGACCTAGATTTGAAATTTATACTAGCTGTCAATTCAGATACATAGTTCTGCATACTTTAAGTACTACAATTCTGAACAATTAGAATACAAGTTCATTCAACATTGTGATAGTCATGCATAAGCAAATGAATTCATGTAAAAAAGTGCAATTATGAGAATGAGGACATAGCAATTCCAAAAGGGGATTTAGAATTTTAAAAAAAAAAATCGGCAAACAGTGGAACTTTGTACCAAACAGAAAAGGCTGAAAGTTATGATACTCCAAATGTATAACTCATTGCCTGAAACACATTAGAAAATCTGATGAAGTGATGAGCAAGAGGGAAAAACAACTCTTTCTGAAACCAACACCGGAATTAATTCCATGCTGCATCAGTATTCGCTTCCAGAATAAAACCATACAATGTAGAAAACTAGTTAGTTAGTATCCTGAAAATTCATCAACTCTGTATGTTAATTAGCTAATCCTCTAGCCACGATAAACCATTACCTCCACCAACATGGGTTCTTACCTTATTAAGTAGCCATCTAAAAATCAAAATAAAATCACATCCATTGCTTCACTTATCTATCTAGCTGGATACCTCCTCAAAAGTTGAGTAAATTTGTCAAGCATGATTTTCCATTCATGAAACCACGCTGACTCTACTTGATCATAACTTGCATTTATAAATGTTGTGCTCTTACATCCTTCATGACAGACTATAACATTTTCCCAATAACAGACATGAAGCCAACTGACTTCTTGTTACCTCATTTCTATGTCCTTTCTTTTGTCAATGTAGGTGCAACAATGGCAATTTTCCAATCTTCTGGGACTTTGAGTATCTAACAAGCATCAATTTGAGGTCATAATAAAAACTGAATTGCCCACAGACACAAACTGAAGCGGTAAACTTCAAAATCAATAAACTATATTGATTAGCTTGTCATTTTAGAATTTAACTAGCAATAGCTAACTCAAAGTCACTTAGCAAAAATAACTCCAACATTTTGTATGTGGTTCAGAATATCTAGCATGCAGGCTTGACAACTTCAAGCTGTTAGCAAGAAAAAAAGTCTAGGTTTAAAAGTACAATTGCCTGAATCTCTCAGGCATTACAAACAATGCTGAAAGGCTATAGAAACAGCAAAAATACCATCAGGATAGTTCTCAAGAAGAGTCACTGGACTCTGTATTCACTCCATAGATATTGCTGGACCTTCTGAGTTATGGCAGCAATGTGCTTTTGTTTCAAACCACTAGGTTGATTGGTGACTTGAAGTGCTGATTTCTCAGACTATTTTCTCCATGAATCAACCCAGGGCTTTTTGTTTCCAGTGCTCTACAGACTAAGACTCCCAACTTATATTCCAGGTGAATTTCACAACTTGCTTCATCTTGTGATTTATTTGAATAACTCACCACGTTATCACTTGTCTGTCCTTTAGCACACAGCAGACATTGCTAGCTAAGTGAAAACAGACAAAATCCCACAATATATGGTCATAAACAAATCTGTTTTAAATAAAGCACAAGATTAAAAAAAAGTTTCTCACCCTTTTATTTTCCAGAACCTCTTGCTTGGTTTCAGGTTCCACTTCAACTGTTTCCAGTTCATCCACTGAAGGTGATAAATTCGGTCCACTCACTGGAAGAGGCTCCAAGCTCTGAAAGATATTGTATATATTTCTCTTTTATTCTCTAGTGTTCTAAATGCATACTTGCTTGATACAGTAACATGGAAAAAAAAATGAAGAAGTCAAATACCAGTAGTTTGCTTCTTACTCTTAGTTTGTGCTGCGCACATCGAGAGTCAATGAATAAAATAATTCAGTCTTATTGGATCCAAGGCTCAAAATAGTTCCCTAGACCAAAAGGGTCTGGGAAAATAAAAGTACGCATTTCTAGGAAGCATGAGCCAGGGATAATGACAATGGATCTATAATCAGTTCATGTCTAAAATTTTAATAATAAGGGAAAGATCTTCAAACATGATTAATTATGCAAAATGTATTTTTTTCCCCCAAATGTTCACTGGTTTTCTCATTGGGTAGAGAAGGCGCAGGTCTGAGAACACACAGTGAAAATGTAAATGCCAGACATAATGAGCATAATGTTAAAGACTGCTGACAAGTAACATACATTTCAATGGTGAAACTGTTTGAGATTTTAAGGCATACATTTATTCAAAGGTAAAACAAAACCAATCATGTTATTTTGGGAAATGCATCATCTTTGAACTCAAGGTACAGAATAAACATGTGGAGGATCATGTGAATCACAAAATGCTAGCACCTAAGTTCGAAGGGTAAATAGGAAAACAAATGGAATATTGACCTTTATTTCAAAGGGATTGAAACAATAAAAGGGAGGTTTTGCTCAAACCGTATGAGGTACTAGCCACAACCGGAATACTGTGAAGCATTTTTGGGCATTTTGTCAAATGAAAAGTAAAATGGCATTGGAGACAGTCCACAGCAGGTTCACTAGACTGATACCAGTATGGATGAAAGATTATGCTTTATGAGGAAAGGTTGAGTAGATTGTGCCTGCACTCTTTGGAATGAGAGTAAACCTTCTAGAAACATAGAAGAGTTTTCGTGGACTTAACAGAGTACATGTGGAAAGGTCTGATTCCCCTTGTGGGAGAGTTGAGAACCAGAGGGTATAACCTCAAAAAAAAGGGGTTGCACATTTAAGATACAGGTGTGAAGGAGTTTTCTCTCTCAAGGGGCTCCAAATCCACGGAATTATATATCATAGAGGGCTGCTAAGGCTGGGTTGTTCAGTACATTCAAGGCTGAGATAGAGAGATTTTTAATCAGTTAGGGAATCAAGGTCATCAGGAAAGGAAAGTTGAGGCATATCAGATCAATCATGATCTCATTGAATGCCAAAGCAGATGATGGGTTGAATGGCCTACTTCTGCTCCTAAGTCTTATGATCAGGTCACATACATCCCTCACAAGTGAGTTCACAATATAAAAATGTGAATACAATGCAATGTGCATGAAACCTATTGGTGCCCAGCTTGTTATCTCTTATTTATGTGTAATGCATGATCTGGATACAACAGAGATAGCAATGGGGGTTTGTTCTTGCAAGTAGTTGCCAAGTGGGCAGTCAGTTGCCCTGGAGGGGCCAGACGGAGGCAGCAAGCTCAGGCGAGTGCCGGGTGAGAGGCCCAGGATAGGCTGGAGTGGCAGCGGCAAGTCCTGGTGAATCCCACAGGCTAGGCCTAGGCCAGGCCAACATGGAGGTAGCGAGTTCAGGCATGTCCTAGGGGCAAGTCCCAGGTGAGGCCACCGTGGGAGGCAGCGACTCCAGGTGAGCCCTGAAGACATGCCAACCCAGCATGGGGGCAACACGTTTTGGGGAGTCCCAGAGATAAACAGAGCAGAGCGGAAGCCAGCACGGGAACAGCAGCGAGCTCCTTGAGGACTGCAAGCAAGGCCTCCAGGATTGATGCCTAGCATCTCCTAGACACTTGGCTCAGCGGTCTGAAAGCCGGCATGGACTTAATTAAAAGACTAAAGTGCGAGTACGTTTTAAGAAAACTTCTTTATCCTTTATTCTTATGCTGAGCTTTTATTAATGAGTTGCTCAATTCTGTAACATATACTTAAGCATCCTGTACCTAGGTAACATGTACATAAGATGGCACCAAGAGCACACAAATTGTCCATTTAACCCAACAAGTGTGCAATATATTTCCATTTCACATTATCCAACTGTCAGGAGAGTTGGTAACGTTCTCCCAAATGTGGCAGCAGAAAAAGCTTATCAATGAAACTTCATCATTCTTATCTCTGCCTGATGTTCAAGGGGCACAAATCCAACTTGAGGACTTGACTGCTAGACGTACCTTGTGTTCCATACCTGGAGAAAGCTAGAGAATTCATCAAGTATTCTGGCTAATGTGCATCCTCTAACACCAAAGAAAGTTTAACTGGTCTCTTATCTCCTTTGTTGTCTGCAGGACCTTACAACAGAATTATAAATTGGCTTATAGATTTGTTATGATAACTACAGAGACTACACATCAAAAGAAAAATGTGTCAAGTATTTTATGCATCCTGATGGTCTAAAAATTCAACAACCCCAATTTCAACACTTCCACTGGCATAGAGACCAAGCAATGTCAACATCTCAAGCGTTAACTTTTTTAAAAATTACACCGCAAAAGAGCTGGGCTGAAGCAAGATATTCTGTGACATGTAGTTCACCACTTGACCTGTGAAAGCACCAATACAGCTCAAGTCAAAAGAATGATGACATACACTCATTGTGCGTTTGGACAGGTGAAGGGACACATTAAAACTCAAAAATCTCTCTACAGTTAGACTCATATACACAGCCCATACCATTGACACACATTTGTTTGTAGTATTCAATCTAACAGAAGCATTGCAATAAGTTAGTAAATCATCAATGTCACCCTTTCTACAACCTTGAACCACAAAGAAAGGTCAGCAGCAGCAGCAAGGTGACAAGAAGCCTAAAGTCATACAAACTCATGAAACAGACCTACAAAAGTGAGCTAACTACCCTCTGAAATGACCTACCTAGCAAGTTACCCAGTTGCATCAAACTGTTTGAGGAAAGGGCACTGCACTCACACCACGCCAAGTGGTTGAACACATCATCGCCTCCCCAATTACGGGTGGCCAATCAATCCTTGCCAACCACATCCCAGGAATGGACAGCGAAGAAACGTAACGCTCCTCCTCAATATTCGAGGGAAATTTGTCAATAGTTCCCCGTCAGGATGCTGGTGGCAGCAGTAACTCACTGGGAAAACACTTGGACAGATCAATAAGCTGATCCCAGAGAGGGCCCAGCAACTTTGGGGAGGAAGGTTAGGGAGGCTCGAGGGCTGAAGAGGACATCCCCGCGGGGATCCCGGATCATTCGCCTGTCCTTACCCGAGCGTGGACAGTACCCATAGTCACTGAGAGCCGGGCCCGCGGTCTCCTCCTCGCCGCCGGGTTCCACCTGATGACCCCTCACACGGCCCGAGACCGACAGCAAGGACGCCGCCGTCAGCACACAGCACGTGACCGGGCCAGCGCGCCCGCTGACTGGGTGGCAGCGAGAGGGCGGGGCCGCGACACGGACCAATCACATGTTGAAGGTAGCCGTCAATCAACTGTCGGCGGAACCTTCCAGCTAGAGGCGGCCATGCGGCCCGCGGTTGATGCTATCCCCAAGGTCAAAAATGACATTACACCAGGTTAGAGTCCAACGGGTTTATCTGAAGACACTGACTTTTGGAGCGTTGATCCTTCCTGGAATACTAAGGAGTTTCGGACTTTACTTCTGGAATATAGTGTGCCTCTACTTTTCACTGGAGTTAGGTAAATGGGACAACAATAAATCAAATCAAAATAAAACTAACAGACATACCTCCGTATGGCCCAGTTAGAGTCATAGAGATGTACAATCCTATAGGAAATAGACCCTATGGTTCAACTCATCCATGCTGACCAGATATTCCAATCTAATGTAGTCCCACTATCCAGCACTTGGCTCACATTCCTCTAAACCCTTCCTATTCATATACCCATTCAGATGCCTTTTAAATATTGTATTTGTACCAGCCTCCATCACTTCCTCTGGCATCTCATTCCATACACACACCACCCTCTGGTCCCTCCTACATCCCTCCCCTCTCATCTTAAACCTATGCCCTCTAGTTCTGGACTCCCTACATTGGAGAAAGTACCTTGTCTATTTTAGATTAGATTCCATACAGTATGGAAACAGCTCCTTCAGCCCAGCAAGTCCACGCCAACCCTCTGAAGAGTAATCCAGCCAGATCCATTCCCCTACAAATGCACCTAACACTATGGACAATTTAGCATGGCCAATTCACCTGATCTGCACATCTTTGGATTGTGGGAGGAAACCCACACAGACACAGAATGTGCAGGAATCAAACCCGGGACCTTGGTGCTGTGAAGTAGCAGTGCTAACCATTGAGCCACTGTACCACCCCTCCCCATATTTACCCTACCCATGTCCCTCATGATGTGAAATACCTTTATAAGGTCACTCCTCAGGCTCTGACACTCCAGGGAAAACAGCCCCACCCTATTCAACCTCTCTCGAAAGCTCAAATTCTCCAAACCTGGCAACATCCTTGTAAATCTTTTCTGAACCTTTCAAGTTTCACAATGTCCTTCTTATTGGAGGGAGACCAGAATTGCATCACTATCCTGTCTGCCTGCAACTCCACTTTCAAGGAACAATAAACCTGCACTCCAAAGTCTCTTTGTTCAGCAACATTCCCCAGGAGAAAAATTACTTTGTGTACAGATGCAGTTCCAGATTTTGGATTTTAATAAAAAATGATTCAATAACATTAGAAGATAGGGCAATTTGATTATTTATTCAAAAGATACAGCTTAATTTAGAATATTGCGGTTGGTCTCTACAGATGTGTGCAATTTATCACAAATTTAGTATTGTTTTCAGAGCAAGTTGCTGGATGTTGATTGACTGGAAGCTTCCCAGCGAAATGGAAGTTCTCATGTTTTTCAGTAATGTAAGTAGAGTGTCAAGCAAGCAGGAAAAAGCTTCAAGGGAAGAGCTGAGTATTTTAAGAGATATGATCTGGAAACTATATTGTACACACGTACTTACATGTACCCTGCTATTGGTATCTCAATGTAACAATCCAAATCAGATGCTAAGATCTGAGAAATACATTTATTACCATCTCGAGATATAGGCAAAATAGCAATATTTCAAACTTCTTGAAACCCCAGGACCTGACACCAGCCCTTTGTAAGATTTCCATTGATTCCACTCTTCAAGCACTCTGATGTGATTTCCAAGTATTTCCAGTGTTCACTTTTGAAAATCATTATTGAATCTGCTTCTATTTTATTGAAACTTCATAAATTAGAATACTAACTTTCTCTGTTCACTCCAGTGAAAAGTAGAGGCACACTATATTCCAGAAGTAATACCAGCTTCTCCAGGTTGTTCAAATAAGTGAATTCCCACTTCTCCAGCCTTCATTCTTTCCAAAGGTTTGATGCTGAAAGTTCTGTGCCTGGCACTGGATTGATCACTCATTGAAAATAACTTTTTTCCATGCAAATGTTCATTACTTGTGATCATTCTTTCTATTTAATGTACATTTATTCAAGAGATGTGTATCAATTTTCTTAGTGTTTCTGGTCCTGATGAAATGTTTTATTAGAAATTTTGTTAGTTCTGATGTTCAATGCATTGGTTTTTGGAAATGCACATCCTTATACCTCAATGAGTCACCTGCCCTATTTATGTTGATGTTTTTGTCAATTTTTCAAACAGAACAATATATATTAAGAGGTGCTTACTGATCAAGATAGTCACTACGTTTTGGACAGTAATGTAAAATCAAAAGTAATAAAATTTGAGTATGGCATATTTCAGGATAGTTGGAACATGATTTTTTTTTAGATTACTTACAGTGTGGAAACAGGCCCTTTGGCCCAACAAGTCTACGCCGACCCACCACCCACCCATTCCCCTACATTTTGCCCTTTACCTAACACTATGGGCAATTTAGCATGGCCAATTCACCTGACCTGCACATCTTTGGACTGTGGGAGGAAACCAGAGCAAACCCACGCAGACACAGGGGAGAATGTGCAAACTCCACACAGTCAGTCGCCTGAGTCGGGAATTGAACCCAGGTCTCTGGCACTGTGAGGCAGCAGTGCTGACCACTGTGCCGCCCATGGTATTCTGGTACATTACTGAAAATGCTTCCAACCTTAATAACTAAGCATTCAATCATTTATTTTCATAACAAATTACACATTTTCAAATTTTACAAACTTTTAAAGAATGCTGGCAAATAATCCATATTGCTGTTACTGAAATTCTGGTTCACAGTAACATGGTTGCTGTTCTCCATATAGTCAATTACCCTTAAGATAAATGCTGTACATATTCAATTTTGATTATTTCATCCAGTATATAGTTACTATGTCTTTAGCTCAGTTTTTGCACTTCTACACATTTTTAAGTTCATGTCCATTATAAAGATTAAGCAATACTTGGGAGACGCAACATTGCCTTACTGAGGTTATGCTAGAGAAGGTGCTGCCTTTAGATAAGATGGTCAGGCAAATTGCAGAGGGTGGTGGTTGTCTGAAATTCATTGCCCAGTTTGCTGGTTGAGGCAGAAACCCTCAACTCAGTTGGAAGCAATCTGAAACTGCACCTGAAGCATTATAACCTGTGGTCTCTAAGCATCAGGTGCTGTAAAGTAGAATTGGAATAGGAAGGTGGTTTATTCAACTGTGCCATCATGATAGAGTGCATGACCTATTTCTATGCTATAACTTTTCAGTGGTCCTATAGCCTATAAAGGCATGCTTATAATAATACAAACATGACTCCCTTGATTAGCAAAGCTCCATATTGGACAACTGGCTTGTGTCAAATTTGTTGATCTCTAGGCTTTTATCACTGTCTTGGTGCCCAGAAAGGGAAGGAGTATTAGGGTTGGTATTTCTATTCCTTCGAACCATCACTGCTGCATACCTATAGGCATGCCTGACAAATATGGTCAGAATCAGCGTGACATGACGCAAGTTAATAATCAGTGGCAAAGCTCAAATATAACTAATAGCAACTTAACTTATCAGACAGGAACAACTGCTTGTTGAATTTTACTTAAGTATGGAATCTAATTTTTCAGAAAAGGGAGTAATAACTGACATTAGCACAGTTCGGAATTCTACAGTGAGAAAAGAATCCCACAGATGTGCTACAACTGAACAAATACAAAGAAGCAGCAAACTTACTACAATTAATGATTTCTCGACTGCAATTTGAAATAGGAAAGCCTCAAGAGAAACTGACTTTCTACAAGTTCTTATGCCTCTCATAAAATCTTCTTGTGTGGCCCCATAATAAAGGGAGACTATGACTACAGTACATATGACATTATGAACTTCTTACAGTTCAACAGTATAGGAATTCCATTGGCTGGAAATCTCTTTAGGTCATTCTAAGGTCAGGAAAAGCACTATAACGTTCAAATCTTACTTTTCATGCCATCTCCAGCCAAACCTTTCCATAGCAAGAGTGGGTTGCCAGACTTGCTCCTTTGCTTAATTTAAACATTTTCCAAAATAGGAGGATTGAAAGACTTCTTCACAGAATCATGGATGTTGTTTCATTATTATTTAAAAGGGAAATGCAATAAGTGTGAACCTGAGTCTAAGGATGTTGTCTCCACATTCTCAAGTGGTATAGTGTTGCTTCTTCATATATTTCAGGAATAGAAGCAAGCTATTTCTGTAAAAGCATTACAGCAAAATAGCACATTCTCCCCGTGTCTGTGTGGGTTTCCACTGGGTGCTCTGGTTTCCTCCCACAGCCCAAAGCTGTGCAGGCCAGGTGAATTGGCTATACTAAATTGTTTGTAGTCCTAGGTGCAGAGGAAATTGGGTCTGGGTGGGTTACTCTTTAACAGGAGTGGCACAGTGGCTCAGTGCTAACCACTGCTGCATCACAGCACCAGGGACCCAGGTTTGATCCCAGCCTTGGGCGACCATCTGTGTGGAGATTACACATTCTCCCAGTATCTGTGTGGGTTTCCTTCTATAGTCCAAAGATGTGCAGGTCAGGTGAATTGGCCATGGTAAATTGCCCCATAGTGTTAGGTGCATTAGTTGGAGGGAAAGGGGTCTGGGTGGGTTACTCTTTGGAGAGTCAGTGTCGCTGTGTTGGGCTGAAGGGCCTGTTTTCACACTGTAGGTAAACTAATCTGAGTTAGCTTAAATCTCATTGAAGTATTATGTCACATCCTGGAATTAAACCTTTAAGTGATTGGAATTGTTGCAGCTCCAGAAGTGTAATTATAATGTGATAGTTTAACATGGGCAGTTACAGTCATAGAGATGTACAGCATGGAAACAGACCCTTCAGTTCAACCCGTCCATACCGATCAGATATCCCAACCCAATCTAGTCCCACTCGCCAGCACCCGGCCCATATCTCTCCAAACCCTTTCTATTCATATACCCATCCAAATGCCTCTTAAATGTTGCAATTGTACCAGCCTCCACTACTTCGTCTGGCAGCTCATTCCATATGGGTACCACCCTCTGCGTGAAAAGGTTGCCCCTTAGGTCTCTTTTACATCTTTCCCCTCTCACTCTAAACCTATGCCCTCTAGTCTGGACCCCCTGACTCCAGGGAGAAGACTTTGTCTATTTATCCTATCCATGCCCCTCATGATTTTGTAAACCTCTATAAGATCCACCCTCAGCCTCCAACGCTCCAGGGAAAACAACCCCAGCCTGTTCAGCCTCTCCCTGTAGCTCAGATCCTCCAACCCTGGCAACATCCTTGTAAATCTTTTCTGAACCCTTTCAAGTTTCACAACATCTTTCTGATGGGAAGGAGACCAGAACTGCATACAATATTCCAACAGTGGCCTAACCAATGTCCTGTACAGCCACAACATGACCTCCCAACTCCTGTATTCAATACTCTGACCAATAAAGGAAAGCAAACCAAACGCCACCTTCACTATCCTATCCACCTGCGACTCCACTTTCAAGGAGCTATGAACCTGCACTCCAAGGTCTCTTTGTTCAGCAACACTCCCTAGGACCTTACCATTAAGTATATAAGTCCTGCTAAGATTTGCTTTCCCAAAATGCAGTACCTCGCATTTATCTGAATTAAACTCCATCTGCTACTTCTCAGCCCATTAGACTATCTGGTCCAGATCCTGTTGTAATCTGAGGTAACCCTCTTCACTGTCCACTACACAAACAATTTTGGTGTCATCTGCAAGCTTACTAACTGTACCTCTTATGCTCGCATCCAAATCATTTATGTAAATGACAAAAAGTAGAGGACCCAGCACCGATCCTTGTGGCACTCCACTGGTCACAGGCCTCCAGTCTAAAAAACACCCCTCCATCACCACCACCCTCTGTCTTCTACCTTTGAGCTAGTTCTGTGTCCAAATGGCTAGTTCTCTCTGTATTCCATGAGATCTAACCTTGCTAATCAGTCTCCCGTGAGGACCCTTGTCAAATGCCTTACTGAAGTCCATATAGTTCACATCTACTGCTCTGCCCTCAATCATCTTTGTTACTTCTTCAAAAAAACTCAATCAAGTTTGTTAGACATGATTTCCCACGCACAAAGCCATGTTGACTATCCTGAATCAGTCCTTGCCTTTCCAAATACATGTTACAACCTGTCCCTCAGGATTCCCTCCAACAACTTGCCCACCACGGAGGTCAGGCTCACCAGTCTATAGTTCCCTGGCTTTTCTTTACCGCCCTTCTTAAACAGTGGCACCACATTAGCCAACCTCAATCTTCCAGCACCTCACCTGTGACCATCGAAGATACAAATATCTCAGCAAGAGGCCCAGCAATCACTTCCCTAGCCTCCCACAGAGTTCTCAGGTACACCTGATCAGGTCCTGGGGATTTAACCACCTTTATGCATTTCAAGACATCCAGCACTTCCTCCTCTCTAATCTGGACATTTTGCAAGATGTCACCATCTATTTCCCTACAGTCTATATCCTCCCTATCCTTTTCCACAGTAAATACGGATGCAAAATATTCATTTAGTATCTCCTCCATTTTCTGTGGCTCCACACAACGGCCACCTTGCTGATCTTCGAGGGGCCCTATTCTCTCCCTACTTACCCTTTTGTCCTTAATATAATTGTAAAACCCTTTGGATTCTCCTTAATTCTACTTGCCAAAGCTATCTCATGTCCCCTTTTTGCCCTCCTGATTTCCCTCTTAAGTATACTCTACTTTCTTTATACTCTAAGGATTCACTCGATTTATCCTGTCTATACCCGACATATGCTTCCTTCTTTTTCTTCACCAACCCCTCAATTTCTTTAGTCCTCCAGCATTCCCTATACCTACCAGCCTTCCCCTTCACCCTGACAGGAATATACTTTCTCTAGATTCTTGTTATCTCATTTCTGAAGGCTTCCCTTTACCTGCGAACATCTGCCTCCAATCAGCTTTCGAAAGTTCTTGCCTAACACCGTCAAAATTGGCCTTTCTCCAATTTAGAACTTCAACTTTTAGATCTGGTCTATCCTTTTCTATCACTATTTTAAAACAAATAGAATTATGGTCTTTGGCCCCAAAATGCTCCCCTACTGACACCTCAGTCACCTGCCCTGCCTTATTTCCCAAGAGTAGGTCAAGCCTTGCACCCTCTCTAGTAGGTACATCCACATACTGAATCAGAAAATTATCTTGTACACACTTAAGAAATTCCTCTCCATCTAAACCTTTAACACTATGGCAGTTCCAGTCGATGTTTGGAAAGTTAACACCTCCTACCATAAACTACCCTATTATTCTTACAGATAACTGAGATCTCCTTACAAGTTGGTTTCTCAATTTCCCTCTGACTATTGGGGTGGTGGTGGGGGAAGAATTGGGGGAAGGGGTCTATTGTACAATCCCAATAAAAAAAAGTGATCATCCCTTCATCTAGAATAAATGTGTTACTTCTGAACTGCCTGATCTAAAAGTTTTCTAACAATATATTGTATTGTAGTGTATTATGCTGCATTCTTCTTAAGTTTTACCTACAGACTCTAGTTGACTTTCGTGTAAAGTGAATGAAAACAAAAAAGAGAAATGCAGATCTGAAAGAGACTAAATTAAACTTGTTAATTATTGCCTAGATCTATCAAAACATGGTAATTTGCTTTTCCCTTTGGGCACGTACAATGGCATGGGTGAGCAAGTACAAATATAAAAAGTCTTCACATGTTTTTGTGCGAAATATTTACTGAAATGTGAGCATAGAAAAATAAAGTTGATTATGCTAGAAATAGCCAATGCAAACTTGTCATCTTAAATGATAATCGAGCACCTGTTTACAACTGTTTTATTTGATTAAATGTGAACTCTGCTTTTTTTTTCCCCTGGACAGATTTTTCTATAAAAACATCAACGCATTACATAAACATTAGAATACAGGTCTTTAAAATGAAAGCAGAATTATCTGTGCACACCATTTCTGTGGCAAAAATGAAGTACGGTCAAGACAGAAAATCAGTAATACAAACAAATACTCAGGTCTAACAGTAGAGAGTGAAAAGCAGAAATGAACATTTCAGGTCCCTGACTGTACATCAGAACTTTTAAAAAAAAATGTGGCAAGATATGAAAGAGTCACTGATTAGGTGGGAACAGTTTAAACCAAAAAAAAGTGTTGAGATAAAGAGGGTCAGTCAGTTCCATGCGATGACAAAGGCTGCAATAAGAAATCTGCAAGCAGAGTCCTGTTTGTGGATGTTGTGGGAGAAGTTGGTTATTTGGGATTGAGGCTGTGGAGGGAAGATCTACAATAGCGTTTAGTGATAGAAAAATGGCTTTACATTCAATGATATAGTCATGGTCTTGTGGAGGTGGAGAAGGTGTCAGATAATTGGTGTTAATCCCATTACATAGAGATCAGTTCTGCAGACAGCATCTTGTCAGCAAGTTGATAAATGTCAGGTTAGAAAGCTGCAAGTGCAGACGGACATATGTTCAAATGACTGAGGGAAACAAAAAAAAGTTATGCAGGCCAATGTCTCAAACATGGTGACAGATCATGGTCCTGAAATGTTAACTTTGTTCTCTGGTACAAACAGGCTTGTTTAGTATTTTCAGCATTTTCTGCTACAGTATTCCTGTTTAATCCTGAAGCCAAAGAAAACTTGATCTCTACTCCAGGCAATGTCACAAAAGATTGACTGTAATATTGGAGAGTGTGTTGAATCAGAGAAGAAACTATAATTAGTACTCATCTTGATTTAAGATACAGTGTATATTATACCTTTCTAGAGATACACTCTTCAGACCATACAGAAATTTGTTAACTATAAAATTACTTAATTTAACGTGTAAACAAAAAAAACATAAATAGAATTAAATTTATCCAAAAAAAGTGTAATATTCAAAAACAAATTTGAAATTGAGGTACGTGCATCAATTAGTACTGACAGATACAAAACACATCATGACTTTTATCATCTTCAAAAAGATCACAATGAAAATAGCACCAGAGATAAAAGTTGACTTGACAGAAATTTTAAGAGGAAAAAAAAATCACCTTTTACTGAAAAAAATTCCAGGTTTTTTTAGTCATCTTAATGGATGAACAAAAATACATGGTGTAAGAAATGTATGCTTTTATATATACACACACACACACACACACACACACAATTTTCCATAGCATGTAGCAAGTTCATTCACTGGAAGTTACTGGGGAGTAGATAGATAGAATATTAAAGATCTCTATTTAAAAACAAAATTTAGAGACTCCCTCCATTGTTACAACAAGACCTTCAGCACAATATAAAGTCCAATACTCAAACATTTTAACAAGTTAATATTTTTGCAATGCTAGAAACATTAATTAGACAGTCCAAAAAAATGTGTAAAGTTGTAGAAGATGGTCACGTGAATTCGATACCACTTACAAATACTTGAATATTCAAAAGTCCCAAAGGCAAAATACCAAAGTATTAATGAATTTGATATACTAACTTTTAATTAACAAATGCAATTGGTCAGGTTTCTATTAGTCACGCACGTAAAGGAGTGCACAGTAGCAATAGTACACAGAAAGAAGTAAACTAATGCATATGGTTTGGATCAAACTAACTATCCAGTAGTTTAAAATCCAGTAATTGTTTTAATAAAATAGTTTATATCCTGATAACTTTAGTAGATTAAAATGATAAATACCATTGAGTTGATGTGCTATAAACAGTTCAGCATTAATCACCAATGCTGTGGAAGCCATTTGTATCTGGTTAACAATAAAGTGCAAACAAAGTCATGCCCTATGTAATTCCTAACACGTTAAGATTCCTGAAAAGCAGTTTGGATTGTACAACAATTCTGAGGTAAACATTTAAGTGGATTTAAGACAATTAACTTGAAACTAGGAGAAACATTGGTTACTCTGACTGAATATAGGAATGACGACTGTCGGAGGCAACACACATCTCTCTGAAAAGATGTCCTGTTTGGCAGTCTTTCCAAATCTTCTGTCACCATTCAGGATTCATAAGAGCTGGTGAAAAAATGAATTTGCTTGTCTGACGCAACTAGATCTTGCTTTGCCAAAGCATCAGATTCACACAGCATTGAATTCCCCAGCTCCTGCAATCCAAACTGCTGGGAGTGAAGCTCCACAGATGAGATTTGAGAAGTGAAGTAAGGTTGGCGTGGATTGGAGATAGGTGGTAGGCTAAAGCATTTTCTTAGAGGTACATTAGGTAGAACACTGAAAAATAAAAAGGCAACCATTACCAAAAACAGAGTTCATGGATCAAAATAAGGTTCTATTAAAAACAGGGGTCTTTGAACTTTGTTTAAAAAAAGCATTAATCAATTCACAACAGCCTGGATACATAAAATTCAAAATCACTGTTGAATAAAAATGTGTGCTATTATAGCAATGAAAATACATTCTAGACAGCCAACAGAACAACCATCTTCTAAAGCTTTATCTTAGTCTTATTTGAAACTCATGACCTGACAACTGTTTTATTGGTATGATGATTCTAGATTAGTGTGTAGACATTTTCTAATCAACCTGATCAGAGATACTATTACATACCTCTGAAGCAGGTGGGACTTGAACCCTCCTAGTCTAGAGGTAGGTACAACAAGACCCCCTCAGATTAGGGAAGTATCTACTGTTGGGGAAATAGAGTCAGTCAATCTAGCAATTAGATTGTTCAACTTGCTCATGATAACTAATTCATTCCCAAATCACAGACACATCTTGGGATATTCAGTTAGTTATACACATTTCCAGCATACCACTTCTTTCAGTCTTCATTGCATAATCTTGGACGGAGTCCTGAAATGCGGATTGATTATCCTGATGAGTATGCAAAACGACATGGTCAAAAATCAACATTTTTGGATTTGGTGGACGATTTTACTTTCCTGCCACTAAACCCTTCTTGCTCTTCTGGGCTAAGGACTTGTACTGATAACAGCTGGTGCAGACAAGCCAATGTTAGGTTCTTCCCTTACCATCATGCCCTGGAGTAGCACTATAACTGGGAACATTCTGGATCAGAGGTACAGTGGTACTGCCTGAGCCATAGATTATTTATTTTCTTAATCCTTAAAGATACATACTTAGTAATAAAAGGATCAAAGGGTATGGAGACAAAGTGGGAATAGTGGATGATCAACCATGATCATTCTGAATGGCACAGCAGGCTTGAGGGTCAAATGGCCTAATCCTGCTCTTATTTTCTATGTTTCTGGACTTGTTTCCCCATTTCATTTTGGACTAAGAAAAATTCTAACCCAACAGAGGTGTGCAAAACCTAAAAAGAGATCAAAGACTATGAGCAACTCAGTCATGACATTAGTTTATAAAAGGTCAGCCTTTGCTTTAAACTGAAGTAATTTTATTTCCAAACATATCCAAAAAGTTTTCGAAGTCTTAGTCAATTATATTGCCTATACTTGGAAGCTGGAACATCCAAACAAAAATCATTTACAAGACAGAAAACGGTGCTATGCATACCTAGAACGTGGACTCAGCCGAAACCGCTTTGTCGCTCGGTGATAAATGACACCACTGATAATATGCAATTGCTCACGAATCCAACTGACATCTTCTGGGACATCAGGAAGCCACGCCACTAACCTGTTTTCCAAAAAAACATAAGTTAAATCAAAGCTGTAGTAGCCAAATTATTGCAATTGTAATGTTCCTTTACTGATTGCAATCAAACCAGCACTTCCCTAAAACCAACCAGGTAATTTCTGTTCCAAGCCATTGCTGGTTGAAGTTACAACCATTCTAGGCAGACCAAGCAACAGAAGTCTCACTCAGTTACATGAAATTCATCTCCTTGCCTGTTGAATATGTAGACAACTGCAAGCCTTTTGAAAAGAAAGGCAAGCATAAAAATGCTAATAGACGCGAGTATGTCAGGTCATAGCTGTGACGAGATAGAAAGATTAAACTCCAGACCAGTGACTTAACAGTTATTATGAAAAAAAAAGTTACCTATTCAGCCACGTAATGTTTTCAGTAGTGTTTTCTTTCAGTTTGAAATGTGTTGCTGGTTAAAACGCAGGTCAGGCAGGATCCAAGGAACAGGAAATTCGATGTTTCGGGCATAAGCCCTTCATCAGGGCTGATGAAGGGCTTATGCCCGAAACATCGAATTTCCTGTTCCTTGGATGCTGCCTGACCTGCTGCGCTTTAACCAGCAACACATTTTCAGCTCTGATCTTCAGCATGTGCAGACCTCACATTTTCCTCCTTTTCTTACAGATTGCCAACATCTGCTATATTTTGCCTTTGTGTTGTCAAGAACAGCAGCTCGCATGTAATTGCAACCATGTGACGTCACTGGCACAAGGGTCAATCCAACCCAGTTGAGTTAGCACATGAAACACCACTACATGTCAGTAAACAGGTTTGGCTTCCTCTACCAAGTATCCTATATGATGTTGCAATTGCAATTCTGTACAGTAATAGGGAAATCCAAACCTACTGTAATTACACAGAAAATGGAGTTCTCCCTTTACACAGGCCACAGCACCTTGAAACATAACTCTCCAATACCTTGTGGAAATGGCCATTTGCTGTATGAGAATTGAACTAGGTGCCTAAGTAATTTACTTGATGGTGGCAGTTGGGATAACACAATTAGACTTTCTATTGGCATGACGGGTGGAAACTGTGATAGCCAAGGAAAATAACTGAGATTGCCATGTCCTTAATGGGAAATCAGTTAGTTGATCTTAACTGAAGAGCACAAATACATTGTTATATATTTGCACAACCTTAACCACTCAAAAAGCTACAGTTACACAGAAAGGGAGCTAAAACAAAAAGATGACTGCATTAACCATTTTCTTTAAAATAAAACGACAACAACAACAACACCCTAAGGGCTGGCACAATAGATCAATGATTTCCTACTTCATGGTATTATTTTAAGATGCTTCTAAAAATTTACACTTTCCTCAGTAAGAAAAGGGATTTTGAGGCGTCTGTCCATAGTGGCTGTTTATTTTTTTTTAAATTACTTTATAGATTTGAGATATGATGGTAGTTTCCAAATACAACCAAATGATGCATGCGTATTTGACAGTTCCGGACACTACTTGTGGAATAGCCTCAGGTTAGGAACAAACCAAGGAGTGAATAGGAGCAATCAGACACTTCAATTTAACATATTAGTCCAATTTATTCAGAGATGCAATTAATATATTGATATTGAGATGCACCTTACTAGTTTTAAGCATTTACATGTTCCATTGCAATATAACCCAACAGAAAACAAAATTCTCCTATCTCCAGTGTTGTCATCCTTAAATAAATTTTGCTGTCACAATGCCACTAATGGTGACAGTTTCTCAAGTGCAAGTATATTCCTCCTATTAATAGTATTGTTTTAGTACAATAAAGTGGAGGAACGTCAGGTATATCTGACATGTAGGTTCTATCAATCTATGCCTTTTTACTTTTCCAGTAACTGCAAAGGTCATGCAACTATCTTTATTTGTTGTGGAATGGAGTGTGTTGACTGCCCCATCAACTTGCAAATGAAAAGTTATTTCCTAAGCAGGATGGGCCTATACTTGGAGTTTGGAAGAATGCGAGGTGATCTAATTGAAATAAAGAATTTGAGTGGGCTTGACAGGATGCATGCTGGGAAGACCTTTGCCCCAATGAGTCATGAATATATTCGAGGCTAAGAGGCAGGTTTCTGGACTGAATAGGAAAACACAGTGTTACAGGCAAAATGCAGGAAAGCAGAGTGAAGCCAAGATTAGAGCATGATCTTACTGAATGGCAGAACGTGCACAGCCTACTCCTTATGTAAATTTTTTTTTGGAAGATTCATGCAGTAGTCAAATTATTTGGTAAAATAACCATATTTTTAAAAGTCACTGAAGCCAGCAAAATTTAGCTGCTCAGAACACATACCTGCAACCAAAAGAATAAGCAGACTCCAATGGTAGTGTGTAAGGCAACATTGCATAAGATGCCATTCTAACCAAGAGGAGGTTGCTAAGCTGTGCATAAAGACCACTTGTCTCCTTACAAGCTTCATGCAACGCTATAGGGGAAGAAGAAAAAAGAAAATGGAGATGTCAGAACCGAACAGTTTTAGATCGATTACATACCCTGGGGAATTTTAATAGAAACTTGCAACAGGAATCTTGTACACAAATCAATGTATCATATAAATTCTGAAATCTGGCCATTGTGGAAATAAGTTCAATTAGCTAATGCAATTATATATTCAAGGCAGGCATTTGTTTTTAACAGTACCGATACAAAGTCTTGGTGGTAAATTGTCTGTTTCTGCATCCAAAGCTGATGACCAATGCTTTTTCCTCAGTTGTTGATTGTTTGATTTGGGTTTTGGTGCTGAAGCTTTGTTTGTAACCATTGTTACCTCCTCCTGTTCCAGAGATTTGCTGTTACAATTGTCCTGATACTGTTTGTAAGATTTGTCAATCTCCCTCATTGATGTGACAGAAGTCAAATCAACTGTAAGAACTGGCATTTTAAGCAGATCTGAGAAGCAAACAGAAACAGGGTAGATTGGCATATGCAAAAATATTTTAAAAAGCAGCTAACAAAAATTTCTACCACATAGTAGATAGAAACTGCAAAATAAATAGTACCACGTCAATATTTCTTAAAAAAGGTGCAACACAAAAAGAAAGTAATTATTGGCACTAAAACTCATGAAATGCAAATCCAGAGACTGGAGTAGTTTTAAATTCTGGGATAAAAAATAACAAGATTCCCATCCTTAAGGAAACCACTTCAATTTCACCGATAGATCAGACTTTGTTTGGATTTGGACTGCATTCACATTTTAGTTTTGACAGCTTTGCTATGCACAAATGGTGTGAATACATCCCACTCTTTAAAAAAAAGATTATTGACAGTAGGAATGCTCTTAAAAATTGTTAAAGAAAGTTAGTTTGTGAAAACCAAGCGCTACTCTTAGGTTTAGGAAATTTAGGAAATGGTGGCAACAAATTAGATTAACAATGTTCAAGATTGAAATCATGCAAAAGGAAATTCAAGACTTACTATTCCCTTTAAGAAATCGAAGTGCATCTCCATACCCTTGATGACACATTTCACCAAGCACCTGAAAATAGGTTTCATCAAAAAATTTATTTTGAATAAAAGGCAGGCTGTGTAGAAAAAAGGATAAAAGAGTGTACAGACATTCTGTCTGGTTTTAAGAAAGCATGTTATGGTAACAGACAAAAAAGGTGGCAGTAGAATTTTTTAATGAAAAAAAAATCACAAGATCACTTCCTGGCCGAACCCTGCATTCTTCACACTTACACAAGATACTCATGACATTTTTCCTCCCCTCTCTGCATTCAGTTAAACTGGAACACAATTCAGAACAGCTAGACCCAGGCATTGAAGCTTGTGAGCTTGCACTCAGGATCTAGGATGCAAGAAGCAGACTCAGGAGGGAGGGGGGCAGGAAATAACAGACAGCATTTTACACAGAATGTGAAGAGTGTGCTGATTGGTTGGTTAATAATTCACTGGAGATGCCATGAGAAAAAAAAGCTTAACTAAGAAATTAAATCATCATACCAGACAAAGCAGATTCTGATTGATCCAAGTGTTGCAGAGGGATGCAGCAAAAGTCTCTATCTCCAAATCATTTTTGTTTTGGAGAGGTGCAGTGGATGTACAAATTCATTTTGCTGACATAAAACAATGTCCTTAACCTTTACAAATGTATCTACCATAAGCAAAAGCACATTGCGGGCCCAGCTGATGATCATAAGCGGTTGTCAGTGCAACTCTACAGAGTCTGGATTTTTAAAAATAAATGATTTCTTATAGCATAATCACGTGCTATGAATATACTTGGAGACTAATCCACGAATTGTTTTTGTCACTTACACGGCACGGTCAAGTCAAAAAGACATTTTGCCGACCATGTGTACGAGTAATGTGACAATAGTTTCAGAGCAAGTGTAAAGCCTGGTATGTCAGCTGTACTTCCTAATGACTGGCAGACTAAACCGGTCCTGTTGAGCATTCACATCTGACAGCATCCTGACTGTGTTCTACCGGCTCATCTGTGCAAGCCTCAAAAATATATCCACCATTCTGCTATTAGAAGTCATGCTTTCAAATAAAATCAGGATTGTTCTAAGAATTCCACCAGGAAACAATTCAAAATAAAAATCAGCCAGGCTATAGTATATTCTATTTGCGCTAGCTAGAATCCAGGAATATTCAGTCTCTGGTTTCGTGTCAGCAAAAAAAAAAAAGAGTTTGTGCATACATTTTACTTTCCTCAAAATGAAAGGAAGACAATAGCTTAACGCTGGTGTAATCCTTGATCAATTCCGGTCTGCCTACATGGCCTGAGAATTAGGATTGACAGTTAACTGTTCTGACTGCATCGCTGTCTCTTATAACCCAAACAACGAGCATTCCGTCTCATTCTGTCTTTCGATCTCCCAAGTCTGCTGCTTGCATCCTAGTTCTAAAGAGGGGGGTGGGGAAAAATCCTAACTAATAGTTTCCTTTTAAGTAATTTTTAAATTCCCTATCACTATGCATTTAAGTGCAGTGCTGGGACCAAATGATCTGGATAAGCAAAGTGACAATACTATAGCCAGGTTTGCACATGACAAAAATAAAATGTAAGGCAACTGGTGAGGCTGACTCAACATCTGCAGAGTGTGGCCAAAAATTTACCACATGGAATACAACGCGAGGTCGTGTATTTTGTCAGGGAGAAGAGAAGTTGAATTTCATTCAAATAGAGGAAGGTGCCAAAAGGTACAGAACAGAGGGATCTAGAATTCCCTATCCATGAACCACAAAAAGCTGGCAACCAAATTCTGTGGTTAATAGCAAAAGCAACGTTGGCCTTTATTTCAAAGAGAGCAGGATAAGAAAGTGTGAAGACTTTAAAAATGTACAAAGCACGGAAAAGACCTCAGCTGAAATACTGTGAACAGTTTTGGGCTCCTTAAAAAAAGGGATATACACAGTCAACAGAGGCATTCCGGAGAAGGTTTACTAAACTGGTAGCAAGTACAGTGGGTGTGCCTTATGAGGAGAGGTCAGATAGGTTAGGCCTGTACTCTTTGGAATTTAGAAGAATGAAAGAGATCTTATTGTAACATACAAAATTCCTAGTGCTCTTGGCAGGGTAGAGCGAAAGAAAGTCAGAGTTGTCCAGCACGGAAACAGACCCTTCAGTCTAACCCGTCCATACCGAGCAGATATCCCAACCTAATCTGGTCTCATTTGCCAGCACTTGGCTCACATCCCTCTAAACCCTTTCTGTTCATTTAATCATCCAGATGCCTTTTCAATGTTGCAATTATACTAGCCTCCACCACTTCCTCTGGCAGCTCATTCCATACAAACACTACCTGCTGCATAAAGAGTTTAAGTCCCTTTAAAATTTTTTCCCCCCCTCTCACCCTAAAGCTATGCCTACTAGTTCAGGACTCCCCAACCCCAAGGAAAAGACTTGGCCTATTTACCCTATGCATGCCCTTCAATTTTGTAACCCTTTATAAAATCACCCCTCAGCCTCCAATGCTCCAGGGAAAACAGGCCCAGCCTATTCAGCCTCTCCCTATAGCTCAACTCCTCCAACCCTGGCAACATCCTTGTAAATCTTTTCTGAACCCTTTCAACATTGCACAACATCCTTCCGATAGGAGGACCAGAATTGCACACCATATTCCAAGTATGGCCTAACCAACATCCTGTACAGCCACAACATGTCCTCCCAACTCCTGTACTCAACACTGACCAATAAAGGAAAACATACCAAACACCTTCTTCACTATCCTATCTACCAGAGGCTCCACTTCCAAGGAATTATGAACCTGCATTCCAAGGTCTCTTTGTTCAGCAACATGCCCCTGGACCTTACCATTAAGTGTATGAGTCCTGCTCAGATTTGTTTTTCCAAAATGCAGCACCTCACATTTATCTAAAATTAAAACTCCATCTTCCACTCATAACCAAAAAAGGGGAAATTGTAGAACCAAAAAGGCATGATCTCAAAATAATGAGTCACATATTTAAGGCAGAGGTGAAGAGCAATGTCCTCGGAGGGTTGTGAAGCTACAGAATTCTTTACTGCAAAGCACGGTCAAGGCTGCGTCGTCAAATATATTCAAAGCAGAGACTGATTTTTAAATCTGCAAGTGACTCCAGGGTGGTGGAGAAAAAAAAGGCAGGAAAGCGGAGTGAGGATTATCAGATCAGCCATGATCTCACTGAATAGTGGAGTGGGCCAAATGGCTCTGCTCAGAGGTCTCAAAATATAATTTAGAATAGAAAGGTAACCTGGCATAAAGAAAAAAAAGTGTATAACTTGGAAATAAACATACAAAATGCTTGAAATACACATCTAGTGCATTGGCAACTATATAAAAAGGAGAGAAGATGAACCTTCTAGCGATTAAATCCAAAATATTACAAATGTTATCCTGTCTTAACTGCAGAACCCGCATAATCCCTGTATTTCCTATTCTGATCACATCAAGACATTCATTTGATGGATGCATATAACAATGGGTAGATTGGTGTGTGAACAAGGAGAGAACTAGATGTTTTTTTTCAGAATTGCATTTTATTTTGAATAATGTGAAATCCAGACATTGGAAAAATAAATTCATCTATTACATTTACGTAACCATGGACAAATATGTAATGAAACAATTATACTTTTGGAGACACTTCAGATATTGAAGTCATCCTCTGCCTGATCAGAATAAAATGAGCAGGAAACGCTGCGAGTGAATTTAACTCTAGCCTGTCCAGTGAAAGTCATATGTTAGGGAAAAAAAGTTTAAAAAGTTACCAGAAGAGCTTCCGTTTTGGATCATGGAACCATCTGGTTCCAATTTCATTTGGTCTCTTGAGCAGGCAACAATAAACATCACAAAAACAACATTGTTTTACATTACATTGAACCCAAATGCAGTTTAAGTGTGGCCTCAGCAGGCAGCCAAAGCTAATTGTGGGAGAACTCATCAGGGAGGCAGACAGGACTGAGGCTTTTTGAAGTAAAAAATCCTGTAACCTTGTCCAAAGATGTCAAAGTTGTGCAAAGATGAAATAAGCTTCCTATGCAACAAAGATAAGTCAAAATAGTATTTAAATACACTGATAAAACTGTTTTTGATCTCTCCATCTACATAATAAATAAGTAATCCAAAAAGGTTTTTTGCAAAACAAAAATGTGTGAAATTCAGAAAAGCTGGGGTCCAATTTTGTTTTGAGTGGTACCCAGATAAGCAAATATTTTTTAAAAATCCATTAATGCAAAGTTAAGTCTTTAAATTTAAACAATTTTAAAAACTTTTGTAATTTTAAAAATTCTACCTTTGGTTCTGGAGGGAAGAGTGCTCGGGTCAGTCGATACAGGTTTCCCAAGCTAAATTGGATGCTGGTATTGGTGACCCGCAGTTCATGGAAATTGCTGGGGTTGTCTCGAGGACAGATATCACTTTCTCCAGAGAATGGAGACACTGTAATTGTGTTCTTCAATTCAGAAAGAGGTAGGTTGTTGCTGATCCCTCCATCCACATAACGCTAACAAAATAAAGGGATTCATTTTAAATGCTTTTAAATCAGATCTGCATGGTAGAGTCTCCAGTTCAACCTTAGAATACATTTTAAAGACAAGGTTTCTTCCAAAGTCACACTGTAAAAATAGTTACTTAAATCAAAATAAAATGCAAAACTCAAAAGAAAACACAGGAAAATTAGAAAACGGAGTGCAGGCGTTTGAAATTTACAGTAGTGTCTGTGGAGGGTGAAAGAAAAGGTAATTATAAATGCAAGATAATGCAGGAAGTCTTTTGGATGTCAAGCATGGTAACTTGTCCTGTGTGTTACAAGCACAGGAATGGTATGTTAATTATTCGTGAGGTCAATAACCACAGGGATGACTTTAAAAAAGCAAGAGATAGAAAACTAAGAGGAAAGCCAAGGAGATTTTTTTTCCCTTGTGCAGATAGTACATGGAATGTGGAACTCACTGCTTGATTGAATTAGAAAAGCTATCACCCTAACATTGGAACAGCATTCAGATATTCACTTGTTACCATAGCCTCCAGGGCTATGAGCCAAGAGCTGGAAAATAGGATTAGTGTAGTTACATCTTTGTTGACCGGTATGCCCTCCTACTGTGCTGTAAACATCCACGAATCTACAGTCAGTCAGATCATTAACACTCTTAAGAGAAGAAAGCTCATACAAGTATGTTTTCGGTTCAAAGCAGTTGAGAATATTGGAATGAGAAAAAACAAAGTTAAAACTGACATTTTCAAATAGAGACAGTGATAGCATTTCAAAATATTCTGATAAAGGTGACTTTTGTTCCTTGAAGATTAGTGGAAACATTATGAGGTGAATGCCATGCAGCACTGAAGCTGAGCTAACTTAATTGGCAAGGCAAGATTAGTTGTCCACTTCCTAAGAGCTCTTAAATATTCATTCCAATGTGGCATTGCCATAAATTACACTTGAGTGATTAAAAAAAGGAATAAAATTTTTAAAAAGATTTATGCTACCCTCTTATGAGGGTTAGAGGACACTGTTTTAGGACAGTTGAGGGCATTTTTATTCCGAGTTGTGACTTTGTAACACTTGGCCTCTGGAGATGGTGGATAAAAGGGCATTGAATACTTCAAGACAGGTAGACAGATTGTTTTTGCTAACTAGGGAATTAAGGGTTCAAAACTAAAAGGCATAGGTTTAAAAGTGAGAGGGGAAGACATTTTGTTTTTAAAAAAAGGATCTGAGCAATGTTTTCCACACAGAGGGTGGTGTGTCCATGAAGCAAGTTGCCAGATGACATGGTGGATACAATTAGAACATTTAAAAGGCATCTGGATAGGTACATGAATAGAAAGGGTTTGGAGGGATATGGGCCACATGCTGTAAAATGGGATAAGGTCAGATTGGGATATTTGGTCAGTGTGTACAACTCTGACTAATTCAGAGCTCACTGCATAATTTTAACTTCCCTACACCACCTGCACCCCAAACAAACTACACTCCTAGGCTTTTCAAAACCAAGAAAAAAAATTTGTTTGATCTGCATTCTTACTGCTCTTCAAGTTGGGTGACATTTAAGGACCATTACCTATTATTATCTTATTGAGTTAATCTTCAGAAATGTTTTGAGCTTTCAGTAATTAACCATTTCTGTACGAGGACTGTAGTGAAGAACATGCTGTTTAGGTTTTCTTCTCAAACCTATGAAAAAAAAGCCTCCCACTTCACACTGCGTAGTCTGTAAAAGTCAAAAATCCGACAAAAAAAAATGTCCTTGCAATGATTAATTCCCAATCCAATCAGTCACTCATTTAATGCATGAGCTGGACACTGAAGCAGTGTTGCAACAAGAGTCAATTACAAGAACATAAGTGTGGAAAAGAAATACGACGTTGTGTATTTTACACAATCACAAAACATTCTTTTGTCTGTGAGCTATATACCTTTATTCACGTTTTTTTTGAAATAGCAAAAGTTGTGTGTTCAGTCACTATATACTGATTTTGGGGAACTTAATTACAAGGACATTTTATGTAGGTTCAGTAAACTTGTTATGCCTATCGTAAGCCAAGAACCTTATTAAATCCTTTGTAGTTATTTATTTCTTCACCCCAACACAGAAAGACTCTATTTTCTGGGTCTGATATCGGAGGCAACAAACATTGAGGGCCAACCCCTGAATTCACACTGGCAGCAGTACAGAACTGCAAGGTAATAGGGCAAGCCAAATGTTTTACTTTTAAATTTAATTAAAACAAAAATCACACATTGGTCATCAGCATGGTTAAAAAGAGGTGAGTGGTAAGATTTTACTAAACTGAGGACTTCCTTTTTTTTCTAAAATTGAGGTTTATTTTCTTCCTATCAATACCTAATCAAGTCGTCATTCTAGGGTTCTAATGCTGATCTGGCACTTCATGAATGTTAAAAAATTTTGGCCAGTGTTCTGTATTGGAAGCACCTAACCTATTAGCACAATTAGTAATTAGATATTGGAGAAACCAAATAGCAAGAATTCATCTTGGTCCTTATGCAAAATTATTTGGTTAAAGCATTTGAATATTTCTACCAGTTGTCACCAGAAGAAATCTGAGAAACATTTTTTCCACACTCACACTTGCTATCTTCCAGAACAATTTGCTAAAATAAAACAGAATGGTGGATGAAGAAGATCCAAAACAAAAAGCAGAAATTGATGAAACTTAGATCTGCCAGCAACTGTACAGAGAAAGTAGAGTTAATACTGAGTCCAGTGATCAGAAGAAGGGTCACTGGATTCAAAAAATTAACTCTGCTTTCCCTGCACAGAAAATGTGCTACTCCACTTGGGGAAAAAAAAGAGCAAAAAAAAAACACAAATCACACATGGTAGATCCATTCATCTTTGAGTCAGCAGATCAAATTCCCTTTCATGGACAACTTTTGATCACAAAACTCCAAGTTGCAGCAAGAAGCATTCTTAAAGACTCTTGCACTGAAATCAGACAGACCATTCCGAATCGGTCATGATCAAACCCCATTGATGCATGATCTTTTCGCTATATTGACCCTCCTACATAGGTTAAAAAGGGTTTTAAATTAATATTGAAGAGATATATTCTGAAAAGCCTACCAAATAAAAAACAACACACTTACCACTCCTTGAAAAGATGGTGGAATGAGTCCACAATAAATTGGAACAAAGGCACTGCAGATCAGAGCCTGAGAATAAGCAGAAATATTTGTAATAGATATATTTTAATGCAGTATTCAGTGTTAGAGCCAGAGTATAAAAACATCACAAGTTATGGAATTAAGTGCAGGAGTCAGATCCTAATCAACATAACCGGGCCTCAGTAAAAAGGGCGGGGGGGGGGAAAAGAGGGCGGGTCAGTGTTGGGAGGAGTGAAAAGTTCTTTACTTTATGCAACTTTTTCAGTTGATCATTTGAAAACACCCAAACCTCAGGGAGGACATTAAAAAAAAATCCATCACCAGGTTATACTCCAATAGGTTTATTTGAAAGTACAACTTGGGGAGCACTGCTCCTTTGTCAGGTAGCTAGTGGGGCAGAATCATAGGACACAATTTATACTAAAATATCAAAGCCTCATAAGACTGATGCGGTGTACTGAACAAACAGATTGCTGGCAAGCCTTTAATCACTTAGAATGGGGATGCAGGTTTCAATTCAATATGTAAATCCCAGAACTTCTTTCAAGTCACTCTTTCAGATAACAAGCTTTTATTAAAAATAAAAAAAAAAGGTGCCATCTCAGTTCAGACAATGCTTTTTCTAAAAAAAAGGAGAGAGATTAGACTCTATATGCACTCTTTCAGACACTACACCACACCTCCACCCAATATAGCCATTTACTCTTTGGCACATACACCTCTCTCTCCCACGTACATATCAGTCTATGGGGTAAATTTGCATATACATTCTATTTTGTTCCAACAGACAGTCAGAGATGTACAGTATGGAAACAGACCCCTCGATCCAACTTGTCCATGCTGACTAGACATCCCAACCAAAATCTAATCTAGTCAGACCTGCCAGCATCTGGCTCACATCCCTCTGAATCCTTCCTATTCATATACCCATCCAGATGCCTTTTAAAGTGTTGCAATTGTACAGTCTCCACTACTTCCTCTGGCAGCTCATTCCACACACACTAACCTGTGTGTGGAAAAGTTGCCCCTTAGGTCTCTTTTATCTTTCCCCTCTCACCCTATTCCTATGCCCTTTAGTTCTGAACTCCCTGACCCCAGGGAAAAGACCTTGTCTATTTATCCTATCCATGCCCCTCATGATTTTGTAAATCTCTAAGGTCACCCCTCAGCCTCCAACGCTCCTGGGGAAAAAAATAGCCCCAGCCTGTTCAGCCTCTCCCTGTAGCTCAAATCCCCCAATCCTGGCAACATTCTTGTAAATCTTTTCTGAACCCTTTCAAGCTCCATAAATCTTTCCGATAGGAAGGAGACCAAAATTGCATGCAATATTCTAACAGTGGCCCAACCAATGTGCTGTACAGCCGCAACATGATCTCCCAACTCCTGTACTCAATACTGACTAATAAAGGAAAGCATACCAAACGCCTTTTCACTATCCTATCTACCTATGACTATTTTCAAGGAATGCTGAACCTGCATCCCAAGGTCTCTTTGTTCAGCAACACTCCCTCAGACCTTACCATTAAAGATGTACAAGTCATGTTAAGATTTGCTTTCCCAAAATGCAGCAACTTGCATTTATCTAAATTAAACTCCATCTGCCATTCTTCAGCCCATTGGCCCATCTGATCAAGATCCCCTCGTAATCGGAGGTAAACTTCTTTGCTGTTCACTACACCTCCAACTTTGGTGTCATCTGCAAACTTACTAACTATACTTCTTATATTCACATCCAACTCATTTATAAGAAAAGTAGTAGACCCAGCACCGATCCTTGTGGCACTCCACTGATCACAGGCCTAGCTTTGAGCCAGTTCTGTGTCCAAATAGCTACTTCTCCCTTATTCCATGAGATCTAACCTCGCTAACCAGTATCCCATGGGGGTCCTGGTCAATTGCCTTACTGAAGTCCATATAGATCAGATGTAACACTCTGCCCTCAATCCGCTGTTATTTCTTCCCGCACACAAAGCTATGTTGACTATCCCTAATCACTCCTTGCCTTTCCAAAAAAAAACACGATCTTGTTCCTCAGGATTTCCTCTAACAACTTGCCCACTATCGGTCAGGTCTCCCTTACCACCTTTCTTAAATAATGGCACCACATTAGCCAAGCTAGACTCTTCCGGCACCTCACCTGTGATTATCGATGATACAAATATCTGAGCAAGGGGCCGAGCAATCACTTCTAGGGTACACCTGATCAGGGTCTAGATTAGAGTGGTGCTGGAAAAACACAACAGGTCAGGCAGCATCTGAGGAGCAGGAAAATAGACATTTCGGGCAAAAGCCAGTCCTGATAAAGGGCATTTGCCCGAAAACGTTGATTTTCCTACTCCTCGGATGCTGACTGACCTGCTGTGCTTTTCCAGCACCACACTAATCTAGACCCCGATTTCCAGCATCTGCAGTCTTCACTTTTGCCTACACCTGTTCATATCCTGGGGATTTATCCACCTTTACACATTTCAAGACATCCAGCACTTCCTCTTATGGAATATGGATATTTTTCAAGATGTCACCATCTATTTCCTCACGTCTTCCATGTTCTTTTCCACAAAATACTCATTGAGTATCTCCCCCATCTCCTGTGGCTCTACACAAAGGCTGCCTTGCTGATCTTTGAGGGCCCCTATTCTCTCCCTAGTTACCCTTTTGTCCTTAATATATTTGTGAAACGCCTTTGGATTCTCCTTAATTCTATTTGCCAAAGCTATCTCATGTCCCCTTTTTGCCCTCCTGATTTCCCTCTGAAGTATACTCCTACTTCCTTGATACTCTAAGGACTCACTCGATCTATCCTGTCTATACCAGACATATGCTTCCTTCTTTTTCTTAACCAACCCCTCAATTTCTTTAGTCATCCAGCATTCCCTATACCTACCAGCCTTCCCTTTAACCCTGACAGGAATACGCTTTCTCTGGATTCTTGTTATCTCATTCCTGAAAGCATCCCACTTTCCAGCTGTCCCTTTACTTGTGAACAACTGCCAGCTTTTGAAAGTTCTTGCTTAATACCGTCAAAATTGGCCTTTCTCCAAATTAGAACTTCAACTTCTATTACTATATTAAATCTAATAGAATTATGGTTGCTGGCCCCAAAGTGCTCCCTCACTGACACCTCAGTCACCTGCCCTGTCTCATTTCCAAAGAGTAGGTAAAGTTTTGCATCTTCAGTATGTAGATGTACCTACTAGAGAATCAGAAAATTGTCTTGTACACACAGATTCCTCTCCATCTAAACCCTTAACACTATGTCAGTCCCAGTCTAAGTTAAAATCCCCTACCATAACCATCCTATTATTCTTACAAATAACAGATCTCCTTACAAGTTTGTTTCTCAATTTCCATCTGACTATTAGGGAGTCTATAATACAATCCCAATAAAGGTGATCATCTTTTTTAATTCTTGGTTCAACCCAAATAACTTCCCTGGATGTATTTCCAGGAATATCCTCTCAGCACAGCGTAATGCTATCCCTTATCAACAACACCACTTCCCCCTCCTCTCTTGCCTCCCTTTCTATCCTTCCTGTAGCATTTGTATCCTGGAACTTGAAGCGGTCAGTCCTGCCCTTCCCTGAGCCACGTTTCTGTAATTGCTATGATATCCCAGTCCCGTGTTCCTTACCATGCCCTGAGTTCATTTGCTCTCCGTGTTGGGTCTCTTGCATTGAAATAAATGCAGTTTGTTGTTCTCTACCTTGTCCCTGCCTGTTTGACTCTTTTTCTCAGCTGTGCTAGGGTCAGATTGATCTCTTGCCTCACTATCTCCGGTTTCCCAAACCCCATCCCACTGGTTTAAAACCTCCCGAGCAGCTCGAGCAAATCTCCCTGTTAGTATATTAGTCCCCTTCCAATTCAGTTTCAATCATCCTTCTTGTACAGGTCGCTGCTACCCCAAAAGAGATTCCAATGATCCAAAAGTGTGAATCCTTCTCCCATGCTCCAGCTCCTCAGCCATGCATTCATCTGTTCTACCCTACTATTGCTACATTCACTAGCTCACAGCACCAAGAGTAATCCAAATGTCATTAATCTGGAGGACCTACTTTTTAAATTCCTGCCTAGTTCTCTATTCAGAATCTCATCCTTTTCCCTTCCCATGTCATTTGTTCCCATGTGTACATTAACCTCCTACTGGGCCCTCTCCCCCTTGAGAACATTCTGCATCCTGAGACACCCTTGATCCTGGCACCAGGGAGGCAAAACACCATTCTGATTTCCATGTGACATTTTATAAATTCCTACTTTGAAAACAGAACCAGCATGACTCAAGGTTGGGATATAGATAGACTCTAACTGCACACCTTTAAATACACTGAGCCGAGAGATCACATTTTTAAAAAAACCTTACTTTCTCAGGGCTGTGATGTGAAAGACATTCTGGAATTTACATATCAGAATAGAAAGTTGCAACCTATTCTAAAAAAGAATGAAAAAAAACCTTAACAACCACCTAGGTTTGTTCAATATAATCGCATCAGTTGTACAACACGTTGACCTTTTACTATAAACTCTGTACCTATGATTTTGCCCTATTCGCTACTTGATGAAGCAGCAAGCTTGTACTTCCCAATAAACCTTTTGGACAATCACCTGGTGTGATTTTTAACATTGTCCACCCCAGTCCAACACCGACACCTCCACCTCAGGGAGAACATAATGAGCAGTCATTGCAGTGAAGAACAACATTTGGCTAACAAGGAGAGCAACAATCACAAAGATGGATCAAACTCATGATTTGGAGATACCGGTGTTGGACTGGGGTGTACAAAATTTTTTAAAAAATAAAAATCACAACACCAGGTTATAATCCAACAGGTTTAATTGGAAGCACTAGCTTTCAGAGCGACACTCCATCAGGTCACAACCACCTGATGGTTCCAGTTAAATCTGTTGGACTATAACCTGGTGTTGTGTGATTTTTTTAAACTTTGGACAAACTCAGACTCTCAAAAGGCAAACCTATGTCTTTTTGCTGAAAAAAAGTTATATTTCTTCATGAAATTTAAAATTTTAAAAAAAAATGTTAATTAAACTTCAAAACAAATACTGGTAATAGTAGAACAAGAGCAAAACAAAATAAGCACAGTGGCTCAATCCCAGGATGATTTTGACATTGTATAAAATCCAGGCCAGTCCAGTGATGAAGCAAGGATGTTAACCATTGACCTAGAAAAACTGTCCACAAAGATCTATCAATCTGACAAAAATGTACCAACAATCTGCTATCAAATCAAGAGGGTATTTTTGTATACCATATCAATGATGTCAACAAGGAACTAGACAATCACATTGAAGTACTCACACACAGCAAACCAGGAAGTTACAAGGTCTTAAAAGCCTTCATTTACATTTTCAGATGTACACCAAGGTGTACAACTTCATTAATATAAAAGCTAAAATCAAGTAAAACAGACTTTCAAATGATTGCCAAAATATGGAACTTGAGATAAATTTGACAGTACACAAATTTAAAGTTAACTTTTTAGGGCCATTGAGCATGTCAAACCGGACTTTATACATGATGAAAACATTCACTTATACCTCATTCAATAAGATGCAACATTTTCCAAATTATTGTTTCAAATAAGGAAAACTGGCAGCATTTGGTAATTTGTAATTTCAAAAAAAGGGACATAGCAATGCATGTGAACCTTGACAGTGCACCTTAAGGGACAGCATGCACTCACCAATAGCACCTTTGGATTTGTGTTATGCTGCACATGTCCAAGGTTGTTTTAGTTTCAGTACAGGAATGTTTGCAAACACTGACAATTGCACAGACCCTGATTTATCTTTTATAATAGCAATATGCAAGATGTCACAAACACTCATATGATTGAACTCCTAAAGTTTGTTGTCACCGCTGAGTGACAAGTATCCCCTTTCCCCACTCAGGTGCAGAGGTACTCAGCAATTCACAGACTGTTAGCCTCAGTTGCGGTCCCATATCATTGCTTTGCACAATCCTAATGGAGGTAGAAATTACGACTCAGCACGTATAACAATGTAGGGACAGCTACAGCTTGAGGAGATTCCATCTTACCTGAATGAGTTCTTCCTTAGAGTTGAACTCAGATACCAGCACATTCTCACCGTCGGGTACCCGTGTAAGAGAAATGCAGAGCCTGCCTGTGGCTAGTTGGTGTGCATTTTCTGGAAGACTCCTGAAAAGTCCATTTTTAATTATTTTTACGAGGTTGAAGGATGGGTGCAGAGGTCCTAGGTGTCTTTTTCTGGCTTCCTTAGCTACTTTCATGACATCTGCACAACAACTGTCTTGAAGAGTTAAACAAAGAACAAAGTTAAAGAATTGCAGTTCATCAAAACACAAAGAAATAATAGATTATGCAATCAGAATAATATCGCACAAGAAAGCCATTCAGATCATTAGGCCCTTGACAATTCTTTTAAAGTCCGATCTAATCAATTTCCCTTTCTTTCCATAAAATAGTGGAAATTTTGGCCTTCCCATTTATCAAATACCCTTTAAAGTTACTATTGAATATGCTTTAATGACCCTTTCAGGCAATACATTCCAGATCATAAACCACTGTCTAATTTCAAGTCTTAATGACTGATTTCCTCAATTACACTAATTGCATGTTCTTGATTACTGACTACTCACCCTTCTGCCACTGAACACAGCATCTTTATTAAAATGATTGAACTCCAAAAAACATTTAAAACCATGCTCCATTCCAATGAGAAAAACTCCTGCTTCTCCAATTTCTTGACATAACTGATAATCTGCTGGGATAGTAGCACAATGCTAAAGAAATTTCGAAGGCCTCAACATAGTTCCTGATTGTCATAATTTGACAAGTATAATTCAGTTGTGGACTTATTTTGTATAATTAAACTATACTTCAAATCCAGTATCTCATTTAATCCAAGAGTCTTAACTTTATAATCCCAGCTAAAAGTTGGCTTGATAGATCATTCCTTTTCAGTTTTAAGCTAGATGGTCTCGTTAAACAACCACAAATTGCAGTAAAACGCAAGTGCAATAAAGGCAGATTTTATTACACAAATGGAAAAATAGATTAAACCAAACCAGTTACATAACAGAAGTTTAATTATTTCAAAACAAAGTAAAATACACAATCATATTAATCCCATTAGAGAATACTCCTTCCATTTAGACAGAGAACCTTTTACCGCTAATGGAGTCAGGTGTTACTAGGGGACACAGCTTTAAATTAAGGGGTGGTAGGTATAGGACAGATGTTAGGGGTAGATTCTTTACACAGCGGGTTGTGAGTTCATGGAATGCCCTGCCAGTAGCAGTGGTGAACTCTCCTTCTTTATGGTCATTTAAGCGGGCATTGGATAGGCATTTGGAAGTTATTGGGCTACTGTAGGTTAGGTAGGATTCGGTCGGCGCAACATCGAGGGCCGAAGGGCCTGTACTGCGCTGTATCTTTCTATGTTCTATTTCATATCCATTAGAGTCAGCATGGCTTTATGAAGGGCAAATCATGTTGGACTAAATTCTTTGAAAAATTAAGAAAAGTGGATAACGGGCACACTGTAGATATAATTTGTCTGGACTTCCAGAAGATGATGTTTGATAAAGTGCCACACAAATTTGGATCATATGGAATTAGGGGTAATTTATTAGCCTGGATAGATGACTGGCTGATGGACAGAAGACAGAGTTGGGATTTTTTTTTTGTCTGGATGGCAAGATGTAACTAGTGAGGTGCCACAGGTTCAGTCCTTGGACCCCAGCTTTTTATAAAATGCTCTATAGCAAAATTTGTGGACAACAAAAATAGACAGGATGGTTAATTACAATGATGAAATAAGAACCTTACAAGTGGATTATAGATAGGTTAGGAGAGTGGGCCAAAATGTGGCAGATGGAGTTTAATGTGGATAAGTGCGAGGTCATGCATTTGGGCTGAGAAAATAGGAAGGTGACCTATTATCTTAGTGGGTGGACACTTAGGGGTGCTCCAGTGCAGAAGGATCTAGGTTTACTTGTTCATGAGTCACAGAAAGCTAGCATGCAGGTACAGCAGATAATAAAGAAAGCAAATGGAATGTTGGCTTTTATAGCTAAAGCAATATAGTGTAAAAAAGGAAGGAAATATTGTTACAACTATAAAAAAGGTATTGGTGAAACCTGGAGTATTGTTTTGGTCTCCTTATTTGAGCAAAGTAGTGGCCTTGGAGGCATTCGGAGAAGGTTCACTAGATTAATCCCAGAGGTCAAGGTTTGTCATTTGAAGAGAGATTGAACAGTTGAGGTCTATGTTCTTTGGAAATTAGAAGAATGATGGGAGATAAAATTGAGGTATTCAAGATGATAAAAAGAGGTGGTGTGGATAAAATGTAGAGCAAATCCTTCCACTTGTGGAGCATTCTCGAATGAGAGGTCATAGTCTTCGGATAATGGGTGACAAATTTAAAACAGTTGGGGAGAAACTACTTCTTCCAAAGGGTTGTGCATTTATGGGTAGTGAGATTAAGTGAACCACAAATGTGGTGGATGATGGGACAGTAATTAAATGTCTAACTCCTCATTTAAATTAAGTTTGGTAATGGATTGAAGGCAGGAAAATTGGGGTGAGGCGCACATCAGCCATGATGGAATGGTAGAACACACTTGCCGGCCTTTATCTTATGAACTCAAGGTCCACCTTAAACATGGCTTCAATTGCCAGTTTCGATAATCTGATAACCCTCTGCCTCTAGTCTTCATACAATGGAATGTAAACTTTATCAGCTTGAAGCAGCCCCTCAGGATTTTAATTAAACACTTGTGGTCTCAAATATCTCCATTTAAGGAGTTTAATGTATTACTTAACAATTCAAGAATATTCCCTTTCTTCAGGAGCAATTGCCTTACATATCCAGGTTCAGCCAAGATTTCTGCAAAAACTAAAATCCAGAGGTCTTTTTCACCAAAGTAGGATGTTTCACTCGAGTCAAAAACAATTCAATTCAGAACCTAACTAAAGACCGTTGCACTACACCTCTTACTTGGTTCACTCAGAATCTCAACTAAAAACGGAAACAAACAAAGGGCCAATAAATCTCCAAGTCTCTCTCACATACTATGGAGCAAAGAAAAGAATTCACTATAGCTGCAAAAATTACAAATTAAGTCAAAAACCCATTCATCACAGACCAATTCATAACTAGTTCAAAATCCAAACTCCAAAAACAAAATAATCTTAAATATTTAAAGATCACACACCTTACATCACAGCATATCCAATCTGCTCTAATCAATTTTGGACACACTGCACAGATCCTTGTGTTCAAGCATCCCCTTTCAAAATTATACCATTTAAAATTTGTATTGTATCTCAATCCTTCCTACTAAAGTGTAGGATTTCATGTTTATCTAAATTAAATTTCATCTGCATGTATCTTGTCCATTTTACCAATCTACCTTTGTCCTTTGGAAATCTGCTACAAATCTTTTCTGTTTACAGCATTTCAATTTTGTATCACCTGCAACCTTTGAAAGCATGTTCTGCAAACCCAAATCAAAAAAAAGAGGCAGACCAGTTATTTTGAAGGTTTAACACTGCTAGCTGTAGACCTTAGTTTCTCCTTTAAAAAGGAGATTTTCTTACACAGTAAGGATTACTTTCAAGTTCTGATTACATTTTTAGGTGACCATGGGAGTAAATATAAAAAAAAGGGGAAAACTTCAAATTGCCAGTGGATCAGGGATTTCCATACAAGTGTAAAATGTAACACAGAGCAAAGTAGGTGATCAAAACAATAGCAGGGCAGAACTTCTACTTGTCCTTGTTCTCCGGGTTCTGTGATGGATGTTCACAATATATTACTATTATTTGGTAACTTGGTTCCAAGATGGAAGCAATGGAATTTTTGGTTCAGTTCTGAGGTTTATTTTTTGAGGACCAGAAACCCTTTTGAATGCAGAGTTGAAGTTGGCTAAAAAAAAAAGACCATGGTGTACCATACAACTCTGTGGGAAGTGATTGCTGGGCCCCTTGCTGAGATATTTGTATGATAGATAGTCACAAATGAGCTGTTGGTAGACTGAAGGTTGGCTAACGTGGTACCACTATTTTGGAAAGGTGGTAAGGACAAGCCAGGAAACAACAGACCAGTGAGTCTGAAGTCAGTGGCGAGCAAGTTATTGGATGGAATCCTGAGGGACAGGACGTACATGTATTTGGAAAGGCAAGGACTGATTAAGGATAGTCAACATGGCTTTGTGCATGAGAAATCATGTCTCACAAACTTGATTGAGTTAAAGTAATAACAAAAAGGATTGATGAGGTCAGAGCAGTAGACCTGATCTATATGGACTTCAGTAAGGCAGCTGACAAGGATCCCCCATGAGACTGGTGAGCAAGGTTAGATCCCATGGAATACAGGGAGAACTAACCATTTGGATACAGAACCATTTCAAAGGTAGAAGACAGAAGTGATGGTGGAGGGTCACTTTTCAGACTGCAGGCCTGTGACCAGCGGAGTGCCACAAGGATCGGTGCTGGATCCACTACTTTCAGTCACTTTATGTAATGATTTGGATGTGAGCTTAAGAGGTATATAGTCATAAGTTTGCAGAAGACACCAAAATTGGAGTTGTAGTTGACAGTGAAGGTTACCTCAGACCTTGAGGTACAACAGGATCTTGATGAAATGGGCCAATGGCCTGAGGCGTGGCAGATGGAGTTTAATTCAGATAAATGCGAGAGGCTGCATTTTGGGAAAGCAAATCTTAGCAGGACTTATACACTTAATGGTAAGGTCCTGGGAGTGTTACTGAACAAAGAGACCTTGGAGTGCAGGTTCATAGCTCCTGGAAAGTAGAGTCGCAGGTGGATAGGATAGTGAAGGTTGCGTTTGGTTTGCTTTCCTTTATTGGTCAGAGTATTGAATACAGGAGTTGGGAGATTACTGTTGCAGTTGTACAGGATGTTGGTGAGGCCACTTTTGGAATATTGCGTGCAATTCTGATCTCCTTACTGTTGGGATGATGTTATGAAACTTGAAAGGGTTCAGAAAAGATTTACAAGGATGTTGCCAGGGTTGGAGGATTTGAGCTACAGAGAGAGGTTGAATAGGCTGAGGCTGTTTTCCCTGGAGTGTTGGAGGCAGAGGGGTGACCTTATAGAGGTTTACAAAAAATATGACAAGCATGGATATGATAAAAAGAAAGACAGTCTTTTTCCTGGGGTCAGGGAGTCCAGAACTGGAGGGCATAGGTTTAGGATGAGAGGGGAAAGATAACATAGACCTAAGGGGCAACTTTTTCCACACAGAGTGGTACGTGTATGGAATGAACTGCCAGAGGAAGTGGTGAAGGCTAGTACACTTGCAACATTTAAAAGGCATTTGGATGGGTATATGAATAGGAAGGATTTGGAGGAATATGGGGCAGGTGGGATGAGATCCGGATATTTGGTCAGCATGGACAAGTTGGACCGAAGGTTCTGTTTCCGTGCTGTACGTATTTATAACTCTCTAACTTAAGTTAAATGACAAGCATATTACCTGGAGATAAAAAATGCAGGGATGTTTAGAGTTGAATATTTGCTAGTGTGATAAAGATAGATGGTCAATAGCCTCAAGCATTCAAGTTCTGCTGGAATGGATCTTTTTTGAAGAGTTGTCTTTAACTTGGAGGTTTTCATGCTAAGAGGGTTGGAAAGAAGTGTTTTACTGTTTTAATGGTTCAAGTACATAAGTCTGGAAAAAGCCAGCATATCTTCTGTCAGATGCAATGAAAAATGTTTTGAGTCTCAGAAAAATTCACAACTGGAGAATGTGCGCAAAGATTGCAAAAGCAATGCTTACGAACCTGCCAGTTGAAGAAAGTTTCAGATAGGAGTAATGCATGACTAGGATTCAACATCTGTAAAAGATATTGCTGAAAGAAACTTAGTTTTTGCTTGGTTGCTTACAATAAGATCTTTCCAAAATGTAATTTGTTTAAAAACCAGTTTTCTCTCCCCCCCCCCCCCCCCCAATTATGGGCGGCACGGTGGCACAGTGGTTAGCACTGCTGCCTCACAGCGCCTGAGACCCGGGTTCATTTCCCGACTCAGGCGACTGACTGTGTGGAGTTTGCACGTTCTCCCCGTGTCTGCGTGGGTTTCCTCCGGGTGCTCCGGTTTCCTCCCACAGTCCAAAGATGTGCGGGCCAGGTGAATTGGCCATGCTAAATTGCCCGTAGTGTTAGGTAAGGGGTAAATGTAGGGGTATGGGTGGGTTGCGCTTCGGCGGGTCGGTGTGGACTTGTTGGCCCGAAGGGCCTGTTTCCACACTGTAAGTAATCTAATCTTTACAACATTACACTCATGTCCTTTTGTTAATGAGTTTATTAGCAACTTCATATGAACACGTTCAGTGATTAAGTATAGGTAACCAAAATAAAGCACTGGTGAATCAGTCTAGATTTCACTCCAGAACCAGACTTGTCCAGTATTACAATCAGCTGGGGTCATAACACTGGGTTCAAGGTACACAAACGTTCACAAAGTTTTGATCGCGATTCTGACAGTTGCAACTACAAGTGGAGGAAAGGAAACCAGAATCAAAAACTCCTTCAAAAAAAGAACAGCTGCCTTGGCTTTTGGTGATTCTTGTCAAGATCAAAGTCTATTATTAGATGATGTGTTGTCCAAAACGGAGCAAGCAGCAGGAGGTGCTTTTCCTCTGGTTGGTGTCAAAGCTTCACTGGAACAGTACAGCAGCTTATGGATGGGAACATGCACATACTAGCAAGACAGAGGTTAGAAATACTAAAAGATAATGCTCGTCAACCAAGCAAAAGGATTTCGCTGCTGCCTGAACTGCTGTGCTCTTGCAGCACCACTAATCCAATCCATATTTAGTCTTGCCAAGGCAAGACAATGCATTGTAAGCTGCAAATACATTCTAAATGGAAGTAAATGACTAAGTACCTTTTATTATTCACTTAGAGACAAAAGTGAGAGACCTGCACAGGAAAGCATGTAACAACAAAGAGGATAGGCAAAAAAAATTGTAGATGATAAGCTGAGAGAGATAAATGCTAGGTATGGTGCTAACAAGAAGTGTATATGTTTGACAAGAGGACCGAGGTGTAGAGGTGTGTCGTAGGAGAAGACTAATGAAAATAGAGAAAGATATTTAAGTTGTTAAAAAATTGTTAAACTCAAGTTTGCTATCAAGGTGAAAGATGAGGTGTTGTTCCTTAAGCTGGTGTTGAAGCTCATTGCAGCACTGTAACATGCCTGTGACAAATGTTGGCATGGGACAAGGGGATGTATCCAAGTGGCAGGCAGCAGGAAATTTGTGGCCATTTTTACAAAGTGTACATATTCAGCACAATGGTCACCCAGTGTGAGTTTCATCTCGAATTTAGAGGGGGCCACATTGTGAACAGCAAATATGACTGAATGAAGTCATTGTCATCGATCTGTACTTAACATTCTTTAAAGCCCCTCAGGAGGGAACATTTTATTTAATTTAAAAGTGTAATCATGCATGTTTAAATTCAGCTTGTAAGTTAGTGAAGTCGTTTAGTTCATCCTAAAGATCTACCAGCAAACATTTGCAATGATTGCTAAAACACACTGGATAATATCATTTTTAAAAAAGGCTTTCAATTATAAAAGGAGTCCCTTTAATACCAAAACCAAGCATCCACTTTCCACGTAAACAGTGGAAGTGTTATTTTGAAAAAAACTTTGAACTTTTAAAATCATTTTTGAGAAGTTTGTATTTGAAAAGAGCCTAATTACAACAAGCTCAGTGTGAGGTCAGTGAGGTCAATGGCCGACAGTAACCCTACCAACAAGCGGACTTTGAAACCCGCCCCATGAAATCAGTCCACGGAGCAGCCTCCAATTACACAGAGCGCTGTACCTCAGGTCAGTCGTGATTCATCGTGGAATCACTGCCTTCAAATTCGGAGGAATTACAAATCACCATCCAACCCTGGGCAGGAAGTAACTCCACATTAACATTGGATACAGCGAATCAGATTTTTAAAACCTAACAGCTGTCCCAGCTAATAATAAAGAGACTTGTTAAATCATTGTGTATTAAACGTGCGGGAAGTCAGCGAGGAGACGCAGGGTGTTTATTAAATAGGGGCAGGCCGAGAGAAAACAAGCTTTACTTTCGCCTTGGAATTTCTCTCCACTGGATTCTGTGCAATACAAAAACCTCCAGCTACTGAGGATCATTCTGTCAACCCTATTAGTAAATAACAGAAAGCGGCCAAATATGGTGTGTTAACAAGAAAACAATCAATTAAACACATCCACTGCTTCTGCAGCGGATGTAAAACAGGTTCGGCATTGGAATTGTTGGGAGGATAGTGGAAATTTCACGTGTTGCAGTCTGAACGAGAAACAAGCCAGGCTCTAAGACATTGCCGCTCAAAACGCTGTTGCAGTTTCTCAAAACTGGAAGCTATTTGATTTTAAAATGTAAAAAGTTAGTGACGATAACGGTGGAGATAAAAGTTCAATTCTTTGAGGCAAAATTATACACATTTTCCAGACTCCAAGAAAGGAAATACTATGTATAAAAAAATGTAACTCCAATGGTCTGTTTGTTTCCTTAATGTGCCATTGTACAGAATGGAACTGCCTTTGTGAATAAGATTTTTGTAAACAAAGTATATTTTGAAATAAGTTTAAAAACTTTCCAAAATTGCCCGTTGCCTACTTTCCAAACATAACCTCATCTCTGACTTTCCTTTGGATTCTAGAGCCCTCCCCAGCCCCGTGCTCAGCAGGATGCTGGCGTTGGTGTCGAGGATTTATTGACCCAGATAGTGTCCCCTGTCCACCCCAGGTTTAGGACTCACCCAGCGGAACCCCGCAAACCACAGCGGCGGCGGTGAGCGCTCCGGCGGATGCTCCATAGATCCTGGTGGCGTCCCTGGTCAGGTAAGGAGCGTGTTCTTGGATACTACTCGCTGCACCGATATGATAAACACCCAGAAACCCGCAGCCGGCGAAAGAGACGTTCCAGCCGCCTTCCAGATCGAACATCTCGAGCTACAGAAACCTCTCCAATGCGAGAAAGGAAAGCGACAGGGGAATTTCACAACCCTAAGAGTTTACATTAAGGAGAGCTGAGCTAATCATCTTCCTCCTGATCTGTTTCACACGGCAGCAGGAAGCTCAGTTAAAGGCACTGTGCCCGTGTGACAGGAATGCTAACACTGGCCAATCAACTACACAGACTTAAGGGTGGGGACATGGAATTATTGGAGAACTTTTCATCAGTCTCCAAATTCATTTTAATGGAACCTGGCTTATTTCATGTCGATATTTTCATATACACACCGGTGAAATTTACAGGTAAAAGGTGCAGACGCAACATTTACCAAAATATCAGCAACTTAGAAAGAAAAAATGCTGGAAGGTAAGTTGAGGGAACTTGCTGCCTACCGCAGTTGGTGATATAGAAGCACATTGGCGACAATCTTAATCGTTGACAGCGAATGTGACAGTTCTGCAGGTTTTCATATCTAATCAAGTCATTGAAAATCCTGTAATTTACAATTGAATTGTTATCAGCCAAAATACGAAGTTATTCCAATTGGAGAGCGAAGGAACAGGAGAGAACGGCGGTTTTGGAGCATTATTAACAACGGAAGCCATACGTAATCACAACAGAGTTACGGTGCAGAACATTATTCAGCAAATGGTATCTGCACTGACTCTCCAAATGAGCACCACTTTATCCCCCATATTGATTTCTATTTAAAATAAAAATCCATTGTCTTCTTAGACTCGTAGAGTAATACAGCATGGAAACAGGCCATTGAGCCCAAACTGGTCCATGCTGACCATGGTGCCCACTCAGCTCCTTCCAATTGTCTGCATTTGGTCTATATTCTTCTGAACCCTTCCCATCCATATACATATCCAAATGTTTCTTTTGAATGTTGCTATTGTACCCGCCTCAACCACTTTCTCTGGCAGCTCATTATGCATGGCTCTCTGCATGAAGAAGTTACCCCTCAGGTCCTTCATAATTCTTTCCCTATGCCCTATAGTTTTAAATTCCCCATTCCTGGGATGATTTGGAGATGCCAGTGTTGGACTGGGGTGTACAAAGTTAAAAATCACACAACATCAGGTTATAGTCCAACAGGTTTGAAGGAGCGTCGCTCCAAAAGCTAGTGTGCTTCCATTCCCGGGAAAAAGACTATATGCATTCATCCAATCTATGCCCCTCATGATTTTATACACTTTGATAAGAACACCCCGCATTCTCCTACGTTCCAAGGAATAAAGTCCTATCCTATCCAACCTGTCCCTAGAACTCAGGCCTGCTAGTACTGGCAACATCCTGGTGAATCTTTTTTCGCACTTTTTCCAGTTTAACTATGTCTTTCCTATAACAGGGTGATCAAAACTGTACGCAATACTCCAAGTGTGGCCTCACTAACAATTTATACAACTGTAACATATCACCCCAACTCCTATACTCAGTGCCTTGACCAATGAAAGCCAGAATGGTAAATGCCTTCTTCACCATCCTGTCTACCTGTGACACCACTTTCAATAAACTATGTACTTGTACTCCTAAGTCTCTCTGTTCCACAACACTCCTCAGGACTTTCTTATTTACTGTATTAATCCTACCTTAGTTTGACTTCCCAAGTGCAACATCTCACACTTATCTGTATTGAATTGCATTTGCCAATCCTCAGCCCACTTCCCAATCTTGATCAAAGATCCTTTTGTAATTTTTGATAACCTTTCTGGCTATAAACCTCCTAATTTTGTATCATCTGCAAACACACTAATCATGCCTTGTATATTCACATCCAGATCATTTATGTAAATAACAAATAACAAAGGACCCTCTTGAATGACTGCCTTCACCACAGGAGCAGAAAGTACAATCCACACCCTAACCAGCAATTGTGTGAAAACATTTTTTTCCCACATCACATTTGCTTCTTTTGCAAATACTCCCTATCCATTTTAATGATCCCCTTGATGATTTTTCACAGAGGACTTATGTATATAAACATGACTTGTAGAGATACACATAGACATCTGATATAAAGAGAAATTATTACACCTGTTCCACTAGACTGAAAGCTGGTATTTTGTGACAAAATGGTCTTTATAAATAAAAATCTAATTTTTCTTTGTACTCAACATTTGAAAAGAGTCAATATTACAGAAGAGTAGGAGCTAGAGGTCTTCAAACACATAAAGGTAAATAAGTCCCCAGGATATCCTAGAGAATGTGCAATACTTGACCTACTCTTGGGACATAAGGCTGAGCAGGTGACTGAGGTGTCAGTGGTGGAGCGCTTTGGGGCCAGGGACCATAATTATATTAGTTTTAAAATAGTGGTGGAAAGGGACGGCTGGAAAATGGGAAGTCTTTAGAAATGAGATAACAAGAACCCAGAGACAGTATATTCCTGTTGAGGTGAAAGAAAAGGCTGAATGACTAGAGAAATTGAGGGTTTGGCTAAGAAAAAGAAGGAAGCATATGTCAGGTATATCAGGATGGATTGAGTGAATCCTTGGAAGAGTATAAAGGCAGTAAGAGTATATTTAAGAGGGAAATCAGGAGAACAAAAAGGGGACATGAGAATAGCTCTGGCAAATAGCGTTAAGGAGAATCCAAAGGGTTTTTAAAAATACATTAAGGACAAAAGGGTAACTAGGGAGCAAATAGGGCCCATCAAAGATCAGCAAGGCAGTCTTTGTGTGGAGCCACAGAAAATAGGGGAGATACTAAACAAGTATTTCGCATTAGTGTTTACAGTGGAGAAGGACATGGAAGATGTAGAATTTAGGGAAAAAGACATCTTGCAAAATGTTCATATTACAGAGGAGGAGGTGCTGGATGTCTTGAAATGCATAAAAGTGGATAAATCCCCAGGACATGATCAGGTGTACCCTAGAACTCTGTGGGAAGCTAGGGAAGTGATTGCTGGGCCTCATGCTGAGGTATTTGTATCATTGATAGTCACAGATGAGGTGCCGGAACACTGGAGGTTGGCTAACATCAAGCCACTATTTAAGAAAGGTGGTAAGGACAAGCCACGGAACTATAGACCAGTGAGCCTGATGTTGGTAGTGGGTAAGTTATTGGAGGGAATCCTGAGGGACAGGATTTACATTAAATTGACACTAGTCCCACCTTCCCACACTGGAACCATAGCCTTGAATGTTATGATATTTCAAGTGCTCATACAAGTGCTTGTTAAAGTTTGTGAGGTTTCCTGCCTCAAACACCCTCACAGGCAGAACATTGTAGACCCTCACAACCCTGTGGCTGAAAGTATTTTTCCTTAACCTCCCTCTAAACATCCTGTCTATCACCTTAAATTGTGTCCCCTTGTCATTGACCCTTCAACTAAGGGAAATAGCTACTTTCTATTCATCTTATCTAAACCCTTCACAATCTTGTACATCTCCATCAGGGGTACTCCCTCAGGTTTCTCTGCTCCAAAGAAAACAGCACAGGCTTATGCAGCTTGTGCTCATAACTGAAATGCTCCATCTTAAGCAATACTTGGTGAATCTCCTCTCCACTCCCTCCAGTGTAATCACATCTTCCGATAATGCATTGACCAGAACTGCACATGGTATTCCAGATGTAGCCTATTCAAAGTCCTACACATCTTCAACATTAACTCCCTGTACTTATAATCAATTTCTCAACTGATGAATGGATATTTAGACTTTTCTTTAAATGTTAATGATTGGATCATTAGAAAATAACTCATTAGGTGTGAAATAATTTGACACATTCCAAATTTGAGATAGGTGCTGCATAAATACAGACTTTTTTCTGTCATTAGGAAGAACATAATGTCACAAGAGCCCACTGCTATGATTAATTTCTTGTCATCCCATGGAAATGCTTCTCATTCCCTCTTTCAATGTCCATTTGACATTCTTTCAGATATCACAAACTTGTGCAATCAATTGTTCGACACGTATTTGAACCCTGTCACCTCAGGGTAATGCAGCAGGGTTATGTGTAACCACAATTTACCATGATCTCCTTATATTACCAAGCAACTTACATATTTGTATTTCAGTCTTGATTGCTGAGTGATAATGGGAATAAAATTAGGTGAGGTATACACCTGGCTGTTGATATTCTCTTGTACTTTTTGCATTATATGTTACCCAGACCTTACTTTGTACTAAGTTACTGCCCTGTCTCTTTTTATGCCTTATCACTGCACCAAAGCATGAGCTCCAGTTTCTCTGTTTTGTAGGTATAATTTTCACAGGCATACATGGAGGCTGGCAATGTTTAAAGCGTCGAAGAGCAAGATTTCAGTGATATTTCTTTAAGGTGCAACCTCAGCATGTTAACAGGTGTAACATCATTGTTATCAGTTGGTTTGCTATTTTAATGATTTTACAATGCATGGATATTTAGCAGTGGCAGGCAATTTCAGTGAGATTGTAATGATTATATATCCTGAATTAACCTTTGTAATCTTGTGTCATAAATTACTTTGGTTTGTGTTAACATGTTACATTCATTAGTTAATTTAGTTCCAACTGGGTTAGTTTGTGTGAAGATATTACATTTATTGGCTAATTTAATTCTAAGTGGGTTAGATCTGTTTCACTCAATGTTTATGCTTTTTTTTGCTTGTTCTAATGAACTTGGGTTCTGTATTTATCAATGTTTTATCGTCAATAATATTTCTGATCAGGTTTTGATTCCAGGTATTATTGATGGGAATGGTTTATTAAAGACCTCCTCTTCCTGCCTTGAAAGAAAGTAAAGCCAACCCAAATTTGAGTATTGTACCTATAAATGGAAAAACTCTTCTAGTACCTCTATTACTTGTTGACATAGAATCGTAAAGATATATAGCACAGAAACAGACCCTTTGGTCCAACTGGCCCATGCTGACCAGATAACCTAATTAATCTAGTCCCATTTGCTAGCATTTGGCCCATATCCCTCTAAACCCTTTCTATTCATGTATCCAGCCAGATGCCTTTTAAATGTTGTAATTGTATGCACTCATTCCATACTCACACCGCCCCTTGCATGAAAAGATTGCCCCCTCTGGTCCCTTTTAAATCTTTCCCCTCTTACCTTTAACCTATGCCCTCTAGTTTTGGACTTGCCTGTTCTGGGAAATGACCTTGGCCATTCACCTATCCATGTCCCTCACGATTTTATAAACCCATGAAAGTACATAAAACTTACTGTCAGATAAAGGGTCCTCCTTTCATAGAAAGAACATAGAACATAGAAAAAAATACAGCGCAGTACAGGCCCTTCGGCCCTCAATGTTGCGCCGACCGAATCCTACCTAACCTACACTAGCCCAATAACTTCCAAATGCCTATCCAATGCCCGCTTAAATGACCATAAAGAGGGAGAGTTCACCACTGCTACTGGCAGGGCATTCCATGAACTCACAACCCGCTGTGTAAAGAATCTACCCCTAACATCTGTCCTATACCTTCCACCCCTTAATTTAAAGCTGTGTCCCCTTGTAACAGCTGACTCCATTAGCGGTAAAAGGTTCTCAGTGTCTACCCTATCTAAACCCCTAATCATCTTGTACACCTCTATCAAATCTCCCCTAAACCTTCTTTTCTCCAATGAGAACAGCCCCAAGTGCCTCAGTCTTTCCTCATACGATCTTCCTACCATACCAGGCAACATCCTGGTAAACCTCCTCTGCACTCGTTCCAATGCCTCCACATCCTTCCTATAGTATGGCGACCAAAACTGCACACAATACTCCAGATGAGGCCGCACCAGAGTCTTATACAGTTGCAACATGACCTCAGGACTCCGGAACTCAATTCCTCTGCCAATAAAGCCCAGTACACCATATGCCTTCCTCACAGCACTATTTACCTGGGTGGCAACTTTCAGAGATCTGTGTACATGGACACCAAGATCCCTCTGCTCAACCACACTACCAAGTAGCCTACCATTAGCCCAGTAATCCATCTTCAGTAATTCATCTCCACCCTCCTCCCATCATTAACTTTCTTAACTCTCTGCCATCTCTCCCGTTATATCCCTCACTCATTGCTGCTAATTTCAAATCATACTGTAGAACTTTTCTTCTTCCTTGCATCATCACTACGTTAAAATCAAGACTGTTCAGATTGCCTCCTATTCTGACTTACAGTATTCTCTTATTATGGCTCAGAACCATAGAGTGTTTTGGAACATTCAGTTTTTCCTTTAAGCTCCTAAATATCAGTTTCTTCCCGAGTGGTACTGAGAGGGGTAGACATTTATATGCAATCTGCCAGATGGCAGTAAACAACCAATGGGACAGAAGGATCAATGGGGCTGAAAGAAAAGCTTGTGAGGTGAGATCCTGATGGAACACTTCAGTACAGTGCAGTGTAAATGAAGATGTTTCATTCTACTGAAGAAGTGGAGGATGCCCCACGGTTAAAGTAAAGGCCACATTAATCTGAACTTGATTTCCTTTGTCAAGTCAATAAACCTCTTGTGGTACAGCTTAGACTATCCTAGATGGGGAGAGAGATGAAAGAAACAGCACTCAATAATGTGCTGCAGTGCAGTGCAGGAACTGTGCTTCTGACCTATCTGCACATACTTAATTGTGTTAATCCACTAATCCTTGAGGTGTTGGTGTCACAAATCACCGGAAAATGCAATTGTTGCCAACAGTAGTGAAAGAAGAAACTATGTAGCAGACCTTTTTTGGATCCATTAGTTATAATGCTGGAAAATTCCTCAGTTTCTAACATTTTAAAAATTGCCTGTCATAAACAATCATTTTCCTCATTCCTGAAGAAGGCTCATGCCCGAAACGTCATTCTCCTGCTCCTTGGATGCTGCCTGACCTGCTGCGCTTTTCCAGCAACACATTTTCAGTTCTGTCATAAACAATCAGGTTAACCCACACTAATCAATCCCATTTTCCACAATGGGCTTTCCATGTTATGCAGCTTTCTGTTGTGTGAAACTGTCCTAGATTGTCTCGCTTCTATTAGACACAATATGAAAATTCTCTTCATTTTCATGAGAACTTTCCAGCTTTTGAAGAAGCTGCAAAGTGCAATAATCATATAAAACATTTAAGGAATAGAGGGATAGAGTCACAGAGAGGTATAGCACGGAAACAGACCTTTCTGTCCAACTAGTCCATGCCGACCAGATATCCTAAATTAATCTAATCTTATTTGCCGGTATCTGAGCACAGCCCTCTAAATCCTTCCCACGTATATACCGTCCAGATGCCTTTAAAATGTTGTAATTGTGTCAGCTTCCACGACTTCCTCTGGTAGCTCATTCCATGCCCACACCACCCTCTGTGTGAAAAAGTTGCCCCTCAGGTCCCTTTTGAATCTATCTTCCCACTGCCCCCACCCACCCACCTTAAACCTATGTCTCTAATGTTGGACTGCCCTATGCTGGGAAAAAGCTCTTGGCTATTCACCATTTCTATGCCCCTCATGATTTTATAAATCTTTATAATGTTAACCCTCAGCCTCCAATGCTCCAGGGAAAATAGCCCCATCCTTTTCAGCCTCTCCCTATAGCTCCAACCAGCCGATCCTGGAAATATCCTTGCAAATCTTTTCTGAACTCTCTCAAATTTAACAATATGTTTCCTATAGCAGGGAGAGAAGAATTGAATGCAGTATTCCAAAAGTGGCTTAACCAATGTCCTGTATAACCGCAACAGGATATTCCAACTCCTTTACTCAATACACTGACCAATAAAGGCAAGCATACTGAATGCCTTCTTCACTACCTTGTTTACCTGAGACTCCACTTTCAAAGAACTATGACCCTGCACCCCAAGGTGTCTTTGTTTAGCGACACCCCAGGACCCTACTATTAAGTGTATAAGTCCTTCTCTGATTTGCCTTACCAAATACAACACCTCACATTAATTGAAATTAAACTCCATTTGCCAGTCCTTAGCCCATTGGTCCATCTGATCAAGGTCCCATTATTCTCTGAGATAACCTTCCTCACTGTCTAATACACCACCAATTTTGGTTTCATTTGCAAACTTCCTAACTATTCCTCCTATATTCACATCCAAAGCATTTTTATAAATGGTGAAAATCTTCAAGGAGAAAGTGAGGACTGCAGATGCTGGAGATCAGAGCTGAAAATGTGTTGCTGGAAAAGCGCAGCAGGTCAGGCAGCATCCAAGGAGCAGGAGAATCCTGCTCCTTGGATGCTGCCTGACCTGCTGCGCTTTTCCAGCAACACATTTTCAGCTATAAATGGTGAAAACCGGTGGATCCAGCACTGATCCTTGCAGCTGACCACTGGTGACAGGCCTCCAGTCCGAACAACACCCTTCCATCACCACCCTCTGTCTCCTATCTTTAAGCCAATTGTGAATCCAAATGATTAGCTCTCCCTGGATTCCTGTGATCTAACCTTGCTAAGCAGTCTAAGTATCTTGCTGAAATCCACTTAGATAATGCCTTCACCAATCTTCTATGCGAGTTCATCATAAAATTCAGTCAAAGGTTGGTGAGACATGATTTCCCACAGACAAAGCCATGTTGACTAATCAGTCCTTGTCTTTCCAAATATATATAAATCCTGTTCCTCAGATACCCCTCCAATGACTCACCCACCACTGATGTCAGGCCCTCTGGTCTATAAAAAATAAAAGCAAATTACTGTGGATGCTGGAATCTGAAACCAAAAGAGACAAAGGGTCTTTTACAAAGGGTCAGTTAGACTCAAAACATCAGCTCTTTTCTCTCCTTACAGATACTGCCAGACCTGCTGAGATTTTCCAGCATTTTCTCTTTTGCCCGCTGGTCTATAGTTCCTTGGCTTTTCCTTATGACCTTTCTTAAATAGTAGCACCACATTAGCCAACCTCTCGTCTTCTGGCACCTCACCTGTGACAATCGATGGTACAAATATCTCAGCAAGGGGCCCAAAAACCACTTCCCTAGTTTCCCACAAAGTTCTATGAAACACCTGATTACATCCTGGTGATTTAACAGCCTTTATGTGTTTTAAGACGCCCAGTCCTCCTCTGTAATATGGACATTTTTCAAGATATCACCATTTATTTCTCAAAGTTCTCTAGCTTTCATATCTTTCTCCATAATAAATACTGAAGTAAAATACACAATTCGTATCTCACCCATCTCCTGCATTTCCACACTTAAAAAGCCTTGTTGAACCTTAAGGGGCTCTACTCTGTCCCTAGTTACTTTTTTGTCCTTAATGTTTTTGTAGAATCTCTTTGGATTCACATTAACCCTATTTGCCAACGCTATCTCTTGTCCCCTTATTTCCCTCCTGATTTCCATCTTGAGTATATTCCTACTGTTCTTATACACCTGGACGGATTCACTCAATCCCAGCTGTCTATATCTACCATATGTCTCCTTTTTCTTGACCAGAGTTTCAATTTCTCTCATCATTCAGCATTTCCTACAACTGCCAGCTTTGCTGTTCACACTAACAGGAACATATTGCCTCGAGACTCTAATTATCTCATTTCTGAGGCCTCCAACCATGCTTTACCTGCAAATAGTCTCTCCCTATCAACTTTTGAAAGTTCTTACCTCATACTGTCGAAATTGGCCTTACTCCAATTCAGAACTTCAACTTTTAGATCAGATCTATCCTTTTCCATAACTATTTTAAAACTAACAGATTTATGATCACTGGCCCAAAGTGCTTCCCCACTGACACCTCAGTCACTGACACTGCTTTGTTTCCCAAGAGAATGTCAAGTTTTGCTCCTTCTCTATTACTGTAATTGGACTTTTAATTACACTTATGTAACTGTTTTCTATCTTCTTGATTTTCACGCATATTGATAAGTAGTTTTTGAACAAAGTCCAGGGGCTGATATGCTTGTTATCTGAGGAGTGCCTGTAAACATATTCTGTAGTACCATTCTAATCAGCTATTATTATCTCTGAAAATATATTAAACTGTCTTATGACTTTGGGAAGCTGAAATTGATTCGAGTTTACTGAGCACATTGTGCTTGCTTTGCTGAGACTGTGCCAGGAGTCCAGAAACTTCAAAACAGTGCTTTGCAGAGAAGTATCACTAGCCTCATGCTAAAGGAAATCTGTGCTTGGGATGGACTGCCAGCATTTATTACCAGTCCCTGGATGCCTGGAAGGAATTAAGAGTTAACTTCGTGGTGCAACATAAGAATTAAATATAAACCAATATTTTCCTAGCTACCATCAGTTCTAAGGAAGGGTCAATGAACCTGAGACAATAACTTTGATTTCTCTCCATAGATGCTGTCAGACCTGCTAAGCTTTTCCAGCAACTTCTGTTTTTGTGTTGGATAAGAATTACTTGGTGGTAAGGCTCGTTGATGGTGATACTCTCTCTAAAGGATAGCTGTTTAAGGAACCAGTTGTGGTACCAAATTAACACACTGACATGAGAATACATTGATTAATAACATCAATTAAATAAAACTTGCCAGGGCTCCGCCTCCTGATTGTTATTCAGTATCCACTGTTGGATTGTAAACACAAGCGAATATTGCCCAGAATGGAATGCCTTCTGTGTTGATTAACCTATCATCACTGACTCTGAGCTCACATATTAATACCCACTTGGCGAAATACTAAATGTTTGTTAGCAATATTCTAGAAGGCTGTTCTGGTGATATTCAGTACCTTGAGGTGAATATGGGTGAATAAAAGCCTCAAAAAGAAAAAAAAATTCTTCAGAATGCAAGTTCTGAATGAAAAAAAACGCACAGTGTCTTCTTCCTCCTCTGAAAGTGCTGATTTTTTTTTCTGTTTTGCAGCTTCATCACCAGTAAATCTCACAACACAAACCTGGGAGCTTAGGTAATTACTGGGACTAAATTCATCATTCTCTAAAACTGGGTGTGATAGCTGTGATAGATGATTAAGCCACGCCATTTGGAAAGTGAAACAGAGTTCATGATTTGAGTCCAACATGACTATTCTTTGAAACTGAACATTCCAAAGAAGGCATATTGGACTTGAAACTTTAATTCTATTTCTGTCTCCACAGATACTGCCAGGCCAGCTGAATTCATTCAGCACTTTCCATTTTTATTTCACATCCACATTTGCTTTTACACCAACTTCCAGGTGCCTTTTGCTTTGAATGATTTCATTATCCAGGTGGCATCCACACTGCTCACTAACTGGACAGTTATGTCAGGGACCAAAATTACTAGCACCTGCTAAATTTTACACTGGTTTAAACCAGCATAAAACAGGGCTCCTATGATGCAGTAGTAATACTCCTACCTTTGAGCCAGAAGATCCGGGTTCAAATCCCATCTGCTTTAGAAATGTGTAATAACATCTCTGAGCTGGTTGATTAGAAAACATTAACAAAAAACTAGCATAATAGATAAACTCCTTGTGCATTCCCTTAGTACCTGGATTCCATATGCATTTCCCTCACTGAATATTATGAGATGCTTTCCAAATCAATTTAACTTTGATGGTGAGAAGCTGCTGACCTCCATTGTATAAAGCCTTGATAATAAAAGAGTGAATGCTGAAGACTGAATTAAGGTCCATCAATCTGATGATGTCATAAACATTTGGGCGTGGAAAGGCAGAACATCTTAAGATGTCAAAGAGGACAGAACATAGGTTCAGCAATAGTCTGAGTAACATTGTCTATCTGTAAATTGATTCTGATTGCTACCTTGCAATATACAACATCGCATTTAAGACAAGACCCTTTTCTCATGAAAATAATGGTAGCAGCATCCACATTTTGGAAGTGGTTGGCGTTGCATGCTTATATGACAATGTCCAATTGAGAAGATGGTAGATAATTGGAGGATTTTGATTAACACTGCAGTTAGAAAACTTGGTTTCAGAGTGTACCATTTCAGTCCTGTTGAGAGCCATTTGGGATTGATTTGATTTCATTTATTACTGCCATATGTGCTGAGATATGGTGAAATGCGTTGTCTTCAGTGCTTTACAGGCAGATTGTACAAAACAAGTGCATCAGAATAACAGAACAGAATGCAGGATACAGTGTTACAGCTGCTGAGAAGGTGCAGAGAGAGGGATCAACATTAACCTTTAAGAGGTCCATTCAAAAGTCTGATAACAGTGGGGAGAAGCTGTTTAGACTAGACTTACAGTGTGGAAACAGGCCCTTCGGCCCAACAAGTCCACACCGACCCGCCGAAGCGCAACCCACCCATACCCTTACATTTACCCCTTACCTAACACTAGGGGCAATTTAGCTTGGCCAATTCACCTGACCCGCACATCTTTGTGACTGTGGGAGGAAACCGGAGCACCCGGAGGAAACCCACGCAGACACGGGGAGAACGTGCAAACTCCACACAGTCAGTCGCCTGAGTCGGGAATTGAACCCGGGTCTACAGGCGCTGTGAGGCAGCAGTGCTAACCACTGTGCCACCGTGCCGCCCACAAACTGTTCTTGAATCTGTTAGTACATGTGTACAAACTTTTATATCTTCTGCTTGATGGAAGAGAGTATAACTGATGTGGAGAGGTCTTTGATTATGTTGGGTTGCTTTCCTGAGGCTGTGAGAACTATAGATCAAGTCAATGGTTGAGAGGCAGGTTTGTATGATGGTCTGGGCTATGTTCACAACTGAATTGAACTGAATTTATTGTCATGTGTACCGAGGCACAGTGAAAAGCTTTGTCTAGCAAACAACACAGGCAGATCACAGAGTTAAGTAACATAGATAAGTACATAATAGGTAACAGCAAAAACAAAAACACAGTGACAGGCAAACCTTATTGGAAGAGCTTCAAACCTGCGAGTTTAGATAAAACATAGTTATTAGTAATTTTTAAAAGTACGCTATTAAGTTTAAAGTGTGTAGAACAATTGTAGGAAATAGGAAACTTAGATCTGCATGCAGGAGCTCGCAAGGGGTCAACCATATCCGGCGCCAGATTTAATTTTAAAAACTCTGTCTATCTCAGTTTTCAATATTCTTAACAACTGAACCTTGATAGCTCTCATCAATAAAGAATTCCAGACTCTCTGGGAGAAAAAAATCCTCATCTCTTTGTCTTACATGAGCAACCTTTTACTCTGAGATTATGCCCTCTCATCCTTGACTCACCCACAATGGGAAATCACCTCTCCGTATCTGTCCTGTCAAGCTATCTAAGGTGCTGACATGTTTCAATAAGGCCATCTGTCATTTTTCTAAACATGTCCAACCTACTCAACTTCAACACATAAGAATTTCCCTCCATACTCAGGATCAACCTAGTGAATCAACTCTGGATGGCCTCCAATGCTAGTATATCTTTCCTTAGATAAGGGGCTCAAAACTTCTTGGTGCGGTCTTAGACGTCCCTGTTTTTTATTCCATTCTGTCATGACTAATGTTTGTGTGCTGGAAATGAAACTTCGCTGTTCCTAGAGTTGGCAGAAAAGTTAAACATTATAAAAAAAAGTGTGGAAGTATTCTCCTTTTCTTCCCAATATTACCTTTCTGAATGCTTCTACTGGTTTGCAAGAGGTCTTTTGCCTACTAACAACCATGTATGTGGTTTTCACTAACTTAACAGCTTGGGGCTGGGAACATGATATATAGAAGAGATCAGATCTCCACCAGCTCAGGAACTGGCTCTTTCTCTTTTCTCTAACAATTCTGGCAGTAACAACATAGGCAAGTTTAGGAAAGAGGACCTGTTTGGGGATTATCGAGCACCAACAAGTAAATTGAAGAACAGGTCCTCGAGGGTCATAATCTCTGGATTACTGCCCAAGCCACATGCTAATTAGTACAGGGATAAGAAAATTAGGGGAGTAAACATGCGGTGAAGAGATTGGTATAGGAAGGAGGGATTTCTTTTCATGGGACATTGGCATCAGTTTTAGAACCGGGGGATCTGTACCGATGGGACAGTCTTCACCTGAACTGATCTGGAACCAGTGTTCCAGTGAAAAGGATAAATAGGGTGGTCACTAGGACTTTAAACTTGTGATTGAGAGGAAGGGAAAGGGAAAGCAATATGGAGTGTGGAGTCAAGTAGAAAGATAAGCAGCAGGTTAGCATGTGTGCAGGATTTAAGTTCAAGGCAGACTAGAAATGAAGCAAAAAGGAAGGATAATTTAAGACATATTAGTAGAGATGTTGGAAATCATGAGGATAAGAAAATTAGCATTAAGGCATTTTACCTGAATACTCGTAGTATTAGTAACAAAGTCGATGACTTAATGGCACAAATCATTGTGAATGACTATGATGTGGTAGGCATCACAGAGACATAGTTGCAGGGGGTTCATCGTTAAGGATGAGATTTCTAATTTCTTGGAAGTGCAGAGTCAGATTAGAACAAGTTAGCATGGATTTAGTAAAGGGAGGTCATGCCTGACAAACCTGTTAGAATTCTTTGAAGAGGTAACAAGTAGGTTAGACCAAGAAACCCAATAGATATTATCTATCTAGGCTTCCAAAAGGCCTTTGATAAGGTGCCTCATGGGAGGTTGCTGAGTAAGGTGAGGACCCATGGTGTTCGAGGTGAGTTACTGGCATGAATTGAGGATTGGCTGTCTGACAGAAGGCAGAGAGTTGGGATAAAAGGTTCTTTCTCAGAATGGCAGCTAGTGACAAGTGGTGTCCTGCAGGATTCAGTGTTGGAGCCGCAGGTGTTCACTTTATATATTAATGATCTGGGTGAAGGGACTGGGGGCATTCTGGTGAAGTTTGACCAGACAATGACATGAAGTTAGGTGGACAGGCAGGTAGTACTGAGGAGGTGGGGAGGCTGCAGAAAGATTTAGGCAGTTTCGGAGAGTGGTCCAGCAAATGGCTGATGAAATTCAACGTGAGCAAATGTGAGGTCTTGCACATTGGAAAAAAGAATACAGGCATGGGGTATTTTCTAAACAGTGAGAAAATTCATAAAGCCCAAGTACAAAGGGATCTGGGAGTGCTAGTCCAGGATTCTCCAAAGGTTGAATTGCAGGTTGAGTCCGTGATTAAGAAAACAAATGTAATGTTGTCATTTATCTCAAGAGGGTTGGAACATAAAAGCAGTGAAGTTCTTCTGAGACTTTATAAAATGCTAGTTAGGCACCATTTAGAATACTGTGTCCAATTTTGGACCCCACACCTCAGGACGGACGTACTGGCACTGGAGCGTGTCCAGCGGAGACTCAATGGATGATCCTTGGAATGGTAGGCCTAACATACAATGAACAGCTGAGGATCCTGGGATTGTATTCATTAGAGTTTAGAAGGTTGAGGAGAGATCTAATCGAAACTTACAAGATAATGCATGGCTTAGAAAGGGTAGATGCTGGAAAGTTGTTTCTGTTAGGTGTGAGACTAGGACCTGTGGGCACAGCCTTAGAATCAGAGGAGGTCAATCTAGAACAGAAGTAAGGAGACATTTCTTCAGCCAGAGAATTTTCAAGGCAGAGGTTGATAAATGCTTGATCTTGCAATGAATTAAGTGCAATGGGGAGAGTCTGGATAAATGGAGGTGAAATGCCCATCAGCCATAATTAAATGGTGGAGTGGATTCAATGGGCCGAATGCCCTTGTTTCCAGTCCTATGTCTTATGGTCTGCAATACAACCCACTTTAAGCCTCTTTAGCAGATGCTGTAAACTGGGACTTTTAATAGATTAATTAGAGATCTTTTAGACATGAAGCAGCCACCCTGTGCCTCTTGCAGTCAAGCTCCTGAGCTGGTGGAGATCTGAATACTTCTTTCTGGCAGACAAAAAGGCCTTTGTAATCAATAACTGGTCACTAATCCATAGAACAATCAAATTCCTGTTGCAAAGCAAAGCTTCATTTGAATATAGAACCCCTTCAGCTCCAGTTTGTCTGCAACCTTATCTTGTTCAAGCTGTTGTGTAAATGATGTTTGCCATGAGCATTAGGTTAATTGCTTTTCAAAACATACAACAATCTTTTAAAGACAATTTTGAAACAGTTATTTCTCATTTTAGTCTACAAGGACAAAAAATAAAATGACACAATCTTTGACAATTCCTTTTGAAATAAAGGCCAACTTTCTGTTTGCCTTTCCTGTTACCTGCTAAAGATGAATGTTTACCATTTTTATGAACCATTCATGAGGATCTGTAGATCCCTCTGCGGGGCAGTTTACTGCAGTCTTTCTCCATTTAAAGAAGATTCAGCTTTGCTGCTCTTCTTGACAAAAGGCATAACCTCATATTTTCTTACATCATATTCCATTTGTCAAGTTTTCTCCATACACTTTTTCTGTCTACATGCCTTTGTAGCCTCATTTTGTCACCCTCATTACTTGCCTTCTTAACTATTTTTGTGCAATTGATAAACTTGATGATAGTACATTCACTTCCCTCGTACAATTCATTAATGAGCAGTTATTCACGTTTGAGGGAATTATACCTTTGGGGTTCTGACAGCTCAGCAGTAGGACAACTCCCTTTTTTGATATTTAATATATCTAATATTGTGGGTCTACCTGCATCAAATATACTGCAGTGTTTCAAGAAAGCAGCTCACCACCACGTTCTGAAGGGCAACTAGACAATAAACATGAGCTCAGCCAGCAATATCCACACCTTATGAATAAATTAAAAAAAAGACCCAGATTAGCATACAAGTCATAATTACAATGTAGATGATATGTAATTTGGGCCTGAAATAAACATCAGAAAAATTGTAGTAGACTTGAGGGGAACACTGATGAACATTGAAATGTGCAGAAAATTGGTAGATTAAATTTAATACAACAGACAATAGGTGCAGGAGTAGGCCATTCAGCCCTTCGATCCTGCACCGCCGTTCAATATGATCATGGCTGATCATTCCTAATTAGTATCCTCTTCCTGCCTTATCTTCATAACCCTTGATTCCACTGTCCTTGAGAGCTCTATCCAACTCTTTCTTAAATGAATCCAGAGACTGGGCCTCCACTGCCCTCTGGGGCAGAGCATTCCACACAGCCACCACTCTCTGGGTGAAGAAGTTTCTCCTCATCTCTGTCCTAAATGGTCTACCCCGTATTTTTAAGCTGTCTCCTCTGGTTCGGCACTCACCCATCAGCGGAAACATGTTTCCTGCCTCCAGAGTGTCCAATCCTTTAATAATCTTATATGTCTCAATCAGATCCCCTCTCAGTCTTCTAAACTCAAGGGTATACAAGCCCAGTCGCTTCAGTCTTTCAGTGTAAGGTAATCCCGCCATTCCAGGAATTGACCCCGTGAACCTACGCTGCACTCCCTCAATAGCCAGAATGTCTTTCCTCAAATTTGGAGACCAGAACTGCACACAGTACTCCAGGTGTGGTCTCACCAGGGCCCTGTATAGCTGCAGAAGTACCTCTTTGCTTCTATATTCAATTCCTCTTGTTATGAAGGTCAGCTTGCTATTAGCCTTCTTCACTACCTGCTGTACCTGCATGCTTGCCTTCATTGACTGGTGTACAAGAATACGCAGATCTCTCTGTACTGCGCCTTTACCTAAATTGATTCCATTGAGGTAGTAATCTGCCTTCCTGTTCTTGCCACCAAAGTGGATAACCATACATTTATCCACATTAAACTACATCTGCCATGCATCTGCCCACTCACCTAACTTGTCCAGGTCACCCTGTAATTTCCTAACATCCTCATCACATTTCACCCTGCCACCCAGCTTTGTACCATCAGCAAATTTGCTAATGTTATTGCTGATACCATCTTCTATATCATTAACATATATTGTAAAAAGCTGCGATCCCAGCACGGATCCCTGCAGTACCCCACTGGTCACTGCCTGCCATTCCGAAATGGAGCCGTTTATCACTACCCTTTGTTTCCTATCAGCTAACCAATTTTCATTCCAATCTAGTACTTTGCCCCCAATACCATGCGCCCTAATTTTACTCACTAACCTCCTGTGTGGGACTTTATCAATAGCTTTCTGAAAGTCCAGGTACACTACATCTACTGGATCTCCCTTGTCCATCATCAGAGTTACATCCTCAAAAAATTCAAGAAGATTAGTCAAGCATGATTTCCCCTTCATAAATCCATGCTGACTCTGTCCTATCCTGTTAATACTATCCAGATGTGCCGTAATTTCATCCTTTATAAAAGACTCCAGCATCTTTCCCACCACTGAGGTCAGACTGACTGGTCTATAATTTCCTGCTTTCTCTCTCCCACCTTTCTTAAAAATTGGTATAACATTAGCCACCTTCCAATCCTCAGGAACCGACCCCGAATCTATCGAACTCTGGAAAATAATCACCAACGCATCCACGATTTCCCGAGCCACCTCCTTCAGTACCCTGGGATGTAGACCATCAGGCCCCGGAGACTTATCAACCTTCAGACCTAACAGTCTCGCCAACACCAAATCCTGGCAAATATAGATTCCCTTAAGTTCAGGTCCTTCAACCACTGTTACCTCAGGGACATTGCTTGTGTCTTCCCCAGTGAACACAGACCTGAAGTACCCATTTAATTCTTCTGCCATTTCTTTGTTCCCCGTAATATATTCTCCTGTTTCTGTCTTCAAGGACCTAATTTTAGTCCTAACCATTTTTTTGCCTTGCACATACTTAAAAAAGCTTTTACTATCCTCCTTTATATTATTGGCCAGTTTACCTTCGTACCTCATTTTTCCTTTGCGTATTTCCTTCTTAGTAATCCTCTGTTGCTCTTTCAAAGCTTCCCAGTCCTCTGTTTTCCCACTTATCTTTGCTATGTTATACTTTTTCTCTTTTAACTTTATATGTTTCTTAACTTCCCTCATCAGCCACAGTCACCCATGCCTCCTCCTGGGATCTGTCTTCCTTTTAGGAATGAATTGATTCTGCAACTTCTGCATTATACACAGAAATATCCGCCATTGTTCCTCCATGCTCATCCCTGCTAAGGTATTGCATCATTGAACTTTGGCCAGCTCCTCCCTCATAGCTCCATAGTTCCCTTTATTCAACAGAAATACTGTCACTTCCAACTGTACTCTCTCCCTCTCAAAATGCAGATTGAAGCTTAATGTATTATGGTCACTACTTCCCAATGGCTTCTTCACTTCAAGGTCTCTGACCAATTCTGGTTTGTTGCACAATACCAGATCCAGAATTGCCTTCTCCCTGGTCGGCTCCAGCACCAGCTGCTCTAAGAATCCATCTCTGAGGCACTCCACAAAGTCTCTTTCTTGAGGTCCAATACCATCCTGATTCTCCCAGTCTACCTGCATGTTAAAGTCCCCCATAACAACTGTAGTAACATCTTTGCGACAGGCCAATTTCACCTCCTGATTCATTTTACATCCGACATCCACTCTACTGTTTGGGGGCCTGTAGATGACTCCCAAGAGGGTCTTTTTACCCTTAGTATTTCGCAGCTCTATCCACACTGACTCTACAGACTTGAAGATTCATTTCCCAGGCCCTGTCCACTTGAAGCCACATCTCAGTTATCCCCACAATATCGTATCTGCCCATTTCCAAAAGAGCCTCAAGCTCATCCATCTTATGTCTAATGCTTCATGCATTCATATATAATATTTTTAATTTGTTACTGCTCTCACCCTTCCCATCAACCCCTACTTCACCCAACCTTACAGCATGGTCCCTTTCTGAGTTTTCTGCCTCATTGATACAGTTGTCTTTCTTGACTTCGCTTGTTCTAACTTTCCCTTCAATTTCCTTTTAATACATCCAGTTTGTCCCCTCCCCCCGCTACTTAGTTTAAATGTAGCGGTGTTACAGTAGAAAACCTGCCTGCCAGAATGCTGGTCCATAACCTATTAAGGTGCAAACCGTCTCTCTTACACACTAAATTTACACACTATTTACACACTAAATAGAGAATTAGATAGAGGCTACAGAACCAGAGAAGCCTGTGTATTCAAATAAATCTTTGAAGGTGATAGACATAATCAAAGACCCCTCTCACTCTGGTTATACTGTCTTCCACCGTCTTCCATCGGGCAGAAGATACAAAAGTTTGAAACATGTACCAACAAATTTAAGAACAGCTTCTTCCCAGCTGTCATCAGACTTATGAATGGATCTCTCATATATTAGCGTTCATCAATCTCTGCATCTTCTCTGTAGCTATAACACTATATTCTGCATTCTGTCCTATCACCTTATGTAAGGTATTTCTTGTCTTAGCATGCAAAACAATACTTTTCACTGTATCTCGTACACATGACAATAATAAATCAGATCAAGTCAAGTTGAGAAGGTTTGCTAAGTATAAATCATAGTGTTATTTTAAACCTTTATAAATCACTGATTGGGCCTTAGCTGGAGCATTGCATTTGATTCTGGGCATCTCATGTGTGGAAGGATGTCAGTCCCTCCAGGAGGGTGCATCAGAAGGATAACAGACATGATAGGATTCAGGATCTGTGGAGAGAATGAAGAAGCTGGTGTTCTTTTTAAAGCAGGGAGCTTAAATGAAGATTTGATAGAGTTGATGAAAATGATGACTGATCTTGCTGGAATTAATAGGGAAATATCACAAAAAAACCCCAAAAGAACAGAATCAGAGTAGTTCACAGAAGAAGCAGAGGGGCCATGAGTGGGTTGACTTGGTGGAGAATGCGTTGTCTGAAATCAGATTCAATAGCGACTTTCGAAAGGGAACTTAATAAAGACTTGATTTTTTAAAAAATCTACTGGGCATGAGAAAAAGCAGGGGATTGGAACCAATTGAATAGCCCTCTCAATGAGCCAGTATAGGCAGAATGGGCTGAATGGACTTGCATCGTGTTGCATGATTTCACAAGTTCCCAGTCAATGTGAATCAGTGAACACACGGATCCCAGTACTATGCTACATCTATGTCTGCAACAATGTTTTTTAAAAAAAATCTAAACCTAAGAAGGAGCAGACTAGAACAAAAACAGGCGGCATCTGTGGAGAGAAATAGAGTTAACATTTCGGGTCCGGTGACCCTTACCTCCGAATGGGGTTGACTGGCTTGGTATGAGAAAGTTCAGGCAGCATCCCAGCACCACTAATCCAGACTCTGGTGTCCAGCATCTGCAGTCATTGTTTTTACCTTGGTATTAGAAAGGTCGGTGTAGTTGCTGCATTTTAAGTTCAGGGCTTTTATTTTGTTTTTGTTGAGAACTGTTGAGGGAGGAGTTGGTGGTTGGAATGGGAGCGATGTGGGTGAGCAGTGTGTGTGGGGGGGGTTTAATTGTCGGCGCATTGAGAGCTGGTGCCTGCGCCTTTAAAAGCTGCTCACACGGGGAGGAGGCTGCAGCCGCTGCGGGGCTCGGGGGCTGGGCAACACGCCGGAACCGGAGCGGAGGAGAGCGGTTGTGTGCTGAGGCCGTGTCCCTTCCACCTGCTCCCCCCCGGGAGGATGGCAGAGAGTGAGGCAGAGACCCCCGGCACCCCGGGAGAGTTCGACAGCAAATACTTCGAGTACAATGGAGTGCGGCTGCCTCCCTTCTGCAGGGGGAAGATGGAGGAGATCGCCAACTTCCCGGTCAGGCAGAGCGACATCTGGATCGTCACCTACCCCAAATCCGGTAGGATCCCTCTCTCTACCTCAGCCCGCTCCGATTCCTGCAAACCCCGGGGAGGGGAGAGGCAACCCCCAGCCCGGGATCCAGTCACATCCTGCACTGGGTACCAACCCTGAGCCGCATTGAGCACGGTGCACAGACACCGCCGCCAGGCGACAGCAGCACATCACCGACTCCCCTACCCGGGGGTAGATCACCCCCTTCCACACACACACACACACACACACACATCACCCAGGGGTAGATCACCCCCTCCTCAAACACACACATATCACCCAGGGGTAGATCACCCCCTCCCCACACAAATACACAACACCCGGGGATAGATCACCCCCTCCCCAAACACACACATCACCCAGGGATAGATCATCCCCTCCCACACACACACACATCACCCAGGGATAGATCACCCCCTCCCCAAACACACACACACACACACCCACAGACATCACCCAGGGATAGATCACCCCCTCCCCAAACACACCCACACACCCACAGACATCACCCAGGGATAGATCACCCCCTCCCCAAACACACACACAGACATCACCCAGGGATAGATCACCCCCCTCCCCAAACACACACGCACATCACCCGCAGATAGATCACCCCCTCCCCAAACACACACACACACACACACACATCACCCAGGGATAGAACACACACATTATCCCGGCTACCCCCACCACACATATCTGCCCCCACCACAACATTCTTCACCCCTCTACCCCCAAACTTACCTCACAAACCTGTAACCTCACATTGCTTCCCTTATCTCCATCCCCCCACATGCCCCCCTCACCGACTCCACTCCCACATTACCCACTCCACCCCCACATTATCCCCACTGACCCGACACCCAAATTAAGCCTTCATCGACTCCAACCCTACATTTTCTCATCTGACTCCATGCCCTTGTACTGCCTCCGCACCATTTCCACCCCCACATTCCACCCCTCACCAACTTCACCCTCATATTTCATACCTACCCCCTCAACCCCCACATCCCCTTCTCTGTGATGATTCTCCCAAACACACTCCTCCCTGGCGCTCACACCCACATCCTCCTCCACCCTTACATTCTCCCCATTGCCCCTGTCCACCCTTGCATTTGCTTGTGGGCCCCCCCACCACCCTCGCATTCCCCCACATCGCCCCTACCCTTGCGTTCCTCATGTTACCACTTCTGCCCTCACATTCCCTGCATCCGTCCCTCTGCCCTCACGTTCCCCGAATTCCCCTATCCACCCTTGTGTTCCCCACACTATCCTCGCAACTGCCCCATGCCCTCGTGTTCCCCACATCTGTCTTCGCATTCCCCAAATCCCGCCATACTGCCCTCCACCCTCTCATTCTCCCCATCTTCCCTCCAATCTCTCATTCCCCCAACCCCCCCCTCCAACCGCACGTTCCCCTCCACCCTTGTGTTCCCCAGCCTCCACCCTCGCTGAATTTCCCCCCCACCTTGCATATCATATTTGACCCTCTCATCTGCCTGCATCCCCCCCATCCTCCCTCACCCTGGCGTTCACCCCATTTACGCTCACATTCCCCCTCCCACCCTCCATTTCCCCCCATAACCTCGCGACCCTCGCATCACCCTCCCACGCTCGCTATCCATCCATCCCCCTCCTCCACACTATCATTTCCCCCCCCATCCACCCCACTTTCTCATTCCCTCATCCCCTCCTCCACACTTACCCCAACCCTCATGTTCCGCCATCCCCACCCCTGCCCTCGTGTTCCCCCATCCCCCTCCACCCTGCATTACCCTTTCACATTCCTCCCACCCTTGTGTTCCCCCAATTGCCACCACCCTTGCATTACCTGCATCCCCTCAACCCTGCATTCCCCCACACCCCCTCTGCCTTCCCCCCATTCCTCCATTCCCTCCCAACCCTCTCATTCCCCCCAGCTCCCCAACCCTCGTGTTCCCCATCACCCTCCACATTCCCCTGCATTCTCTCATTACCCTCCACCTTTGCGTTCTCCATCCCTCTCTCTACCCTCGCATTACTCCCTGCCCTTGCATTGCCCCCTCCATCCTCTCATTCCCCCTCAGCCTTCTCATTCCCCATATCCCCCTCCACTCTCACTATATCTAACCCCACACCGCTAGCCCACCAAAGCCATCCATTTCCTCCTTCCATCCCTACACGCACATACAGTGACCCCTCCCTCCAGCACCCCTCTATGTATTTCTTCCAAAACAACTCCCCTCTTGCAATACAAAAACCAGTGGCCCTTCCTTAAATCCACACAATGTAGCAATATCATCACCCTGCCACTCGCACCAATTCCTGTGCATCACTTCATCAAAATCTACATGGGGTAGCCCCAAAACCTATGTTACCCCACATACCTCGCTACTCGCAAATATCCTGTTTCTCCTCAACCCCAGAACAGAAGTTGCTGAAGAAATGGAGCAGATAGGGCAGCTTGTCTGTGAAGAAAACAGTTCCTGTTTCAAGTCCAGTGACTCTTCATCTGAACAATGTTATTATTTCACGTGTTCGGTATCCATCATTTTTTGTATTACCACGGCATACAGGGTTGGCAATGACGTAGTGGTATCATCACTGGACTGTTAATCCAGAGACCCAGATCATGTTCTGGGAAGCAGGGTTCAAATTCCACCACGGCAGATGGTAATTCACTAAAAAAAATCTGAATTTTAAAAAAAATCTCATGATGACCACAAATCCATTGTCAATAGTTGTAAAAAAACTCATCTGGTTCACTAATGTCCTTTTGGGAAGGAAACTACTATCCTTACCTGATCTTGCCTGCATGGGATTCCAGACCCACAGCAATGTGATTGGCCAGAGGGCATTTGACAGTCAATCAGGAATGGGCAATAAATGCTGGCCTCGACAGCGATGCCCTCATTCTGTGAATGAATAATAATAAAAAAATGTGGTTAGAATAATAGGTGTGTTTCTCAATTGACAGGGTATAAGTAATGATGTCTCAGGAATCTGCACTGGGCCTGAGGTTTTTCAGTATATTTATCAATGAATTAATCAATGGATTAATGAAAAAATAGTCTCTATCCAAGTTTGCTGGTGCCACTGCTAGGTAGCACAATGAATGGTGTAGATTGAAACAAAGTTGCAAAGGGGCATTAACAGATTAAGTGATTGAGTAAAACTGACAGATTGGAGTCAGTGTTGGGAACTGAGAGATCATCCATTTGGTCTAAAGAATGATCAATCTTTCTTTTGTAAACAATATACTAGGAACTATGAACAAGCCAAGAAATACAAAGCTCCTGTTCGGATATCATCAACAACAACTAGAGAATGAAATTTAATTATGAAGTTGAATGAACATGAACCTTTATTTTGAGGGGGCAAGAAATACAAAGTTAAGACACAACTGTATAAAATCCTGGTTATATTCTGGAGGATTGCATTCAGTACAGGGCACACTAGGGAAGGGAGACAGAACAGATTAACCAGTCTGATATAGATTTTTAAAGGATTAAATACAAGGCCAGTATTTGTAATTTAGGCTTGTACTCCTTCAATATTGAAGATTAAGTGATGATCTAATTGAGGAGTTTAAGATGGTTTAAGGATTTGGCAAGTGGAGTGGAGCATATTGTGGTCTCTACCAGCAGGGAAAATAATAAGTGGGGGGGGGGAATAACCTTAAAAACTCAAACTGGGTTGCTCAGGAGTGATGTCAAGATCATGCAAAAATAGTGTAGATCTGGAACTGATGAGGCTTGGTTGATTTGAGAATGTCAAAAGTAAGATTGATGGAATTTTGCTGTTAAGGGTTAGAGAACAAAGGTGGGTAGATTTATGTTAAGGTACCGAGCTAATGAATGGCAGAACATGTTTGAGTGTATTGCTGTTCTTATGATCCATATCTCTTCATGCTCAGTATCCCTCTCCCTGCCTCTCTGCATATGTGTTGCAAAGGGGGCTTAAAACTCCTCCTCACCATCCCCCATCCACAGCAAATCACATAAAAATGATTGATGAGCTTTCTAATATAATATGTATGGTAATGATTTGTTAAGGTAAAAATTGTCATGGTTTGAAAATGATATTTAAGTCATAACACTTGTACAATTTCTCTGTTAGTGTGGCCTTTAAAATAACAGCCTTACAAACCTTTCAGGTTGTTTTGGTTGAATTTTCAAGGTATCTTTTTATCAGTTTGTAACCATTGACAAGTGAATTAATGAAGGCTATTTTCCTGTTAGTCTAAGGTTTCAGGGCATTGAGATTTCAGATATACACCATTGTACATCCTGGCGTTTGGGATAAAATCACTTTCTTGCTCGTGTGTAAATAAGCAGCATAATATAATGTTGTATCTTCTTAAATTGTCACACTGAAAATTAACATTCCAGAAAGTAAGATGGATCACACTGTCTAGCAATATCTGTCATTCCAATTTAGTATGACATCTTCCCTTTGCAATTCACTGTTTCCTAAGTTGATCCATGCTACTTTTATTGGTTATTATATTTCACTTTGTCTAGTTTCCGTGTATTATTTCTGCCTTGAGACCCTATCAAATGTTTTGTCCCATTAGCCACATGGAAATTGCCTCAATCCTCTGTTTAAAATAAAAGTGGAAATGTATAACTTAGATGAGTCTAGTTGCTGCACACAAAATAAGCACTTCAGTTTATTCAACTTGGAGAAAGTGAGGACTGCAGATGCTGGAGATCAGAGCTTAAAAATGTGTTGCTGGAAAAGCGCAGCAGGTCAGGCAGCATCAAAGGAGCAGGAGAATTGACGTTTCGGACATAAGCCCTTCTTCAGGAATCCTGAAGAAGGGCTTATGCCCGAAACATCGATTCTCCTTCTCCTTTGATGCTGCCTGACCTGCTGCGCTGTCCCAGCAACACATTTTTAAACTTCAGTTTATTCACAAGCCGTGCCTTAAGAATGTTTCTCAAGCTTAATGGGCCCATTGGTTGGAGAAACCGTACCATTTGCTTCATACTCTGAGGTTACTTCATTGGTTTGAATATTAAAAGCACATACACATCTGGACACTCTCTTCGTTAATGACATTGCCCAAAAGAGACAAAGCATACATGATATGGGTTTGTCTCAGTGCACAAAAACACCTTTCAAAATGACATTTTCAATAGCATAAGCAGGAAATCACTGTTAACAATGAAGATGTTCATATCAAATTCTTTTCTTGGTGATTTTATTGAAAGCATTACTCTTCTAATGGAAAAGGTGGCTCAGTGGTTAGCACTGCTGCCTCACAGTGCTAGGGGCCCAGGTTCAATTCCAGCCTCGGTCAACTGTCAGTGTGGAGTTTGCACGTTCTCCTCATGCCTGCATGGGTTTCTCCGGGTGCTCTGGTTTCCTCACACCATCTTTAGATGTGCAGGTTAGGTGAATTAGTCATACTAAATTGTCCATAGTATTCAGGGATGTGTAGGTTAGGTGCATTAGTCAGGGGTAAATGCAGGGAAATGTGTTTGAGTGGGATATTCTTTGCGGATCAGTGTGAATTTGTTGGGCTGAAGGGCCTGTTTCCATATTCTGTGATTTTGTGATTCTTTGCTTTCTTGAAATGAGGAATCATCTATTACAGGAATCAGCATATTTTGTTGGATCTCGTACACAATGAATCCAAATGTGAAATTAGCTGAATTCAACAGATTAAAAATCCTGGTGATTGTGTCCTTTTTTTTTTATTTTCCATTATTTTTGCTCTGCCAGTATCAAAGTAAATGGTGGAAAATGGAAATCTAAAATGCAACAGGCAGTGGATGGTGCAATGGTCATTTTTGAAAATTTAGGATCTAGTACTGATTTATAGGATACAAGCCTTCTGTCTAATTTGTGTAAGGTAAATCAGATTGGGTAGTGTCAATTGGGTATTTGCTCACAACAGGGTACTATCCTCAATTGATAATTTTATTTAATGCAACCACAGGAGATATTGGTATGCTAATAGGAAAGGAAACATATTGGGTATTTCTTCACAGTTGGCTCTTCACAATTTAAGACAAAGGAAACATTACTGTGTGGGGACTTGTATTATTCTTGACTTAGAACTGTTCAATTTAAGCAATGGGAGTCTGAAACAATAATGCGTTCCATTTCCTAGTGCTAGCATCTAATTAACATCTTGATAAATACAACATGCACTTTTTAAAAACTAGGAATAAATTTTCCATAATATAAAATCCTTATAAACCTTGAATCATTGAGAAAAAGCTTTCAAAGTCAAGTTTCAAGTTAGCATAAAAATGTGCCTGTTTTAATAATTTTATACGTCTTTACGTTCTAGAGTATTTCATCAAATTGTACTCATGCTAAAATAGGAAACTAGCAAAAATTAACTAACATTTTCAAAGGGAACAAAAACCCAATTAAGCTAGAAATTCAAAACAGCCCTTAATGGAAATGGATAATAAAAGCTTATTAGTTCACTAAGGCGACAGCTTAACGTAGGGAATAACATGTACATGGAAGTTGTTCTTATCTCCTCTCTCTTAGTTTCAATTTTCTAGCCTGTTTTAATTCAATGCCTCTTAATATTCTCCAATCATCTATAATGGGATAATGTTTGCAAGTCCATAGTGCTGTATCCACTGTATCTTGCCCATCCAAATTTATAATTAACAATCTTCTTTCAGAAATCAGTGGTGCCTGCTCCTAAGTATATTCTTTTCATATATATCTTTATATAAGCTATAAGTTTTGGGGAAACCGGGTGAATAGTTTAGCAGGATAGCTTTACAATTAAGAAACATGCATTTTGAGGACCGTTTCCCTTATACAAACTTACACTTGTTTTGGATAGTAGCATTTCAAACACATGGAATGTAGTTTTCTTTTTTGTTGTCAAGTCTGTGCTGTACTTTATTTGTAATAGGACGTAATGGATAAGATATTGACTGAATGTACAGTTCCTAGATTGAAATCCATGTGTTCTAAAGGGATTTCAAAGAAGAGTCAAGATATTGATTGTTCCTTTGATTTTTTAAAAAAAAGGATTGTATTGATTTCAGCAAAACATTCATGTTTCTGTGCATTATCCTTTTGAATTAGGTGCATTATATGATGTATGCCATAATATACAGTAATGATTGTATGCATTTTGGCAACATATTATTAACCCAGGATCTTGGTTTATCTAATGGATATATCTCATTTTCCTACAGTCAAACAACTATCTTGGCCCCACTGCCCCACCACAAAGTATGTACTTCTGTTTTGGATTCCATGCTCCAATTTTCTCAGATTCTTTAGAACCTTATCTCCAGACTCAGTTTCTGCTCCTACATAATCCCTATCAGAATGACCACCTCTATAACAGTACCTGCTTCTTCATCCAGGTCTGTCCATCAGCCAATGTAACACTGATCTGTACTTCTGTCACCTCCAAACTTAGTTCTTGCTGTTTTGAAAGAATCGTGGATGCCAGAAACCTGGGATAAAGACAGATAATACTCGAGCCACTTTGTAGGTTTGGTGAGAAATGTAAAGATAGAATCCATGTTCCAAACCAATATTTATCTCCTCTGATTTTTTTTTTTGACTTGCGTCTGTTTCATTGCTCCTCACATTATGACCAATTTTGGATATTTTTTGACATTATGGCATTATTTAATACACACTCTTGTTAATTCTGTACACCTTATAGTCATGAATCTTTTCCAGTCTTTCTGGTAGAGATCCTAGGAAAATCATTGCCTTTGAAATATCCCAAAATTTGACATCATGCCTCCATGATCTGTTTCTAAGTGTCAGTTTTGCCTCAGTGTCCCTGAGTTAGAAGCTGGTTAGCACGCTCCAAGAATTGAACATATAATCCAGACTTTTCCTTCATTGCAGTACAAAGAGAATGCTGCATTGACACACTGGTGTTGTATTTCGGTGTGCTGCCTCAGATGTGTGCACATGATCCCCATGGCATGATTCGAAGAATAATGTTCTAGACAATATTTATCACTCAACCAGCATTACAGAAACAAATCACCTTATCAAATGTGGCGTTGCTTGTAAAATCTTTATAGAAACCAAATTGATTGTTACTTTTCCTACATTTCAGCAGCATATTTAATATTACTTTGTTACCTTTGTGGTCATGAAGAAAATTCTGAGGTCATGAAAGATATTATATAACTGCAAGTTCCCCTCTTCCTTTTTTCCAATTATACACTCTCCTTTTTGCCACAACCTTTCACCGGCCCCTCCCCTCCTCTCCTGTGAGTATTCCTGAGCCTGAAAACATCCAAATTTTGCCTTTAGTCAGGGATAATTAGCATTATTCTGATACTAAATATGTGAGAAAATGCTACTGAGCAATTTTCCATGGGTTACAATTGGTATTTGCACCAGAAGGAATCATTCAGACTGTTAAAAGTGGGAAATTACCACAATACTTAGACAAGTTAGATTGTGGTACTGCACAGAACAATGAACTAAACTGTATACTTGGGTGCAATCCCATTGTATACACACTTCACTCATTCCCTAACTTGCTTTGGTGATTTTTGGGCAACAGCACATCTTTCCCATTAATACAAAATATTCATGGTGGGCGGCACGGGTGGCACAGTGGTTAGCACTGCTGCCTCACAGCGCCAGAGACCCGGGTTCAATCCCCACCTCAGGCGACTGACTGTGTGGAGTTTGCACGTTCTCCCCGTGTCTGCGTGGGTTTCCTCTGGGTGTTCCGGTTTCCTCCCACAGTCCAAAGATGTGCGGGCCAGGTGAATTGGCCATGCTAAATTGCCCATAGTGTTAGGTAAGAGGTAAATGTAGGGGTATGGGTGGGTTGCGCTTCGGCAGGTCGGTGTGGACTTGTTGGGCCGAAGGGCCTGTTTCCACACTGTAAGTAATCTAATCTAATCTAAAATACCTGCTATCATATTATTTGCCCAACGTTCATCCCATGGCTTTTTTTTTCCTTATTTATGTCTTTCAGTAGATGTTTTTTCATCAGGGTGAGTGATTTCATGGGGAATAATGGATAGTATTAGGTCATTAGAAACTGTAGTGACCAATGAGTATTTCTCAAACCGATCACCTTCCCGGCTATCTTCCACCACCCCTTATTTATATCTCAGTGCTCTTTCCCTTCCACATTCCTGATGAATGGCTTATGCCCAAAACGTCGGCTCTCCTGTTCTTCAGATACTGCCTGACTGCTGTGCTTTTTCAGTGCTATACTTTTTGACCATCAGTCTTCAACATGTGCAATTCTCACTTTCTCCATGGATTTCACAACCAATACTTAGTAAAAGTGCCATGATTCCAGAGGAACATATGGCTACTGTCTCATTAGAGGGAGATGACTGGTAGTGATTTAACCTGAGAATCACCACCTCTCTGGCAGGGGGAAGAGGTTAAGAAGGTGGTTAATCTCAACCAGTGCAGGAATTGAACCTGTGCTATTGGTGACTCCGCATCACAAACCAGATGTCCATCCAACTGAGGTAACTGTATCGCTCACTCCCAATATTATCTCTTACAACATGCTGATACTTATACAATGACAGATTCCAGTGTGGATGAGTGAACTGTTTGTGTAGTTTTGAAGAAGATATAGAGTTGGGAATATGATTGTGTTCCAATAGGGAAGGCCGTTTTGTCTGTTGGAGGCATAAAACTAAATTTGAACAATAAAGACCTGTTTATGAACAAATAACAATGGAGTTTTGTATAATTTAGACTCCAGGCTTGGAGAATATTTATGAATATTTCTGTAGAAAATTAAATAGGTCGAAGAGAGAATATAATGGCTCATTTATATGAGGAGTGGGCTTGATTGGCTACTTTTTAATCCCATGTTTTTCAAAGGAGATTAACTTTCCGTTTATAATAATGCTACACTTTAATCCTTTATCACTCTGATAGAAAATGTGAGGGTAGCTTGAAAAATGATACTTTTTTGATATGCTTTTTTTTTAAAGGGTTGATATTTCGTTGTGCACAATTTTCACTAACTGGGTGAGAGATAATTGGGCGACAACATAAATACATTAATGTTATTGTGAAAAAGTGCAAGTGAATGTTGAATGAAAGTATTAACCAGTTGGTTAAAAACAGTAAATGGAAGGATTTCACTCTCTTCCACTCCTGAACCTCCTGCCTGCCCTGCAAATGACTTTGAAGATTTGGAATATTTCACAAAATATGAGGGTACAAATTAAGTAAATTACAGTTTCTGAGAAAATTCTCATAGGATTGAACATATCTTCAAATGTACAGGGCAGAATCCTCTATTCTTGGTGTTGGTAGGCTTGGAGGAAAGAAGTGAGTTTAAATTAGAGAGGGATGTGGTGTACCTGAGTTCCACCACCTTTTCCCTCTGAGGGTGGAAAGGCCTACAATCATCCTTGTTATCTGCTGCCAGTGGCAGCCCTTAAGCATTGCTAATGGCATGAATGCCAGGTAGAACCATGCGATCAGTTGGCTCTGGTAGGTACGGAGGTTTTGAGGTCCCTTGATCAAAATCATTCAGTGCCTCATCAAGGGTCTGGATATCAAGTAAGGGATGGGGACATTGGTACTGACAGTAAAAAGCCTTTTCTGCTGACCTTCCTGCAACCCGCACCCTGTGGATTCCATCTATGCCACCTTATTCACCTGCGGCCTCTGTTGCTCCCCACTCCTGGGACTTAGTTCATGTCTTCCAAGCAGCATCCATTGCCTCTCCCCATGGTGCTGCTGAGCATATCCTTCTGGTAGGCTGTCATTTCTCAGTACATGAAGTGTCTGACCTCACGGTCTTGATTCTAGGCAGTGACCTTGACATTGGCTGATTGGCTTGTGGTTTGGAAAAGAGGTGAGAGCCTTGAAGCTTTAACAAGATTTCATCCATGATCAAAATGTTATATTTGCTTTAACAACAATTAACATTATTGAGTTAAACTCAAACAGAAAAACAATGCCAAATTGCAAGATTTATATCTTCCCAAGCAGATTTCTTTTATTGTAACTAGAGACTTTGATGTTATGCTTTTGTTAGAACAATTGAAATACCTAGGAACCTCTATTATCTGAATAACATGGGTGGGCAGTATTTTGTTCTGTTAATCGAATTCCAGATAATCAAATGCCAGATAACATAGTTTAGCCGAGCATTGGGACCTTGTGATCTTGCCGGATAATTGAATGCCAGATAATTGAGGTTCCTCTGTAACCACTTGGAAAGAATATGTATTTCTACCGAAAGATCTTAGAATGGAGTTTGTAAAAGACTTCTCAAGAAACAAGTGTTTTAACAGTTAGGTCCCGAAAATGGTTGGTTGTTTTCATTGTCCACAGCATCACTAAATAAGTAAATGCCACAAATTGATAAATCTGCCCATACAATAATAGTGAATGGTGGTGGATAGTTGACTGGCTAATAGGAGTAGAAGGATCCACAAATATCTCCATCCTCAATGAGCACAGCACATCAGGGCAAAATATAAGGCCGAAGCATTTGTCATAGAGTCATGCAACATGGAAACAGACCCTTCGATCCAACACATCCATACTGACGAAATTTCACAAACTAAACTGTGTATCCTAGTTTTGATCTCTCCCACCCTAGGGAAAAGACTGTGTTGTTAGTCATCTTATCAATGCCCCTTATGATTTTATAAACCTCTAAAGTCATCCCTCAACTTCCTATGTTCCAGGGGAAAAAAGACAGTCTATGCACCCTCTCCCTCTAACCCAAACCTTTTAGTTCCAGCAATATCCTGGCAAATTTTTTCTGAATCCTCTCCAATTTAATAATATCTTTCCGAGAGCAGGGCAACCAGAACTGCACACAGTATTCCAAAAACAGCCTCATCAACATCCTATACAACCTCAACATGATGTCTCAACTCTGATACTCAATGCTCTGAGCAATGAAGGCAAGTGTGCCAATTGCCGCCTTAGCTACCCTGTCTACCTGTGATACAATTTTCAAAGAACTATATACCCAATCCCTGAGATGTTTCTGTTAGACGACAGTACCCATGGTCCCACCATTAACTGTATAAGTCCTATCCTTGCTTGTTTTACCAAAATCTAATACCTTACATTTATTAGAATTAAACTCCATCTGCTACTTCTCAGCTCATTGGCCCAATTGATCAAAATCCCTCTGTAATCTTACAGTATCTTCTTCACTACCACCAATTTTGGTGCCATCTGCACACTTACTAACAATTCCTCATGAATTCTCATCCAAATAATTTATACAAATGACGAAAAAAATGGACTCAACACTATTCCACGCGGAACACCATTGGTGACAGGTCTCCAGTTCAAAAATCAACCCTCCACTACCACTCTCTATCTCCTACAGTTAAGCCAATTTTGTATACAACTGATGAGCTCTCCCTGAACCTGATGTGATGTAACTTTACTTATTAGTCTACCATGCGGAGCCTTGGTCAAAGGCTTTACTAAAGACACCACTCTGCCTTCATCAATCTTTTTAGTTACATCCTCAAAACAATCAATTTGTGAGATTTCCCCATGCACAAAGGCAAGGTGACTATCCCTAATCAGTCCTTGTCTCTCCAAATGCTTGTAAATCTTATCTCTCAGAATCCCCTCCAAGAACTTAGCCACTACTGATGTTAGACTCATCGGTCTGTAGTTCCCAGGCTTCTCCTTGCAGCCTTTCTTTAAAAAAGGCACATTTGGCACCCTCTAGTGCTCTGGCACCTCACCTGTGACTATAGGTGATACAAATAGCTCTGCTAGAGACTCCACAATTCCTTCCATAATTTCCCAGAATGCCCTGGGATAAACTTGAGAAGATGTTGGAGATTTGTCCACCGTTATGTATTTTAAGACCTCCGTTTACTCCTCCTCTTGATGTCTTGAAAACAGTCCTCATTAACACTTATTTCCCAGAGTTCTATAGCCTCCATTTCTTTCTCCATAGTAAAAACACTGACATGAAATATTCATTTAGAATTTCGCCTGTGATTCAACACATAAATAACCTTTTTGATCTTTAAAGAGTCCTGTTCTCTCGCTAGTTGCTCTTTTGCTCCTAATGAACTTTTAGAATGTCTTTGAATTAGCCTTGGCAGAGAAGTATATCTCCTATCCCCTTTTTGCCCTCCTGATTTCCATTTTAAGAATGCCTCGAAACCCGTTATTCTCTGCAAGTTGGCAAGTTCAAAAAAAGTAAAGCATTGATAAGCACACCTCTGATTTATATAAATGTGCGAAATTTCAAGGCTTTGGCTGCTTCAAACAGGAAAGTACTCTGTCATCAGGTAACAGTCGCTTAGCTTGATGGTAATCAGACTTGGCTTAGGGGATAGATTTTATTCAGTGAGTTTTCAAAATTGTGAGAATTGACCATGCAGTTTGAGTATTCTAGAGTCCAGTTCGTATCCTCTGTCTACCTAAGTGTGCATATGTTTCCATTTACTCAGCTGGTTCTATTGAGCAGATCAATCCAGAAGGGTAAGAGCAGTGCAGATGAGGGTGTAAGGGTAGGTTGGTCTCAGAGTCATACAGTACAGAAATGAACCCTTCAGCCCAGCTCGTAAATGCTGACCAGGTTTCCGAAACTAAACTAGCCTCATTTGCCTGCATTTGGCCCATATCCCTCTTTTTTTTCCTTTCCGTCATGTCCAGATGTATTTTAAATGTTGTAACTGTGCCTCATCTACATTTCCTCAAGCATTTCATTTACACATCATCCTCTGTGTGAAAATGTTGTCCCTCAAGCCGTTTTTAAATCTTTCCCCTCTCTCTGCTTAACCTAGAACCTCTAGTTTTGAACACCCCTACCCTGAAGAAAAGACCTTTTGTTATTCACTTTATCTATGCCTCTCATGATTTTATAACCCTTGCTGAGGTACCCTTCAACCTCCAGTGCCCCAGGGAGAAAAGTCCTAGCTTGTTAGCCTCCTCTTATAACTCAACTCTTCAGTCTTGGTAACATCTTTACAAATCTTTTTTTTTGCACCCTTCCCAATGAATAACATTCTTCCTGTAACAACGCAACCAGAACTGTATGCAGTATTCCAGAAGTAGCCTCACCAATTGTCTTGTACAGCCTCAACATGATGTCCCAACCCCTATACTCAATGCATTGACCAATGAAGGCAAGTGTGCCATTTGCCTTGTTTACCACTCTACCTAAGATATTACTTTCAGGAAACCATGTACCTGAATGCCCAGCTCTCTCTGGTCAACAATGCTGACAAGGTCCCTACCATTAACTGTGTAAGTCCTGCTCAGACCTTGGCAATGGAGGAGGGTGAGAGCTTCATTCCCCTAGCAATGTCACTTTTTTTTCTCTCAATCCGTTGAAATCATTGCTTCCGTTTCAAAGCTTGTTCAGAGTCCCTGATTTTGAAAGTGCTATAAAACCAAACAGACAATAAAATACATTATCTATCTAATTCTAATGTTTTGAACACAACACACCCCTTTTAATTTTGAAGTAACTAGTTGATTAAAATTACTCTGCGGCGAAAACCCCTCCCTGCTCTCTATTACTTTTTGTTTTATGGGAATTACTGGATAATTTGATTTTTTTTTCATGTACAAGAGACCGGTGGCTGCATTTTTAACTTGCTTCCATTGGCCAGATATGAACTGTGAAGCTTGCTCTATGGATTAGAGAGGGCTCTGACTGTGACGTACTGTATCTCAAATTCAGCTTCATAATCTAAAACTCAAACTGGTTTGGAGGCTCATTTACAGAAACCCAAAAATTGTCACTTGTAGAATATTCAAAAATCAAACAAAGCAGAAAAAAAGACAATTTTAATCTTCCCGAAGGTTAAAGCAAGAAGCAATTGACATACTGAATATGCTATAACACAAAGGCACAGTCTTTCGTCTATGTAGCAGGGAATTTGTGCTGGTATAGTATTATATTTACTTCACTTTATACCAGTTAATTAAGTGAGGTTTTTATTGTTGTTGCTTATTTCATAGGAGTACAATATGAGTTGGTGGGCAAAGAGTTAATGCTTTCTGTCAGAAAGGGTTATGCATCAGGAATAAATTGGAATCCCACAGACCAGGACTGAAGGTTTAGTATCCTGTCTTCCACAGAAGGGCAGGTACTAAAGTGCCCTAGGAATAATCAGATTTCCCTTCAAATGTATGTTGGATTGGGAAAGAAATAATTTTTCACATTGAGATTCATAACTAATCTCCAATCAAATAAACAAAGAAAAATGAATGGTGTTTGGTCCATTCTTTTATGAATTGAATTTATTTTCTAAACAGATTTCCCCTCCCCCACCCACCCCCTTATGAAGAATTGGCTGGTTCGAAAGAGTGATGTAATGCACTGGCTAATGGACCTACTGCAGTACTGCATTTTCTTTCTGATCTTTGACTCCAGTTATTTATATCCTTGGTCGTTATTTGTTTAAAATTCACTCTTGTGCTGAATGTCCGTATTGGGAATGTGTGTAAAGCTCATAGTATCCTCTCAGGGTGATGCCATAAAAACTGCCTGCAAGGCCTATTAAAGGCAATAGCTTCTGTCGATTTTCCAGTCCAGGTATAAACATTGAGATTGTATTTTGCACCTAGGATTTATACATGGCATAATAATTGGGGATCGGCACTTCAGAATTTTCACTTTATCAACTTATCACAATCTTTTTTATTCTGTGACTGCAGATAATACAAATGTGACAGAACAAAAAAAATTAAGCAGCAATAAAATTCCACTTTTCCATTCCCCTTCCTTCCCAAGTATCATTTTCTGAATGCAACAACTTAGGCTAAGTAAAATCTTGCATTGCTGCACAGACATTGTAGCCTCTTCAGTAATTTCTTCACCTGAACCTAGATAATTCATGCCAGTAGAAAATCTGTCTTTACTGATAATGGATGTTTTAGCTAATTATGATCTGTCTATTTAAGTGTCCTATACATTCTTCACAGCAGAGGTCACAAGAGAATAACTGTGAAGTTGAACTTTGCCTGAAATATTGCTAGTCCTCCTGGTTTAAGCTTCCAGAAATTAACTGAAATGCCACATCCCTTCCTTTCTGACTGAGAGTCAATAAGTCAGCATATATCACTTTTTTTGTAAAAATTCAAATATAAAATTCTATAATTTTATGGTCCGTTTTTCTGAGAGGCCCATATGAGGTTGCCATAGTCTCACCAGACTATAAGGCTGCTTTCTCATTAGAGAAAGAGATGGCTGGTGGTGGTTTAACCTGAGGTCGTCATACCTCCGATGAGGGGAGAGGTTGAGAAAGTGAGGCCTTCGCAGTAACCTCAACCAGTGATAGGAATTGAACCCTTGCTGTTGGCATCACACATCAACTGTCCAGCCAACTGAGCTAAACTGATCCCAATTTGGTTTTAATAATAAAATCAGTAAACCAAGATACTGACATATGATACGATTTGAAAACCCGCAGTAAAAATACAATTCCATTTATCCTAACACCAACATGTTACTGTACCTCAAACATAAAGAAATTAACTTCTTTATCACATCTGTAGTTCTAAATTTACTTTTTTTTTGAATAATTCCTAGTCTTGAGCATTTGGTAGCCCCTTCCTTGGTTAGCCACACAATTGAGCTCAGATTTCCTGGACTTCGAATAACCTCATTCGGGATTCAAACCAACAATTTCTAGTCTGCAATATTTAAATTTTAAATCCTAACACCTGAGGTAAACCTTATTTCCTCACAGGTCCAAAATAACTCCTTCCTCTGGGAGAATCTGGTTCATATATCTAACTTCAAGTTTTGTGAACTGAGGAAAAAGAATTTTCAAGCTATTGGTCTTTTTCCAAGAAGAAAATAATTCCTGATTCCTCTAAAGCCAAAGCAACCTATTGCTCCTCAATGTTTACTCTGCCCACATATAAGACACTTGATGCAAACAAATCCCTATTATAGCCATGAGTTAGAGATGCCGGTGTTGGACTAGGGTGTACAAAGTTTAAAAATCACACAACACCAGGTTATAGCCCAACTGGTTTAATTGGAAGCTCACTAGCTTTCAGAGCACCGCTCCGTCATCAGGTGGTTTCTATCATGTCCTTGAGCTGGAATGCACATTCACAGCTCGATGTGCATTCCAGCTCAAGGGCATGATAGAAACTACCCAAAAGCTAGTGTGCGTCCAATTAAACCTGTTGGATTATAGCCTGGTGTTGTGATTTTTTTAACTCTGTTATTACCACAAGCACTCCCTCTCTCATACTGTTTTAAAAAAAATCATGACCTGTTCAGCATTGAACTCATTCACACACACAGTTCAAAATTCACACGCCACTCGTTCAAATTTTTATCTTGAAAGTAAATAAAATTTTTAAAATGTGTACATCACACTCCTTACATCACACAATCCATTTTTCTCAAAGAATATTTTCATTATTTAATAGACAAACATAGCAGAACAAGACAAAAATTGTAAAGAGCCTGATGTGTTATTTTATAATTTGCAAAACATTTTTTCTGTATTTGTCAGGTTCTGGTCAAAGTGACAGCATTGTAGTTTTATGTAACATTTTCATGTTGGAAACCTGTCTTAGAGCACTATACAGTGTGACGAAAGAAAAAGAATCGTTAGAAGGAATTGTCAGGTCAGGCCAAGAGATTAGGTGGAAAGAAACATTTTCAGAAGGATGACAGAAGGTAAGGCATTGAGATAGGAATTTCAGTGGACAGGGATATTGTGCCTGAGTAGTATATGGGCTATGAACAAGAATTGAATCAATATCCGAGAACTGAGGAATGCAAGCAAGAACAAAACACTACAATGAGATGAGAAAAATCGCCATTTCTGGACAAAAGTAAGAATGTTGTAATTCATACGTTGGTGGCAGTGTTTTTAAACTTGACATTTTTGATAATACATTACACTTAATTCTACATGTATTCATAAAACCATGCAATAAAATACAATGTGAATGTGCATTCCAGCTCAAGGACACGATAGAAATGTTTCTGGTAATTCATTGGGACAAGGGAATGTGTTCAGCAAATTCACTATCATTCTTTCTATTTTTAAACTGGAAGTCTGCTTGCTGGCATGGGGGACATCATAATACACTTAATTCAATACTCTTAATGTATCCTTGCAACACAGATCAGAATACTATTTTATGCTATTCCACATGAAACTCAGCCAAAAAATATGGACAACTGCTGTGTGTCCAGTACTCTATCAGTGGCTATATTGTCTTTTCCACTTGCCTCCATCCTTAGAGCCAGACTGAGCCTTTAACTTCCAATAAAGAACATAAAGTCAGCAGAGTTGGTGCAAATGATGTATGTTAGTACTTCGGTATTGTGCTGCACTTCCAGTATTCCTTCAGTAGAAAAGTATTATTTGAGATATAACATTGAAAAAAAGACTTATCATTTCTATCACGAAAGTTCTTCCATGAGGGATTCTATTATCTGCTTCAGACTCTTATAGTACAACTATTATTTTTTTTTCCCCTCCAGCTCATTTCAGATACTCCCTGCCTACTCATTACATACCTATTGTTGCTAACCTGGGCACCTGCCAGCTCTTCTCAAAAACAGTGAGCAACGTGCAAGAAAAATTGAAAGATTGAATTTTCTCTCTCTCTCTGAGAGATATCAACTCACCTCTTATGTCCTCCCCATAGTTTTGCAACTGATTCGATGCTTGTTGTGCTATTTTGGAGCTCATCCCTCTAGCTATTGCCCAGTTTTAACTTTGCACAGCTTCAACAGCAGGAATGACTCTTGACAAATTTTGTGCAGTTTAATTACTAGTTGATTTCTTCTGGCTGTTACTAAGATTCTATAGCATCTACATTCTGTAGATGTTTTGAGTTCCAAACGCCAACAAGGAGTGGTGTGTCAGGTGCTGAAGGAGGTTTTTCTTTTTGCTGAATATCCATGCTGTAAAGACAGAAGAACTAGCATTGGGAGTAGAGCACACAGCCTGTCAGCCCTGCTCCCCACTCCATGTAATCAAAGCTGATCTTTGGCTTCAACGCCTCGTTCCCTATGTCCCTAGTTTCCTTGCAGGACCAAAAAAAGTCTATCTCAGCCTTAAATATACTTAATGATGGGCCATCATTGGACAAAGAATTTCCAAGATTCTCGGTCTTTTGAGAGAAGAAATTTCTCCCCATCTCAGTCCTCTCTTGATCCTGAGGCTGTGGTCCTGTGCATGCTCTTTGATCCATTTAATGGCAGCGGTCATACTAAATGCACCCTAAACCATCTCCAGCTTGTACGTCACAGTAAGTGGGATGAGCAGGAAGTGGGAAATGAGTAGGAGGGTTCGGTATGATGATACTATCACCTTTGTTTCGTCTGTGCCCCTCACCATGCCCTTGGCCATGGCAGTAGACATTCCAACTATGGTCAGCACCATGGAGTTAGGACTTGCAGAGACGCCTGTCCATTTCCACTTATTTGTAGCTGCTTCTGGTTGTTGGTCACCTTGTTCCACAAGAAAGAGGGAAATATGTTATTGATTGTCATGTAAACTGTAGAATATGGCTGATATAGTTGTATAACAGGCAAATCATCTCTGAGCTGTGCCTGAATTTTGCACAAGCATTAAGCATGTGAGGGTAAGCTCAGGCATTTGAATGTTTGACAAATAACTTGACGAGCATTAGCAGAAGGCAATATCAAGTTGGTGTTCTACCTGCATTACATTGAATAACCAGAGGTTTATCTCACAGAGCAATCCCTGTACCTGCTTTCAGGAGCTATCCAAATAAACTCTCATAGGATTGTGTGAGTAATGAGTTCATTCACATTGCCGCACATCCTGAAATGATGGCAACCATCTATTCTAATAATAAGAAATACCCAAAATATTCCTGTCAAATGCTTGTCCACAAGACAAGATGAAGAACCTTTTTGTAACTCTTAAATCAAAAGAGACAAAAAGGACTTGTTTTGATATTAATAATTTGAGAAGTTATTCATTTTACAGATGACAGCAGAGGCTGAGCAGCTGGTTCTTTCTATGTAACAGACAGTAAACATGTAGAGAACCCAGGAGGCTCTCACTGTAATGATTGCTGACTGCTCTTTTTCCACGTCAAAAAATGTGGGTTTATATTCCCAAATGATTCTTTGATACTCATGAAGGTTCAACTCAACTGCAATAATTTGGCTTTGCTACATTTCCTGTTACTAAAATGAATAAACCACCAAACCAAAGCATTGGAATTTCAACCCTCCAACTCCAAGCCTAACACTGAGCCGAGGATAGCTCTGAATTTAGAACTACCTTATACCGTTTCTCTGCCAGGAGCAGGGGTACGGCCGATGGCTCCTAGGTCCTGCTCTGCTGTTCTTTGAGATTTTGGTCTTCCCACACCTTCTCTCTATCACTTGATGTCTATGCGTCCAAAAGTCCATTGAATTTTTTTTTTAATATAGACAGTGAATGAACATCCACAGCATTTTGAAGTAAGAAAATGCCAACATTTACAACATTCATCTTGGTTCTCAATAGCTGAAGCTTTATGTTTTGATCTTTAATTCCAGATTTCAGCCTGTTGGCACCTATCTTGTTAAGTCCTTCAATGACTTTATGTTTTAGTAAGATGATCTCTTTCGCTTTTTTAAACTTAAACTCAAAGGCCTAATCTCCTCTTTCTCCACAATACACCCATCTCAGGAATCGTGCCAGTGAATTTTCATTGCATTCGCTCCAAGACAAGTATATCCTTTCTTTGGTGAGGAAACCAGCTAAAGAGTAAGACCTCTCTACTCTTATAATCCAATTCTTCTGTAATAACATTTAACATAATAAAATGCCTAAATGTTCTATGATTTGTACATAAGGATAGACTGGTTCCTCTGTATATTAACACTCTAAAGCCTCTCACCCTTAAAATATAAATGTAGATCATTTAACCAACCGAAAATGATAACTGCACATTTCTGTCTTGTTTTTCTCTCTCACTTAACCTGTCCATATCCTTTTGGACCAGACTTTTTATCTTCCTCGTGACTTGCTTTCCAATCCAGCTTTATATAAAGTGAAAGTGGGTACTTTCTATTCTGTTTCTTCAACTGAGTCATTGATATGTCAGACACATCAAAACCTTTCACCCAAGGGGCCATGTTCCAGTTTTGTTTCTGAATCATGAGGCCAGTGATGTTTTGTCTAGGGTTGGGATTGAAATTGGTCAAATACTGTTCAACAACCAGTATCCAGGAGGATGGGTAGAGGAGTGAGGGATGGTGCTGAAAGATTGGCAGTGGTCTGACAGCACACATCCCATGAACTTGACTTTCAAAAAGTTCTCTCCTGCAAACTTTAGTTCATGACACCTCTGCGGTGCAATGAACGGAGTCCTTTAAAACCTGGCTTGACTATGTCAGAATTGCAGAAGGCAAGGACATGGTGATATCCGCAATGAAGCCGGCCAGTTGCAAATGCAAGGTTGCAACCTGAATTCTTGAAGATCCTAATGAACATGGAAAAGCTTGGGAATGGTATCAGAATCCTGGAATCAGGAACTGCCCAATTTTTTAAAACTTCACCCCTGACTTGATGAAAATCCAGGCAGCTGTGTTGTCATCTAAAATGGAAGGACTTAAGGAGAGGGATCATCAGTTAATCATTTAGAAACAATTGCTCGTGACTGGCTAAAGGGCAGCATTGGTGAGGGCCTTTGAAGAACAGGAGTAGGCCATTCAGCCCCTTGAGCCTGTTCCATCATTCAATAAAATCCTAACTGACCTGTGGTCCTGATTTGGAGATGCCGATGTTGGACTGGGGTGTACAAAGTTAAAAATCACACAACTCCAGGTTATAGTCCAACAAGTCTATTTGGAAGCACTAGATTTCAGTGCTGCTCCTTCATTAGGTGGTTGGAGTATAAGATTGTAAGACACAGAATTTATAGCAAAAGTTTACAGTGTGATGTAACTGAAATTGTATGTTGAAGAAAACCTGAATTGTTTGTTAAGTCTCTCGTCTTTTAGAATGAACCTGTTGGTTTCAGTTCTTTCATATGTAAATTGCAGAACATTCAAAAGTCACATTCTCAAGTGAACTTTAACAATTGATGCTGCTGCCCAGTTTCCTAAACGGGGAGTGGGCTTAACAGAAAATTCCGAGCCCCAGAGGGAATGAATTGAATCAATTAACCGAATAATCAATTATCCGAACGAAATAGTGCCGGCCCATCTCGTTTGTATAATCAAGGTTCCTCTGTGTCTGCCCTTTGGCCCATATCCCTCGATGTTTTGCCTAACAAAGGTTTCTCTATCTCAGATTTAAAGTTAATAATGCATCCAGCATTCACTGCTGTTTGTGGAAGAGTTCCAAATATCTACCAATCTTTGTGTGTGGAAATGCTTCCTAATATCTGTCCTGAGTGATCTGGCCCTAATCTTCAGACCCTGCCTCAGTTCTAGAATCCCCAATCAGTGTAAATGGTTTATCAACTCTGTCTGTCTGTCTGTGTCGTAGAATCTCTACAGCACAGAGAGAGTCCATTGGGCCAATTGACTCTGCACTGACCCTCCGAAGAGTATCCCGCCTAGAATCAGTGCCCTCCCCGCACTCCCCCACCAACCCTTTCCCTGTAACCCTGTATTTCCCATAACTAACCCACTAACCTGCACCTCTTTGGACTGTGGGAGGAAACCGTAGCACCAGAGGAAACCCATGCAGGCACTGGGAGACACAATAGTCGCCCAATGCTGGAATCGAACTGGATCTCTGATGCTGTGCAGCAGCTGTACTAACTTCTGAGCCACTGTGCTGTCTTTTCCTGTTAATATTTTGATGGCTTAAATAAGAACACCTTCAACATTAAAAGTTGCACCAGGTAACGAGAAGTAGCAAGGCACGCACTGAATAGAATTACATGCTTAAACTGAACTCAAAAATGTGGATGTTTACTTGCCATGGTTTGTTGACAGGAACAAGTCTACTTCAGGAGCTGGTGTATCTAGTGAGCCAAGATGCTGACCCAGATGAGATTGGAATAATGAATATTGATGAGCAAGTGCCTGTGCTGGAATACCCTCAGCCTGGCCTTGACATCATTAAGGTAAGAGTACTTGAATTGAATGTGTTTCATTTCGTTCCAGTATGTGGCATGGATCAGGTTGAATCGCGTGTACAGCAATTTCAAATCTTGTCATTCTCTAACTCCTTTTGGTCGTGCAAAAACCCTTTTTTTAATCTTTGTATACCCCATTCTTTTTTTTCTCTCTCCTTCCTCCATCCCACTTTCTCCACTCCACACTGCCTTTTTCTTTTCCCCTTTTGGTGCCGTGTGAATGATCTTTGCCTGATACTACTTCTCACCTTTTCCAAGGCAGGGTGGGAGTTATTTAGAACCCACCAAAGGATGAACAAGGCGAGGATAAAACAAGGTGAAAGAGAAAATGAAATGCCAGCTAGTGAGAAACCAAAAGGAAGGCTATAAAAACTTAGTTAAGTCCGTGAAAAAATAAAGGCTGATCAGGATAAATGTGAGCCTATTCCTGGTGTATATGAGTGAATTTATAGTGGAGAATAGGAAAATGGATGGAGAATCTAAGCAATTACATGTGTCTGTCTTCATGGAGAAAAATACTGAAAGGGAGCCTGGAATACAGGGCAACAAATTGACAAACTGAAAACATTATTAAAGAGCTATGATTTGGAAAAAAAAATAACTGGATTAAACATTATAATTCTCCTGGACTAGATGTACAATATCTTAAAGTGTTGAAGGACATGGCTATAAAGATAGTGGAGACATTAGAATTCTGAAAAAGAACCATTATAAATTCTGGAAAGATTTCTGCAGATTCAATAGTAGCAAATATAATCCTGCTATTTAAGAAGGGAGGGAAAATGGAGAACTGCATACCCATTAGCTTGCGGTCAGTAATGGGGAAAATGTTATAATCTGTTCTAAAAGCTGCAGAACTGGACACTTAGAAGTAATGGTAAAATTAGGCTGAGTCAACATGGATTTATGAAAGGAAAATTGTGTTTGACAAACCTGTTGGAATTTCTTGGGATTTGACTCATAGCATAGACAAAGGAGACACAGTGGATGTGGCATATTTAGATTTTCAGAAGTCTTTTGATAAGGTCCCACACAGGTAGTTAGGAAATAAAACTGGAGTGTGTGGAATTGGGGGTAATATGCTAGTATGGATTGAGAATTGGTCATGGACAGAAAGCAGAGAATGGATGTTATTCTCAAGATGGTAGGCTGTTTCTAGTGGAGTAACACAAAGATCAGTGCTAGGTTGAGAACTATTCACAGTTTATACAAATGATATGGTTGTGGAGACCAATTGTAATATCTCGCATTTGTTGGTGAGACAAAATGTAAGTTGTGAGGAAGTTGCAAGGAGGCTTCACTCAGACTTGGACACACTAAGTAAATGGACATGAACATGGCAAATAGAATATAATGTGAATAAGTAATGTTATCTACTTTGGTAGAAAAAGCAGAAAGGCAGAATATTTCTTAAATGGTGAGAGCTTAGGCAGTGTTAGTGTCCGAAGAGACCTGGGAGTCCTTGCTCATGAGTCATTAAAATGTACTTTGCAGCTACAAAGATCAATAAGGAAGGTAATTGATACACCGGCCTTTATTAAAAAGGGATTTGAATCCAGGAATAAAAATGTCTTGCTGCAATTGAGACATGGCACAATATTTTATACAGTTTTGGTCCCCTTATATACTTGCTATAGAGGGAGTGCAAGAGAGGTTCACCAAGACTAGTGGAATTTTCTTATGAGGAGAGTTTGAGGAAACTAGGCTTGATTTCATTGAAGTTTGCAAAATTTAGAGTCATAGAGTCCTAGAGATGTACAGCATGGAAACAGATCCGTCGGTCCAACTCGTCCATGCCAACCAGATATCCCAACCCAATCTAGTCCCATCTGCCAGCACCTGGCCCATATCCCTCCAAACCCTTCCTATTCATGTATCCATAAAATTGCAATATTTAAAAGGCATTTGGATTAGCCTCCACCACTTCCTCTGGCAGCTCATTCCATACACGTACCACCCTCTGAGTGAAAAAGTTGCCACTTAAGTCTTTTTTTAAATATATCTTTCCCCTCTCACCCTAAACCTATACCTTCTAGTTCTGGACTCCCCGAACCCAGGGAAAAGACCTTGTCTATTTATCCTATCCATGCCCCTCATGATTTTATAAACCTCTGTGTAAGGTCACCCCTCAGCCTCTGACGCTCCAGGGAAAGCAGCCCTAGCCTATTCAAACTCTCCCTGTTGCTCAAATCTTCCAACCCTGGCAACATCTTTGTAAATCTTTTCTGACCCCTTTCACGTTTCACCCTTCCAATAGGAAGGAGATCAGAATTGAGCGCAATATTCCAACAGTGGTCTAACCAATGTCCTGTACAGCTGCCACATGACCTCCCAACTCCTGTACTCAATACTCTGACCAATAAAAGAAAGAATACCAAACGCCGCCTTCACTATCCTGTCTACCTGCGACTCCACTTTCAAGGAGCTATGAACCTGCACTCCAAGGTCTCTTTGTTCAGCAACACTCCCTCGGACCTTACCATTAAGTGTATAAGTCCTGCTAAGATTTGCTTTCCCAAAATGCAGCATGTCACATTTATCTGAATTAAACTCCATCTGTCAGTTCTCAGCCCATTGGCCCATAATCTTCTTTGCTCTCCACAACACCTCCAATTTTGGTGTCATCTGCTAACTTACTAACTGTACTTCTTATGTTCACATCCAAATCATTTATATAAATGATGAAAAGTAGAGGACCCAGCACCGATCCTTGTGGCACTCCACTGGTCACAGGCCTCCAGTCTGAAAAATAACCCTCTACCGTCACCCTCTGACTTCTACTTTGAGCCAGTTCTGTACCCAAATGGCGAGTTCTCCCTGTATTCCGAGATCTGTCCTTGCTCACCAGTCTCCCATGGGGAACCTTGTCGAATGCCTTACTGAAGTCCATATAGATCACATCCACTGCTCTGTCCTCATCAATCCTCTTTTTGTTATTTCTTCAAATAAACTCAATCAAGTTTGTGAGACATGATTTCCCACACATCAAGCCATGGTGACTATTCCTAATCAGTCCTTGCCTTTTCAAATACATGTACATCCTGTCCCTCAGGATTTCCTCCAACAGCTTGCCCACCACTGACATCAGGCTCATTGGTCTATAGTTCCCTGGCTTGTCCTTACCTCCTTTTTTAAATAATGGCACCATGTTAGCCAACCTCCAGTCTTCTGGCACCTCACCTGTGACTATCTATGATACAAATATCTCAGTAAGAGGCCCAGCAATCACTTCCCTAGCTTCCCACAGAGTTCTAGGGTACACCTGATCAGGTCCTGGGGATTTATTCACTTTTATGTATTTCAAAACATCCAGCATTTCCTCCTCTGTAATATGGACATTTTCAAGATGTCACCATCTATTTCCCTGCATTCTATAATGTTTTTATCAGGTACATGTACACTGGATGTTTTACCTGGCTAATGAGTGTGGAAGCAAGGGATATAATGTCAGAGTAAGGTGGAGGCCACTTAAGATTGAGATGAGGAGGAATCTTTGAAATCCTTGAGCCTAGAAGGCCGTGGAAGGTCAAACATTGAGCATGTTCAAAACAAAACAATACCTTTCCAGAGACTATAGACTTCAAGGGTGATAGTCCAAGATTGTGGCATTGAGGCAGATGATTAGTAATGATCTGGTTGGAGGGTGGGTTAGGCTTGGTTGAATGGCAACTTCTTTTCCTTTATTGCTATCAGCTCTGTAAAACACCCCAATGCTTGGATGCTTGTTCCATGTTCATCCCCTGGGTTGGAAATACTGTGGATGAAGGGACAGAACCCAATGGAGAGAAAAGCTGAAGAAACCTATTCATTTTAGAAAGGTAAATTGCTGCAGGTTGACTTTATCTTTTTCTTTAGGAACTGACATCCCCTCGCCTCATTAAATGCCACCTGCCGTATCGTTTCCTGCCCACGGACCTGCACAATGGACAGTCAAAGGTAAAACATCTGCATCAAGCATCTTCAGTAACAGTTTGCTGAAACTCTTCAGAAATTGATTTGAATTATAAATGTTGGAACTGAACTCAGTTTGGATATACATCCATGGGTCATTCTTCTCTTGAATGTTTCCTGCACTTTCTCCTTTACATATAGCAGTGGATCAGGGTGGGGACAGATGCTTATATTTGGGTATGGAGTAGGAGTGGCATTGATGCAGATCTGACACCCTGTTCCCAATGGGCTGCTGCAGGACACTTGCTGGTTGGATGAGTAGGTGCCTGGCTTAGAGCAGTGAGCTTTGTCAGTGATGAGGCTGGGAACTTGGTGTGGGAAGAAAGAATCACTTCATTTAAGATGGGACTGCATTTAAGATGGTGGAGTGAGTCTCCCGAGAGTATAAATGGGTGTATGTGTTGTCTGGGAGCCGGTGAGAGTGCATGAGAACAAGCGAGAGCAAGATAAGGGCCAGAGAGAAAGAGAGAGAGAGAGAGAGAGAGAAAAAGAGAGCATGAGCGAGACAGACTGTGTATGAGTAAGTTAGAGTGAGAGAGATGGTGAGGAAATTTGAGTGGGAGGGAAAGTGTGTGTGTGTGTGTGTGTGAGAAAAAAATGTGCATGTGTTTGAAACAGTGACAGAAAAGAGTGTGTATTTGCATGTGGGAGACTGAGGAAGGAGAGAATCAGACACAAACACAGCCTTTCCTTCATCTTCCTTTCTAAATCCTATCCACAAAGCAGCCTGAGGGAAGAGGAAAGCTTGGATTGAAAAATAACCAATTTTCAATCCCCGCCCTTTTCATATGAACTTCTGAAACCAGTTCAGAGTGTGTGCTATCAGAAGCTAAAACAGGTTCAGTGTTAGTTAAACTCAACTCCTTACACACTGGTCCCTGATCTCTTCCCTGGTGATTAGGGGCTCAGAACGAGGCAGTCTGTTTTCTAACTCTGTTTCTTAACTGAGATGACAAGAAAAGGTTTTATTAGTTGGATGTGCTGATTGGCACCTTATTTAATGGCTATGTTTATTCGTTCTTCATTCATCTAAATCGTCAATTTATTACTCTGAAATTTTTCTTTTTGAAATTCACGTTGACTGTTGTGCCAAACTTTTGCCTTCTGAACTGAAAATTGAAAAGTGGGCTCTCATATGAAAAGACTGCACAAGAGTGCTTTAGAAGATAGAATACCTGCTTCTGCTATTCACTGAGAGGGATTTAAAATTGTTCCAAATTTTTTTACCTTGAGGCTAGCAATCTACTCCTGTTGGTACACACCTGTTGTAACGGAGGGCACAGTAGAGGGAATTAGACCACGAACTGAGGGCGCTTGTGGCGCAGTGGTTGTGTCCCTATCTCTGAACAAGAGTTCCAGGTTCAAGTCTTACCTATGTACTAAAACCTCTTGTCTGATTGATTGGAAAACATCTAGATCAGGAAATGACGTATCATAATTTACCATGGGCCTTACAATACATGGACCCTGCGCTCACTTAATCAAGCAAGTAGTCCTGGAGTCACACAGCATGGAAACAGACCTTTTAGTCCCCCTTGTCCTTGCCGACCAGGCATCCCAATCTGACCTCATCCCATTTGCCAGTATTTTGCTCATCTTCCTCTTAAAACCTTCCTATCCATATACCCATCCAGATAGGTTTTAAATGCTGTAATCGTATCAGCCTCCACCACTTCCTCTGGCAGCTCATTCTAGACATGCACCACCCTCTGCATGAAAAAGTTGCCCCTCAGGTCCTTTTGTAAATCTTTCCACTGTCAGCATAAACCTATGCCCTCTGATTTTTGACTCTGCCACCCTAGGAAAAAGACCTTTGCTCTTCACCCTAACCATGCCCCTCATGATTTGATAAAATTCTATAATGTCACTGCTCAACCACTGATGCTCCATATAAAAAAGCCCCAGTCTACTCCATCTCTCCCTATAATTCAAACCCTCCGGTCCCAAAAAACATCTTTGTAAATCTTTTCTGCACCCTCACAAATTTAACAACATACTTCCTATATAAGGTGACCAGAATTGTACGTAGTATTCTAAATGTGCCATCACCAATATCCTGTAAAACCATAACATGACATTCTAACTCCTAAACTCAATGTTCTGACCAATGAAGGCAAGCATGTCAAACACAACCTTCACCAACCTGACTACCTGTGACTTCACTTTTTCAAAGAACTATGCACCTGCGCCCTAGGTCTTTTTTTTTTCAGCAACACTCCTCAGGACCCAACCATTAACTGTAGAAGTCCTTTCTTGGTTTGCCTTACCAAAATGCAACATCTCACATTTATCTAAATTAAACTCCATCTGCCACTTTCACCTTCATCTCCATTTTCCAGCACCACACTCTCGACTCTAATCCCCAGCATCTGCAGTCCTCACTCTCTCCTATATTACTGATCTGGCATGTTACAAATTATTTTTTAGTGTTGACCAAATTGTGTGCATAGTTGTTGTACAAGTTTCTCACCACAGGTTATATGCATGGCCAGAAATCCCAAAGATTTGGTGGTGTCTTACTATCAATTTCATCGTTCGTTACGTACAATGAGCTACAGGGGAACATTCCAGGAATTCTGCCGGCGGTTCATGAATGATAAGTGTAAGTATCAGAACGATTTCATTAAGTTGCTTCAGCCTGTACAAAAAAAGATTTTCAAAAGTGGAGTCAATCAGGCAACTGCATAATGCGTAAATCGACTGAGTTACCAACTAAAACCTTAACCTTAACCAGAACCACAACAACGGACACCCGAGCTACAAATCTTCAACCAGACTTTAAACCTTAAACTTGCAATTCACAGACATGCTAGCTTGGATTTTCTGTTCGTTTACAATCAACCTTTGTGATGAAAATAAACAGAACAAGCTCTAAAAAGTCATTATAATTGTCCTAAACTTTGGTTCTTCATCTATTCTCTTATGGTTCTGACTTCAATAAAAGTAGGAACTTAAATACACCAAGATACTAACAAACTTGCTAAAGGTACATTTATCTTAGGTTTAATTCCAATTTTTTTTACCCACTAAATATGAACATTTAATACTGTTTACTTGTATGAAGTAGGGGAATTGAAGAATTTTGTGCTGAAGCTTAATTCTATTGTCATATGCTTGGATATGCATCATGTTCTTTCTCACTGTTACATCTTAGTTGGTTAAGAGGTATTATGGCAGGTATTAACAGCCAGCCATATTTGCAAAATGATACATCACAGAATTGGGAGGGGGAAGGGAATCCCTTCTAGCAATAACTGTCCTTGTGCTTTTTGAAGGAACAGTAGGTCCAGTGGATGTTTGCAAGCAGCTCAGGCTGTACCTGAGCTGGATGACAGACATTGGCATGCTCACTGAGGTGCCCAAGGTAATGGTTACAACTGAAGTTTTCAACTATTGGTGGCAACAGAGCTGTGGTTGATAAGTGTAAAAGGAGTCTTATAAAAAAGGAGATAATGACACCCAACACAGACCAATAGAGTCATAGTCTTCGAGTCATACAGAATGGAAACAGACCTTTTGGTCCAACTAGTCCATGCTGAACATAATCCCAAACTAAAAAGTCCCAATTGCCTTTTCCCGGCCCGTTTCCCTCAACTTGTTTTTTAAATGTTGTAATTCTACCTGCAGCCACTACTTCCTCAGGACATTTATTCCACATGCGAACCAATCTTTGTGTAAAAGATTTGTTCCTCATGCCTTTTTTAAAGCTATCTCCTCTCACCTTAAAAAATGTGCCTGCTAGTCCTGAAACCCACCCTGCCGCACGCCCACACACCAACCCCCTCCCCCTCCTTGGGAAAACATAACTCCCATTAACTCTATCTATACTCCTCATTATTTTATAAACTTCAATAAAGTCACCTGTCAACCTTCTACACTCTGTTGAAAAAAATCCCAGCCCATCCAACCTTTATTTACGACTCAAACCTTCCATCCTGGCAAAATCCTGGTAAATCTGTTCTGAACCCTCTGCCGCTTAATAATATCCTTCTGATAACTGGGCAATCAGAACTGGACACAGTATTCCAGAAGAGACCTCACCAATGTCTTATACAACCTCAATTTGATTTCCCAACTCCTATACTCAAAGGACTGAGCAATGAAGGCAAGTGTGCCAAACGTCTTTTTTAACCACTCTGTCTCTATGTCATGCAAACATCAAAGAATTATGTACCTGCACCCCTAGGTCTCTCTCTGTTCTACAACACTATCCAAGGCCCTACCATTAACTGTATAAGCTCTGTCCTTGTTTGTGGTACCAAAATGCAATATCTCACATTTATCCAGATTGAACTCCATCTGCCACTCTTCAGCCCATTGACCCATTTGATCAAGATCCCTTTGTAATCTTAGAAAACATTTTTCACTGTCCACAATGCCACCAATTTTGGTGTTGTCCACAAACTCACTAACAATGCTCTCTATATTCTCATCCAACATTTTATATAAATGACAAAGAAAAGGGGAACCAGAATTAATCCTAGTGGGACACTGCTGGTCACAGGCCTCGAAACTGAAAAGCAACCCTCCACCACAACACTCTGTCACTTGCCATTAAGCGAATGATGTATTCAACTCGCAAGCTGACCCTGAATCCCAAGTGACCTAACTTTCCTAATTAGTCCACCATGCAGAACCTTGTCAAAAGTTTCGGTAAACTATGTCTACTGCTCTGTCCTCATTGGTCTTTTTGGTAACTTTCTCAAAAAACTCAATCAATTTTCCTTGCACAAAATTGTGCTGACTAAACTTAATCAATTTTTGCCTCTCTAAATGTTCATAAATCCTATCTTATATAATCACATCCAACAAATTACCCACAACCAAAGTCAGACTCGCAGGTCTATAATGCAATAATAACACAAGAGAGACCGAAGTCAAAACAATCAAATAAACAATTAACGTGGAAATCTGTCAGCCTCAGCTTCAAAAGTCAACATGCTCTGCTCACTAGTTGGAATCTCAAAAGTATCCATTTTAAATATATAAATAGATCTGCAGGAACTGTCCAAAAATACTGTAAATTTAATTGTGGGATTTTTTTTAACAAAATTGCCTGAAATGAGAGTTCAATGAGGCCCATGCAAATACTAAAACACTTTAGAAAAAATACCTTTAAAAATCAGGTCGTGTTATTGGTCACTTTGTAAATATACTGCTTGGGCCTTAGCCAATTTTGCAAGAGGTCTGCGCAGAATTTGCTGCAATGTTGCACAATCAGTTCCTAAATTTGTGGAGTAACCTGGAAATTATAAGCTTGGAAAAAGCACAGATAAAAATGCAGGGAGCATGACTAATTTCTCTGACAGTTCCATCATTGAACACACCGACATGTGGATAAATACCTCCATGGAAAAATAACAAGCAGAGTAATTTGATGTACAGACATTGCATTCTTTAATGATAATGAAGAATGGCATAATTTTAAGGGAGGATTCATAGGCAGCTCCCAGAGGTTTTAAACTATAATTGTTTACTCATATTAAAAGAGAAAACCCTGTACGGATTTAAAATATATTGCTGACTTCTTTATTCAGTCTAGAACAATTATGACTTTATCTTTCTATCTCAAATTAATGCTGAGATCTCTAAGTCTGCAATGTTGAATGTTCAATGCTACAGAGTGAAATCAAAGTTGGATCAATAAGAACATTTCTTTCTTCATAACAGTTTTGAAATAAACCACCATATTGAGTTTTCCATTTCTGATTCTTTTGTGCAGAATAACCTAGAAGATTCTCAAATATTTCATATGCTAATGAAGGAGTTTCTAAGTTGTTAACATGTCTGTCATCCTTACAGTGGGTTATGGTTCATGGTTTGAACATGTTCAAGAATTCTGGGAGCATCGTATGGATTCCAATGTCCTCTTCCTATTGTATGAAGATCTGCTTAAAGTAAGTCTTGTGTGGATCACTCCTTTGTCTGGGATAGAATGTATTTGAACCAGATGAGTAAAGTGATTTTAAAAATTGAATAAGACAAAAGACCTTTTTAAATCATGTCCACCTTTCACTAACATAACAATCTATTGAAATAACTTTGGTGTTATGAATTGAAGAAGCGAATGTTTGTTTTTTTTAAGAGGTGTAAAACTTGTAAATGTTGATATTCAGAGAGACTTGGGTTTAGTCATAGAGTCATAAACTCTACAAGAACACAGTTAGCATGAGATGTGTGAAATTCTTTACTATAGAGGGCTGATGAGGCTGGGTTGTTAAGTATATTTCAGGCTGATGTAGACAGGTTTTTAATCAGCAAGAGACTTGAGGGTTATAGGAAAAAGGCAGGAAAATAGATTTGACGAGTAACTGTGATCTTATTGAATGGTGGAGCTGACTATAGGCTGAATGGTCTACATCTGCTCCTATATCTTAGTACGATGGTCATTAAGTTCTTTGTGTGTTACTTTTCTTCCCAACAAGCTTTTATTTATTTATTTATTTATTTATTTATCTATCTATCTATCTATCTATCTAATTGTTTATTTGTTTGCTTGTCTGTCTATCTGTCTAGTTCATTACAAAATACAGTGAAAAGCTGCTCAGAAAATGGCAGCAATCTTACCTGGAGACAATTCTCTCTCTACCACGTGACAGTGGCACGCAACGTGTGTAAAACAAATACTTTCTTATGGATTGGAATACAATAAATTTTCGCTTACCATTTGCTTGGTTAAATGTTGTTTATGTTTAATATTGAATATGCATAGGATAAATGAAAAAATTGAATGCCAATGCCTTTTACACATGATACAGGTCACTGCCACATAACCTTGGTGCAGAGAGGTGAAAGAATTGGCTGGAGAGACAGTGATCATCTTTCAGAATTCTGTGGATTCTGGAACAATGTCTCAAAATTGGAAGTTTCCAAGTTTAATCTAACAATTTAAGAAAGAATTAGAACTACAGTCCTGTCCCAGATCTGAAACCTGACGTTAGTAATCGGGATGATGTTGGAATCTGTTAAAAATATGGAATAACTGGATACTTAGAAAATAATTATCTGATTGGGCAATCAACTTTGATTTATGAAGAGAAAATGATATTTGACAAACCTGTTAGTTTTTTTTCAGGATGTTTTCAGTCAAGGTGACAAATGAGAAACAGTGAATGTGGTGCATTTAGAAGGCTTTTTATTATTCCCATACTGGGACTTAATACAATAGTATCAGTATCAAGCCCATGAGACTGGGGGGATGGTGGGGGGCAATATACTAGAATGGATTAAGGATTGGTCAACAACGTAAAGCAGAGAGTAGGATTGCAGATTATGACTACTGGAGTACCACAAGCTAAGTGTTTGGACCTCAGCTGTTCACAATCTATATCAATGCTTTTGATGTCAAGGCAAAATGTAACATTTCTAAGTTTGCATGTGACACCCAACTAGATGGGAACGTATGTTATGAGGATGATGTAAAGAGACTTCAATGGGATTTTAAAGGCTGAGTGACTGGACAAAAACATGGAAAATGGAATAGACTGTGGCAGAATGCAAACTTACCCTTTGGAGGATAGGAGTTGCAGACAGTTTCTTAATGATGAAACCTTGGAAAGTGTTGACTTACAAAGGGACCTGAGTGTCCTTGTTTATAGATCATTGAAAATTAAAGCAATTTTCAATGCAATTAAATTAATTGCAAGTAAAGCAAGCAATTAGTAAGGCAAGTGGCATGGGGCCTTTTACTGCAAGAGGATTTGAGTGCAGGAATATCCTGCTTCAATTGTCTCAAACCTTTGGTAAGATGGCACCTGGGTATTGTGTGCGGTTTTTGTCCCTTATGAAAATGCATTAGAGGTTGCTGGAATTACAGATTGTCCTAGAAGGAATGATTTGTGGAGATTGGACCTGCATTGTTTAAAAAATAAGAAGAATGATAGGTAATGTCATTGAAACTTAAGTTCTTAGAGTGGATGCAGAAGGAATGCTTTCCCTGAATAGAGGGTTTCTGGAACCAAGGGACAGTGTTTCAGAATAAGGGCAAGCCATTTCGGACTGAGATGAAGAAGAAGTTCTTCATGCAGAAAGCAGTGAATCTTTGGAATGATTGACCCAAAATGTCCGCGGAAGCCTGCTCATTGAATACATCCACTTGACATCAGTAGATATGTGGATACTAATGACATAAAGTGATATGGGGGTAGTGCAGGAAAATGACATGGGGGTAGATGACCAAGCCATGATTGGGAATGGTGCAGCAGGTTTGAGGTTGAATGGCCTTTTTGTGTTCCTTTGTTCTTTTTAAAAGATTCTATATGATTACAGATTTTTCTATGATGAAGCAGAACTGTTATCGGAGCAAACATCCCTAAGACATAGAAATTGTGTTTCTGGTTTTAGGAATTTTTTTTTCCGTTTTATGCTTCAGAACTAATGTGCTCTGAAAACTGTGACTTCGATTTAGAGTCACCTAATCAGATTGCTGCAAAGAAAATCCTCAATTTCATTTACATGTATCATTGAGTTTGTTTGAACACATTTGTGTTCCTTTTTTCCTTTCTCTGTCTATTTTTAAATTTAGAACCTTTTCTCAAATGTGTCCACGTTTTCTCCTTAGTTAATTCTATTCAAAATCATGTCTGCAAACCTTTTATTTGGGAGGAATGTTGACTGCAAAAAACATCCGTCCATTTATTGAACAGAACACTATGGTGGTGGGTTTCAACTTGACCAATATCACAACGCCAAAGATTTCAAAAGATATCCTTAGAGAATCTGACTGGAATTCTAATTATCCATGAAGCCTATTTGGGGTTTGTTGCTGGATTATTAAAAAAGAACTATCCTTCCATACCAGCACCACAGATAGTTGATATAGACAATGTTCTGAAAAATTACTAACATTTTCCAGCATGAAACAATCTCTTTTGAAGAGAGATGGGTTATGAGATGGGGGTGGCGGGTGGAATTAGCTGCACACCTCGTTCGAAATGAAACCATTCTGGTGGTGAGGTGGCAGTCACCAAGTGCATCAGTAATTTATATTCTGCTCTAGCAGAGGTTCATCCTATAATATTACTCTGTCAAGATTACAATGCATTGGTCTGCAGTGTTTTCACCTGATTATTTGTATTATTTTTAATTCTTTCAATAAATATGTTTTCTTTATCTTTTTGTCCTCTGTGATAAATCTTTAAAACATGTTGGAACATAAACCTGTTTTATTTAGCAAGTCAATGCATAAACTTAACAGTATCATTCTTGGCCTAAGCAAATGCTACATATACCCCAACCATCAGCTAATCGTGAATTGTTAGCTTCAAAAGCAATTTTAATGGGCAGGACGCTCCATAAGTAAGAATTGATGTAGCTTTCTAACGTGACAGTGAAGCTGTGAATGGTATCTGATCGTACAATCAAGATTCCGTAATTTGTTATTTCCAAGGAAACTACTTCCTTACCAGGAACTATACAATAGCAAGTGACTGGCTTATCTTCTATCTTATTTCTCTCCTGTCCATGAGGGAAGAGCACACCATGGTGGCCTAAATAAACAGGAATTCCTAGCATAAGGTTTTGCAAAGGAAATAAAAGTAGGTTAAAGCTTGAGCATTCCATGGGCAAATGGTTCATCTTCTGATTCCTCAAAACCTTTCCATTACCATAAAGGCAGGATAAGTGTAACTCCAATAACACTCAAGAATGTTGATACCATCCAGGAGAAAGCAGTCTGCTTGCTGCATACCTAATTTATCACCATAGTCATTCACTCCCTCTGTCACCTGCACACAATGGCTGCAGCATGTGTCTTCTACAAGATGCACTGCAACACTTGTCAAGACATCTTGAGAGCTCCACCTCCTGAATCTATCACCTCTACCACCTCAAAGGTCATGAGAAGCAGACACAAGGAATCTCAACCAATAGGTTCCCTTCCATGTTGCACAGCAAGTCATTGCATCAAATTCGAGATCTACAACTGATCACACCTCACTCAATCAAGGTTCAAGAAGGTTGCTTATTATCCTCTCCTTGAGAGGTATGAACATTACACTGCTACCAATGTCTATGCCTATCTGTTTATAAAAAATTAAGGTAATGGAGTTCTGATTTGCTTGCTTGATGAGCTGAAGACAATTGAAGATTAAAGTTTTCTTGGAATTATAGAGGTTGGGTGTCTGGGAGCAATAATATATTATGTTAAATCATCAGAATGAAGCAGTTTAGAATGACCGCATTTAGATTTCACTTTTCCTTCAATTTAGAAACTGTAAGAACATGCTGAGTAAAGATAAGATACCTTACAACTAGAGAAAGAGAGAAAATCATTTTCATCAACAAAAATTTGCATTAATATTTATCATAAAGTCTCAAGCCATTTCCTTTGGATATGGTAAACAGTAGTTACAATATCAAAGATGGAGGTACTGGAAGGTGAGTCCAGGCAGTGAGTTTTAAAATGGAGGTGTAGAGGCAAGGGATTAGGAAAGGGAAATGCTTGGGGTTGATGTATCTGAAGGAAAGACTGGAACACTTGCTTCCAAACTTGGTCAGGAATGGAACGGTTAAAGACTTGTTTCTGTTTTCTTGGATGTGTAAAAATGATTTGGCCTGGAGAGAAGTGATTGAGTGAGTGATAGGGGAAAGTCATATAGCGCTAAACAGATTATGTCCCTTCATAGGAAGATAATCAACCTGTCTTCCATATGCATATCATATAATATCCATCAAGTTGGTATTGTACAAAAGTTCTCAATCTAGCATTAAAATGTACTTTTGGAACCATTTAAAATCTACAAATTAATAGGAAGGATGACATCAGATGATTACACTCAACAAACAACAAGTAGAGTAGTAAGGGTGTGGAATGCTTTGCCTGCAACGATAGTTGATTTACTAACTTTAAGTACATTTAAGTTGTCATTGGAAAAGCATATAGATGTACATGGAATAGTGTAGGTTAGAGGGCTTCAGATTGTTATGACAGGTCGGCGCAACATTGAGGGCCGAAGGGCCTGTACTGCTCTGTTATGTTCTATGTAACAACAGAAACTGGATATTTTATTTCAACAACTGATTTTTATCAATTGAAATATTGGGTTGACACTTGAAATATTGATGCCACATTTGGAGTAATTTGGAGAATAATTTAGCAGCAATTTTCATCATGATCCCCAGTTAAGATTTGTTTTTTTTTCCCCTCTTGTTGCAAGAATCTTGCAGGTACTGTAGAGCTCTTAGTGCGGTTCTTAGGAGTGTCATATGACAGGACTCAAATGGAATCTATAATTGAACACTGCCATCAGCTTGTGGACCAATACTGTAATGCAGAAGCACTTCCCATTGGAAGAGGTGAGTACTGAGAAAAGTAGAAGATCAGATTCTTTTGGTTTGTAACGAAACAATGGAAGCAACTGTGAAGCAATTGTCATATTACATACGATTATCATAAACAAGGGAATATATAATAAAGTAGGACTCTGTTTTTTAAAATTAAAATTATTCCACAGTATGCATACTTAACTCTGGTTATATTAACATACATCATTGCATTTGTGATTCTCCAGCTTATAAAGACAGAGGGAGATAAATATGGATGCTTTCCATAGGATTTTTCTCAGAATTTGTAGAAAACAGATTATGCACTTTCTACTGTTAGAAACATCACAAAATGTTGTAAGGTGAAGTATATGCTTCTTCAATGTGTTATAAATGTGAGTAATTTCTGTGGAATAATCCCCATAGTCTTCACTCCATCTTGGCTTTATATTTCTTTAGTCAAAGGAGCACATTTGGGATCTGTCTGTTCCAGACACTCGGGAACCAGTTGTGACAGGTCACAAGAGAAGCACACAGTAACACTATTTAACCTTTTGCAGAATTCCAACTTTTTGATTACCAAACTCCTCCTTTTGCAATATTTTTCTGACCTCTGCCTCATAGTTATGACAAAGGTGTTGTTGAAATATCTTGCACTTTAGACATTTTAAAGAGAACACAGTATGATTGTGAGTTTCCAAGTGCAGGTAAGGAAAGCGTATAGATTTGCTATTGATCAGTTGGGGCAGTAGATGCCATCTTGCTCCCTGCAGCCATTGGAATTCAGAATCTGAATTTTCCATGTGAACTTTTAAAGGATACTACTCCATTTTAATACAGATTATCAATGAAAACATTCAAGTCTGGCCCTTAGCTGTTCTATGCTTATCAGGTTCACCTGTCTTTTTGGAATTTCATACAGTCTGTTGTGTTAAAATGAGCGTCAATTTTTTTTTGGTGATTTTTGCTAAATTGTACCAGCTCATTATTAAATAATAATCATCGTTGTCGTTCAAGTGTCTGCTTTCATTCTTTTTTATTTAGCTCGCTCAGAACCAGCTCTGAGTGAACAGGATATCTGACACTCCTGTTTTTTTTTCTTATTTTTCCCCAGCACCCATTTTGTGCGTGTGTGTGTGTGTGTGCGTGTGTGTGCGCGCGAGACTGTGAAAGACACGAGGTGTACAAATCTTTATTCAATTTAAGTGTCTGTTTTCATTTTGTTAATTGTTCAACTTTTTTAAAAATGCTTTTCTCATGTTTTCATTTGATATCTGGAACAAAAATACAATTACCCAAAGGAAGATTTGGAATGAAAAGTAATTCATTGAAGTGCTGCACGTTTGTTTGCTTTGATTTTTCAGTTTTTATTTTAACATTTTGTTTATGTTTGAAGCATTTTAGTTTCTTCCCTTTTTTGTTTTTAGCATGTCGACTCATTGAACTGAAGACCTAGTGTAATTGGTGAGAGGGTAGACTAGCCCTATCCCATTGCCCATTCTTCTGTTTTATGGCTTTTCATCTAAACTCGCACATATGTACATTGCAGCAAGGTGGGTACCACTGTTCTTTATTAATCAACAATGATTACGTTTACTTTTGTCTTATGCTTTTGGTTAAAGAATAAATTGCAATAAAAAATAATTCCTTGTATCACTCTTACTACATTTGCTTCACCACATTTATCTCTGATTTTAGAAGAAAATTGTGTGCTTTATAGAACGATGCAACAGAGGAAGAGGTCATTTGACTCATGGCACTTATGGCAATTCTTTTGTAGAGATACTCCATTTAATCCATTAACTCCTTAGTATCGGCCCTGTTTTAATTTGACAAATTAGACAAATTTGCTTTAAGTTCCTCCAGTTCTGATTTTGATTATCTTAACAAAACACTTTATTACTCTGGAGTTTTTAATAGTGATTTTATTTTTCTTGTTGTAGTTGCCAATTCTTTGGTCCCTCTGCTTGTCTGAGACCTTTTTTTCCTCTTTAGTGTCCTTGGATGATTATTTTTATTGTTTGCCATTTCTAGATTATTGCTTCCTGTTTTGTCTTTGTGGAAATTTGCTCACATTCCTATTTCCCTGAGGAAGGTGACACCTCCCATCTCTCCAATAGCTGTCAAACATTTTTGATGATTTCTAAAATTATGAAAATTGCTATTAACTCATAGTAGTCATTATCATGAAAGTCCGAGCCCATTGCATAATCCCCTGAATTGCTTTAGTGTGTTTGTGTCACTGGTGCTTTTGTAAGTTGTGAACTTCCTAAAATTCTGACTTGGTCATTACAACGGATGTCTCCAAAGCCAATGGGGTTTAACACTTGCAACTCGAAAGAAGCGACCATTGTGTTCTCGAGTTTCTGTTGGTGTTGCCATTTGAACAAAGCTGTGTTCACAGTTATCTTCACAGCTATCGTGTTTTCCTTTTGACGTTTCACCACTTTACACTTTTTAACTTTCCATCAATTGTTCAAAATGCTTGGTGACTCTGTGTGGGTCTTGCCAACTGGTGACAAAACTGGCTAAAAAGCTATGATGCACTGTATGATAAGACCCACTGGATCTTTTGCCAATTGTATAATCAGATCTTCGACATGGTACTGGGTCCTGCATGTCACCAACACAGTCAACGGATATTACATCATATCATCCAAAAACCAACTAACAGCTTTCTTCACTTACCATCAGTGGTCCATTCTTGTCTTTGTAGGTCTAAGTTTGCGAAACACATCCCAATAAGAATTCTTCATTATGCATAATATTTAAATATTGTTCCAACATTGGTGCTATATTAGCTAACATCTAATTTTCATTTTGGGATAGGATATATGGAAAAATACTGCTATTTTACATTTATCACTCAACATGACTGTGTACAACTTTACTCTCCACTGTTCAACCTTTCTGTTATAACCTTACTGACTTGATTAATATTCCATGGTTGTTGCTGTTACGAAATTTCACCTCTTATTCCTGGTAACTGTGGAGGTACATGTACTTTTCTTTGTTGTTGCATCCCCACCTTGTGGAAGAAGAATCTCACCACTGAAACTCCTGTTGTAACTCCTTCTTATCCAGGAGCCCAAGATCTTTGAACTCTAGGGTCTATCAGTTTTCCTTCTACAGTATGGGAAATTTTAAAACTCAAACCATTTCCTGATATATTGTTAAAATAAAACAAAGAACTGTGGATGCTGGAAGTCTGAAACAGAAATTGCTGGAAAAACTCAGCAGGTCTGGCAGCACCTGTGGAGAAAAAGCAGAATTAACATTTTGGGTCCAGTAACCCTTCCTCAGATCAGCTGAGTTTCTCTGGCAATTTCTGTTTTATTCCTGATTTCATCCTGTCTTCTAGCATCTGTCAATGGCATTCTGATCTTTGGGCTTGGTTCCTCCCTTAAATTGTACAAATTATGAAAATAGGGGAGAAAATACCTTGTGGTAGAAAAAAAGGAATCGGTTTAGGCGAGAGTTAAGTTTCCTTTTAAAATATGAAATAATTCTAACCAATGCAGGATTGATTTTATTATAAAATACAAACTTGTCAAAAATTACAAATGATCCCCTGAGAATCATTGCATCATATTCAAGTACATTTCTGGACATAAGGTGTGTTTAAATGAATGGTAGAAGTATTAGTTGGCTTTTAGTTCATCTTGAATTTTCTTTTTTGGATTTATTGTAGTCACTTGTACCCAAGTCCAGTGAAAAGCTTTGTTTTGGGAGCAATGAAGGCAGATCACAGCAAACATGAACATAGAGATCTGACCACATAGGACCCACCTCCTGCTGCTTTGATTCGATTTGTATTAAACGTTTGATCATTCAACATCTATTTCTAGCCTCCACCGTATTTGGTATGGTAATGAGCTTCCTCATCTCATTGCAAACCACCATCATGAACACCCATTTCCTTTGAGAACAGAAGTACTTTTCCACTCCCACACTCCCTCCCTCTGAACTTTTCTCAACTTGCCTGCAACCTTAGACACTATCAAATGCACCATCCTCTTCCAGTACAAGGTCTCAGGTTGAAGCTGATCAATTTGGACATCCTGTTCACTGACAATTTGAATTTCTAACTTGATATCTGCTCTTCCACAAAGATTGCTGACTTGCTCTGCATCTGCATTGGCCCATCAGCTTCCGAAGCCTCCATCATCTCTGGACTTGACTATCCTGATATTCTGTTGACTACTCATCCATCATCACTCTCCACAAACTTCAGCTCATACAAAACTCTGCTGCCTATGCACTATTGCTATCCCCACATTTGTTGAATTAAATTGGCTACCACTTCCATAAAACAGTAGTTTTCAAACTGATGTGCTGCGCCTTGACAAAGTGAGAAGTGTGCAGTATCTGCTGATATCACCATGGTGTGTGTGTCTTCCAACTGTCTCATTGAAGTGTGCGTTGACACTGAAAGGTTTGGGAACCATTGCCTTAATATCTTAAAGTTAAAATTCTCACCATCTTCTTTAAAATAATTTTAATGTCCTCACCCCCTCCCTAGCCTTGCAATCTTCACAAATATTAAAACTCAGTACAATTTCCACTCTGGCCTGTTGCTTATCCCAACTCCTTCCATCTACCATTAGTGGCTGTGACTTCAGCTTTCTATACCATAATCTTTGGAACTTTTCCCCCTTTTTCCATAATCATCTCCCCTAGCCACAAAAAGACATGACCCTCTCTCACTAGTATCCTCACATACGGATGAGGAAGGACACCACTTCGGCTGGGACAATACATCCATCTTACGACAAGCCAAACAAAGACACACACGAGAAACACATCGAGTTAGACCCCATCTACCACCCGCTGAGAAAAGGAACAAGAAGTGACTTCACCGCAGGAAATAACATCACCACAGGAAATGACATCACCAACCCAAAGAAACCCAATCATATAAACAGAAAGCAGGTATTTTTCAGCATTGCTTTGCATGAGGTCCATTGAAGATGTTACCTATTAAGGTAACAAAACATCTGGAAATGAACCTTTCAGCCCAGCGAGCAAACCTACATCCAAAACCTCAACCTGAGCTACAATCCTTCTCAAAACTTGCTATCATCTTGCCTGTACAGCCCTCCTTAAAACTAATCTTTGATCAAATTTTTAATAATCGCAACTTCTCATACTGTATCTGCTTTGGTTTGGCATTTTTTTTGCCTGGATTATACTTATGTATGTAAGTATACTTGGACCTTTTGACCAATTTGGAAAATATGCAAAGAAGCAAACACCCAAAAAAAATTTACCATCCTGTAATTGCACATTAGGTGCTGCAGTACAATTTTCACACTGTGGCTTTGATTTTTAATCTAATGTTTTCACTAATATTTCAAGCTGCAGCAGCCTATCAAGCTACTTGTTACGTCTTTTCTTTACATTTTCAGGCACTTCAGCCAAAGCGCTTAAATGTACTCATAGAGTAATAGAGTCATAGAGATGTACAGCACGGAAACAGACCCTTCGGTCCAACCTGTCCATGCCAACCAGTTATCCCAACCCAGTCTAGTCCCACCTGCCAGCACCCGGTCCATATCTCTCCAAACCCTTCCTATTCATATATCCATCCAACTGCCTCTTAAATGTTGCAATTGTACGGGCCTCCACCACTTCCTCTGGCAGCTCATTCCATACATGTACCACTCTCTGCATGAAAAAGTTGTCCTGTAGATCTCTTTTATATCTTTCCCCTCTCACCATAAACCTATGCCCTCTAGTTCTGAAATCCCTGACCCCAGGGAAAAGACTTTGCCTATTTACCCTATCCATGCCCCTCATAATTTTGTAAACCTCTATAAGGTCACCCCTCAGCCTCCGATGCTCCAGGGAAAGCAGCCCCAGCCGGTTAAGCCTCTCCCTATAGCTCAAATCCTCCAACCAGGGCAACGTCCTTGTAAATCTTTTCTGAAGCCTTTCAAGTTTCACAACATCTTTCCGATAGGAAGGAGACCAGAATTGCACGCAATATTCCAACAGTGGCCTAACCGATGTCCTGAACAGTCGCAACATGACCTTCCAACTCCTGTACTCAATACTCTGACCAATAAAGGAAAGCATACCAAATGCTTTCTTCACTATCCGAACTACCTGCGACTCCACTTTCAAGGATCTATGGACCTGCACTCCAAGGTCTCTTTATTCAGCAACACTCCCTGGGACCTTACCATTAAGTGTATAAGTCCTGCTAAGATTTGCTTTCCCAAAATGCAGAACCTTGCATTTATCTGAATTAAACTCCATCCGCCACTTCTCGGCCCATTGGCCCAACTGGTCAAGATCCTGTTGTAATCCGAGGTAACCCTCTTCACTGTCCACTACACCTCCAATTTTGGTGTCATCTGCAAACTTACTAACTGTATCTCTTATGCTCGCTCACATCCAAATCACTTATGTAAATGACAAAAAGTAGGGGGTCCAGCACCAATCCTTGTGGCACTCCACTGGTCACAGGCCTCCAGTCTGAAAAACAACCCTCCACCACCACCCTCTGTCTTCTACCTTTGAGCCAGTTCTGTATCCAAATGGTTAGTTCTCCCCGTATTCTGTGAGATCTAAACTTGCAAATCAGTCTCCCACGGGGAACATTGTTGGACGCCTTACTGAAGTCCGTATGGATCACATCTACCGCTCTGCCCTCATCAATCTTCTTTGTTACTTCTTCAAAAAGCTCAATCAAGTTCGTGAGACAATATATCCCACGCATAAAGCCATGTTGACTATACCGAATCAGTCCTTGCCTTTTCAAATACATGTACATCCTGTCCCTCAGGATTCCCCCCAACAACTTGCCCACCACCGACGCAGGCTCACTGGTCTATAGTTCCCTGAATTGTCGTTACCACTCTTCTTAAACAGTGGCACCATGTTAGCCAACCTCCAGTCTTCTGGCACCTCTCCTGTGACTATCGATGATACAATTATCTCAGCAAGAGGCCCAGCAATCCCTTCTCTAGCTTCCCACAGAGTTCTCGGGTACACCTGATCAGGTCCTGGGGATTTATCCACTTTTAACCGTTTCAAGACATCCAGCACTTCCTCCTCTGTAATCTGAACATTTTGCAAGATGACACCATCTATTTCCCTACAGTCTATATCTTCCATATCCTTTTCCACAATAAATACTCATTTAGTATCTTCCCCCACTTTCTGTGGCTCCACACAAAGGCTGCCTTGCTGATCTTTGAGGGGCCCTATTTTCTTCCTAGTTACCCTTTTTGTCCTCGATGTATTTGTAAAGACCCTTTGGATTCTCCTTAATTCTATTTGCCAAAGCTACCTCATGTCCCCGTTTTGCCCTCTTGAGTTCCCTCTTAAGTATACTCCTCCTGCCTTTATACTCTTCTAAGGATTCACTGAGTCTCTCCCTGACATATGCTTCCTTCTTTTTCTTAACTAAACCCTCAATTTCTTTAGTCATCCAGCATTCCCTATACCTACCAGCCTTCCCTTTCACCCTGACAGGAATATACTTTCTCTGGATTCTTGTTATCTCATTTCTGAAGGCTTCCCATTTTCCAGTTGGCCCTTTACCTGCGAACATCTGCCTCCAGTCAGCTTTCGAAAGTTCTTGCCTAATAGTGTCAAAATTGGCCTTTCTCCATTTTAGAACTTCAATTTTTAGATCTGGTCTATCCTTTTCCATCATTATCTTCAATCTAATAGAATATGGTCACTGGCCCCAAAGTGCTCCCCCACTGACACCTCAGTCACCTGCCCTGCCTTATTTCCCAAGAGTAGGTCAAGTTTTGCACCCTGTAGTAGGTACATCCACATACTGAATCAGAAAATTGTCTTGTATACACTTAAGAAATTCCTCTCCATCTAAACCCTTAACACTATGGCAGTCCTAGTCTATGTTTGTAAAGTTAAAATCCCCTACTATAACCACCCTATTATTCTTACAGATAGCTGAGATCTCCTTACAAGTTTATTTCTCAATTTCCCTCTGACTATTAGGGGGTCTATAATACAATCCCAATAAGGTGAACATCTCTTTCTTATTTCTCCGTTCCACCCAAATAACCTCCTTGGATGTATTTTCAGGAATATCCTCCCTCAGCACAGCTGTAATGCTATCCCTTATCAAAAACTCCGCTCCCCCTCCTATCTTACCTCCCTTTCTATCCTTCCTGTAGCATTTGTATCCTGGAACATTAAGCTGCCAGTCCTGCCCATCCCTGAGCCATGTTTCTGTAATTGCTATGATATCCCAGTCCCATGTTCCTAACCATGCCCTGAGTTCATCTGCCTTCCGTGTTAGGCCCCTTGCATTGAAATAAATGCAGTTTAATTTATTAGTCCTACCTTGTCCCTGCCTGCCCTGGTTTGTTTTTGTTTGTTTGACTCGCTTCTGTTCTCAACTGTATCAGTCTCAGGTTGATCTCTTGCCTCACTATCTCCCGCCCCCCCACCTTACTGGTTTAAATCCTCCCGACCAGCTCTAGCAAATCCCCCTGCCAGTATATTAGTCTCCTTCCAATTTAGGTGCAATCTGTCCTTCTTGTACAGGTCACTTCTACCCCAAAAGAGATTCCAATGATCCAAAAATTTGAATCCTTTCCCCATACACCAGCTCCTCAGCCATCCATTCATCTGTTCTATTCTCCTATTCCTGCCCTCACTAGCTTGTAGCACTGAGAATAATCCAGATGTTACTACTCTCGAGGACCTCCTTTTTTAAATTTCTGCCTAGCTCTCTGTAATTTCCCTTTAGAATCTCAACCTTTTTCCCTTCCTATGTTGTTGGTTCCAATGTGGGCAATGACCTCTTGCTGGCCCCTTTCCCCCGTGAGAACATTCTGCACCCACTCTGAGACATCCTTGATCCTGGCACCAGCGAAGCAACACACCATTCTGCTTTCTCGCTGCTGGCCACAAACATCAGTCTGTACCTCGAACTAGAGAATCCCCTAACACCATTGATCTCTTGGAACCCGACGTACCCCTCGTTGCATTAGAGCCAGTCTCCATACCAGAAACTTGACTGTTCGTGCTATGTTCCCCTGAGAATCCATCACCCCCTACATTTTCCAAAACAGCATATCTATTGACTAGCATAAAGTTGTTACTACTTAATTCTTATCACAAAATACAATTGCAAATTCTAATAGTACAGCTTTGATTAGTGTAGTTATGTATTTTCCTTATTATTGCAATAACATCAACTTATTAATCTAAGATTATTTTACTGTTTAATTGCTCCCAATTCTGGTGTAATACCACAGCTTTCCTAACTAATATTTTACCATGATGGAATAATAGTCTATCTTTAGTGCGAATAGCATATATTTGCAGAATACTCCAATAGAATAACTAATATAAAATTATGTTCTTATTGATTAGTGAACCACTAATGAATATGGTGCTATTAGCTACTATTGTACAACAGTCATTAATACTGTTTTGTTGGATACCCATATAATTTGATTATTGTAATAGCTTTGTTTATAATATTAATTGTGCAGTTATACTGACTAGTATAACTTTATACTATTTTACTAATTTTCAATATTATACTGAAGACTGGTAAAGTTGTAGTACCATACCAATGAATCTATTACCATATTTTAAATGATGCTGTTAAATATCATCTTTTATAATTGGTTCCTGCCTTTAAAATTCATACTTGCTAATCAGAACCGAAGTGGACTATGTCTTTTAATGAGTCTGAACATTGGAAAAAGAAAATCAGAATTATCCGAGTGAGACAAATGACAGCTAACAATGATTACTGAATGTTCAGGTTGCATCTTACATCATTGATCAAAATGAACATAACCCTAACCGCAAACTTATGGAAATACATTTTTTGTTGTTTATTTCAGGACGGGTTGGCCTGTGGAAGGACATCTTCACTGTATCAATGAATGAGAAATTTGATGCTGTCTTCAAACAGAAGATGGGAAAATCTGACCTCAGCTTTGATTTCAGCCTTTAAAGAATCAATGTGCATGCTTGCCAGTATTCTCAACAATAGCTAGAAGTGCTTCTTCTCATTTGTTCATCAATCACTGGTTAATCTTTGCTGTTACGTGTATTATGGCAGCTCTTTAATGATGGGTATTGGGTATTCTATATCTATAGTAGCAGTTTCCTCAACTTCACCATCTTTAACTAGTAGGCTGCCTCTTAGCAGAATTGCAAGGTATATAATCTATGAAAGCAACTTAAATATAAACTGTGATAGCTTTAATGGTAAAGACAATTACTATGTACTACAAAATGAGAACTATTTGAAAATATGCAAATATATACATGCATACTTAAGTACAAACATGCAAAAGAAACCAAAATTATAAATAAGGAAAATTAGTGCTGCAAAATATGTTGTTTTGTTCTTCTCCAAATCACTAAATGTTACATTCCTGGCTGGTTAGATAGGATCAAGCCCCAAAGCTCAATCCAGCTAAGAATTAATTCATTTTTACTTTGTTCAGATATTGCTGAATCTAATGCATTTGGATTTGCAGAAGTGATGGTGTGGTGAATTGAGGTAAATGTTCTATCAGTTTCAGCAAAAAATAAACAAGATTAAGGCTGTGCTCCAAATTATTAATAAAAGGATGACTGTGGATAAAATGCTGAATGAGTTACACAATCCTCTGTTGACACTGGCTAACGTTGGGTTTAACAAAGCCCAAGTTCTAGTTAGGTCAATCAGTGATGTACCAAAACCTAATCCACAGCATACTGATGTGGCTGTTTAATGCAATTGGTCAAAAAGTTGAAAAAAGCTGGAAGCAACAAAGATCTAGTTGCATTCCACCAACCCTCAGCAACTGTCCCAAGAAAAAACAAATCCAGGAATTTGGTCCTATCATCCACTCTCTGTACTGTGGACAGTTTGCCTGTTTGGTATTCATCCTTTTGAAAATTGCAATAACATTTTTGAACCAGAATAAAATACTGGTAGATAATTTTCCATTGTTTGAGAGTATTCTAAGAAATCATTTTGCATTTGTTACATAGTGTATTTTATAAAATAAGCAGTAAGCAAATCATTTCTCACAGCTTAGAGAATTCCTGTCTATTGAGAACGTTCTCTCAAAGAAGGAAGACCTAGTTGACCAAATTCATCTTTGTCTCCAATGTGTCAGTTCAACCTTCGGCACTGGAGGAAAAGAGTATATGAGGTTTGGACAACATGCAGCAGGCACATCAAAGGACTGGAGAAGTACCAGCAAAATCCTTGTCTTCTCAAGATTCTCCAAATCCAGCAGTAGGAAAAGCATACTAAAAGCAGCAACTTGTTACCAAGCCAACCACATAAACACAATGGCTACAAGAGCAGGTCAGAGACTAGGGATACTGCAGCGAGTAACTCACCTTCTGACACCCTGAAGTCTATCCACCATCTACAAGGCACAAGTCAGGAGTGTGATGGAATACTCCTCACTTGCCTCGATGGGTGCAGCTCCAACAACACTCTAGGAGCTTGACACCATCCAGGACAAAGCAACCTGCTTGATTGCCACCACATTACGAACAATCCCTCCATTACCAGAGCTCAGTAGTGTGTACTATCCACAAGATGTACGGCAGAAATTCACCAAAGTATCTTAGACAGCACCTTCCAAACCCACGACTACTTCCACCTAGAAGGACTAGGGCAGCAGATGCTTGGGAACACCACCACCTGCAAGCCACTCACCATCCTGACTTGGAAATGTATTGCCATTCCTTCACAGTCATTGGGTCAAAATCCTGGAATTGCCTCCCTCCTAGCAGTGTGGGTCAACCCACAGCAGTTGGAGTGCAGCAATTCACGAAGGCAACTCACCACCACCTTCCTTCTCAAAGGCAAACTGGTGTGGGCTATCAATGTTGGCCAGCCAGCAACACCCAAGTCCCACAAATGAATAAATTTTAAAAAAGACTGCTCAGCATTAAGATGTTGTTCACTCAAAACTAGTTCCCCTATTATTTGTATACCTGCCCCTGTCCTCCTGAAACAACTGCTTTTGCTTTATTCATTTGCAGCAGGAGACTCCCAAGAAGGCAGTGGAAAGGCTTTAGGGATGTCCTTGAAGCATTTGTAGATTAGAACAAAAAACCCCATTAGGAAAGCTGTCTTGAGACCAACCTGAATGGAGGGAACTCATTCAGGAAGGCACTAAACACAAACTCCATTGCATTATGTAGAATCAAAAGGTGAGGTGTTGGAAGGAGTGCCCAACCCTCCAAAAATCCCACCAATCTAACCCCTCAAGCACCACTTACCCTACGTGTCAGAATATGCAGATGTGCATTGCATTTATCAGCCATCACAGAACACATCGAACTAGACTGGAAGGAAATCAGCCTCCCAGGACTAATGGAATGAGCTGCCAGAGGAAGTGGTGGAGGCTGGTACAATTGCAACATATACCCATCCAAATGCCTCTTAAATGAACAGGAAATGTTTGGAGGGATATGGGCCGGGTGCTGGTATGTGGGACTAGGTTGGGTTGGGATATCTGGTCGGCATGGACGGGTTGGACCGAAGGGTTTGTTTCCATGCTGTACATCTCTATGACTACCTAAAAAGATATTACACAAAAAGCTACACTAAATTTATAAAAACAATCATTGAAGATAATACACTTTAGAAATCTTTTTCACAATTTAGTGATAAAAATACTTTCTTATTGAGATATTAAAATTAACTTTGTCGATGTGATAAAGTACATATCAATGATTCCCAAACTTTCCCACTGTCACCCTATTTTGAGACAAAATTATCCACCACTCAGTGAGAACTGATGGAGGGTGGGGAGATGTTGTTAGAGAGTGAGCTCAATTATTATAACTTGGTCAGAGCTTCAATGTAGCCATGCTGCATCAGAGTTTGTGACCACAAAATTTCAGCTCATGGTCCCACTTGGGTTCTTGGCTCCCACTTTGGGAACCCATGTAATATATATAATCCTGACATTCCAGGTAAAACAAAACAAATCTTTAAAGTTGAGTTCTGCCTTCTCTCCTAATTACTACAGTAGCTATTTTCATAATCTCCATTTTAATTCTGACTCTCCAACCCTACCTACTAGTTTCTTCCATGTCCAAGGTTAAGGACGTGAATAAATTAATTGGCTGAAATGTTACTTATCTTTTACAACCAATTAACAATGACTTTATTCATCATTGACTTGATATTGAAAATATCCTGTACTATCCGGTGATGCGCTTTTAGCAACAGAGCCGCATTCATGGCATGGTAGGCAGTTTTAATGAAATGAGAAATCCTACTCCTGATATCCCAGAGCTCAGCGCTTATTGCTACAGAGGGTTGATTATTGAATAACATGTAACGGAACCCATTCACTGGTATCCCAAAAGAAATAACTGTCCAGACATTATGGCCTTTTTAAAACTTGAAATCATGACTCTTCCAAAATATGCAAAGGGGTCTCAGGACTTTGGATTGGTCCTACTTGGAAGCCAGAGGCACAAATCCCCCGAAGCTCTTAAATAAATATCTTTGGAGGCACAGAATGGCTATTTTGTTTTTTTTTGTAAGTAATTGCCAATTATCTGGATGCTTTTTCAAGAACAGTGTAACTTTACATAAATGTTAGAATACTGCTTTACACCTGCCTCTATCCTTACCTGCTGACATGCTGCCACTCTTGTGAGCTTGAGTGTATTCTCCTCTTGGGTTTTTGTTTTGTTGCTCAAAGAAGTTTATGTGAAAGAAGTGCAAGGTTTTCATTGTGTACGATTTTTTTGAATTAATGATACAGTTGAGTGTTTTTTCAGGATCCAGGTTAGGCCTGAAGGGGGCTGTGATTTAATAATCAAGCTCTCTGTATTACCATTGGCACTGTCTAAACTGGTTGCAGTTGCAGTTGCAGTTCCAGTAAATGGGAAAAATGGCGTCTGCAATCTTGAATCTTGCATTGGTACTGAGGATGTAACCTTAGGAGGCTATAAAATTTCCGCAATATTCTAATTACCAGATTAGAATTACCTGCTTTTCCCGGATTGAACCATCGGTAGGAACATGCTGAATCACCTGTGCTTATTTTGAGTCACAGAATTTTCTTTTTGGTCACAAACTTCTTTTTTTAAAACCCGGATATATCCATGCAAAATTCTTCAACATCATATTTTATGGTTTCAACATCTACTTATGAATGAAGCGTTCTTTTTTCCTCCCCCCTCTATTACTCTGGTCAAAGTTTACTGATGTGTCCAGTCCCATACTGAAAACAGTTAATCCAGTGAATGCATTTCAGGTCAAGCATTCCAGGAAAAGTAATCAGTTCTTGGTTTTCCCAGTGACATGTATGAACAAAGGTTGATACTCTACCAGAAGTGAAAAATTGCACTTTGATAGACTTACCTTCAGCAGTCGTTTATCTTTGAAACAATTAATTTGCAAGTGCACATGCTTTCATTTTCTTCAAGTAATTGTATTGTATCTGAAAAAAATTGTGTCATTTTAACTCTGCACTGTTATTTGATTTTCTTTGCAATTTCTGCTATTATTTGGGAATTAGTCTCTTAGTTTTAAGAGTGGATTCAATTGTTCAATTGAGGCAAAAGGAATATTAACATTGATCGATGCTGATTTCCAGTTCTTCCGTTATAATCTGTAAATAGGAAAATATCTAAACTGGGTTTGTGCCACATGGATTTAGAAAAGAGGATACATCAAAAAATTTGTAATTCTTTCTTAAACTTGAAAACCTTCATAATATGAAAGCAAGTTACCTTCTCAGCTGGGGCTGGTTTGATGAAGAAAATGACAATTATGGCTGGAGTGTAGCTGTTTAGCTAATTTTAGGCTCCTGCTCTAGTTCCTGTATCAATGACTGATGGGCAATATTTACTGCCTTCACATTAGCATTACAATGAGCTTTCTGAATATTTCCCAGCACAACAGAGATGAATGACCACATTTTGGTCCTTTTTTAAATAAACTTGATTTTGTACTTGAAGACTGAGAGGAATGGTTCAAATCAGAGTCCCTGTCAATGTTAGGTTCTAATGCCCTAGTTGATGTAAGAAAGCTCCAAAAACAGGTGGTCTAACTAATGACTCCCTGTTGTATGTTTAACTATATTGCAAATGAAAATATTTATTTGAATGTGGCCTACTATCATCTCAGAGTACATTTGCTTATTTCTGACTTGTCTGTTCTTGTTTGCTGATAAACATTGTTTATGAACTTTTCCTCAGTATTGCAATTTCTTCCTATTTTTCTGTCAATTTTTATTGTTCTTTTGTTTTTCTGGGCAATTCACAACATGATAGACCTATGAAAGTTTTCAGGTGGAACAAGGAATTTGGTTTGTAGCTGAAAGAAAAACAAACATTTACTCGAGAGCCTTCTGATTCTTTGACGCTTTAAACAAAATTTGCAGTCAATGAAAATCCCTTTTGACTTTTATTGTAATGAAGGTAAATATGGTGGTGGCAGCTGGAGTTTTACTTTGGTATTTTTTTCCCAATTTATGTTAGGGATGAACTAGATTCAGATCTTTAAAACACTTAAACTTGCCCAAGTTTCTTCCACATTTTTAATCATTTAAATACATCCTTGTATTTAACATATTTCTAAACTTAGCTCTCCCTAAACAAAGTCCATCTGAAATTTGGTAGAATATTTTTAGGTTCCACCCTCATTTTGAATCTGAAAGTAGCATTTTTATCATTAAATCATAGATGCTGTGTTCCTTCCTTGACTTGGAATTCTGCATAACATTATTTGAAATCAAATCAACTTTCTTCTCTCCTAGGTTTACTAATGTGTGCTTTACAAGCAGTTCCCACAGAAGTTAGGTATATTTTCAAGTACAATTTGTTGTCAATTTCCACTGGACATCACTGTAGACTTCTGATTAACCATGAAATCTAGCCTGATACACACCCTTTTGGCATAAGTATCCTTTCCCTTAATCACCTATTACACCCACGCTACTCCAACATAAACCTACTGTCCTGTCTTAACCTGCCTTACCTACCAGTACCCACCTTCGTCATCCCTCTACCAGCTCCTTGCTCACCCATGCATCGCTCTTAGTTTGCTCTCCCCTTGTCACTTCATAATTCCAATATTTCATTGCTTTGTGATGATGAAAGAATGCCTAGATTTGAGTAGGAATTTATGCTTGATTGAAAACATTGTAACAAAATGCCTTTTTATATGTACAATGAAGTTTCAGTCATTTTGACTGGATCAAAATAGGGCACGTAACATAGTAAAGTGAGATTTTAAACTTATTCAACCCATTCAGTGATAGAATTTAAATTGGCCCAATGATTCAACTTTCCTTTAATTCTGTATGTTTGCTCATCAAGACAATCAAGCCTTACTAATCAACCTCTAAACATTCTCTGCCTTTGTACTCTATCTCCACCTATCATGCTACTCCTTACTGCCTCCCCCCACCCTATCTTCCACATAAGACTCAACTTTTTCCTCACTACCACCAATTCTGAAGAAAGGTCAATAGACCAGAAATGTTAACTCTGGTTTCTCTGCACAGATGCTGCCAGACCTGCTGAGCTTTTCCAGCAATTTCTGATTTTGATACTTATGCATGTATCTGTTTTTGCCTTGTTCTTTACTGTTATGATCGTGCAACTGAAAGGAAACCATAAATAGAAGAAATCTAATAAATTCAAACCATGATAAATAATTTGTAATATTTTCCAGTGTTTGGTTTCAAAAATCTTGAGAAAATGAGCCTCAGATACTGTTGTATCTATATGCAGTCAATCTCTAGTTTTAATCTCTGTTTATACAAAGTAATTGCCAGCGATCCATTGATAATGCTTCAGCTACAGTTAATTATAATGTGTTGTGCCCAGTAACTTTGACATTTGTGTTTATGTCTGTAGGCTGACAAGAAAATGACATTTCTGCCTCTAAAACACTGTTTTCACTTGTGGTGCATGTTATTACATGTTACAAAGTGCTAGGACATTATAAAAACTGTGGCTATTAGAAGCTAATGTTGCAGGAACAAGACTATGCTAAATCAGGTCGTCAGTGGGGAAAAGCAAACCAATGAAAAATATTTCTTTTCATTGTACAGTGAACAGTTACCATTAAGAATTCTGTTATGAGTTCATTGTTATATGAATGCCGGAAAACTCCACTAACTGAGAGAATGTTATTTAATCAGCATATCCATAAAAGCTAAAAGTTGTGATATTTCTGGAGTCCTGCACTGTGTTTCGAAGCTTGGCATGGGTTTTTCAGCATTTCTAATTTTACAAAGAGATTCCACAAATATGTGAAGGAGAGTGAGGAAACTGTAAACCCAATAAGCAAGGAACTTAAAAATGTACTTAACCTCAAGATAGATGTATAAATGTATTCTATATCATCATGAGTCACTTCTGTCCTTGCCACTCACAACTGATGAAATATGTGGATAAATACTGAAAGAAGCTATAACAGTCACTGAACACTACACCTGAATGTTGTGTATGTTAAAATCTACCTTCTTTGAGGATATATAGAAATTACTCTGCAGGTTTCAGTCATGTGTGTAGTAACAATTGTATAAGTATACTGCTTATCATGTGTGATATTTATTTTCTAGTTGGGAGTTAAAAGTTGTAGCCTCTAGAAACGATTAATCTTTGAAAAATTACTGGACATATTTTCCAGGAATTTGATTATGAACCTATATATATGTAAATATTTTCTGATGAGTATTCTACTACATATGAGAAGCTGGATAACAAAGCTATATTGATGAATCATGTATATTGTGGAATTGAATAATGAGCAAAACAATATACTTGTTTCTTAACTCTTGTTTCAGGCTGTTTCATTTCTAGCTTAGAAATTACTATGGGGGATCTGTTGATCACCTGTCTTAGTGCAAGCAAAAATCTATTTATTTTAAATGGCTCAACATCTTTGTCAAAATTGAAGGAAGATGTCTGCTTGCTAATATCTTTTAGCGGCAATTCCTCAGTCTTGATCCCAAAATAAATAATTGGTCATGTAATTGAATAGGATGGAAAAAGCTCTTTGTGGCAATTATGGTAATAGACCCTGGGAACCTGCATGGCAAGATGGCTACATTTCCTTAATTATTTGGCATCCTGTACTTCTAAAAGCAAAATATTATTTAACTTCCTTGGAATCCACAGAGAAGGTGTGATTCATGCAGGGTCTCAGTTAGGACATGCTGTTCTTGAGATCGGTGATTGTGTGTTTTATTGTAATTTCTTTCTCAAAACATGCAAAATTGGATTTTGATCAAAATTATTTTTTTGTTCAGGGATATGCAACCATGGTGATATGATCCAAATCAACCATTATCCAGTTTACTGGCTTAAGGAGTTGAGTGGCCTAACTCCTGTTCCTCTGAAAACAGATTGATGAATTCATTAAGTGGTGCTACATAGTAATCATAAAGTCGATAGAAGTGGTAGAGTAAAGAGGTCAGTTTTGAAGAATAGAGTCAAAAGGTGTGGTGTTCTTCAATCCTGATGAGCTTATGCTTGAAACGTCAGCTCTCTTGCTCCTCGGATGCTGCCTGACCAGCTATGATTTTCCAGCACCACACGTTTTGGCTCTGATCTCCAGCATTTAGAACATAGAACATTACAGCACTGTACCCTTCGGCCCTCCATGTTGCACCGAACTTTATATTATCTCCCTAGATTTCCACAAGGCCTTTGATAAGGTACCTCACAGGAGGCTGCTGAGTTCGAGGTGAGTAACTTGCATGGATTGAGGCTTGGCTGTCTGACAGATAAGAGGTTCTTTTTCAGAAAGGTATGTAGTGACAAGTGGTGTCCTGCAGGGTTCAGTGTTGGGGCGGCAGCTGTTCACTTTATATATTAATGATCTGGATGAGGGGACTGGGGCATTCTGGTGAAGTTCGCTGATGATACAAAGTTAGTGGATAGGCAGGTATTCTGAGGAGGTAGGGAGGCTGCAGAAAGATTGAGACAGTATAGGAGGGTGGTCCAAGAAATGGCTGATGAAATTCAACGTGAGCAAATGCAAAGTCTTCCACTTTTGGGAAAAAAGAATACAGGCATGGAGTATTTTCTAAACAGTGAGAAAATTCATAAAGCCAAAATACAAAGAAATCTGGGAGTGCTAGACCAGGATTCTCTAAAGGTTGACTTGCAGGTTGAGTCCATGGTTAAGAAAGCAAATATAATGTTATCATTTATCTCAAGAGGGTTGGAATGTAGAAGCAGCAATGTGCTACTGAGACTTTATAAAGCTCTAGTTAGGCCCCATTGAGAATACTGTGTCCAATTCTCGGCCCCACACCTCAGGAAGGACATATTGGCATGGAGCATGTCCAGCGGAGATTCACACAGATGATCCCTGGAATGGTTGGCCTAACATATGATGAATGGCTGAGGATCCTGGGATTGTATTCATTACAGTTTAGAAGGTTGAGGGGAGATCTAATAGAAACTTACAAGATAATGCATGGCCTAGAAAGGGTGGATGCTGGGAATTTGTTTCTGTCAGGCAGGGATACTAGGACACATGGGCACAGCCTTAGACTTAGAGGGGGTCAGTTTAGAATGGAAATGAGACATTTCTTCAGCCAGAGAGTGGTGGGCCTGTGGAATTCATTGCCACGGAGCGCAGTGGAGGCCGGGATGTTAAACGTCAAAGCAGAGATCAAGAAATCCTTGATCTCGCAAGGAATTAAGGGCTATGGGGAGAGTGCGGGTAAGTGGCATTGAAATGCCCATCAGCCATGATTGAAAGGTGGAGTGGACTCAATGGGCCAAATGGCCTTCCTTCCACTCCTGTGTCTTATGGTCTTATGACTTGTGAAACCAATCTGAAGCCCATCTAACACACACAATTCCATTTTGTCCATGTGACTATCCAATGATGATTTAAATGCCCTTAAAGTTGGCGGGTTTACTACTGTTGCAGGCAAGGCATTCCACGCCGCTACTATTCTTTGAGTAAAGAAGCTGCCTCTGACATCTGTCCTGTATCAATCACCCCTCAATTTGATGCTATGCCCCTCCTGCTAGCCATCACCATCCTAGGAAAAAGGCTCTCACTGTCCATCCTATCTAACCCTCTGATTATCTTATAGGTCTCAATAAAGCTACCTCTCAAGCTTCTTCTCTCCAACAAAGACAGCCTCAATTCCCTCAGCCTTTCCACACGAGACCTTCCCTCCATACCAGGCAACATCTGAGTAAATCTCCTCTGAACTCTTTCCAAAGTTTTCATATCCTTCCTCTAATGGGGTGACCAGAACTGTACGCAGTACTCCAGGTGTGGCCGTACTAGTTTTGTACAGCTGCAGCATGACCTCATGGCTCTGAAACTCAATCCATCTACTAATAAAAGCTAACACACCATATGCCTTCTTAACAACACTATCAAACTGGGTGGCAACATTCATGGATCTATGTACGTGGACACTGAGATCTCTCTGCTCTTCTACACTGCCACGAATCTTACCATTAGTCCAGTACTCTGCATTCTTGTTGTTCCTTCCAATGTGAATCACCTCACATTTTTCCGCATTAAACTCCATTTGCCATCTCTCAGTCCAGCTCTGCAGCTTATCTATGTCCCTCTGTAACCTGCAACGTTCTTCTCCACTATCTACAACTCTACCAACCTTAGTGTCATCCGCAAATTTATTAACCCATCATCCAGGTTGTTTATGAAAATGACAAACAGCAGTGGCCCCAAAACAGATCCTTGCAGTACACCACTAGTAACTGAACTCCAGGAAGAACATTTCCCACCGACCAACGCCCTCTGTCTTCTTTCAGCTAGTCAATTTCTGATCCAAACAATTAAATCACCCTCAATCCCATGCCTCCATATTTTCTGCAATAGCGTCCGGTGGGGAATCTTATCAAATGCCTTACTGAAATCCATACAGACCACAACTAATCGCTTTACCTTCATCTACCTGTTTGGTCACCTTCTCAAAGACTCAATAAGGTTTCTGAGGCATGACCTACCCTTCATAAAACCATGCTGACTATCCCTAATCAATTTATTCCTTTCTAGATGATTATAAAAATTATTTCTTACAACCTTTTCCAATACTTTACCCACAACCGAAGTAAGGCTCACTGGTCTATAATTAACAGGGTTGGCTCATCTCCCTTTCTTGAACAACGTAACAACATTTGCTAACCTCCAATCTTCTGACGTTATTCCTGTAGACAATGATGGCATAAAGATCAAGGCCAAAGACTCGGCAATCTCCTCTCTGGCTTCCCAGTGAATCATAGGATAATTTCCATCCAGCCCACAGGCCATATTTATTTTTATACTTTCCAGAATTGCTAACACCTCCTCCTTGTGAACCTTAATCTTATCTAGTCTAGTAGCTGGAATCTCAGTGACAACAGTTGCCTTATCTCAAAGACAACATTGTTTTTCTTCTAGTGCGAATACTGACAAAAAAAATTCATTTAGCCCTTCCTCTATCTCCTCCGACTCCACGCACAACTTCCCACTACTATCCTTGATCGACCCTAATCTTTTCCTCATCATTCTTTTATTCCTGATATACCTAAAGAAAGCCTTAGGGTTTTCCTTGATCCTGTCCACCAATGACTTCTCATGTGCCCTCCTGGCTCTTCTTAGCTCTCTCTTTAGGTCTTTACTGGCGAACTTGTAACTCTCAAGCATCCTAACTGAGCCTTCATGTCTCAGCCTAACATAAACCTTCTTCCCTCTCTTGACAAGAGGTTCAACTTCCTTAGTAAACCATGGCTCCCTCGCTCGACCATTTCCTCCCTGCCTGACAGGTACAGACTTATCAAGGACACACAGTAGCTGTTCCGTGAATAAGCTTCATGTTTCAATTGTGCCCATCCCCTATAGTTTCCTTCCCCATGCTTTGCATCCTAAACCTTGCCTAATTGAATTGTAATTGCCTTACCCCCAGCTGTAACTCTTGTCTTGCAGTATATACCTATCCCTTTCCATCACTTAAAGTAAACATAACCTAATTGTGGTCACTATCACCGAAGTGCTCACCTACCTCCAAAACCGACACCCAGCCAGGCTCAGTACCAATATTAATGTGGCCTCCCCCCTTGTTGGACTGCATACTGTGTCAGGACAAAATCTGTGTCAGCACATTGGACAAAAACTGATCCATCTAAAGTGCTTGAACGATAATATTCCCAGTCAATATTTGGAAAGTTAAAGTCCCCCAGAACAACTACTCTGTTACTCTAGCTTCTATTGAGAATCATCTTCGCTATCCTTTTCTCAACATCTCTGGAACAATTTGGAGGCCTATAGAAAATTCCCAAATGGATGACCTCTCCTTTCCTGTTTCTAAACTCAGCCCATACTACCTTGGTAGATGAGTCCTCAAATGCTTCAAATGTCCTTTCTGCAACCGTAATACTGCCACACTGCCCCCTCCCCCCACCCGCCGCCACACTTTTACTATCCTCTCTGTTCTTCCTGACATCTAAATCCCATAACCTACAACAACCTTTCCTGTCCCTACTCTACCCATGTCTCCAAAATGGCCAAAATATCGAAATCCCAGGTACCAATCCATGCTGCAAGTTCACCCACCTTATTCCGGATGCTCCTGGTGTTGAAGTAGTCACACTTTAAACCAACTTCTTGCTTGCCGGTGTCCTCTTGCGATCTTGAAACCTTATTTCGGACCTCACTACTCTCAACCCTCCTGTATAATCGAACTACAATTTGGGTTCCCATCCCCCTGCTAAATTAGTTTGAACCCACCAAAAGAGCATTTGTAAATTTCCCCCCCCCCAGGATATTGGTACCCCTCTGGTTCAAGTGAAGACCATCCTGTTTGTAGAGGTCCCACCTCCCGCAGAATGAGCCCCAATTATTCAGGAATCCAAAACACTTCCTCCTGCATCACCACTGTATCCACGTGTTCAACTCCTCTGTCTCCCTATTCCTCGCCTTGCTAGCACGTGGTATGGGCAACAAACTAGAGATAACATAGAACAGTACAGCACTGAACAGGCCCTTCAGCCCACGATGTTGTGCCGATCGTTGATCCTCATGTATGCACCCTCAAATTTCTGTGACCATATGTATGTCCAGCAGTCTTTTAAATGTCCCCAATGACCTCGCTTCCACAACTGCTGCTGGCGACGCATTCCATGCTCTCACAACTCTCTGTGTAAAGAACCCGCCTCTGACATCCCCTCTATACTTTCCTCCAACCAGCTTAAAACTATGACCCCTTGTGTAAGCCATTTCTGCCCTGGGAAATAGTCTCTGGCTATCGACTCTATCTATGCCTCTCATTATCTTGTATACGTCAATTAGGTCCCCTCTCCTCCTTCTTTTCTCCAATGAAGAAAGTCCGAGCTCAGTCAACCTCTCTTCATAAGATAAGCCCTCCATTCCAGGCAGCATCATGGTAAACCTCCTCTGAACCCTCTCCAAAGTATCAACATCTTTCCTACAATAGGGCGACCAGAACTGGACACAGTATTCCAAGTGCGGTCTAACCAAAGTTTTATAGAGCTGCAGCAAGATCTCACGGCTCTTAAACTCAAACCCCCTGTTAATGAAAGCCAAAACACCATACGCTTTCTTAACAACCCTGTCCACTTGGGTGGGCATTTTAACGGATCTATGTACCTGCACACCAAGACCCCTCTGTTCCTCCATACTGCCAAGAATCCGGTCTTTAATCTTGTACTCAGCTTTCAAATTCGACCTTCCAAAATATATCACCTCACATTTATCCAGGTTGAACTCCATGTGCCACCTCTCAGCCCACCTCTGCATCCTGTCAATGTCCTGCTGCAGCCTACAACAGCCCTCTATACTGTCAACTACACCTCCAACCTTTGTGTCGTCTGAAAACTTGCTGACCCATCCTTCAATCCCCTCATCCAAGTCATTAATAAAAATTATAAACAGTAGAGCCCAAGGACAGAGCCCTGTGGAACACCACTCACAACTGACTTCCAGGCAGAATATTTCCCTTCTACTACCACTCGCTGTCTTCTGTTGGCCAGCCAATTCTGTATCCAGACAACTAAGTTCCCCTGTATCCCATTCTTCCTGACCTTCTGAATGAGCCTACCAAGGGGAACCTTATCAAATGCCTTGCTGAAGTCCATATACACCACATCCACAGCTTGGCCCTCATCAACCTTTCTAGTCACATCCTCAAAGAATTCGATAAGGTTTGTGAGGCATGACCTGCCCCTCACAAAGTCGTGTTGACTGCATTTAACAACTCTGTTTGTCCTAACTCTAAGCTTCCACCCTAGCTCCCTGAATTTTTGCCTTAAATCCCCCACCTCTCTTCCTACATATGTCATTGGTGCCTATTTGGATAATGCCTTGGGGCTGTTCTCCCTCCCCCTCAAGGACCCTGAAAACACGATCAGAGACATCATGAACCATGGCACCTGGGAGACAACACACCAACCGTGAGTCTCTCTCGTTCCTACAGAACCTCGTATCTGTCTCCGTAACTATGGAATCCCCAATGACTACTGCTCTGCTCCTCTTCCCCCTTCCCTTTTAAGCAACAAGGACAGACTCTGTGCCAGAGACCTGTGCCCCATTGCTTATTCCTGGTAAGTCAGTCCTCAATTGCAGTCCTCACTTTCTTCTAGATTTGAAGAATAGTTTGGGATAAATTAATTTATCTATTTTCACCTTTAATTAGCTTAGAAGCTACAAAATATTCTTTTAATGGAAAGTTGATGTTCTTTTTAACCTACGTTAATAATATTTAAGATCAAATTTTATATCAAGAACCTGGACAATTGTGTACGTGAGAATTAAACTTTCAAAGATTATAGTAATATGAACTAACCTGAATACATGTTGTACATTATGTATAATAAGAGATTATGCATGAATGAGGATTAAATACTGTAAGTCTGCATATATCAGGATTAGAACACATTGCGTACAATCATTATTTATACTTGAGTATTTGAAAATAATGAGTGAGTCTACTCCCTGGTTTGAAATCAATCCCTTGAGTGTTCATCAACTTTCTATTTCAACTTAATAGTTCACTCCTCTATTTAACAATCTGCAATAGTTGCTACATGGTGTATGTATATATAAATAAAATGTTTGTATTGCTTCTTAATTGTGCTCTATTCAAATGCATAAAGAGAACACCCAGCTACAATCAATGTATCCCACTTAGCCTCTGGTTTCTCACCAAACAGCATGCAAAGGCAGGACAGGACATTAAAGAATTCTCATTTAATTTTCCTGCAATAACTTACTGAATGGTGGATATATATATATTTATATAATTTGTTGGCTCTAATGCTCAAGTGTTTGTTTTACAAATGCTAAACAAAATATCTTAACTTATAATTTGTGAGGATGGCATGAAGAGTTTGTTGAACATTTCATTAATAAGCACTTTTTACCTAAAATTAAAAGAAAATTCACTACTCCTGTCTTATTCTACCAATTGTTTCCCATCGACTTCATAAGTTGTCCAAAATTCTGATTTACATACCATATCTTTAAGAGTTTAACAATGTATAATATATTTTGGACTGAGATTTCAAAGTAGAGACAGATGGATGTGAAGGTTTTGTTTTAAAAAGATCAAAAAGTGAATTTAGAACAGTGACCTAGATGTATCAGTTGCAAGAAAGCCTGTGCATGTACTTGGGAGAACCTTTGTGTTCGTGGATAAAATGTTTGCACGATGGATTTGTGACAGGCAGAGCAAACACGTTAAAGGCAGTTAATTTCATTTTGACTTCACAACAGTACATTTAAAACTTCTAGCTCAAAAGAACATGGAATTCAGTTCAGAAGATAGGTGTTGTTTTGCCAAGCAGGAGAATCCAGTCCATTCAAATGGTATCACTGAGAGAGCAAAAGCCTGCACTGTATGTGACATGATAAACAAATTGTGCATGGTCTGCTGTGTTGATTAAATATTTTTAAAAGTTGGCAAATAATATAATTAAATTACCAATAATCAGAGCGAAATGGTGTATTTATATAAATTGTTCATATTTTTGTATGACACTGAAATTGTAGGCATTACACTAACAAAACTTATTTTGCTGATTTACTCTAAACTTTGTTGAATCTGTTCTTTGATCTTTTTGTTACAGTAAATATGAAAGCACATTTTCTTACACTTAACCTATTTGATCTTAGGTTATTGCTTTTATAAGATAGAATAACCCAGGAAGCAATGCTGAATATTATTGTGGTCCCTTCGGTATCTCCCAACAAGGTGCTGAATAAAAATTGGTGGGGTGGGGGAGAAACAGATTGAATATCCAACAGCCCATCAATAATTCCAAATTGGATCAGTCTATTTATGAGCTCTATAAGACAGGAACAGGAGTAGGCCATTCATCTCCACCACCCAATAGGATTACGGCTGATCTGACACTCCTCATGTCCACTTCCCTGCCCTTTCCCTAAAATCCTTGATTCCCCTTCTGATCAAGAATCCATCTGTCTATGTCAGCCTTAAACATACATAAGGACTCTGGCCCCCACACCTCTCTGTAGTAAGGAGTTCCAAGGACTCTGTTAACCCTCAGCAGAAATTCATCCTCATCTCAGTCTTAAATTGGTGCCACTTAATTCTGAGACTGTGTCTTCTGGTCCTATATTCTCCTATGAGGGAAAACATCCACTCAACATTTACCCTTTTCAGAATTGTAAATGTTTCAATAAGATCCCAAACTCTGACCTATCATCATTACCCCCACCTGTATCTACTTATTGCATTCTCAGCTATCTTTCTTTCCCCTGCCCCAACACCACCACCACATCCCCCTCCCCCTCCCAACCACCACCACCACCACCACTTATCTCATCACCCCCTCGGTTCACAGCCACATTCCTGATGAAGGACTTTTGCCCAAAATGTCGATTCTTCTGCTCCTCGGATCCTGCCTAACTTGCTGTATCTTTCCAGCACCACGCGTTCGACTCTGATCACCAGCATTTGCAGTCCTCACTTTTGTCTCCCAAAAGCGAGTGCTTTGCTCACAAGCCAATGCTTCCCTACTGGGGATCATCCTAGTGAAACTTCTCTCAACTGCCTCTAATAACATAACATCTTTTCTTAAATAAGAGGACCAAAACTGCTCATGGTACTCCAGATGTGATCTCATCAATGAGAAAGTCTGTAGTTTTAAAACTTGTCCTTAAACATTTAGACTAAAATGTAATATTGAATTGTTCAGATTTGCTGTACAATAGAAAATACACAGGCAGAAAGGGTTAAGGTAATTAAGAACATTTGCCTTAACATCAGTGAATCTGTGTAAACAGGACACCAAGTGATAACATTCACAGCTAATCCTTTGTGAAATTAATAAGTGTTTGATTCTGACCTTGAAACGAAACTCTGTATCAATTAACCTCTCTCCTGAACTATAGTTCTTCACTGTTTTCTGTCTAGTTCAGAACATGCAGAGCTTTTGGAAACTTTTGGATAAAGGTATCCTGTTTGTGATAGTTCAGCAGAGTAGCCTGCCAGGGCTCTTGAAGGAAGAGCAATATCCTGGGTTATCAGAATCCAGTTAGCCTGACTTATAGATATCAGCATTATGTTGTAACAGTGATGCTATTAGTAAATAAAGGGGATGACTAAAATTAAACTAATCTGTCTGTAAGAGGTTTTTTGTTCCAGACTACCAAAAGTATGATCTCCAGGATGAACCAAGAGCGACTTACAGGTTGAGTTCACAAGGGATTCCCTGTACCATCTCAAATCTGTACTTTATCAAATTGGCACAGCAAGCAGGGTTCCAACAAGGGATACATTTGAGTGAAACTGGAAAAGAGGTGCTTCACCTAAGGGTCAGACTCTAAACCAATGGGCCTATAAGGTAAGAATATCCCTTGACTTTACTTGGTCTGCATCCTTGTGTGCTGCTTCCCCCATTTCACTTTCACAGTACCCTGACGGAACCCTAAATGAGATTGTTTAAATAGGTACTAAAAACTGAGACTTGTGGGGTTGGAGCCCCTGTGTTTTGTGGGCAGGAGCCCCTGTGTTTTGTGGGGTTGTAGCCCCTGTGTTTTGTGGGGTTGGAGCCCATGTGTTTTGTGGGGTTGGAGCCCCTGTGTTTTGTGGGGTTGGAGCCCCTGTGTTTTGTCTGGTTGGAGCCCCCTGTGTTTTGTGGGGTTGTAGCCCCTGTGTTTTGTGGGGTTGGAGCCCCTGTGTTTTGTGGGGTTGGAGCCCCTGTGTTTTGTCTGGTTGGAGCCCCTGTGTTTTGTGGGGTTGGAGCCCCTGTGTTTTGTGGGGTTGGAGCCCCTGTGTTTTGAGGGGTTGGAGCCCCTGTGTTTTGTCTGGTTGGAGCCCCTGTGTTTTGTGGGGTTGTAGCCCCTGTGTTTTGTGGGGTTGGAGCCCCCTGTGTTTTGAGGGATTGGAGCCCCTGTGTTTTGAGGGGTTGGAGCCCCTGTGTTTTGAGGGGTTGGAGCCCCTGTGTTTTGTGGGGTTGGAGCCCCTGTATTTTGTCTGGTTGGAGCCCCTGTGTTTTGTCTGGTTGGAGCCCCTGTGTTTTGTGGGGTTGGAGCCCCTGTGTTTTGTCTGGTTGGAGCCCCCTGTGTTTTGTGGGGTTGGAGCCCCTGTGTTTTGTCTGGTTGGAGCCCCTGTGTTTTGTCTGGTTGGAGCCCCTGTGTTTTGTGGGGTTGGAGCCCCTGTGTTTTGTCTGGTTGGAGCCCCTGTGTTTTGAGGGGTTGGAGCCCCTGTGTTTTGTCTGGTTGGAGCCCCTGTGTTTTGTCTGGTTGGAGCCCCTGTGTTTTGTGGGGTTGGAGCCCCTGTGTTTTGTGGGGTTGTAGCCCCTGTGTTTTGTGGGGTTGGAGCCCCTGTGTTTTGTGGGGTTGGAGCCCCTGTGTTTTGAGGGGTTGGAGCCCCTGTGTTTTGTGGGGTTGGAGCCCCTGTGTTTTGTGGGGTTGGAGCCCCTGTGTTTTGTGGGGTTGGAGCCCCTGTGTTTTGTCTGGTTGGAGCCCCTGTGTTTTGTGGGGTTGGAGCCCCTGTGTTTTGTCTGGTTGGAGCCCCTGTGTTTTGTGGGGTTGGAGCCCCTGTGTTTTGTGGGGTTGGAGCCCCTGTGTTTTGAGGGGTTGGAGCCCCTGTGTTTTGTGGGGTTGGAGCCCCTGTGTTTTGTGGGCAGGAGCCCCTGTGTTTTGAGGGGTTGGAGCCCCTGTGTTTTGTGGGGTTGGAGCTCCTGTGTTTTGTGGGGTTCGGGCTCCTGTAGTAATTGGTGTTGGAGTTCCTGTAGATCAGTAGTTTTGTGAAGATTTAAAGTAAGTAGGATCAATAGGGGTGCAATCCTCGATAAGATGGAAGACAAATGTCCCCTAACAGAAATAACAAGTCTGTATCCTGATTATGAGAAACAATTAAGGAGAATATTGGCCGCAGCTGCTCAGCAGACTAAAGATTGGCCTCTAGGAGACGCACATGATTTAACTCTGCTCATTAAAATTGAACAAGGGATTTGGGGAAAAAAGCAAGGGAAGTAAGCAGAAAGAAGTCATATCAGTGTGGAAAAAGATAGCTGCAGAAAAATGGGAAAAACCCATGCCATCATCATGGAGATAAAACTGTATTAAAATGGGGAATTAATTCATTAACTGAGGAAGGATCTGAACTAGATTGGACAGAACTAAAACGCAAATGTGAAGCACATGATTTAGAAGCAGAGTTGGAATAGGCTAGGGAGAAAATTTAAAAAAAGGGAAGCAAAGATTCAGAACCTACGCTGAAACGTCAGGGGCCCCAAAGAAAAGGAAAACTGGTGAATAAACAACAGACTTCAGCTGCAGCTGTGCAGGACTAAACTGACACAAAGATTGCTCCTTGCACCCCACCCTCCCCTCTCCCAAAGACCCAGTATTGAAGAATCCTGATCCATCTGTGCATGAGGGACAGGATCCAGATTCAGAAGAGGAAATATTTTACGCCTCCCGTCCTGCCAGGTCCCCACCTGAACACCCTCTCTTACTCCGATGACAAATGTGCCGAAGCCCATGCCATTCAGTTCAGCTGAATAAGGATTTGGCTGACCACGAACCCGTTGCCAACCGCACGAGGAGTCAATTAAAATTAAAAAGTGGAGTGAACACCAAAGAGACTCCTTTGGTTTCCACTGCCCCTAAATGAATAAGTTCCAAAGACATTGATGAATTGCAATCAAAGTTTTGGGACCTTAATATCAGTCCTTGCACTCACCCTGATGTGGCTTCGCCTGAGGCCCACTGAAGATGTTACCTAGTAAGGTGACCAAATGTCTGGAAATGAACTTTCCAGGCTCAGCAAGCAAACCTACGCCCAGAATATGGCTCCTCTTGGTGCCCAGTTGCCTATTATTCTACTAAGGTTGACCCTGTTGAACATAGTATGCCTTCCTGCATCCAGATTCTCCCTGCCATTTATACTATGGTAGCACTCTGCGGTATCCTTGCTTACTTCTAAACGTACTCAACACCTAACTGTGGCTTGTCTAAGTCACTATGAGATTTCATTATTTCAGGATCTGCTTCTCTCCTTTAAATACTGCTCTAACATTAGCCCTGCTACATTCCTGCAGGAGGAACTTCTTGAACTGCCTGATCCTCCCCATGGTTATCTTGTCATAAATGACCTTGTAACTAAACCACGTCCTGATGTTACGGATCAGGCTGTTGTTTACCTGGACCTTACTTTATGTCGATGGTTCTTCTTCTGTCTCTCCAGAGGGCAAACCCATGTCAGGTTATACGATCGTCACTCTGTCCCATATAACAGAAGCTTATTCTGTTGACTCATCCTGTTTCATCCAACAAGCTGAACTCCTTGCTCTCACCTGTTCCTACATACTTGTTGAAGGAAAGTCAGCTAATATCTATACTGATTCCCACTACGCTTTTGGATGTGGCTATGATTTTGGTAAACTCTGGCAGCAGCGTGGCTTCCTGACCTCATCAGGAACCCCTATCCTCAATGCTGCCTGTGTTGCTAATCTCCTCAGTGTTATTCAACTTCCCTCTCAATTGACAATTATCAAATGTTCTGCTCACTCCTCTGATGCTTCCGATATCACTAAAGGCAACAACGTTGCTGACGCAGCTGCTAAGAAAGCAGCTTCACAACAAAAAGTTAAAAATCACACAACACCAGGTTATAGTCCAACAGGTTTAATTGGAAGCACACTAGCTTTTGGAGCGACGCTCCTTCATCAGGTGATTGTGGAGGGCTCGATCGTAACACAGAATTTATCGCAAAAATTTGCAGTGTGATGTAACTGAAATTATACATTGAAAAATTGATTGTCTGTTAAGCCTTTCTTCTGTTAGAATACAGTGATAGTTTCACTTTTTTCATGTGTAAATCACAAAACCCTTTTTTTTAAAGTTGCATTCTCAGGTTAGCTGCTAACAATGGTGATAGCTAGACAACATGTTGAAGGTGTTAGCCCCCTGTGTTCTCTGTCTATGACCTGATGTTTAGATTGATTCTGATCTAAAAAGTGAGATAACAGAATTTTACATAAATTCATGCAGTTTTTGAGCTCAGAGTTCTACATGAATGTATGCAGTTTTTGAGCAAAGTGCAATGTAACTCTGCAAGTACAAATTCACCCCACAAAATATATGTGTGCATGTGGATCTTTGTCTGTCTGGTGTGCTTCCAATTAAACCTGTTGGACTATAACCTGGTGTTGTATGATTTTTAACTTTGCACACTCCAGTCCAACACTGGCATCTCCAAATCAGAGCAAAAAGACATGGTTACTTAAATGACGAATAGGAAACCAAAGAAAGACCTTCCTGTTTCCTCTTCTCACACCCTGACTATGCCTGGCCTCGAGCAAATACAAACCCGTCGGGGGCACCTCTGATGAGGAAAGACAAAGATGGATGAACCATGTTGTTATGTAAATAAATACAATCAGCTTTGGGTTACGCTAGTAGGATAGACATGGCTGCCCGACTTACGTCTGCCTATTCTAGTTGATTATGTTCATACACATATGCATGTCAGTAAGGAGGGAATGACAGAATTCTCCAAACTTGGTGGAATCTAGACCTGCAAGAAAAAGCAAAACAAGCAGCTGCAAATTGCCTAATTTGTCAAAAGCATTATCCTGGAAAAGGAGTAAAGTGTCCGCCAGGTGAAACTCCCTTGCCAAGTGCACCTTTTGATCCTATCCAGTTAGATTTTATAGAGTTAACTAGATGCCACTGTTATAAGTATTGCTTAGTGATAATCAATGTATTTAGTAAATGGACCGAAGCTTATCCCTGTACTGACTGCACAGCAACAACTACTTGTAAAATTCTACTCAGGGAGATCATATTCAAATTTGGAATACCAGTAACAGTAATCAGATAATGGCTCCCACTTCTGTGCGGAGCTAAACAAGGCACTATGTAAGAGTTTGAATATGAATCAAAAATTCCATTGTTCCAACCATCCCCAAGCAACAGGAATTGTAGAAAGAATCAGTGGTACCTTAAAAGGTCAGTTAAGCAAGTTGGTAGAAGAAACAGGCCTTAATTGGCTGCAAGTACTCCCAATTGCCCTTTTTATTATGAGAACCATGACACAGAAAAAGACGGGATTCTCAGTGGCTGAACTCATAGATGGAAAGCCCCTGAGGACTCCCTGGTCTGCACCATTAACTGCCCGACACCCTGTTGATGTGCATGTCATGGCAGAAGAGATGCACAGGTACCTGATTAAGCTAACCAAAGCATTGCAGTCTTATCATCAACAGGTCAAAGAAGCCTATCAAGTACCAGGGAAGAAAGAAGAAAGAGGCCCAACGTTTAAAGACTTTATTCCTGGTAACTATGTACTATTGAAAGACTTTAATCATGAAAAATTGAGCCCCCACTGGAAAGATCCTTATCAAGTTCTTTTGACAACTGAAACTGCAGTAGAGGTAGAAGAATGTTCAACATGGGTCTACAAAGGACATTGCAAGCTTGTATCCCCCTCACAGTCTTCGTGTTAGTACTGATACAGGCATCCGATGAAAACCTAACCCAAGTACATGCGCCCAAATGTAACTAACCCATCTGTGGTATATCAGACTGGCTAAAACTCCAATGTGACTGTATAAATGAAACCTATACTAATACCATTGGAAGTTATGAATACAACTGCCCAGCTGAAACTCATTTAAACTACTCACGTTGTGTATCCAAACATCACTCTCGACCTTATAGTCATCCTCGCAACCCTTCTATGCCAGTCATCATGAGATGGCACAATTTCATAACCTCATCCGCTCCATCAACCGAAAACTGTTACTTTGAAATGTTTGTCTGTTCCCCTCTCAAAATGAACCGTACAGATTGCAGTATTGAGCACATAGTACCGAAATCACCAAACCCTAAGGCACCTATTGCCATGAGACTGACCACCTATACCTTCTCGACGGAATCTTCTCCCATCTGACCTACCGCCATTGACAGAAATACTTTTACCCGTTTCCTGTATTCGGTAACTGCTGTAATTAACAAGAGAAGCTAGAAAGATGAAGAAAGACCGAAAATACTATGCACTCCCAATCCTCCTTCTGTTATTAATGGTTTCTTTTATTCAAGCTAAACCCCCTGATCCATGTGTTATCTGCTTACTCTTCCATTATTCTGATGTAATGTATATAAATAGGACTCGAGGAGAAAGTGAAGTCTGCAGATGCTGGAGATCAGAGCTGAAAATGTGTTGCTGGAAAAGCGCAGCAGGTCAGGCAGCATCCAAGGAACATTCCTGATGAAGGGCTTATGCCCGAAACGTCGAATTTCCTGTTCCTTGGATGCTGCCTGACCTGCTGTGCTTTTCCAGCAACACATTTTCAGCTATAAATAGGACTCATCCACTTATGCAATCCCTCATTTGTAATGGAAAAACCCATTCAGTAGAAGAAGCACGTTGCTGTATGAAGTGTACTAACAAACCTAAAGGATTCAACGTTAACATTGTTCCGCTGTTAGAATGGTGCATTGAAAGACCTTCAGGTACCCACAACATGGGGCAAGTGAAACAAAAACTATGCAAAAATATTATCAAAGACACTGGTCGTACTCCTGCTCTCCATCCATTAATACACTTGGACAACCGAATGTTGATAGCACCCACTGTTTACAAGATTCAGCTCTTGCTCTGAGTGGACACAGCATTCGGTCACAGAAGTGCACTCTTGGAACTCCTTTCAGCCTTCATTTGCTATACAAAAACAAAGTCTACCCATATTTACCCAATGACTGGTATGGACATTGTGCCCTAGGACACACCTTACCACTTTTTACCCTCCACCATGTATGTACTCAAAGTAGATGATGAATGAAAAGTACGGAACACAAAGTCGAGGAAAACTAAAACGGGACTTACGCAACTTCTTCCATTTACAAACCTGGTGGTCCAGGTTTCCGGGAGGTCTTATTCCTGACTGGGATGTTGACATGGCCCTAGATCAGATAAATGACCTTGCGTATGACATCAAAAAACCTGCCAACTCAACTGCCCACTCTTTGAAGCTGGTGAATAAAGAGTTACAGGAGACTTGGACGATGATGCTTCAGAATCAGCTAGTGCTAGATTTCCTCCTTGCTAAAGAAGCAATTGCTTGTTCAGGCCCTCAATGTTGCACCTACGTCGATGATTTCTCGAAAGACATTTTGGATAACACAGATGTTATCAACAAAACTGATCAAGATGCAGGGAAGATACCTGCCCCACTGTCATCCAATTCATGTGGATAGAGTGCTACTTGCTGGCTATGGTCGTGTGTGGATGGGTCGTGTGGGACGTACTGATAGTCCTTGGTCTCATCCGAGGAATATACATTATCGTCCGCTAATGCATTAAATGGACTGTACATAGCTTTTCACCTAAGCCAAAGAGGAATCTAGTTAATCGACCCTTGTCTACCTCTGTACCTCCATGCCCGAACTTCCATGCCGAAATCCAGTATCCTTCAGACTCTGCTCCTCCAGATGATGACTCACCAGAGGAGGCAATTGACTTATTGAGAATACAAGTCAACTAAGTGGACTAACTATACTTGTATAAGCTATGTAATTGTCATTAAATGACAACAGGAGGGAATGTGAAAGTCTATAGCCTTAAGACTTGTCCTTAAATATTTAGACTAAAATGTAATGTTGAATTATGAAACACATTTGCTGCCCACTAGAAAATACACAGACAGGGAGGGTAAGGCAATTAAGAACATTAATGTGTTTGATTCTGAAATAGAGAATCGAAACGAAACTCTGTATCAATGAACTTCTCTCCTGAACTGTTGTCATTCACTGTTATCTGTTATCTGTCTAGTTCTGAACATGCAATGCTGTTGTAAACTTTTGTATAAAGGTAACCTGTTTGTGATAGTTCGGCAGAGTAGCCTGCCAGGCTTCTTGAAGGAGGAGCAGCATCTTACTCTCCTGGGTTATCAGAATCCAGTTAGCCTGGTTTATAGATATCAGCATTATGTTGTAAGAGTGATGCTATTAGTAAATAAAGGGGATGACTAAAATTGAATTAAACTGTCTGTAAGAGGTTTTTTTTATTCCAGACTACCAAAAGTATGATCTCCAGGACAAACCAGGTTGAGTTCACAAGGGATTCCCTGAGCCGTCTCAAGTCTGTACTTTCTCACCAACACCTTGTAAAGTTGCAGTAAGACTTCCCTACTTTTACACTTCAATCCCCTTTGAAATAAGGGCCAACATTCTATTAGTCTTCCTGATTACCTGCTGTACCTGTATGCTTTATTTACAAGTACTCCTAAATCCCTTTTGTATTCCAACTTTCTGCAGTTTTTCTCCATTTAAATACTATTGTTTTGTTCTCCCAAAATGAGCTTAACATTTTTCCACATTACTCTCTGTTTTCCAACTTTTTGCCCATTTAATTTAGCTATCAATATCCCTGTTGGTATATCTCTTGCAAACTGCCTTTTCGGCCGTTGTCAACAGGACATTCAGTTCCCCTCTCTAAGTTTTTTCGGTCTCAGCACTGACTGACCCCTGTGGAACCCTCCAAGTCACGGCTCCTACTATTATGACAGCTCCCCCAAGTGAATAACAATGGTAGTACAATTATTTCAATCAGAATGAGGACTTTGCCAAGGGGATGTCATTTACAAACAAACATTGCACATCCCAACAAAGCTCTTCGGTTGAATTTTTGGTCATTTCCAATCGCTCAATGTTTTATACAGAGACACAGGACCAGACTATTTAGCGTCATTGAATCTGTCTTGCTATTTAATTAGAGCAAGACTGACCTGTGCTAATTCCTTAATTGCTTAGAGTATTTAATTTACATCATTCTTTAAACCTCGAAACTGAAGGGATCTTGTTTAACTTGTTCTCACAATGTAAGCTTCTTAACCTTTTTCTCTGTGTTCATAACTATAATTATGAAACAATCATGAAGGGAGAAATTTGAACCATTTGCCTTAACAATGAAACTGTTTCACAAAAGTCCATTATTTAGATATAGATTTCAACTCAAATTTCATTGACAACATGTAACTGAATAACAAGAAATCAGGTAACACAGAAATGCATAAAATCACAAAGCAGAGCTCATTTTAAACGATCGTTGTTCTGGCACGTTTTGCGACTCGCATCACTGTAAATGGTGATGACTGCATTAATCCCTCAGGTAGAATTCAACTCGAATCAGTGTGCACTTTAGTTTGAGGTGAACAGAAACTGCATTTCTAATAAGCACCACGTAATTTAGCAAAATTTATTGAGTCGCTTCTCGTCGATTTGCAATCGGTTACCATAGATTTGTTGTAATTTACTGAAACAAAGTCAATGTGGATCTGGAAAACAAGTGCAGATGTTGGAAATGCCAGAACCCAGGCAGAAAGCCCCAGTGGCGGTGCTGTGGGAGTAGCCAGCTCTCTCCCTGGCAGAGAAAGATGCCTTTGGGCATGATGATAAATTCTGAAAAAGGGAAGGACACAGGGACAGAAAACAAAGGGTAGACTAAAAAGTGAATTGGATCCATGCACAGGGACCCCTGGTTTGCAGGGTGGGACGAGAGCAGGGTTAACTCTCACTGATCAGTTCCAGGCTGCTCGTGATGGACAGGTTGCAGAAACTCCGCCCTCTCCGCGGATTGGCTCCACCCCCGCCCCGGGATTCGCCAATCAGCAACCGTCTTGCTCTGAGGTCACCATGAGTGGGCCAATGAGGACCGCGTTTAGGATTCCGACTAGCAACGAAAATACTCAGCAACTGAGCGCGTCGGTGTTACAGGAGAGAGGGACAGACAGAGACAGAGATACACTCATACAGGTAACCAACACCTGGGCACTGGGGAGACAGGTAACCAGCACCTGGGCACTGGGGAGACAGGTAACCAACACCTGGGCAATGTGGGGGGCACAGGGGAAGACAGGTAACCAACACCTGGGCAATGTGGGGGCACTGGGGAAGACAGGTAACCAACACCTGGGCAATGTGGGGGCACTGGGGAAGACAGGTAACCAGCATCTGGGCAATGTGGGGGCACTGGGGAAGACAGGTAACCAGCATCTGGGCAATGTGGGGGCACTGGGGAAGACAGGTAACCAACACCTGGGCAATGTGGGGGGCACAGGGGAAGACAGGTAACCAGCACCTGGGCAATGTGGGGGGCACAGGGGAAGACAGGTAACCAACACCTAGGCAATGTGGGGGCACTGGGGAAGACAGGTAACCAACACCTGGGCAATGTGGGGGGCACAGGGGAAGACAGGTAACCAACACCTGGGCAATGTGGGGGCACTGGGGAAGACAGGTAACCAACACCTGGGCAATGTGGGGGGCACAGGGGAAGACAGGTAACCAGCACCTGGGCAATGTGGGGGGCACAGGGGAAGACAGGTAACCAACACCTGGGCAATGTGGGGGCACTGGGGAAGACAGGTAACCAGCACCTGGGCAATGTGGGGGCACTGGGGAAGACAGGTAACCAGCATCTGGGCAATGTGGGGGCACTGGGGAAGACAGGTAACCAACACCTGGGCAATGTGGGGGGCACAGGGGAAGACAGGTAACCAGCACCTGGGCAATGTGGGGGGCACAGGGGAAGACAGGTAACCAACACCTGGGCAATGTGGGGGCACTGGGGAAGACAGGTAACCAACACCTGGGCAATGTGGGGGGCACAGGGGAAGACAGGTAACCAACACCTGGGCAATGTGGGGGCACTGGGGAAGACAGGTAACCAGCACCTGGGCAATGTGGGGGCACTGGGGAAGACAGGTAACCAGCATCTGGGCAATGTGGGGGCACTGGGGAAGACAGGTAACCAGCACCTGGGCAATGTGGGGGGCACAGGGGAAGACAGGTAACCAACACCTGGGCAATGTGGGGGCACTGGGGAAGACAGGTAACCAACACCTGGGCAATGTGGGGGCACTGGGGAGACAGATAACCGACACCTGGGCAATGTGGGGGCACTGGGGAGACAGGTAACCGACTCCTGGGCAATGTGGCGGCACTGGGGAGGCAGATAACCGACACCTGGGCAATGTGGGGGGCACAGGGGAGACAGGTAACCCAGCACCTGGGCAATGTGGGGGGCACAGGGGAGACAGGTAACCAGCACCTGGGCAATGTGGGGACACAGGGGAGACAGGTAACCAGCACCTGGGCAATGTGGGGACACAGGGGAGACAGGTAACCAGCATCTGGGCAATGTGGGGGCACTGGGGAAGACAGGTAACCAACACCTGGGCAATGTGGGGGCACTGGGGAAGACAGGTAACCAACACCTGGGCAATGTGGGGGGCACAGGGGAAGACAGGTAACCAGCACCTGGGCAATGTGGGGGGCACAGGGGAAGACAGGTAACCAACACCTAGGCAATGTGGGGGCACTGGGGAAGACAGGTAACCAACACCTGGGCAATGTGGGGGGCACAGGGGAAGACAGGTAACCAGCACCTGGGCAATGTGGGGGGCACAGGGGAAGACAGGTAACCAACACCTGGGCAATGTGGGGGCACTGGGGAAGACAGGTAACCAGCACCTGGGCAATGTGGGGGCACTGGGGAAGACAGGTAACCAGCACCTGGGCAATGTGGGGGGCACAGGGGAAGACAGGTAACCAACACCTGGGCAATGTGGGGGCACTGGGGAAGACAGGTAACCAACACCTGGGCAATGTGGGGGCACTGGGGAGACAGATAACCGACACCTGGGCAATGTGGGGGCACTGGGGAGACAGGTAACCGACTCCTGGGCAATGTGGCGGCACTGGGGAGGCAGATAACCGACACCTGGGCAATGTGGGGGGCACAGGGGAGACAGGTAACCCAGCACCTGGGCAATGTGGGGGGCACAGGGGAGACAGGTAACCAGCACCTGGGCAATGTGGGGACACAGGGGAGACAGGTAACCAGCACCTGGGCAATGTGGGGACACAGGGGAGACAGGTAACCAACTCCTGGGCAATGTGGGGGCACTGGGGAGACAATTAAGTGGCATCTGGGTATTGCGTGTGGAATTCTGGGGAGACAGGTAATTGGCCCCTGGACACTGGAGGTGGGCACAGGTGAGATAGGTAACCGGCACCTGGTCAATGGTGGTGGGGCATGGGGGAAGATAGGTAACTGGCACCTGGGTACTGGGTGGGGGTGAATGGGGAGACAGGTAACCAGCATCTGTGTACTGGTGGAGGGGGACACAGGGGGGACAGATAACCAGAACCTGGATACTGGGTAGGGTGGGGGACAGGAGGGACAGGTAACTAGCAACTGTGCACGGTGGGAGTCACAGGGGTGACAGGTATTCAGCACCTGAGCACCGGAAGGGGTTGCAGGGGAGACAGGTAACCAGCACCTGTGCAATGAGAGTGTGGAGTCATAGGGGAGACAGGTAACCAGCACCTGGGCAATGAGGGTGTGGGGTCACAGAGGAGACTGGTAACCAGTAGCTGGGAAATGGAGTAGGGCGACATGGAGGAGACAGGTAACTAGCACCTGGGCACTGCAGGAAGACATGGGGAGACAGATAACTGGCACCTGGGCACTGGAGGAGGGGACAGGGAGACAGGTACCCAGAATCTGGGTAGTGGGTGTGGAAGGCACAGAGGAGACAGGTAACAGCACCTGGGCAACAGTGGGGGAGGACACATGGGAGACAGGTAACTGGCACTTGGGCACTGTGTGGGATGGCATGGGGAGACAGGTAACCATTACCTAGGCACTGCAGGAGGGCACAGGGAGACAGGTAACCAGCATCTGGGCACAGTGTGGAGACAGGTAACTGGGGCACTGGAATGTGGGATCAGTAACCAGCCGCTGGGCATTGGAGCAGGGAAATGGGTCACTGGTATCTGTTCACTGGAGGGGATGGGAAAAAGTAACCAGCTGTTGGGTACTGCAGTGGTGGGGAGTCAGGTAACCAGCTGCTGAATACTGTGGGAGGACAAGTAACCAATACCTGGGCATGAGGGTGGGAAGCTGTACACAGGTAAGCAACACCTGGGCAAGGTGGGGGGTGGTGCTGTGTATAGGTAACCAACACCTGGGCAAGGTGGAGTGGTGCGCTGTGCACAGGTAACCAACATCTCGCCAAAGTGGTGGGAAGCTGTGCATAGGTAAGCAACACCTGGGCATGGTGGGGTGGTGCGCTGTACACAGATAACCAGCACCTGGGCATGGGAGATGGGAAACTGTACACAGGTAAGCAACACCTGAGCATAGGAGGGTGCTATACACAGGCAAAGAACACCTGGGCATGGGAGGGTGCTGTACACAGATAAGCAGCACCTGGGCATGGATAGGGGTTGCTGTACCCAGGTAACCAACATAATTGGGGGAGACAGGAGAAAGGGAGGACTGCAGATGCTTGAGAGTCAGAGTCGAAAAGGGTGGCGCTGAAAAAGCACAGCAGGTCAGGGGGCATCCGAGGAGCAGGAGCATTTCAGGCATAAGCCCTTCATCAGGAATGTGGAGGGGAGACGAGGCTGAGAGATAAATGTGGGGATGGAGGCGAGGTTGGTGGGGAGACAGGTAACCAGTATCTAGGCACTGGTAAGTGATGTCAGGTAATGAGCTGCTGGGCACTGTGTGGGGCAAGACAGGTTACCAGCTGCTGGGGGAGTGGTGTCAGTTAATGAACCGCTGCGCACTGGGGGAAGGGACAGGTAATGAGCTGCTGGGGACTGGGATGACAGGTAGCCCACAACTGGTCACCAGGGGATAGGTAACCAGCATCAGGCAGGGACAGGTAACTGGGGGATATGTAACCAAAGCCTGGGTATTGAAGGGACAGGTAACCAACACCTGGCATTAGTGGGGCTGGATGTCTTGTTACTGGGGTGTGACAGGTAACCAAAACCTAGGTGCTGACTGAGATCAATAACCAACCCCTTGCACTGGCAGAAGCAGGTGCCCTGATTGTTTGGATGCTGGTGGTTAGCGATAATCTTTTTTATCCAATTAAGATTGAGGAAACACAACAGGAGGTAAGTCATGATGAACATAGAATAGAGTCAATGAGCTAGAATTTGCACTTCTGTACAAAGTAAAAATATGATTATTTGCAGCTTATTATCTTACCATTCAAGCAAAGGCAAAATACTGTTTCAGAACTGAAAAAGCTGTTCTCGACGAGAAATATCAAATCTGTTTCTCACTCAACTGATGTTGCCAGACCTGCTGAGTTTCTCCAGCATTCTCTTTGTTTATTCTTTTACCATGTTGAACCTTAAATCTTGGCCTTTCAGATTATTGGTACAGTACTGAAAGAAGATGGTTGGCTCTTCCCCAGACTTGGGATCTCTTTGTCTGGAGTCTCGTGGAATGCCACTAACTCCAAGACCTCAGTCAACATCAGGAAGGAGCTCATCACGTAACTTCAACAGCCGATCTTCACTGCAATCATCTTCAGGTAAAGCAATGTGGAAAACAATAGCATTAAAATAGTAAATTGACTTTTCTTAACAGCATTTTTAATGGTAATATTGCTGGTTAATGGACAATTCAGTCAATAGTTGTTTATAAAACAAATCACCAACGTTTGCAAAATGTGACATCAATTCTCCCATTTTGACATCAGTCATCTTGTAGCTTATGTGAGTGAATAAGACTATTCATTAATTGAATTACAGACACATTAGTGCTCTAATCACATTATTGACTAAGTTAAATCAACAGACAAATAAGAATTTGTTCCTATTAATCTGGGCTGGATTTGAGATAACACTCCTGTTTGAGATGGAAATCTATTGTCTGACTGACTACACTGTCTGATTTCCCACTGTTTGAACTTCGCACTTTCTATCAGAGATTATCAGTAGTTCTTTTCCTTTCTTATGAGGAGGGAGGTACTAAAACATTTGTCATTTGTTATGTCTTTGTTACACTATTGTCTTGATTTTCTGTTTGTTTTAATTAATTATAATGAGTTGATAAATAAAATAATTGCCAATGCTGCTTCCCCTTTTGATGATGGCACTTTTATAAACTACTTATTGTTTGTCAGCATATGTTTGTATGTTGTTTTGTTTGAAGCAGATTAAATGTTACACTGCTGTTCTTTTGTATTGTCCCAGTTATTTAAATTTAGTGCGATATTTGTTTCTTAGGATCATTATTCTCTGAGCCAGATCTAAGATATTCTATTACAAAAATTGAACATATTCTTGCTGAGAGAGCAAAAGAGAAAGAAGCTGACTTGAGGAGAGCTTTCTATGCTTATGATGTACATCGAAACCTAACGGTCACCAAAGACGAATTCCTAAGAGTGATTGAAAAGTATCTGTTGCCACTTAATCCAAAACAGTTCCAGGATCTACTTGCAAGGGTAATTGAACATTAAAAATGTGTTTGATGCTTGAATTTAAAGCAGCTGAGAATTTTACTATGACTATTATCATTTTTGATCTTTATCACTCTTCAGCAATTTCATGTTCCAAATTCTGTAATTACTTATGTCCGTTATGGATGAGATGTTTAGAACTTGCGTATTTACTGCCCAACATTTTAGAGAAAGTTTTCTTAAGGTGCATTTACCCTACCAATGAATGAATTTCCAGCTTATGTGTGATTTGTATAAGATTAAACTGTTGATTCAGTTTAATCATCTCCAATGTCTTCAGAGCTGTTGCTTCGGTGATTATTATCTGCAAGGAATTCTGTCATCCTGACTAAAATGCAACAATTGTGAACTTGGTCATAACTGTGAAGTTCACTGAAATTCCTTCTTTAATAATTATTTCCATTTGAAACTGTTTCCCAATGAGCACCATCGTTTTGAAATTACCAGTAAGAAAAATTGCCTCCAGAAAACTTTGTTTCCTCTTTCAAACCTAATTTTGAATTATTTGATCACCAGTCAGCCACAGTGTTAAGGATTACTCCTATATTTGAGAGTCAGTGAAATCTAAAGTTAAGTATTACAAATGGAAGTCATGCAGTATCTGTGGAGAGCATAGGGAGTTCTGATGAAGGCATGGATCTGAAGTGTTGGGCTGGATTTCCAACTTTGAACCAAGAATTTGTAACTAGACCATTTCCTGATGGTGTGATCCCTGACTGGCAGTACCTGCCTTTGCCTCTTCATGGTAAGGACAGGCTGGAGTCAAGGTTGCGTCCTTAAAACATGCTTGAGGTGGAGTCAGAGGAGGGAAAATGTCAAGGCAACCAGTTTCAAAGTGTCACTTGCATTCCATGGAGCATTGTGGGGGTCCTAACCGTAATAACGTCCCCATCGACCAGTTTTTAATATCTCTGCCAATTTCCGTTTTGCATGTTGTAGCTAGATATACCCCCTTGTAATTCTTTAATTTTCTTCCTGCTAACTCCCTCGAACTGTGTTTACAGCTGGATTCCTTTTCCTCCCTTTCGCCAATTCACCTTATCCAGATTCAATCTCTTCCTCTTCTCTTATTCAGGGATTAGAATCATAAAATAATACCACACAGAAGGAAGCCAGTCACCTTGTCAAAAGAGCCATGCAATTAATCCCACACTTCTTTTAAAAATTGCTTTTGTTTCATAAGGGATTTGATGATATCTAGCAACATGGCATCCCTTTGACCACATTTATGAAGAGCCCAAACCATACTGTTCAGTCATGTGGCTTCAATCCATATCCATCCAGAAATTCCAACTACATTTCGCACTGTATCCCATTACAACTTAATTGTTTTACACAAGTTATATAAGATAAACCCAGTGCTCCAATGAAAAATGTGAACATTTAGAGTTATGAAATTCCTAATCTTCAATATTGAAATTAATAATTAAGGTGCTTCATTTGAAGACAGCTGCATATGCATAAGCATTGGGGGTATTGACCACATCAGAAAGTAAAACATCCATTTCTGCATCTATTAGAATTCTCATTACAAGGTGGTTCTTGAGAATTATAGTATTTCATGTACAAGATGATGAAATTGAATTGTGTTTGTTTATATATGGGCAATCACATTGGACTTCTCAGTACAATACTGCCAAGAATGGATTGCATAACATTGGGTGGCATGGTAGCTTGGTGTTAACACTGCTGCCTCACAGTGTCAGGGACCTGGGTTCAATTCTAGCTTCTTCGATTCTCGAAGATTGAAGTGAAAATAGATATGTTCAGAACTATTACAGGGATGTGTTAACTTTTAAAATAATGAGCTGTCAGACGATTGCGAAGTTAAAAATGGGCTTCTGATCACCAAACTTCTAGCATCCTTTTGAGATAATTGGCATGAGCAGGTGCTTTTCCTCACATTGGAACATTTGTGTTTGGTACATCTTATAGATCATAGAAAAAATAGAAAAATACAGCGCAGTACAGGCCCTTTGGCCCTCAATGTTGTGCCGATCCAAGCCCACCTAACCTACACTAGCCCACTATCCTTCATATGCCTATCCAATGCCCGTTTAAATGCCCAGAAAGAGGGAGAGACCACCACTGTTACTGGCAGGGCATTCCATGAACTCACGACTCGCTGAGTAAAGAATCTACCCCTAACATCAGTCCTATACCTACCACCCCTTAATTTAAAGCTATGTCCCCTCGTAATATCTGATTCCATTATAAAATGTATGCCTTGTCTTTTTAAGCTTCCCATCAGTAGTGATGAAACAGTTCCTTACAATGTATTTCTGGACCAGTTCTGTATATCTGATGGATCTCGAGTAAGAAGTACACTTAGCAGGTAAGCACCTAAATAAAATGGAAAAAAAAACTTGAGATTCCAAAATAAAGAAAAACAAAATTTTGGAAAGAAATAACACTCAAAATCTGTAAAATGCAAAAGATGATTTAAGGTATTTTAGATGTGTACCCTTCACTCTGATGGATTGTACCTAACCAAAATATTGTAACTTGCCTTTTCTCTTTACAGATGCCAATTGACCAGCTCTGCATTTCCATATTTTGCTGATCTATGGCTTTATCTAGTGATACTTAGAACAATGAAATAAAAGCATTGTTTTCATATAAAAGTAACTGAATCTTAAGAGCATTTGGTTATCTGATTGTGGCTTTAACTGCACTTTACTGCCTACATCTACACTCCACACCCCCAAATAACCTTTAACATCCTTGGAGATCAAAAGTTGTCTAACTGAGGCTTGAATGTGTTCAGTGATGTAGCTTCCACAACTTTCTGTGCTAGTGAATGCCTCATAAGCTTAAGGATTTTTGAGAGAAGAAATTTCTTCCTTATCTCTTAAATGGGAAGGCCCTTACTTTGAAACTGTGCCTCCCAGTTAAAAATTCTCCCACAGGGGAAAACGTCCTCCAACATTTACCCTTGGAAACGTATTGATTTTTTTACAGCTTAAATTGAATTAATAACTTCCAGTTTTCAGCCTCTCACTCAAGGCATAGTGTGGACTGAATTTTTTATTTAACTCTTCAGTAAGGGTCTGCAGGTAATTGCAACAATGTATTGAACCTGTGGAAATAAAATGAAGGTCTATGCACATACGACAACTTTTAAAAACAAATTTCTCTAGCTAATTATTCCCGTCCCGTCACTAATGCCTGGTCAGGGCAGACCCTGGGGCAGAGTGCCAATTCATTTATGAGACTGGATAGCGACTGTAAGCAGGTTGTTTGATCACAGAGTACATTCTGGCCAAGGAAATCTATCTCGGGATAGAAATACATCTCAAATAGGCAATCAGCTGCCCAACGTACCCAGTGCAATGAAAATGAATGTTGCACACAAAAGATATGAAGAAACAACACCTAGATCCTTGTGGGGGGACAAAAACTGATTTTCAAATTCTCTCAAAACATTCTTTGTGAGTGGCATTCCGCATTCAACAATTTATTAATTAGACTATAAAGTTGAACATTCACAGGAAGCAACTTTGCTCTTAAGATTCACTTATCTGGAACTGAGGTAGATGGTAAAGACAATCTGCAGTTTATAAGATCATTAAGTCTATCCAACAATTATAGAGTCATAGAGATGTACAGCATAGACACAGACCCTTCAGTCCAACTCTCCCATACTGACCAGATATCCTAAATTAATTTGGTCCCATTTGCCAGCACTTGCCCATATCCCGCTGAACCTTTCCTATTCATATATCCATTCAGATGCTTTTTAAATGTTGTAATTGTACCAGCCTCTACCACTTCCTCTGGCAGCTCATTCTATTCACGCACCACCCTCTGCACGAAAACGTTGCCCCTTAGGTCCCTTTTAAAACTTCCCAACCTACACCTATGCCCTCTTGTTCTGACTCCTCCACTCCAGGGAACAGACCTTGTCTACTTCTCAGTATTTTTATTAGATAAATGTTCTGCAACTGATTTATTTAATTATTTTTACACTAAATTATTTTGTTTTCCTCTAAATTTTAAAAAGATCCGTCATAACAACATGATTTAATTCAATTCAATTTAATTTAATTGTTTTAAAAGTCCTGTTTCTGAATCACTGCCACACAGTGCAGTACATATCTGCTCTAGATACTGTTGACCCTCTGTTGTAAGCTATAAGAAACGTTTATCATAGAAGTCACTTGCAGTAGTGCTTTATATTTTCACACAGCCTCTGTGCTGAGTTTATTTCACAGTAGCAACTGATTGTTTTTCTGTTCTCCTTTTTTCATTCTCCAGGAGCAGTTCTGTTATGACCAAGTGCAATATGACAATAAAAGAGATCGAGAATCATCTCAAAGAAAAGGTGAAAAGTCCCCTGTTATGTGACAAAACCTAAAAATTAATCAGCTGCCTTTTAATGTTAGATTCCATCCATGATCTTAAAAGGGCATTGTATACTTCTGAATGAAGAAAAACCATGCCTAAGAAGTATTACTTTTACCGAAGATAAGGGGAAATTTCGTCTTAGTGACCTATATGTCAGAAAGGCATGCCCTCCTGTACCCGATTCTTTGGGGTAAATCAATTGTGAAATAATAATGAATTATGAAGCACAGAATTATAGGCTGAATAGTTTCATTTTTGCAATGCCCTTCACCCTTAACAAAAGGACTCCTCAAATACATGGAGTTGGGGTTGACACATATGCCCACAAAGGTCTCAGTTGCCATGACATGTTTATAACTCATTATGCACTTCTTCATCGGACTCAGACAAAGCTAATGATTTTAAAACGTAATTGCTTAAAATTCTGTAGTGGTTATTTGCTTCCCACTTGTCATGACTCTATTGAGAAGAGTGCACCAATAAACAGGAATCCTTCTTCCTCAAGTTGTCATAAAATGCATAAAACCCCACTCAGACCAGCAAGATAACCAATTCATCTGACAGGACAAAAGTAATTCACACCAGGTTTCATCATTAACAGAGAATAACTCCATTATCATAACACACATGAGCAAATGGTAGAAAAAAAGAGAGGATTCCTATTCTACTATTATGTGATTTGAAATTTATCTCTTTAAAACCCCAACATTACACTCACTCATTCATGATTTCAGATGACAAAATTCAGAAATATTATGAATAGAAGAAAGAACAGGCAGGGAAAAGAAAATTCCAAAGATCAAAAGTCAAGATTTCAAGTGTGGATTAAATTGTCCCTGACATGCCGTTGTCTGTAAAGAATTGATTGTTCTGCTTTTCACTTTTAAAATTGAGCTGGTGGACCTAGACATATTTTTTTCCTTAAAACTCCTATTAAATTTTCTTTATGTTCTGCGTTTTAACCCACATGGGGAGAAGGGGAGAGTTGTTTTCGGTTTGTAGACTCTGGATACCTCTGGTTGCTCTTGCACTTAAAACTTCATAGCAAACTGCAACTTGATCAGAGGGTATCATAGAAAGAATTTTCTTACCCTCAAAATCCCATGGTATTACTCTGACTCAGATCATACCCCTAATTTCTTCCAAAAGTAACGTTGTCTTGCACAGCTTAAAATGTGCATTAATTGATCTTTCTAAGTTGTGAAACTCTGTTGGTATTTTGTCTGTACAGTCGTTCAACTTCCACTTCAGTTTATAGACCCAAATAGGAAAAGTATGTGGTGGTCTCTAACACTCAAACCAGCATTTGAACTGCATATTATATTGGTATCCCCAGACTGATTACAAGGCTTTTTTTCCACCATGTTCCTTGTGGTAGCCCCATAACAAATTTGAGTCCCTGCTCCTAAAACAACAATGCTTCATCGCAATGAAGTCATCATTGGCAAAGGCCTTGCTCACAAGTGAACAAATATTTTAGAGAGAAATATTTAGCTGTGTGCTTGGCTGCAGACTTCTCTAAATTTTCGTTATGAATAAATAATCGCGATAACATCACATTAGATTGGCCATTTCATTCAGAAATACCAACGTTGTACTGTCCAAATTGATACAGTAATTCTTTCTGCTCGCAGAGTTGTATTCAGAGGTGAGAGGATAGTGTGGGTTAGAGAGCCTCAGGTGGAGGAATAAACTGGATGTATTAGCTTGGGGTAAGTGTCCTGATGCTAATTAAAACCCTAAGTTCTGGATAATTCCATACTCAAGGTCCTAAATAGGGCTAAGACTACAATTTTTTGTTAATATTAATTATGTATTACGTATCAAGCAAGCTGCTTGGTGCCTTACCAGGCTTCCTCCCATCCCCTCATATTGCACACAATGGGGAAACAGGACTATTCAGGTGTGGGCAGGAAGGCAGAGGGCTGGCCAGCGGCTTTATTTTACATGCCCACTCCCTGGCTCTCACTGACAGCATTCATCCCAAGTCTTCAGTTTTTGTGCTAAATTACTGTTTTTTGAAAACTCTTGTTCTTTCTCTAACTTAGATTTCAAATAATTTAAAAAACCTCATCAGAGCCTTTAAGTTGTTTGATTATAACAAGGATGAGCACATTCGGTGCTATGATGTTCGACGAGTTCTTGAGAGCTACTGCTTTCGAATGACAGATTCTCAATTTGAAAGGTCAGCATAACCAGATGCATGCTTTTGATGTTTCTGGGTGACTTTTGGCTGTTCCTATAATCTCTTAATGCTCTTTATCAATCTACTATAGTAGTATTCAATCACTAAATGACCTCTTTTTCTAAAATATACTTACTTACATGGACGACAGTCTGAAAATGTGCCTAAACTGGCAAAACAAGTTGAAAGGTCAAGTATGTAGTCAACAGTGATTACGAAGCAGCATAATAATCAGTTTTATATATTTCAACATAAGAGTAATGAATGCTGATAATAATATGAGACTGGTTAATTGCTTTCAATAATCCCAGAATAGCCTAGCATTAAATAATTGTTGTTGATAGTGCCAACTCCCATTTGATTCAGTGAATGAAAGTTACCCTGCAAATATCATCATTGATACAGAATGCATTTTCCTTTGATAAATAAAAGTTAATGGAGAATATGAGCAAGGTACCAAAGTTGTACACAGCATGAGGGGGCATCAGTTTTTCACTCCAAAGTTTGGCACCTGTGACATTGTGGCTACTACACTGAAATGTCAAGCTAGGTTATATGCTCTGGTTTCTGGACATGAATCTAAAACACTCTAACTTGAAGTGAGAGTGACACCATTGAACCATGACTGATCCAAAGGGGTGAAATTTAATGCCCTCCCAGAGCAGAGTGTGTGATAGAGGTTTGTTGTCTTTCCACTTCCCTTTGATTCATTATAGATAGGAAGGCTGTTGGGTAGCATTATCGTCTAGAGGCCAACACAGAGCTTTAAGTTATCCCTTAAAGACCTCAACGTGTTGCTGCTGCTATTCACCAATGGGCAAAGGAACCCGCATCTAGGGATGTGCTTTGTCTATAATTAAAGTACATGGTAATGGGAAGCTAACCCTTGTCCTTGCTGTTAAATTTTCCCAAAAGATACTCCCATTCCTTGATTGATGCAACCTCAACCACCAAGCCAACGCCATCGGCCCTTGCTCCTAAACAAGGCTCTCCAGCTCGTACATCCTCTCCCATCTGCTGGTCAGTGTATATCCTACCCCAATCTAACCTTAATCACCATCTCAGAGAACCTCTGTCTATGCACTTCTCTAACTTTGAAGGATCCAGCTTAGAGGGGAAGGGGGAAGAGCAGCAAAGCTTGAGTCACTGGGGACTCTATAGTTAGCAGACAGATAGGAGGTTTTGTGGGAATGAGAGAGACTCACAATTGGTGTGTTGCCGCCCAGGTGCCAGGGTTCATGATGTCTCTGATCATGTTTTTGTGATCCTTGAGGGGGAGGGGGAGCAGCCCCAAATCGTGGTTCTCACAGGCATTAACAACATAGGTAAGAAGAAAGGTGGGGTCTAAGGCAGAAATTCAGGGAGCTAGATGGAAGCTTAGAGCTAGATCAAACAGAGTTGTTGAGTTTGTTGCCTGTGCCACGTGCTAATGAAGCGAGGAACAGGGAGAGCGCGGAGCTGAACACGTGGCCACAAGGATGGTGCGGAGGGAGGGTTTTGGATTCTTCGATAATTGGAGCTCTTTCTGGGGAAGGTGGGACCTCTACAAACAGGATGGTCTTCACCTGAACCCAAAGGGGTACCAATATCCGGGGCGGGTGGGGGTGGGGGGTGGTATTTGCTCATGCTCTTCGGGCGGGATTTAAATTAATGCACCAGTGGGATGGGAACCTGAATTGTACTTCCAGTGTATAGGAGCTAGAGGGTAGTGAAGTCAGCAATAGGTTTACAAGGTTGTGAGAGGGCATCGGCAATCATATGTTGGTTTGAAATGTGTGTACTTCAATGCCAGGAGCGTCCAGAATAAGTTGGGTGAACTTGCAGCATAGGTTGGTACCTGGGATTTCGATGTTGTGGCCAGTTCAGAGACATGGTTGCAGGAGGGATTGGAATGGTTGTTGCAGATTCTGGGATTTAGATGTATAGGAAGAACAGAGAAGATGGTAAAAGGAGGGGGTTGGGGGAGGGAGGTGTGGCATTGTTAAGGCATTGTTAATACAGCAGCTGACATTACATTAGAGGACTCATCCACTGAGGTAGTTTGGGCTGAGGTTAGAAACAGGAAAGGAGAGGGCACCCTGTTGGGAGTTTTCTATAGGCCTCCAAATTATTCCAGGGATGTAGGGGAAAGGATGGCAAAGATGATTCTCGATAGGAGCAAGAGTAACAGGGCATTTGTTATGGGGAACTTTAACTTTCCCAATATTGACTGGGAATACTATAGTTCAAGTACTTTAGATTGGTCAGTTTTTGTTAAATGTGTGCAGAAGGGTTTACTGACACAGTATGTAGACAGGCCAACAAGGGGCAATGCTGTATTGGATTCGATACTGGGGAATGAACCTGGCAGGTGTTAGATTTGGAGGTAGGTGAGCACTTTGGCAATAATGAACACAATTTGGTTATGTTTACAATAACAATAGGCAGGAATAGGTATATACCTCAATGAAAGAGGTATAACTGGGAGAAAGGCAATTGTGATGTGATTAGGCAAGATTTAGGATGCATAGGATGGGAAAGGAAACTGCAGGGGATGGATAAACTGGAAATGTGGAGCTTATTCAAGAAACAGCTACTGCGAGTTTTTGATAAATATATATCTACCAGGCAGGGAGATATTCGTCGAGAGAGCGAGCCATGGTTTACTAAAGAAGTTGAAGCTCTTGTCAAGAGAAAGAAGGCGGCTTATGTGACGATGAAGCGTGAAGGCTTAGTTAGGGGGCTTGAGAGTTATAAATTTGCCAGAAAAGATCTAAAGAGATGGCTAAGAAGAACCAGGAGGGGACATGAGAAGTTGTTGGCGGATTGGATCAAGGAAAACCCTAAGGCCTTCTATAGGTATATCAGGAATAAAAGAATGACTAGAGTAAGATTAGGACTAAACAAAGACAGTAGTGGCAAGTTGTGTGTAGAATCTGAGGACATAGGAGAAGTGCTTAATGAATATTTTTCATCATTATTCATATTGGAAAAGGGCAATGTTAGTGAGAATACAGAGATACAGGCTACTAGATTAGATGGGATTGCGGTTGACAAAGAGGAGGTTTTAGCAATTTTGGAAGATCTTAAAATAGATAAGATCCCTAGGCTGGATGGGATTTATCCTGGGATACTCTGGGAAGCCAGGGAGGAGATTGCAGAGCCTTTGGTGTTGATCTTTATATCATCATTGTCGACGGGAGTATTGCCAGAAGAGGATAGCAAATGTTGTTCCCTTGTTTAAGAAGGGGAGTCAGGCCAACCCTGGTAATTTTAGACCAGTGAGCCTTACTTCAGTAGTGGGTAAGGTGTTGGAAAAGGTTATAAGAGATAGGATTTATAATCATTTGAAACGAAATAATTTGATTAGAGATAGTCAACCCGGTTTTGTGAAGGCTAGGTCATGCCTAACTAATCTTAATGAGTTATTTGAGAAGGTGACAAAACAGGTGGATGAAGGTAAAGCAGTTGATGTGATGTATATGGACTTCAGTAAGGCGTTTGGTAAGGTGCCACACAGTAGGCTATTGCACATAATGCAGAGTTTAGGGATTGAAGGTGATTTAGCGGTTGGATCAGAAATTGGCTAGCAGAAAGAAGACAGTGTAGTGGTTGATGGGAAATGTCATCCTGGAGCTCAGCTACCAGTGGTATACTGCAAGGATCTGTTTTGGGGCCACTACTGTTTGTCATTTTCATAAATGATCTGGATGTGAGCATAGAAGGATGGGTTAGTTAATTTGCGGATGACACTCAGGCAGCCAGAGTTGTGGATAGTACTGAAGGATTTTGTGGGACATAGATAAGATGCAGAGCTGGGCTGAGAAGTGACAAATTGGTTTTAATACAGAAAAGTGTGAGGTAATTCACTTCGGAAGAAGTAACAGGAATGCAGAGTACTGGGCTAATGGTAAAATTCTTGGTAGTGTAGATGAACAGAGAGATCTCAGTGTCCAGGTGCATAGATCCCTGAAAGTTGCCACTCAGGTTGATAGACATATGGTGTGTTGGTGTTTATTGGTCGGGGAATTGAGCTTCAGAGCCACAAGGTCATGCTTCAGCTGTACAAGACACTGGTAAAGCTGCACCCTGGAGTATTGTGTACAGTTCTGGTCACTGCATTATAGGAAGGATGTGGAAGCTTTGGAAAAGGTTCAGAGGAGATTTACTTGGATGTTGTTTGGTATGGAAGGAAGGTCTTACGAGGAAAGGCTGAGGGAACTGAGGCTGTATTCATTGGAGAGAAGCAGATTGAGAGGTGACTTAATTTGAGACATATAAGATATTCAGAGGGTGAGATAGGGTGGATAGTGAGAGCCTTTTTCCTCGGATAGTGAAGGCTAACACGAAGGGTCATAACTTTAAATTGAGGGGGGATAGATTAGGACAGATATTAGGGGTAGATTCTTTACTCAGAGTAGTAGGGGCATGGAACAGCCTACCTGTGACAGTAGTTGACTCGCTGACATTAAGGGTATTTAAATGGACCTTGGACATACATATGGATAATAATGGGATGGTGTAGGTTAGATGGGCATCAGATTAATTTCACAGGTTGGCGCAACATCGAGGGCTGAAGGGCCTGTACTGCGCTGTAACGTTCTATGGGATCTGCTGTCTAGGTCCTTACCCTGGCCATTGTTCCTGCTATTACTGGACTGTCAGAGGCCTCTGATTGTTTGAAAGCTTTTGGGAGCAAGATTTCCAGAGCTTTTTGTTTCATGGGAGGCCTGATGCTGTCCATGCAAATATCTAATTGCACTGAAATATCAAATAATAACAGAGAATGCTGGAGAAACGCAGCAGACCTGACAACGTTTGTGGAGAGAGAAACGGAATGAACATTTCAAGTCCAATATGACTCTTCTTCAGAACCGAAAGGTGTTGGAGAAAGGTATTTTTAAATACTTTTAATAGATGTACTGGACTCAGTGTTCACTCTGTCTCCTTCTGCTCAGATGCTGCCAGACCTGCCACCATTCTCTGTGTTTGTTTCAGATGTCCAGTATCCACAGCATTTTGCCTTTATTGCACTGAAATATCATTGAGTCTCCTCTGGAATGGTGCTGTGGGACTGTCATTGGTTGTTCGATTCGTTGGTTGGGTTCCCATTGCTACCGCTAAGTTCTGCTCAATTATTATTTTTGGTTAATTTCTCTGATCAAGCTATTTATTTCCATCAGGCTTTGTTCTCGACATCAACTGTCCAGAACTGGAACAGTGAATTACAAGGAATTCCTACAAAAACTGGGCATTTATGTTGAACCCTATAAGAAACATGTTTCAGAAAGTGTGGCACAAGGTAGGAACTCAAACTAATAATGATGTTCACTATTAAGTTAGTAATCATGTACATTTGTAATTTGCCCAAGTTTTGGCAGATGATTGTGAAAATCCTATTGAGAGCACAACTCCAGCAAAGCTATTAGAAGCTTTATCACTGTGTTCTGATGATGCCTGGTAACTCACCAGACTAAGTATGAATAAAAATGGATTATACATATGAACCCGTGATCTCCCTATATATACACAGGTCGTTCTGTTATAAGGTGCATTTCATCAACGCGAATTCGCTCTAATGTGATTGACAAATTGGGGACACTGTTTGTTTCTAAAGTGCGAAGCTTTAAAATGTGTGCTGGCTGTAACATGATGACATCGCTAGCACTTTAAGCAGAGTTTCTAAAGTGTGATTTTTCTATAACACGGGGTTGCACAAGAACGCAACCATCATGTTATAGAAGAGTTGACTTACCAATGAATTGTATTTATACCATGAACTAGTATAATATAACTTCCCAAGGTGCCTCACAGCAACATTATCAAATAAAGTTTGACACCAGTAAACAGTGCAAGCAGTTATTAATGCTGATGGCAATAGTCTTAACCAAAGAGATGGCTTTAATGACTCTCAAAGTAGGAAGGAAAGAGAGAGTGGGGTAGCAAAGTTTACGAAGGGAGTTTCACAGTTGAGAGCTTTGGTAGCTGAGATGCCAAGAAGAACAAGAGAAATGAAGATGCTCAAGGGAACAAAATTGTAAAATCACAATGATCTCTGAAGGTTCTGGCACTGGAAGATACAACAGAGAGGGGGAGGATTGATACCATGGCGGAAATTGAAAATAATGGCAGAAGCTTTGGCACCTGGACCTAACATGCTTGGAGGCAAGAAAGAAACATAATTAGGCAGGGTTTTGGCATGTCCAATCCCCCGCTGCTTTCTCATCTCCCCTGTCTACAGGGCATATGCTTAGCCTTCCTGCTGCATTGCCAATGAGGTCCTTAAGGGCCCAATTAGGGATCAAAATCATTCTGTACATGATCAAGTGACAGGACTCATGGTGGGAAGAGTACCACTGGAAACAGCTCGCTCTGTTACCCACAACCTGAGAAACCACATACCTCCACTCCCATGTATCACTTACATCAGTCCTGGGTCCTTAGTGGTCCTGAAAATTATCTCGCAGAAACCACAGCCTCCCTATGAGATGCTACTGAACATGAGACAGCTTTCACCACATAGGACTTCCACCTCCAGACTCGTGATTCCAGGGAAATCCCCGCTGGTGGCCTCATCACTCCCTGATTGTCATATACTTTGACAGGCCTTCCAGGAAGAAATGGCTTGGTTATCTTGTCAGCTCTCCAGCTGCATCAACAAGGTTCTGCCCATAAAAAACACAAAGCACATTGGCAAATAAAATATGGTGCAAGTTCAGAAGTAGGCAGCAGAGTTTTGGACAGCCTCAAGTTCACGAAGGCTAGCAATTGGCAAGATGGCCAAAGCTGATTTGGAATAATCAAATCTAATATTAACGTAAGGCATGGACTAGGGTTTCAGTCCTAGAAGGGCTGAGGTGGAATGGGCTTGATTAGTTTTACATCCAGGTGCTAGCTACAGAGAATCCTTGGCTGAGGCTTCCTAGAAATGTTATGTCATTAAGGAGTCTCGAGATTATGATTTGTAGTTGAGTTTCAGGTTGTAAGTTTGCTTGCTGAACTGGTAGGTTTGTTCTCAGACGTTTCGCCACTATGCTAGGTAACATCATCAGTGAGCCTCCAGTGAAGTGCTGGCGTTGTGTTCCACTTTCTATTCATGTGTCTTGGTCTGTTAAAGTAGGTGATATCATTTTCGGTTCTTTTTCTCAGAGTTTAGTAAGCGGGGTCCAAATTGATGGAGTTCCAATTTGAATGCCAGTCTTCTAGGAATTTCCGTGCGTGTCTCTGTTTAGCCTGTCCTAGGATGGATGTGTTGTCCCAAGCGAGGTGGTGTCCTTCTTCATCTGTGTATAAGGATGCTAGTGATAGCTGGCTATGTTTTTTGGTGGCTAGTTTTCTGCCTGTCTGTCCAATGTAGTGTTACAGTCTTTGCAGGGTATTTTGTATGTGACATTTGATTTGCTGGTTGTTGGTACAGGGTCCTTTTGGTTCATCAGTAGCTGTTTGTGGACTACCGTGATGCCAAAAGATCAGAGTAGTCTGGTAGTCATCTCCGAGATGTCTTTGATATAAGGAGTGTGGCTAGAATCTCTGAGCGTGTTGTCTTCTTGTTTGGGTTTGTTGAAGAATCGACGGACTATGTTTATCAGGTACCTGTTGTTCTTGAATTCACTGTATAGATATTTTTATGAACAGGGCACTTCATGCCAAAAATGTTTGTACACCAACGTGACTGACCAGGAATGGACAAACCTGTTAGAACAAGCCATTAGCATCAAACAACAGCAGACCAAGACAAAAAATAAACTATCCCTACAAGGAGAATTGGTCAATCTCACACAAAAGAACAACACAGACAATTCAGAAGCTTGGATTAAGAACCTATCAGACCGGCCATGAGCAGACACAGAAAAAGCTGTCCTAGTAATCGGAATGAACAACAACTACAGAGGTGCAGAAAAAAGGACTTCCTAGCAGCATTGGAATCAACCCTGAAAGATGATGCATGCACAGAAGAAACCCAGCAGACAATCAGACAGAGAGTAGCACCAATACTGAGCAGGAAGAAAGAAGGGAGCACCCTCAACACACAGCAAAGGAAAGCCCTAGAATGACTCAGAAAAGACAGAAATATTGTAATCCTACTGGCAGACAAAGGGTGCATGACTTTCATCCGAAACAGAACAGTACTTTGAAAAGGTGAACTGACTACTTGCAGATACTGATAACTACCAACAGATGGCAATGGACCTGACTCTGCAGCTAGAAAACTGTATCATGAGACAGCTAACTGAAGAATCTCCACAAATCAGGTGAAATTAACAAGACAGATCTCCAAAGAATGAAACCTAAAGGATCCAACACACCCCATTTCTACAGATTATCTAAGGAACCCAAACTAAGGGGCCTCCTGAGAGCCATAGTCTCACTTCCTGGCACACCATCATACAGACTGGCAAAGGAACTTCACCGTAAACTGAAATACCTGGGAGAAGGCTCATGCCACTCCATTTGCTCTTCCCAAGAATTCCTGAGCATCATCAAAGACACCAAGATAGAAGAGGACAAAGTCATGGTCTCCTTCGACATAACTGCTCTATTCACATCAATTAGCATAAATTGGCCAAAGAAACACTTACCTCACTCCTACACGAACCAAGGATACAAACACCAGACAGCACCAACCCCATCAGCAAGGACAGCATCCTCAAGCTGATAGACCTGTGCCTTATTACCTACTTCACCTTCAATGACAAGATCTACAAACAAATTAATGGAACACCCATGAGATCACCAATATCAGGATTCTTAGTACAAGCTATGATGCAGAAACTAGAAAAAACCGTCCTCTCCACAATCTACCCAAAATTTGGGTCTGCTATGTGGACGATACCTTTGTCATCATGAAGCGGAACAAATTACAGGAAACCTACAATTTCATTAACAACATCCTTACTGGCATTAATTTCACCAAAGAGGAAGAGGATCAGACTCCCCTTGCTAGATGTCAAAGTGGAACAAACAGTCAATCGAGAACTACAGACCAGCGCCTACAGGAAAGTAACACACACAGACCAAACATTCAACTACAGGAGCAATCATCCCAACACTCTCAACACCCTGCATCAGGTCATTATTTAAATGGGCCACAACACACTGCAGCACCCAGGAACTATGAACAGCAGAAGAACAATACCTATACAGTGTATCCAAGAATAACCTGTTACCCGATAAACAGTCTGCCGATTCTTAAACAACAAACCCAATCAACATTCAGAGACTCTAGCCACATTAGCATACATCAAAGACACCTCTGAGATGTCTCCTGGACTGCTCCGACCTCTTGGCATTATGGTAGCCCACAAATCTACCAACATACTGAAACAGCTTCTGATGAACCTAAAGGACTCTGTACCAACAACCAGAAAATCGAGTGCCATATACAAAATGCCCTGCAAAGACTGTAACAAACATGATATCAGACAGACAGATAGAAAACTAGTCAACAGGATAAGCAGCAATTAGCCACCAAAAGACATGACCAGCTATCACTAGTATTCTTATACACAGATGAAGAAGGACACCACTGTGACTCGGACAACACATCCATCCAAGGACAGAAATGGATGGAATTCCTAGAGGCCTAGCATTCGAACCGGAGCACCATCAATAAACACATCGATTTGGACCCCATTTACCAACCTCTGAGAAAAAGAACCGAAAATTATATCACCTACCTTAACAGACCAAGACACATAAATAGGAAGTGGGACAGAATGCCAGTGCTTCAACAGAGGCTCACTAATGATATTAGCAAGCATGGAGACAAAATGTCTGAAAACAAACCTACCAGCTCAGCGAGTAAACTTAGAACCTGAACCTCAACCTGAGCTACAAACCTTCTCAAAACACCCTTCTGAGTTTCTCCAGCACTTTCTGTTTTTGTTTGTTTCAGATCTTCAGCATCCGTAGTTGTTGTTGTATCTTATTATGTTGATTTGTCTCCTATACCCCATGTACTGAAAATGTGTTGCTGGAAAAGCGCAGCAGGTCAAGCAGCATTCAAGGAACAGGAGATTCGACGTTTCGGGCATAAGCCCTTCTTCAGGAAGGGCTTATGCCCGAAACGTCGAATCTCCTGTTCCTTGGATGCTGCCTGACCTGCTGCGCTTTTCCAGCAACACATTTTCAGCTCTGATCTCCAGCATCTGCAGACCTCATTTTCTCCTATACCCCATGTGTCAACATGTTCTTTCTGATCCCATTTTAGATTTTGTACAAGACTTTTTTGCTAAAAGGATCATTCAAATATGCTCCAAGAGTTCAGTTAAGAAATACTATGTAAATGAGAAAGTCTTTGAGAAAGTTTTTGATAGCATAGAGAGACAATCCAGGAAACCTTTACAAGGATTTAATCTACATAAAAGTAATATGACTGTTCCTTTGACATGACTGCATTTCTGTTTATTTAGAAAAAGAAAATTTGAATAGTTCTTGATAGTAAAGTGATGGAGCTGCTGTCCATGAATACATACAAAAGTGTAAGCTGTCACCTCTGGGAAGAAGCTAAAGGAAATTGTTTAAGTTGGCTTATACTAACACCTATATGACATTTTTAATTTGGTAAAACATCACAAGGCTTTTTACAGGAGGAAAAAATGACGTTGAGGCAAAAAAAAAAGAATTAGGGTGGATAACTAAAAGCTTGATCAAAGAGGTAACCTTTAAGGCTCAATTTCACAGCAGAAAGAGAAATCCAGGGATTTGGGGAAATAACTCCAGAGCTTAGAGATGGACGGTTCCAGGTATGATCATGAGTGATGGGGCAAAGGAAGTCGTACCTACAGAAAGTTGGATGAGTGCAGAGGTTTCAGAGTGTTGTAGAGCTGGAGGAGATTATCAAAGTTGTGTGAGGCATAGAATGAAAATTCTAAAATGGGCACTTTGTGGGCCAGATGTTAGTGTAAGTCAGATAACACAGATGATAATGAACTGGAATTAGTGTGGGTTTGGATATGGACAGCAAAGATTTAGAATAGCTGACATTTGCAGATGGGGAAGACATGAGGCTGGCCAAAGACCAATATACCAGCGTTTTTATGAGAAAATGGGAACTGCTGATGCTAAATGCAGATGTTGAATGCAGAGAAATTTGGTCATTTCATTTCGTATTGTTTATCCTTCATGTGAAGAACACAAAATTGACTCATGTTTGACAGTAAAAAGGGGATCAAGCAAATAATTACATCAAAAATTTATGTTTGTTGAATTATGATTTCACAAAGCAATGAACTGGGAAGCTTCTCCTCGAGAGCAAGAGAAACAGCCAGGTTTTCATCGACCAATGATGGAAGAGTCTGCCATAAACTTAGAAAGATTATCCATGGAAGAAATTGATTTGGCTTTACGAAAAAAGGTACATTTGTGTATCTATTCTGATATGTTTTAATAAACATAGCAAGTAGCTGAATTTGAGAGTTTACTTCAAACATTTTGGGTGTGGCCACCTTCCCTCACACACCATGAGAGAAAGTGCCTGTTAAGGTGCGGTTTTCATTTTGGAGGGGAGGACGCATACTGGCGTTGGGCACACCACTCTCAGGAAATGCTCAGAGGCACAATTACTGGCAGGTACAGAGATAACTTAAAATCCTACTCTAGTGCACTGGACTTTGTTCCTTTGTAATAAAAGCAGTAAAAGAGAAGTCGGCACTCCAGCCCTCGCACTTCACTCCCCCACATATTACCTCGCCCACTCCATGCAATCTCATGCTCCCACACAGCCCAATGGCTTCTCATATCTTCCATGCCAATAACTTCCTCAACCCAACTTTCATGGTCCGTTCAAAAGGTTCCCTCATCCAGACTGTTTCGCCACCCCTCGAAGGGTCACTATTTGCTATTTGTTGAAAAGCTGGGCCTGACCCCATGATGATTCGGCAAAGCAAGTGATACCAATCCCTACACTGAAACTGACCAGGTTGGGACTGCAAAGTGTGGAATTAGAACCTGCACCAGCACACATTGTTCTCCTGCCTTGTTGAAAATTGGGGCATTGGGAATGGATTCCAGTTGTCATTTTCAAAAGTCTGTCAAGTCTACCCAACTGCAAAATCCAGTTCTGTATCAGTGCAGCAAGCACCAGCAACTTGTAACTGACTATGAGTATGACGGTTATAAAGCTTTGGGATATTTTTAAGCTCAGCCACTGTGCTGATACTGTAGTATGGTGGACGTTTGTATTGATGTTAGTATGTGGAAATAAAAGTAAAATCAGATTTTCGGATGGAATATGGGAAACAAATCAACATACATGGCAGAAAGAAATATAACTTGCTTAGCCTTCTGGTTTGTGTATCATATTTTGGATTTGTTATTTTGTGTTGGATTATTTTCCATTATCTTAACACACCTTTATCATTTATTTACTTGAGGTTACACATGAGGTTAGATTGCACCTTTGAAATCAGTCCCTGGCGTTTATCTTTCCAGAATTTACTATTCCAATTTACAAGGGAGAATATCTGAATTAGAATTACAACTAGGTTTACTGTCAATGCTCTGCAGTGAAGACCAAGGAAGAGTGACTCATAGTCACGTTTTACATAAACTCAAAGGAAATTATAACTCTCAAAACAAATGATGTCATCTCTGTGTCTTTAGAAATAGAAGTAAAAACAATCAGTAAAGTTTATAAGACTGACCATCCTCTAAGTGAGGGAACTTTAATTCTTGTTTGCTGGTTATAGTGTCTGTAGTGTTTTGAGTATGTATGTTATGTGGAACATTCATATTTAATGTTTGCAGTAAAGATGCAGATACAGAAAGCCAGAGTCACTTGTGGGTCACATTAACAAAGACCATCAAGATCATACAGGCCATAATGGACACTAATCTGGTTTCCACTCACCTTTGAATTGTTGTAAAATCTATGCATTTTTTTGTTCCATGCTTTTTAAAATTGTGAACTGAAGTGAGAAGGAACTGTTTTAGAATCTGCTATAGGAAGGATGTTATTAAACTGGAAAGTGTGTAACACAAATTTACACGAATGCTATGGAGACTGGAAGTTTTCACTTTTAAGCAAGGCTGGAAAACCCCAGGTAAAAAATGACTGCAGATGCTGGAAACCAGATTCTGGATCAGTGGTGCTGGTAGAGCACAGCAGTTCAGGCAGCATCCAACTATTTCGCTGCTCGTTGGAAAAGCCCAGGACCTCTTCCCCATAGAAGGCTGAGGGGTGACCTTGGAGAGAGATATAAACTCATGAGGAGCATAGATAAGGTGAATAGGCAGGGTCTTTTTCCCCAGGATAGAGGAGTTCAAAACGAGAGGGAATTGATTTAAGGTAAGAGAGGAAAGATTTAAAAGGGACCTAAAGGGCACCCCTTTCACACAGAGAATGGTTTATTTGTGGAATGAACTGCCAGAGGAAGTGGTAGAGGTGGGTACAATTATACCATTTAAAAGACATTTGGACAGGTAAATGGATAGGCAAGATTTAGACGCATAAGGGCTAACTGCAGATAAATGAGACTAGTTCAGTTTAGGAAAGCTGGTCAGCATGAATGAGTTTGTCGGAAGAGTCTGTTACCATGCTGTATGACTCTGATTCCATCAATGTTTTCCATGACTGCTATATGTTTTAGAAAGCGTGGGTTTCCTCTGGGTGCTCCGGTTTCCTCCCACAGTCCAAAGATGTGCGGGTCAGGTGAATTGGCCATGCTAAATTGCCTGTAGTGTTAGATAAGGGGTAAATGTAGGGGTATGGGTGGGTTGCGCTTCGGCGGGTCGGTGTGGACTTGTTGGGCCGAAGGGCCTGTTTCCACACTGTAAGTAATCTAATCTAATCTAATCTAACCTGACACTTGTGGCAAGCATAATTTAAACAGCTGCAGGAAGAAGCAGTATAGAAAATTAAAGTTGCAGATGAACTGGAACCAAGGTCTTCTGTATTGATGGAGCTTTGGTTGGTGACAAGATGTTGGTTGGACTATGACTGAGATTATGGTTGTTCTATCAGTTTTCCATTACAGAGGCCTTTTCCTGCCAACAGCTGTGATTGATTGGAAGGCAAATGGACAGTTTAGGGTTGGTCAAATCTCTACCAGCTTAGATCCTGTCTCTCTGTTCTCTTCAGTAAGCCAACATAGTTGGCTTTCTCCAAGTGTAAGGCACTGTAAATTGTATATACATTGTATTGAGAGGGGCTTATTGTTATGCAGCCAACTTCAAAAGAAAATGTTTCACTTGGTCAATGTACAGGTCTTCTGTGACCATTGTTTTTAGATATCTGCCTTAGCTACTCTGGAAGCTGCCTTGAGAACTACCAGTTGCTCCTCCATTTCAAGGGTTGGATGACTACTCTGAGGTCAAGACTACCTTCCACACCCAGAGCTGATGACTCTATTATGCAGCCCCCCCCCCCAGATGAGGCTGATTGCAGATACAGTGTAGTCAATTCTTCCAGCAGAGCCATTGTGGAGCAGGTGTAAGGGTGAAAGACAGTGTACTGGAAAAGCCTTGCATGCCGTGCTGTGCAGAACTGATGAAGGCAAAGAGGGGGTCTAATGGATACCGAACAGCTGGAGAGGAAGAAGAATGAGGTCATTGAACAGGAGGAATATCACCTTCACCATGACAGAATGAAGCAGCATCGGGCATGACAGGCTAGACAGCACTTAATAAATATTCACCTCGAACAGATCTAAGTTGAGTGGCGTCACCTTTCAGAGATTGTGAATTTGTTCTTGTTCAAAAAGCGAACAGTCCTGTTTAGTCCCAGAAGCAGATACAACTTTTTTTTGTTCGTTATTCCTTTGCTTTTCTTGTTGATTACCATTAAAAACTGTTTAAAGTTTTACAAAGCGTGATTTATCAACATTCAAAAATGACATGATTTAATGCCATATTGGTTGTGAGATAAAGAATAGCACTCCTTCAGACAGGATTCCATCATGGAATGATACTAAGGACAGGCATCTCCCCTAGCTCTATGCTTGTAGTTGTAATTACATGATGGTTGGTCAGTCGGGTGATTGTGTAAAGAGGCCATGCAGTTACGAATGTGCACTTCTGTTTCCAAAGAAGTGTCACTTGTGCCACCTATGTGCTGTCAGAAGATTTTCTTTTCCATTTCTGTTCCACTACATCTGCTTTAAATGGCTACTCCTGGCTGGCAGCATCTGATATGCATTTGGACATGCAAATCTTAGAAGGTCCTACAGCAGAAAGCACATCCGCCACTGCTGAACTCACGATGACTTGAATGCGATTCTGTAGAGGCATTGTCCATACTTATTGGGATGAGCAGCAAGAATTGTGTGAAATAACTCGAGGTAAATCCTTGTGAAACATAACATCCTGAAATTGACAGCTGATTTTCAGTAAAATTTGGTCCCCTCATTTGTTTTGAAATAATCTGAAGGTGTGAATTTGTAGAGACATTAAGAAAGATTTGAGTGTGTGGCTGCATATTTGATAACTTGCTAATGCTCCCAGTGCAACTTTTGTTAGAAGTACTCAGAGGACCGGAGGGTAAGTGGCATTAGTGACAACTCTTCAGTACAAGTCATCTTCAGGAAATATGAAAGACAGTGTGAAGGAGGATATGTCTAGGGTGCAGTGTTGAAGACAGACTTTATTTTATGCGCTAGCCATTCTTTGTTATTTTACTGCACTTAGGAAGATGTACAGATACCCCCAAATTTAATAGTTTGTGTTTTGTAATATGAGTTAAAAATTTTAAAGAGTATTTGTTCTTCTCATAATTTTGTAAACAGTCCAAGTCGCAAGATATTTTATGATCTGTTCCATATTATTTGTGTTACTCTCAATTGTTTGTTTTCTGATCAAGTTTCTACTTTAGGCCTAAATCATTGCTGAGAGTTTGCTAATTAATCTGCACTTAGACCATCCACATAAAAGCAAATTAATGGTTTTATGTCCAATTCCCACAAGTCACAGATAGGAAATTCAGATATGGCAAAAGCAGTCATGCAAATCCACAAACACACAAGATTGATTTCTGGAATGAGAGAACTGTTTTCTAATGAGAGGTTGGATAGATGGACCAATCTCTGGAATAGAAGAATAAAGGTGAACTCATTGAAACTCATAAGATTATGAGAAAGCTTGACAGGATAGATACTGAGAGTTTGTTCATTCTGGATGAAGAATCTAGATAAAGGTGCATAGGGGAAGACATATTCTCGAGGTAGAGGCTGATTGTTTAAATCTGAGATAAGGAAGAATTTGTTACCTATATCATTTATTAATCTTTGGAATTTTCTGCCACGTTGGGCTAGGATGCTCGATTGCCGAGTATATTCAAAGCTGATAGATATTTGTACTGTGGGGAAAATTTGGTAAGGAAGTGGAATTGAGTTCAAAGATCTAACGTGATCTTGTTGAATGACAGCCTGTACAGACTACTCCTCGTCTTTTTTTTGTTGTTATGTTCAATGCCCACCAGTTTCCATGTCTAGTTTGAAATGTTCTGTGATGTTGATTGATTTTAAAAAGTAGAGTTAGCAGCCTGCTCCTCTTCTATTCCCAGGTGCGAACCAACTATCAGGGTTTGTTGCAGGCATTTGCAGCTTTTGATGTGACCAAAAGTGGTTTAATCTCAGTGGAAGACCTCAAAGCAATTTTCAACAATTTTGTGTTTCCTCTGAGCAATGAAATCTTTGATGGCCTGATGGATAGGTGAGATGAGGGGGAACATGCCTTAAATTTTATTTTGATTATGTTTAGAAATGTTTTGTGAGGATTCTAAGCATTATTTGTTGGTCTTGATTTTGATTTTCTTCACTTTGTTTTAGCAATAATGTTCTGTAAAACATTGCAAAGGAATTATGATACCTTAGTAAAGCCAAACTAATGGCTGAAATCTCCCCAGTTATGGGGAGAATGCTTTACTGAGAAACATCAAAGAAAGCACTAGTCCAACTACAATATCATTTACAATTACGCTGTACGTAATCATACCTTCATACTTGTCATTCACAGCATTAGTTTTGATCCCACCTGACCTAATATTCTATGAATTGTTTGTATTTTCAATCCTAGCTTTAATGTTGCTGTAAGTGAAACCATTGTACCATCAATTACTACTTTTTCTCAAAACAAAGTCCTCCTTATCAATAACCATTATTCATCCACCATTACACGATAAATGGTAGGACCCTCGGAAGCACCAAGGATCAGAGGGATTTTGGTGTTCATGCCCATTGAGGTAGCGGGATAAATAGATAAAGTGGTTAAGAATGCATATGGGATCCTTGCCTTTATTAGCTAAGGCTTCGAATTTAAGGGCAGGGACATTATACTGGAACTGAATAAAAGTCGGTTAGAGTATCGTCTGCAGTTCTGGAATCCATATTATAAGAATGATGTGATTGCATTTGGGAGAGTACAGAGGAGATTTACATGAGTGTTGCCAAGGATGGAGTGTTTTAGTTGGGAGGAGAGAGATCAGATAGATTGGAGTTATTTTCCTTGGAGCAGAGGAGACTGAGGGGAGAACAGATTGAGATGCATGAAATTATGGGAGGATTAGACTGGAAGAAACCTTTCCCATGGAGAAGGATTCATTGAGCAAGGGGCATTGATTTAAGATAAGGCAAGGAGGTTTAGAGTGGGCATGAAAAATGCATTCATCATGAGGGTGGGGAATCTAGAACACACTGTCAGTATGGGCGGTGTATCAAGCCAGAAACACTCATAACATTTTAGAAGTGTTTAGTTGTACACTTGTGATGGGGAGGCATACAAGGCTATAGGCTAAGTGCTGGAAAATGGAATTAGATTGAGAACCTACTGGAGGTGGTTTCCAGCACAGACTCGATGGTCTGAAGAGCCTTTTTCTGTGCTGTGAATCTCTAAGACTCTCACTGTGACATTTTTTTCTTGAAATTAATTACCTGAGTGAGTCATAAAATAGTACTTTTTTGCTATAGATGTAATGTGAGTCAGTGGGTGCAGAACAGCTGCAGGGAACGACAGTGTGTACTCTGATGGAATTAGATGGCTATTGTCACAGATAATCAGGTCTCTCTCACACAGACACACACACTAGAGGAGCACCAAATGCAATCTCTGACTGCATTCCTGATAAATGAACCAAGACAGGAGAGTAGCATGGATAGTACAATTTGACTGTTCACCTAGTGACCCTTTCATTGCTGGCGACAGCCTGTTAATGTATAAAATCTGCTCCCAGTTGTATTCCAGTATGGAGATAATGCCTAGGCATTAATCGTCTAGATCTGGGACTATTACTAACATAATCAAATGGGTTTCTTGCTTGTCTTGCCTCTGATGATCTTTGCTAAATTCAGACTTCTCATTTTTGTTTCTGGGTACATGCTCATTTGCAATTAGACTGATCAGTCTCTCAATGATGCTTGCAGTGAACAGACAATGTAAGTTTCCTTTCTTCGTCTGGATTGGCTTGAACCCACTTGTGTTGTGATAATACTAGGCAAATCAGATCCCAGGGTGAAACCTGGCTTAATAGATCATAAGCTTTAGTTTTTCAATTTGGCTGCCATAGTGGTCAGTCCCACAATACATTTACAAGAGGCTGCCAGTGTGCTTTTTAGCCATAAGTTTATTATGTAAAGTACAACTATATATATAAGACAATTTGGAAAGATCTTATAAACAGCACAGTAAAACATTCAGCCCTTTTCCTCAGCAATATCTTTTACACACATTCAACCCCAATGAAATATCACTTCTGTTTTCACTTAATATCCTACCTAAATACTGAGGGTGCAAACATCTCTTTTTGTGAAATTTCTGCACATTTGCCAGATGTAATCTGCTCATTTACTGTCAATCCTGAGACAGACACAAATTAACTCACTGTACTCTAAATGAAAACTCAGGGGTTTTTCCCCACATGTGTACTTGATTGGACAGAGCCAAAACTAAATGTCCTGAACAAGGAATGTTTGTGGCCCCTATCATGCTCTGGCTAATAAATCTTAAATAAGTACATTTCAAGCAATTATCTCACCAGATAGCTTATCTATTCATTTAGCTTAAGTCACATGATATCTTGGAAAAAAACTGCTTGACATACAGCTATGAAAAGGTTTCCAACTTTTCAAAAAAAATTACCTTTTCTAAAACTGAGTAACAAAAACTGTTTACCTCTGCTTTAGAATCTAAATTTCCAAATGATAGTAATATATTTTAAAATTTTATTACACTTGCCTACTTTGATATGGTCATTTGGCTGAATTTATCAAATGAACACTTTTTCCAAGGTGCACAGATAATTAACTAAAATACATTGATTAATATAATTGAATGAATTGATTGTGAAAATAAAGTCGCATATTGTTTTGTGGCTTCAAAAAGACTTTGATATTCACCAGTTACGAAAACTTGAAGAATGTTAATAGACACCACATGCTGCCTGACCAATGATGTCTTGACACAGAGAAGGACAAACAGTAGTCTATCATTCCCATCTAACTGTTTCACCTAGCCCCTAAATGACTTCTTCCAAAAATAAACTGGTTTAATAATCAACGAGGTATCATTACATGTACTTTTGGAGCAATAGATGAGTTACTTGTGGAATTTGATTGAGTCCTACTTGAAGAATTCAGATGATATGGTTAAACAAATATTCTAAATGTTTTACTTGATTACTTTAAAACAATACATATTTTATCTGTTTATGTTGTTACAAGAAAGTATATGGTTGAGGTAAAATCCTTGAGGTGCCTAATTTATCTGATTTGTAGAATCGATAGTTTTAATGAGTTTAAATTCAAGATTTCCTTTTGTTGTTGTGCATTTTGTCTTTTGTTTCAGGTTCAATATTAAACCTACTGGCAAAATAGCATGGAAACCATTTTTACTCAGTTTGACAGAATCGTCACCTATGGAGAATAGATGGGCCATCCCAACGCAGCACAGTGACAAGACTTTAGGATTGTAAGATTATTGATTGCTATTTTTCCTGTACTAGCTAATGCCAGTTAAATGCCAGTTGCTTGTTTCTAAAGGTAGTAGAAAATAATTGTAATATCAAGTTGTTTTACAATTTTGCAACTTTCCTTGACTACACTATGCTAGTTTTAGTTTGCTTAATGCTTTTGAGAAAATTTGGAAAAGAATTGAACAAGATTATGGTTTTGTGTGAATAGGATGGGTTGTAGCAAAGATTAGATTAGATTACTTACGGTGTGGAAACAGGCCCTTCGGCCCAACAAGTCCACACTGACCCGCCAAAGCGCAACCCACCCATAGCCCGACATTTACCCCTTACCTAACACTACGGGCAATTTAGCATGGCCAATTCACCTAACTCGCGTATCTTTGGACTGTGGGAGGAAACCGGAGCACCCGGAGGAAACCCACGCAGACACAGGGAGAATGTGCAAACTCCACACAGTCAGTCGCCTGAGTCGGGAATTGAACCCGGGTCTCTGGCGCTGTGAGGCAGCAGTGCTAACCATTGTGCCACCGTGCCACCCACTAGATGATTTACATATTTTTGTCCAGCACCTAGAATATTTGAATTTATGGTAGCATTTGACAACAGTTTGACCATTTTGCATCGGACTGGCATTTAAATATGCTGGTAAATTATTTGGGTAGGATTTTCTATCTTGTGAACCATAAAAGTGGGTTCATATAGGCGTTCTCACCCTTGATGTGTCGGGCAAACAAAAAACACATGGGCAACCCATTATCAGAGGGCTACAGTGGGAGAGAGAAACTTCACAATTGAAGCAGCCTCTGAAGGTCAGGTGAAAATCTTTAATTTGAAAAATGCCTGGCTATGATCATGGATGGGTAACTCCCCCATTGGACAATCAGTGGCGACTGTGACCTGACAGCCACAACAGTGTTCTTAGCAGATCAAATGAACCTCATTGCAACAGCATTCTTGGTTTGGAGTGATTTGGCAACTACTCGCAGTTAAGAATATTTCTGGAATTTGATCAGAAAGTAAGGAGTATCACTGTCCGTACTGAAATAAAAGGCAAACTTGCTGGAGAAATTTAGCAGGTCTGGCAGCATCTTTGGGAAGAGAGCACAGTTAATGTTTTCATTCCAGTGCCTCTTAATCAGAATTGTTAGCAGCTCGGAAAAACTGGTATTTAAGCTGAAGCCACAGTGTGGGGAGGAGAAGGGGAGTGCTGGGTGGATAGGTGGAGATAGAGCTCAGATAGAGAGATATGAAAGGGTAGGGTAAACATGGGAACAATGGACTGTAGGCCAGAATATCTTTGTGTGGTCTTTGCATCTTTGTGATTCAGTGCCTGGGTGAGACTACAAGTCTATCAATCCATGATTCCTATCATAGCTGAGTTTCTCTTCAGATTTTCCATCTGTTTCTAGGGCTGGAGTTCTGGGCTGACCTCGTTTTTCACTCTTTGCAATGTGCTGTTTCTGGGCTCCACCTCTCACCATTGCTAACCAGATGCATCTGGTTTCATCAGTCTTTTAAAAGCTGCTGCTACCAGGTTTACATTAATCAGAATGACCATTATCAGGCTTCATTAAACATTACACAAGGAATTGATGAAACCCTACAAATTCAGGCTCAAATATCATGTGATTTGGTATCATTATGACACAGCTTCACACACATGTGCTCAGTAGCTAATCCTAGGACTTGTTCATTGATTTTAAAATGGTAGATGGGTTTCTGAATTCTGCAGCCACTCGCCTTCCTTAATCTTGAAGGCAGGATTACCTAATGCCATCATAGCCTGTTTTATGTTTGCGTCAGAAGATAAGGGTTTTCTCAATTTGCTGCCCTCAAAAGTGTCATACATAAGATAACTTTCATTTAAAATAAAAGAACTGTGGATGGTGGAGATCTGAAACAAAACAAAAACAGAAATCGCCAGAGAAAATCAGCAGGTCTGGCAGCATCTGTGGAGAGAAAAGAGTTAACGTTAAATTTTGTGTAGCTCCTTGCAGGACGAAACCATGCCTGGTATTACAGATGCTCCAAAGTCAGCTCCTTGTAAATCAGAAAATCATGAAACAAAGTTTCAGTAAGTTTGTAATTTTTTTCCATGTTTAATTGATTTTTATTTTTAAAATATTGTTATTATAAATATTATTTTCTGTTGAATAAAGTAATTGTTCGAAAGGCTGATGCTTGTTGTGCTGATTTCTTAGTTTAAAATATTGTTTGAAATATTCAAGCAAATTCTTGGTTTATTACTTTGTCTTCAGTTTTCAACATACATTTATATCAATTCGAGCACTGATGTTTCTTCTGTCACAGTGTAGATCCTGTTGGAAAGATAATTGACAACAGCAAAAGTAGAGACCTTTTACGGAAGCTACACAAATACTTACAGGAGAGATACCCTGCACTAAAGAAGGTATTGAGAAGTTTTGATGATGTAAGTTACTGTTGTTTGCTTGTACTTAATGACCAATACAATCGGGTATTAGAATATATTTCAATCATTCACTACCTTGGAACAGAAAATCAGAGCTTGTTTTAGATCTGAGTTTTGGAGACTGTCATTGTTCCTTATTTTAAATTATTGCTCAATGCATTTACAATCAAGAACATCTGTTTTTCCTCAGAATCACAAAGGTATAATCACTAGACAAGAACTGCGTCGAATTCTGCAGAGTGTTCCTTTACGACTAACTGATAAACAGATTAAGGATCTTATGCTGTTGCTGGACCCAGAGCATAGTGGGGTTGTTCACTATAATCATATCCTCGATTTAAGTGAAACAGATGAAGAAAAGGTATCTAAAATTATTTATCTTGATCTAACTGAACAATGATGTGCATGTGTGAGGAGAATAGGGAGAGGGCAGTAAAGCTCAGTATTATCACTGGCCTGTGGGAAGAGGCTATTGAACTTTTTATAAGTTTTTTTTGATAGATCCTCTAGTGAGAATGGAGGATGATTATACCTAATTTAAAGACATTTTAAAGATTTCTTGTTCCATTTCTAATATGCATAAATATTCATCATGCCTGCCCTAGGTCACAAAGACCACGTGAAAAAGACCACATGGTCTTGATATTGTGGTCAGTAACAAAATAAGAATGGTCGCTGCTGACTGCAAAGAAAGCTACATTGGAAGTTTTCATCATCTCTGTAGCAAGAACTCAAACCTCCTTGACATGTAATTGATTGTAACGTTTTTATTGGGGATTCCCATTATTAAGTTGCAGGGATATTATCAACTTGACCAAACAGCTCATGCCAATAAAGAATAAATTGTACTATTCTAAAGAGTGTGCAGGAGCAGAGACACCTGACTGTACATAAACCTAAGTCACTGAAGGTGGCAGCACATGTGTAAATTAACCATACAGTATTCTAGGCTTGATAAATTAGAGTTTAAGTTGGATGAGCAGGGAGATTATGATGAAAATTACGGTTATACTGACACTGGTTAGACCTCTGCTAGAGTGTTGTGTAAGGCAAGGGTGTGCATACATTAGCAAGAGTGCAGAAGATGCTTACCAGAATGGTGCAGGCATTGTACACTCAGTTATGAGAAAAGATTGGAGAAGTTGGGACTGGTTTTCATGGAGAGGAGAAGGATAAGAGGAGATTTGATAGAAATTTTCAAAATCTTGAGGAACCTGGGCAGAGTGGATAGGAAGAAATTGTTTAGATTCATAAACAGATTGAGAGCCAGAGAGCACAGTTTAAAGTATTTTGGAAAAGAAACAAACTCAAGGTAAGAATTTTTTTTTCCACACAGTGAGTTGTCAGGGTCTAGAATGTCCTGCCTGTAAGTGTGGTGGTTCCTTCCTGAAGAAGGCTTATGCCTGAAATGTCAATTCTTCTGCTCCTCGGATGCTGCCTGCTGTGTTTTTCCAGCACCACATTTTTCAACTCTGGTCTCCAGCATCTGCAGTCCTCATTTCTCCTGTAAGTGTGGTGGTGTCAGGCTCAATTCAGATGTTGAGGTTTTAGGGTGATTATTTAACTAGAAAAATGTGCAGAGTTGCAAGGAAAAGATAGGAGATTGGCATGAAGGTAAAATGTTCAGAGCGCCGGTGCATACACAATAGGTTAAATGGCCCCCTCCTGCACTGGAACGATACTGTAATTCATAACAGAGAGTCAACTAGGAAATGAAAAAAAATGCTAAAATCAAATCTCTGGTTCAAAATTTTGGGAAACATGAAGTAAAACTGGGATATGCATGATAGGTTAGAGTAGGAGAGGTGCCATCATACACAAATTTAAATTTTAAAAATATTTTCAAAAATCTGATAATTCATTTTAAACGCAATGCTTAACAATATTTTGCAAACATAAACATTTTACTTAGGGCCAGATCACTTATTCAGCAGTAGTCGTCACTCAGCTTGCTGTTAAAAGACCAGTTATATCTTCTTGAACAAGAATTAACTTCTTAACAAGGTTTATAATATCAGTATGAGAGCAGAAAAATGGAAAGTTCTCACCAGATCAATTGATTTGGAATAATATGTTCCAAAGAGTCATACTGGATTAGTAACGTTAACTCTGTTTCTCTTGCTACATATGCTGCTAGGTTTCTCCAGCACTTTCTGTTCTTACATTATTGATTTCACATGATTGACAGTGTATCTGTGATACAGCAATGAACCACTAAACTCAATTTCTGGATTTTCCAAGTTATTCAGCACTTCCACTAATCTTGAAGTTGTAGTCAGATTCAAAGGGGAAGGAACAACAATCCTGACAACCTTACATCAAAATCCCTGAAAGTCCTGGATCATTAAAACACACTCTCTAAAATCAAGTATCTGGAATAAGCAATAACTGTACAGCATTTGAGAGTTTTGCATTAAGTTTCTAACAGAACAAAGCTTACATAATTCAGAGAATTATCGACACAGTCACAATGTGCCTGCAAAGTACCAGTACTTGTGTAAATGTTACTGATCACCTCTCAGTCCTCTTACTTTAACCTTCTAAACCCCAGTATCATTCTTGCAAAACACCCTCTCCAAGATCAATATCTCCTTCCTGAATTGGAGTATCCACCAAAGACTATATTCAATTGAGATTCTATACACTGAAGCATAATTACCACCATGAGACATTGGAGAAAGTGAGGACTGCAGATGCTGGAGCACCACATTTTTCAACCATGAGACATTGGCCAACTTTCCACTAGCTTTTTGATTATGTTTAGCTCCTGTTTATTAACTTTTAATGATTTGTGTGTTCATATCTGAAACATGTTCGCTGCCTCTACAATCCATAGTTTTTTGCTATTATTAAAGAGTCTGCTTTATCTTTCTTAGGTTCAAAGTGATGACCTTTCACTAACACACATTAGCTCAGTCGGCCATAGCTTTGAACAATTAACTCAATCTGACATTGTCTTTCTGCAGCTTTCTGATTCCACCTACATTAATTAACATGCCACTTACTTTAATGTTATTTGTAAACTTAAAGGAATAGAAATCAATGTATCTACCAGATTGTCAATAAATAGAATGAAACATTAAGTCCCCAAAGCAATTCCTTGGAGGATAGCGTTTGCCAATCTGAGTATATACACTAATCTCCACTTTAGTATCGATGAAGAAAGCCATTTTTAAGCATTTTGCTTTGCACTCTCAGGACAATTTATAAGAAATACTAATATAAAGGGGAAACAACATTTATACTGTGAGAGGAAAGTATTGATTAATTGACAAGTGTGCCCTGAATCATAGAGGTATTGCCATGGAAAATGCAGCACTTAAGACTGACAATTAACTGCCAAGCTTTGTTTAAATTTTAAATTAGACAGATGAATTCTGGTTGTTCAAATCATTGCCTTGAAAAATGACCCAGAGAATGGTCTGAGAGTTTTGCAGGCATGGGTCATTTGGATGTGATCAGTGCCTTGTTTGTTGTGAACATGTTGTTTGATACGATCAGTCAGTTCTTGGAATGTATGACCTACATATCTCGCATCACAGTGGCACTGAAATTCATCTCCAAGTTTATTAATTTGAATGATAGGCAGTGTGTGTTTTTGGCTTGATGATAGCATTCTGTTAGTGGTGAACACCACTCATATTTTTACTGAATAGTGGCAGGTTGAAACAGCTAGCTTCACCCATCAACTGTTTTAGCATAATTTATTCTACTAGTTACATACTCAAAAGCTCCTAATAGATTTGTTAAATCTGATTTATAAATCCATTCTGGCTTTGTGCAACAAAAGAATGGAAATTGCTGGAGAAACTCAGCAGGTCAGGCAGTATCTGTGGAGAGGAAACAGAATCAATGGTTCTGATGAATGGTCACTGGACCCAAAATGTTGACTCTGCTCACTCTCCACAGATGCTGTCAGATCTGCTGAGTTTCTCCAGCAATTTCTTTTTTTTTGTTTCAGATTTCCAACATCTACAGATTTTGGTTTTACTCTGTCTTTATTCACAACTGTTAATGTTCTCCAATTATTCTGGAGAATATTCAAACTCTAGTAACTTCTCCACTACTGATGTTAGGCCAGTTAATCTGTAGATCTGTTTTGTTCTCTACCCTCCCTTTTTAAATAGCGGGTTTCGCTTGCCATCTTCCAAGCACATAGAGTGTAAGATTTTTCACAGTTTGTTGTTTTGACAGTCTGGTTTCATGACTGTGTGAAATAGTGTGCTGGAAATCAAGTCCTACTAATTCTCGGAGTTATCACAAATGTGAAAATTTGATTAAGCCACAAGATTGTCTACTTTTACCTGTCTAATTCAGATTAAAAGAGTAGCAATCACTGCTTTTCATTAACTAAATGACTCACTATTTATTGCAGTCAAACAGTTTTTAACTAATGGCAAAAATAAATGTGAAATGCTAACTTAAACTTCTTTAGCTTAATCTCTATCCCTTTTTTAAAATTTCTTATACAAACAGATGCAGAAAGAGAGAAAACAACACATAAATATTACAGGCGGGAAAGGAACAAAAATATCAGAAGCACAATTCTAGCCCCAATTTGGATCATAGTTGTTGATGAGTGGTTTTTCTTCAGTTTCCTTCCGATTCTTTTCTAATGCTGCAAGGTTGTAGATACTCCAAATTATAAGCTTTCATTCACTGCTTCAGGATTCATATTTTCCGAGATTCTGAATTTAGATTTTCAACAAGAGAATTTGTAGAGAAATGTATACAGGAGAATGATGAGTGAAAATGGGACTATTTGGCGCCACCCTTTTAGCGCCAATCATTTGGCCCCGCCGTTTTGGCTCTAAACTGTTTTGGTGCCAATTCAGAATTTAAAAAAAAGTCTTGTAGAGCCCGTAAGAAATTCGTTTCATTGTAAGAACTAAATCTAATTTTTTTAAATTCATTATTTTTTCACCTATTCATTATAAAAATGAATTTCTACATTTTGCTACATTTATCAAACACATACAGATAACCATCGTGTGAAAAATTTGGTTTGTCTCTCTTGCTTGGAATGTTTTCAGCCATTTCTGGTATGGGCTGTACAAGAAAATAGAAAGAAAATTGTATTACGGCTTTCCAATGTGAAGACAGAAGGGCTTAAGTATCGTCAAGGCAGTGGATGACTATTAACAATTGTTTAAATGAGAAAATGATTACAAAACAAGATTTGAATCTACAGCGGGTCATTAGAGCTTTGACTATCAACTCTTGTTAGTTAAGAAAATTACATTGGGTCGTTAGTCATCCTCTCTTCTTTAACCAAACAAGACTCTTTTTTTATTCTGAATTGGCGCCAAAACAGCTCAGTGCCAAAGTAATGAGCGCCAAATGATCGGCGCCAAAAAGGTGGTGCCAAAACGTACCCGACCCAGTGAGAATAGCTACCGAGAGGTTTACGCAGGAGAATTAGGTGCTTTTTTTTTGCGGGCTAGACATTTTTCCTATATTGTGGATTAGTGGTGCTGGAAGAGCACAGCAGTTCAGGCAGCATCCAAAGTGCAGCGAAATCAACGTTTTGGGCAAAAGCCCTTCATCAGGAATAAAGACAGTGAGCCTGAAGCGTGGAGAGATAAGCTAGAGGAGGGTGGGGGTGGGGAGAAAGTAGCATAGAGTACAATGAGTGAGTGGGGGAGGGGATGAAGGTGATAGGTCAGGGAGGAGAGGGTGGAGTGGATAGGTGGAAAAGGAGATAGGCAGGTAGGACAAGTCCGGACAAGTCATGGGGACAGTGCTGAGCTGGAAGTTTGGAACTAGGGTGAGGTGGGGGAAGGGGAAATGAGGAAACTGTTGAACCTCTATTTTTCCTGTATTGTTCAAACACAATGCTGTACCACTTGCCCAGGACCCAATCATATGGTTGTAACTGTGCTGAGCACTCTTGAGTACTGGTCCTGATTGATTGATTGTTTTTTCAATCAAAAGAGTTTTCCTGGGCAAAACTGCCCTGAATATAGTCCTCTCCAACCATTTGAGTAAGGTAACATTTATAGATATAACTCCGGGATTCCATTAACTCATTTTTAAAAAAAACTGCAATATCTTTTTCAACAGGTTTCTTGGTTTAAAGCAGCATATTTTTCCTTTTTAATTTTTATTCAGTCCAAAAAGTGAAATTGTTTTTTACACTAGCACCTGTGGTCAATTCAGTAATTATGCATGGTTATCTCTGAAGTCTTCCAGACACAGCTTACTCAGGAAATGTAATCTTGAGGTACTTATTCAATCATGTTATCAAAAGAATAGTTAGGTTTCACCCTAAACTCATGTAGAGGGTTTTCTGTTTAAAAATGAGAGAGATCAGCTAGGCAGCTTGTTCATATCAGCTTTCTTACAATTCAGCTTGTTTTTAGCAGGATTCTTTCCAACTCAGTTAGGTCTTCGCAAGTTTTCCCAACCAATCAGCTTATACTTAGCAGGCTCCACTGCAAAAGAACCTCTTCAAAATATGTCCTCAGAACATGAACTGAATTCCTTTTTCTACAATCCTTCAGAGCTTACATCCTCATAACAATATAAAATAATAAGTGTTTTTGTAAGACTGTGAAGATAGTTTGTGAAAGGCGGTAGAAAGCCCAGGGCATCAAAGAAATGAGTCTCATTTGACTGATCCTTTTTAGTTGGGCTGAAAGTATGGTGAACTTGCATTTGTTAGAAACTATACATGTTAATATACAGGCCCTTATTTATGCTGCATCTGTTTAAATTCTTAAAACAAAAGATGACTGCCATTCTCAGGACAATGTCTTGACTCCTCAATTAAATTGCCTGGTTGAAAATTTGAACAAAGCTTAGCAGTTAACTATCAATCACCATTTACTGGTATTCTGTCAACTACAGTCCACCAATCAGTGCTGTCTTCTCATACAGTAGGTTTGTTGTTTTCCTTTCACATTGATATTTCTTGCAAACCCTGATGAGTGCAATGCTTGATAAAAGCTTCAATAAAATGTTATTTTTTTTTCCACAGAGACATGGCTGCACAACTGAATAACTATAATCACCACTTTCTTTCTTTGTTCGCTCCTCTGTTTTTACCTCCTTTGTTTGCTTCCCTCTGCCCTGCTATCTTTCTTATTATGTCATGTAAGGTATGTCAAATATGTAAAGACCATTTTAAAATTCAATTTTGAACAAATGGCACATGGAATTTGGTCTGTGTATGAGAAAGGGTTTAACATTTAAATTATAAGGTTTTCTGAAGCCATGTTTTGTTAAATAAAAAAAAAACACTGTATAAGGGATCATTCTTAGGGGCTAGTGGGAATTTATTTACATTATTCACTCATAAAAACTGTCCCAAAGTAAACAGTATAATGCATCCAGTTGGCAAGATCTGGAATGGTGCTTTCATTTTTGTATTTGGGTAGCTTGAAGAAAGATTTTTGATTTCAGTTAGCAGAAGTTATGGTTTACACTGGATGTGTAAAAGTTTCTCCTAAAGACAGGAGATAATTTAGAACTGTTAAGAAATAGGTTACCCAATGTAAGGAGTTTAGTTTGAAATTTGCAGACCAGAAGTGTTTTGCAGAAACCCTGAAGGGATTATTGCAAGCTGAGAAAGTCTAAGTTCAGTTGTATGGAAACTCAGGGAAAAGACTATCAGATTCTCAGAACTCAAAATTCAATTTCAGTTGTGTAAGTTCCATAGATGTGATAGAGAAGGGAATTCTCTCCAGCGTGAGTACTGTAAAGAAGTGCTGTTGGAATTAATTGGATATATTTTGTTGTGAATTTCAGAATCTTTAAACTAATGTTATATGTAAATCAGACGTTATTAAATTGGAGGGTGTCAGAAAAGATTTACCAGGATGCTGCCAGGGCTGGAGGGTTTACGTTATAAGGATAGGCTGGGATTCTTTTCACTGGAGCTAAAGAGGTTGAAGGGTGACCTTTATAGAGGTTTATGGGGTCATAGATAAGTTGAATAGCAAATGTCTTTTCCCTAGGGTAGGAGAGTTCAAAACTAGCTGGCATATTTTTAAGGTGAGAGGAGAACGATTTAAGAGACCTGAAGGGCAACGTTTCCATGCAGAGAATGGTTCATATGTGGAATGAACTACCAGAGGAAGTGATAGATGCAGGTACAGTAATAACATTTAAAAGACATTTGGACAGGTTCATGAATAGAAAAGGTTTAGAGGGAAATGCGCCAAATGCAGGAAAGTGGGGCTAGTTTAGTTTGGGAAACTTGGTCGGCAGGGACTAGTTGGACCGAAGGGTCTGTTTCCATACCGTATGACTCTCTTTCATTTATTCCATGTAATTTCTTTTGCATAGCTGCAGCATTTTCATATTTATGTTTCAGTGAAAGACCACCTCATTAAGACAAAAAAAAACTTAAGCCAGATTTCAGTCTGGGATCTGAATTGTCTCATAGTAACATCAGCTGAGATCATAAAACCTCCAAAATGTTGTCCTGGAAATATTCCATAAGTCTATAGTCTGTAGTTTGACAGAACAATTATATATTTTCTGTTTTCCTGACTAGATTAATGGAAGGTATATGAATGGAGCTACAACAGTTAAACAAGATACCCCTGAGGAAGCGGTGTGGAAGACTGTAAGTTAATGCTACCTAATTATTTTTGTCAAATGTACTGTATTATTTTGTTTTTACAAATTATGCATGTGGGTCTCAATATCTGTGTCATCAGTGTCTGCTGTGGCTTTCTTGGCTGCACACTTGATCTGAGTCAAAAGATTACACACCAGAGCACAACTGAGGAGGTGTTGCATTATTGGAGATGCTGTCATTTGGATGAAATATTAAACCACAGTCCCATCAATCCTTTCTGACAGACATAAAAGATCACATATCAATATTTTGAAGAAGAATCAAATGCCTAGACATCTGACCATATTCATCTCTCAATTAGCAACAAAAAAATAGATTTTTTGTTTGTTATTGCAATGTTTATGGGGGATAGCTATGCGCAAATTGGCTACTGCATTTGCTATGTCACAACAGTAACTACACTTTCAAAGGACCACATTTGGGACATCCTGTGGGCATGACTATATAAATGTAGTAATTTTTCATAAAATCCATTATGTTTTTATATTTAATGATATGTGATCCGACGATATGTCTTAATTCTATTGTACATTGATGTGATTTTATATTAAAAAAGTCCTAGTACAAATTTAACTGAGTGAGATTTCAAATGTCAAATTTCTGAGTGAACATGTCCAGCATTTGCAGTCATTGTTTTTACCATGTCAAACTTTGTTTACTAATAAGGAGATTCTCAGAGCAAGAAGGGTAAAATTGTGTTGCGAGTCAGTCACGCATTCAAACATTTAATTGCCTAAAAATAGCTCCAGCATGTAACCATGGAAGTATTTGATAGATCTGTGTTTTGTTGTGAGAAGCAGGTGTTATGTCACATAATCATCCACAAATAGGATGTTTGAATGAAACTAAAACTGCAAATTTGTAGAAGGCACTTTTGCCATAAGCTGACAACTGCTGCTTTCGCAGAAATGCAGATGAGTCAGAACCGAAGCTTGGACCCACTCAGCAACTTTCACAGGACAGCTGTGTTACTGCAATTCGAAACCGGTATCAGCTCTGAGGTCAAGTTGGAAAGTCACAGATCAGACGTAGAAGCAATAAATCGAGGGCCAAGCAGAGCATGAATGAAAAGGCCTAAAATCAGCTCTGAGGTCAGGACTACAACATGCATGGAGCAGCATGTGTTGCCTCGGCTGCTCAGAATCCTTAGGGAGCTGGTTGGCTGTAATGTCTGGATAGTTGATGAATATCAGATTGGTGCCAATAGCACAGGGTTTAGTCCCTATTTTGATTGGGGTAGATTCAGGGTCTGCCTCGTTGCCCTACCCATGTTGGAGGTTGTAGCAACATATGTCAGACCTACCTTCAGGCAGATAACTCCTGCTGCTGTTAAAATTGATTGGAGTTCTTAGAATCATTGAAAAGTTGTACCACTGAAGATGTCTTTTGACTGATTTGTCTGAGCCAATCTCTAGAATCGCAACTCCACCAGTCCCACTTTTCTCCCTTTTTCCTGTCACTGTACAAATAGTTTGTTGTCTTGTGCTTATTTAAGCCCCCTTCAGAAATCTGTTGAACATGCCTCCACCACACTGCCAGGCTGTACATTCCAGACCCTAACCAGTCACTGTGGAAAAAGCTTCGATCTCATGTCACTATTGGCTCTTTGGCAATCACCTTTAAATCTTGGCTATTCAACTCTTCCACCAGCAGAACAGTTCCTTTTTATCAATATTGTCTACATATTTTGCTGTCTCAAACAATTTGATCTTTAGTTTATTCTGTATTAGAATATTTTTCATTGAATTACAGAGTAATAATGTATGGTGGTCATTTGTCCCATTGAGTCTCTGAGGGCTCCTTTGAACAACAGTCCAGTTGGTTTGGCTCTCCAGCTCCTTTCCCACATTAAGTTTATTCTGCAGACAAATCTTTACTGAAGTAAACATATGTTAAATCCCATACCTGACTCTTATTATTTTACAAGCAGCTAATTATTTGACAGCAGTGGAACACAGGAAAAGGTGATGAATCCAGGATCATTACAAGCAGCAAATTCCCTCCTAGTTAGCAGCTTGTGGTTTTGCAGTATTGTTTTTGGACTTGAGCACACAGTCTCAGCTCAAACATTAATATGGTATTAATAAGGTTTTATATAATTGAAAGATGAAGTACTGAGGCAAAGTCCATTTCATCTTTTAGATACACAAAGTACTAGTCAAATTTCTTTTGTGGATTTCCTGTGGAGCCAATAAAAACACAGGGCAAAAAAATAACAAAGCGGCTACTAACGTGCTCTGTGTCAACCTTTTGACTAACATTAATTCAGGAATCAAAGTTATGAAGTTCAGAAGGATGATGTATGTGATGGTACGGTTTGAGTCTAACAGCACTATCAAACTTTTGTCTTCATATATTTTATGCTCAACATTTCAACCAGGTGGAAGATATTCTCCGTAACAAAATTAATCAAAATTGGAAAGAAATGCAAAAGGCTTTGATGAAGAGTGATCCTGAAAAGACTGGCACAATATCCCTTGCTGCATTGCGAAAGATCCTAGAAACCTACTGTCTCTCAATTTCTGATCAACACTTTGAGAAGTAAGTAATTGCAATGTTAGCTAAATATACTCAGACCATTTTGAAGTGGTAAAGATATTTTTGTAAGTTATCATTCAGGTTTTTTATGGTATCTGTGTGACGTGTATTTGGCTGATTATCTGGTGATTGCTCATTCTTTAGTATTGCAGTCCTTGGAAATGTTGCTATAGTGAGTGTTGCAGCTAATTCATTACATATGTTGGAAAACCTTCCATGCTGTAAAGCTCTTGGAATCAATAAATGGTTGAATTATGGCACTGATGTTTCAGTTCCTTGCTCAATTAATTAAGTTTGCCTCAACAACTGTAGTCTGCAATGAAGCAGCTTCTCCAGTTAGAGTCATAGAGATGTACAGCATGGAAACAGACCCTTTGGTCCAACCTGTCCATGCCGACCAGATATCCCAACTCAATCTAGTCCCACCTGCCAGCACCCTGCCAATATCCCTCCAAACCCTTCCTATTCATATATCCATCCAAATGCCTCTTAAATGTTGCAATTATACTAACCTCCACCACATCCTCTGGAAGTTCATTCCATACACGTACCACCCTCTGTGTGAAAAAGTTGCCCCTTAGGTCTCTTTTATATCTTTCCCCTCTCACCCTAAACCTATGCCCTCTAGTTCTGGACTCCCTGACCCCAGGGAAAATACTTTGTCTATTTATCCTGTCCATGCCCCTCATAATTTTGTAAACCTCTATAAGGTCACCCCTCAGCCTCCGACACTCTAGGGAAAACAGCCCCAGCCTGTTCAGCCTCTCCCTGTAGCTCAAATCCTCCAAATCTGGCAACATCCTTGTAAATCTTTTCTGAACCCTTTCAAGTTTCACAATATCTTTCCGATAGGAAGGAGACCTATTCCAACAGTGGCCTAATCAATGTCCTGTACAGCCGCAACATGACCTCCCAACTCCTGTACTCAATAATCTGACCAATAAAGGAAAGCATGCCAAACGCCTTCTTCACTATCCTATCTACCTGCGACTCCACTTTCAAGGAGCTATGAACCTGCACTCCAAGGTCTCTTTGTTCAGCAACACTCCCTAGGACCTTACCATTAAGTGTATAAGTCCTGCTAAGATTTGCTTTCCCAAAATGCAGCACCTCACATTTATCTGAATTAAACTCCATCTGCCACTTCTTAGCCAACTGGCCCATCTGGTCCAGATCCTGCTGTAATCTGAGGTAACCCTCTTTGCTGTCCACTACACCTCAGCTGCAAACTTACTAACTGTACCTCTTATGCTTGCACATAGTTACTCAGTAATTGTGAAAATTGATCTGGTTGTTCACTTTCACAATATACAGTCAAGGTGGCAGCTTCTCTAGGAAGTCCCGAATAACTAATTGTGTTGATTTTTACGAAGTGTGATGTGCATAATGCTCCCTTCCCAATTCCTCATAGCTTTGACAATGAGTTGGCAACTTTATGAAACTGAAATTAGGTTTACTGGTCTGAAGAAGGGTCACTGGGCCTGAAACGTTAATTGTTTTCTCTCCACAGATGTTTCCAGACTTGCTGTGTTTTTCCAGCAATTTCTGTTTTCGTTTCTGATTTTTGCATCTGCAGTTCTTTCTGATTTTTTGTTTAGATTTTCTGTCACCTGATCTTGATCTTGGAACTCACTCCTGTTACCATTTTTCCTGTTGATTTTCAGCTGTTGGAAAAGTAGTCTACTAGAAAGTGGACATTAGTCAGTGGACTAGACTACTTTACATGCCTTCAGTAAATATGGCTCTCCTTGTTTGTTTTGTATATGTTGTGCTATATTGGATTGAGCTTTAATTGTCCTGTTTGGCAATGTTCACCATCTGCCAAGTCTGGGATAGTGTGGAGATGATATGTTGTGCTAAATTTCCCATTCATTCATGAAGTTTCTGAATTCTTCATTCATAAACTGAGGATCATTGTCACTCCTTCCAATATTTGAAATGATTTGACATTTGAAGCATGCTTTCAACATTGTACTGTTTCATCTATTGATAGTTGTTGAAGTGAGCGTGGCTAACTCCCAGTAGTCTGAATAGGAATTGAATGTGACTGGGTACTCAATTCCACGAATGGTAAAGAAGCTGTCAGATTAGACTGTAGGGTTTTGGAGTAGAACCTTCACATGCCCTGAATGGCACAAGCCAGAGTGAGTCAATTGGGGAAAATGCAGCAAGATTGGCAGAAATGAAATTCTCAACATTGGGGGTAGAAAAGTTCAATTCTGCACCCAATTATTGAACAGTGAGATGAGTATTTTGCTGGAGAGAGACCTATTTTCATATATTAGCATACCATTAATATTGAATCTCACCTCATTGATATGCATTTTCCCTTGCCCTAGTTTGAAACTAAATGGTGAGAATTCTTGACATGAATTCAAGTGGGTACTGAGCAGATCTTAAGAAAAAGAAGTGAAAAAATGGCCAGTGTTGGAAATTATAAGCAAAAACAGAAGTTACTGGAAAGGCCCTATAGGTCGGGCAGGATGTGTGGAGAAAATCAGAGTTAAGGTTTTGGGCTCAGTTACCTTTCCTCAAAACTGATGGTAGCTAGGAAGATTTTTTTTAGCAGAATATAAACTGGGGCGGGGAGGGGGTGGGGGAGGTTATGGAGTGAACAATAGACTGAGATAGAGCCCAACGAGAGAAAAGAATAGATGGACAGACAAAGCAGTTGATAACAGGAGAATAAATAGTTATTAGTGGCTAACGATGGGTGCTATGTAATAGCAGACTACATGATAACAAGGCCTGGTGTGTGGGAGTTGGGGTAAGCACACGTGAAGGTGCCTCAAGCGCTAAAACTATTGAACTCCCTATTGGGTCTACAAGGCTATAGAGTTCCCAAGTGGAAAAATGAGATGCTGTTCTTCCAGCTTGCACTGAGTTTCACTGGGGCACTGCAGCAAGCCTAAGACAAGAGATATTGGCCAGAGAACAAAGTGGTGTGTTGAAATGGCATGCAACTGGAAGTTCAGGGTCTTTTTTGCAGATAGAACATACATGTTCTGCAAAGCAGTCACCCAGACTACGCTTAATTTCCTCAATATAGAGGAGACTGGATTGAGCAGATCTAATTAGCTGCTTGCTCTTCCAGGCCTCCATCTTGGACTGTAATCGCAACATCTCAGGGATATTTCTCCAATTCTTGCAGCTGCTGTTCCACAGAAGTTGGCATCTGTCATATTCCAGCCTCATTGCTTCATCAGAGCACATCTTTAGCCCACCTAAAATATAGTTCTGCATTTCAATACTGCAATTTGGTGCTTGCTAACACCTTTCATTGTAATTCTGTTGCCAGGATATTTTACGTAGCACCCACCTAATGTGTTCGAGCACATAGAAACTTGGGACTCCTCACTTGTTTACTTTGCTCCTACTTGGATGGTTGTATTGTCTGTAACTTGCGTTGCCTTGTCTTTTTGTGTTTTGCTGCCTCATTCAGAACTTAAAAGTTAGTACTGTCTTGCCTTGGTGTTTAGAGCAGACACAAAGCCAGGCAGCATGTTATGGTTGTTAGCAGTGATCAGTCAAGGTGAGTGCCAGCAGCCTACCTGGTAAACACACTATCTGTGCTTCAACCAAGTGGGCAGGTCTCAAATTCTACAGATGGCCTTCAGTCAGGGGGTACCAGCACAGTTAGTCAAGGCCAGCATCTGATATCAGTCCAGGGGCTTGGACCCAATCAATCGGTTGCTTAACATCAAAGGTCTGGGGGTTTGTAACTCTACAGTCTGCCATAGTCAGACCTGCAGGTCTAATTCAACCACACCGGGGATTTGTAGTTAGTCCATTATGGAGCAGCACAATCAGGAGTCTCGTCATTCATTAGTCAGGTCTGTCTCTCCATGTTGATAAGTGAATGTGGGCCACACTAATTCCTGAGTGTCTGGATTTTATCAGTGGCTTTAATAGAGGGAGGCAGGGGAAGTCAATTGTGGGAATTGGAGGCAGCATGCTGGGATACAGAGGTGATAATAATTGTGAAATGGAGACACTCAATATATAAAAGTGGGAGATGATAGACTGTAGAAAGTCTAGGATTATTGTAGGAGTGGGGAGGTTATTGATTATTGTAGGAGTGGGGGGGGTGGTGGTGACAGTGGCATGACTATGTTTAGAATGACAGCGCTTTATGCTGAAGGCTTAGGTACAAGTGGGGAGATGGACGTTTAAGTAAAGAGGCTGGGTGAAAGCATGGGGAAGATCAATGCCAGTGGGGTTGACGGTGAGTGAAGGAAGATGTTGCAAACTGTTGTGAGTGTAGTAGACTGAGAGTCTTGTTGGGAGTTGGGTTCATTAGTAGAGAGTGTGAAGTAGCAAAGAGAAGATAGTAGCACTTCCCACTTGCAGAGCACATAAAATTATTTAAGCTTCTTGTGATATTGCTGAGTATTTTTCCAGACTATGGACACTACACTGCTCTGAGTGGCAGCTTCAGACCAGGCAGGCAGGGCATAATGCCATTGTCTCCTCTGACATACCCGAGGAAAGTGGATGACCCTCCTCTGCATCACTCCACAAACTAAGGCCTGGAGTTGGTGAAGTAGTGGGCTAATTTCCCTTTCTTAGTCATCTCTGGGGCAAATTTTTACACACGGGAAGCATGAATGGCAGCAGCTGACTGACAGCACTTGGCTTGGTGCACAAATGCATTTTAAAAAATGGCACCAGGAAATCCAGAATGTTCCAGCAATCACCTGTACTTTCATCTCTGGTAAATGCACAGTAGTGTTGGGCACCATCGAGGCATGGTGCATTGCTAATGAGGCAAGATGAGGAGAATAGTGTGAGAAAACTTGCTTGAGCTCCGAGAAGGAAAACTCCCATGAAAATCCCCGAAGTTGATTCTGAGCTGATTTTTGATAAAAACACTTAGTTTCAATTTAAGGCGAATTGGAGTTATTTTTAAACTTTTGAGTTTGTTTTATTGTGCCTTTTCTGTATTTTGAAATAATGCTTTGGCTTTTGATTTAGCCGAGAAGTAAGAAAGATGTGTGCTTGATATGGAGAAAATTGCTGAGGGCAGAGCTGTGTTCTAAATGGATATGGGTGGGTTTCAGTAAAAATATAAGTCAGTGAAAAGAAAGCTGACCTGAAGTCTGCAAACAACTAGTCTGGTGTGTTTAATCAAATATCTCAGTGTGTATATTTAGAGAGAAGAAAAATAAACTCTTCGAGAATTGGATATGGTCAGGTAGCTCTGTAGGAACTTTTTATCCTGCTAAAGAGGATTATCTTTGTGTGTCACTACTGCTGTGCCACTTCAAAACTATTCTTCCAAGAGCTAGAAATCCATCAAACCCACAAATTGTAATAGGAGTGAGTGACAAGATCAGAATGAAATGACAGAAAATCAAATTTCACTTTGATAAAGTTGCCAAATCATGTTGAGAGTTGGGGAGTTGGTAAGGGTGCATTCATTCTTTGCACTCAACAAAAGTCAATCCACTGGAAACTTGGGACTTGACAAAAAGTCAGCAATTTCTTTACTTGTACCAGGGGGTTGTATTTGGTAAGGTTTTACTGTATACTTCAGCTGTGACCTGCGCAGCCAGACTTAGACTGAAAAGGATACACCTTCCAGAACTTGAGTTTATTTGTCCTATGGGGGTGAGTGCCACTTTAAGATTGGTTAAGTTTAGTGACTTAAGTGTACACTACAAACTTGACTTGTTTAGAACCTTCTCTTGTTCAGTGTACCTATTTAGTCATTATTTCTTGTTTTGTTCAAGTTTATATTGGAAAGCTTCTTTTTGTGTTTATATTTAACCCAGGATTTCTATCCCATTTTTCTTTATTCTTAATTCTTCTATATGTTCTCTAAACAATGATAGGATTTAGTTTGATAGACTAACAAATTTCCACCTTGTCCGGTATTCTTTTAACTGGGATCATAATGCAATACTTTGATGTGCTGATGCCTACCACAACTCTAGTTTGTGTGAGGGATTTTCTTAGCGCTACCTGTCCAATTCATGAATTTACTCTTTACAATACACAAATTCAAGTCTTATATTCCAGACACAAGTTATTCATACCTCTTAACTTACGGGTTTTTCTCTTAAATCAACTTCTTGTATACACTCATTTATATTTATAGACTCTTCATTTGATAAGTGCTTTTATTAAGCATGAAAATCTTTTTAAAAATCAACCTTGTGCAAACTCAGGTCACATTTATGTGATCATTACACTGTGATAATTTTTCAGTGAGCTAGTTCCTCTGTGGGTGCAGCATGAGTGATGCAAAACCACTGAACCTACTAAAATTATTTGAGATCCTCATGATAGTCACCTCAAGGTACTCTGACTGTTGAGAAACTAGCCAGCTACAGATAGTTGAAAATTGCTTTTAAGTCATGGCAGAGTCAGCCAGATCATGTCTCCCTTCCAAAGCTGAAATAGAATTTTAGCTGTATATGTATTTGCATTTCCAAATCATTGAACAAAGCAGCACACTTGTAGGAATTAACACTTTCATTAAATTACTCTTCACCTTGGCACCATGGAAAGTGGAAGGTTTGGATTGTGTCGGTTAGGTAGGAGATGATTAAGAGTAGAGCATTCTTTTTGCAAAGCAGAGTGCACTTGTCATGTAATATAGGTTGAGCTTCTTTGTACTTCAATCACAAACTGTTAGGCTTACAGTGTAAGTGACAGGCCTAATATCATCAGAATATTAATATCATCAGAATATTGTGAATGTGCACCTTTTAAAATATATAAGATTGAATATAGTTGCACAAATATCTGAAAAATAGTCTCTAAATCTTTCAGATTATGCCAGCAACAACAGAACAACAACTTACATGTGTCATACCAACAATTTCTGGAAAGTCTTGGGGTGCATGACATTCCTAAAATCGTTGGCACTGATGTGCTTCAACAACAAGACAAAAAAAGGCAAGCTCACCTTTTCACCAGTACTTGATAATAATGATTTATTATTTAAATTCATCCCAAAATCTGCATTGATTTCAAATAAATATTGGACCAGTGGTGTCAATCTCCAGTACTCTAAGTTCTCATGGCATTCTAATTGCTAATTATTTCCATGAATAACTTACCAAATGTTTCTATCAGATTAGCAAAGCAAGGAAATGAAAACCTTATACGAGGCAGTATGATGACAGTGAATGAGGTGAAATCAGAGCTGTGGCAACGTATTATGAACTGCGACAGTGTCATTAGAAAAAGTTTCCTGACCCACAAGAACCAATCCAATGGAAAAATCAACAAGGAAGGATTCAAGAAGGTGATTTTTAAAAATATTTGAAACCAGTAAAATATTTACCTCAAGCAACTTTAACTGCAGTAATTCCTTATGATGCTTTGGCCTATTCATTTGTTCTATTTTTTTAGGATTCTCTTTTGCCTGAAGTATTGACATAAACTCCCACACCATGGAACTAAGGAATATATCACACACATGGGAGAAGTAATTTTGTCACAGCACACTTTTTTTCTCATTGCTGATGCAATATCCACTAGTCCTACCCATCTTCTATTGCCAGAGATTAAGCCTTGTTCTGCTTAATTGCATGGAAATCCACTGCCACAGAGTCCATTGGCCAAGTGGATTTAATCAAAATTAGCCTGGGATGTGAAAGTTGATTTTTAAAAAAAACTAACACTGGGGCCATCAAAACAAAATGTGGTCCTCTCTTTATTCATGGTCCTCTTGTGCACGTTCAGCAGGGCATCTAAATATTGAAAAGGAGTGGAGGACCTGTGATTTCCTCTCACTATGTCAGTATATCAGTACCAGGTGAAATGCTCCAGTCTCTAATCCCATAAATGTAAAAGGGTCAGTTAGACTTGAAACGTCAGCTCTTTTCTCTCCTTACAGATGCTGCCAGACCTGCTGAGATTTTACAGCATTTTCTCTTTTAGTTTCTGAAAACTAATGGTAGTTTTGGTATAAACATAATTATCCCATCAATAATGAATGTTTTTAAAAAAATTTAATGTTAATGATAGCTGAACATAAAAGCTGAGGGGGGAGCTTGACAGTACTTGGCTGGTTCACTCCACAGCTATTTAGTGGCTCTTGAGTTTGAGAGGGAACCTCTTCCTACATCTGAGAGGAAAGCTCACCTTTTGAAATCTATCCAGATGCACCAGGAGAACTGATGTGATTGCATGAAGTACTAAAGAGACCATGCCATGGTTGGAGCCCTGAATAAGATGTAACTGTGGCCTCACCTAGATTAGGCAAGCAGGGGACTAAAAGATTGTCAGATACTCGTGTGGACAGAGCAGAGAGAGAGGGGAAATGGGAGGAGGATGTTGAGAAAGCCCCCGATAGACACTGTGTCCAGACAGGAGACACCTACATAGTCCTGAGTTAAAATTCTTGAACTAACTCCCATTGCAGGCTACCTACTGCACATGGACTGCAGCAGTTCAAGAAAGCAGCTCACTACCATCTTCTCAAGGGCAACTAGGGATAGGCAATAAATATTGGCACAGCCAACGATGCCCACATTCCACAAATGAATAAAAAATGTCCTGCTGCTAAATTTTACGAGGTAGTTTTGGACACCAGGTGTTGACCTACCCACACAGCCTAACTGCAGGAAGAATCCCAGCTGGAGCAAGAACTGGCCACAAATGCAATTTTATTGTCAAGTTAAGAGCTGCAGTTATCTGTTGGTGAGCATGTACCACTGCCAAGGTTTCCGGTTTTACGTGTTCATCCCCCGGGGGCTTAAAGGTTTACAAATTACATCCACTTCCCGTGAAGGTATTGGGACTGAACATCATAAACACTGAATTTATGTTATTTAATAGTGTCCAGTGGAATAAATTTGGTTCCCCTCAATTGACAATACAATCTTGGAACATCATTTTCTTCTTGTCCCATCATCAAAAGTTACAATGTGTGGGGTGCTTTATGGAATTGTACTGTGGCGTAGTAACATTACATTTAATCTACAATTTTCTGTGTCAGATACTAAAAACAATGTCCTTTTGAGTCTTCACACAGTTTCCTATTTCAGCCATGCAATTTTGCTGAAATGTTGAGGGAGTAAAAATGGGGCCAAATCCTTCTCCACTATTGATTAGTGTTAGATGATTAGATGCTGGTGGTCAGGTCAGTTTATCTAAATTAATAACAACGTCCATTTTAAAAAGAAACAGTACCACTTGCAAGCTGTTGATAGACTTCACAGAAACTTAAAAATTGTTCTGCTTCTTGAAGATTTTTGGTATCCTCCTTTACAAATAATAATTGTCAGAGTGCGGGCTATGCAGGAATGCACAGAACGTTAAAGTTTGTTTTATTTTATAAGCTTATTGGAGCTAGATTTTACGCACATTTATCGTCAGTTGGGAAAAGAAGTTAACAAGTAAGCTTGATAATTTTAGAAATGACAGCTTAACTACTTTGTAAATGTTATAGTCAGTTTTACAGTGCTTTTTCCCACTGCTATTGAATTTAAGTTTGAACCCTGTATCATGGCCCTTCTATAGGAGGGAAATTTCCAAGATCAAAAAGAATGTATATAAATCACTCTGACCCAGGAAGATAAACTTATGCCACATTGTTTTCTCTACATAACCTTTACTCTCAAAACTCACCCACAGAATCAAAAAACTTGCTACCAACTATTTATGGAATACATTAGGAGGAATCCATAGCCCAAAAGTGTCATTTGCTCATAACTCAGGGAGAGAGAAGGTGATAGCAGGCAGTAATAGAGGGAAAAAAGGTTATTCTAAGTAGTACCCTTATTGTTTGGATTTTATTGCCAAGTAATCTTCTGAGTGAAAGTTAATTAAGACTTGGAGAACAGCTATTAATTTGGTATTTTACCATATAGAGAGCTGTGTAAATAATATTTTATTAAAATTTATTTTGTTGCATTATGTTGGATTCCTTGGTCTTTAGGTGTTGCATGATTGTGAAATAATCATGGATGATCATCAGTTTGACATTCTGGCTGACATGCTGGGGTTCAAGAATCAAGAATTTAGTTTCTCCGACTTTTCACAACGCTTTAAAGGTAACCTGACTATTAAGCATTCATTCACATGGCAATTAAGATTGTAAACATTTACTGTTGCTGTTAAATCTTGATTTTCATCATCACAGCAGCAAGTATAGTCTCAGTTGTTCCAGAACAGGAGGCCTCAAGTTTCTAAGTTATTTCCCTTTCAGAAAATTAACACTGTGAAATTTGTTGTTTTATCCAAGCTTCCCTTCCTACTACTTAGACTTTTAAACCTGAATTTGATACTGCCTAACCATGCTTTGATTACCTTGTCTTTATTCCTATTCTTCTCAGCCTTGATGTCATCCTGCACATCTAGGCATTTTAACCAATTTAAAGGAGTGTATAATTTGAATATAGCTGAACTGGATAGAGTCCTTTTTAGGGGATATGTTGTCTTCATATTATGTATTGGATGTAGGTTTTCTCGCTGAGCTGGAAAGTTCATTTTCAGACGTTTTGTCGCCATAATAGGTAACATCTTCAGTGAGTCTCCAGACGAGGAACTGCTGATGTTTCTTGCTTTCTATTTGTATGTTTGGGTTTATTTGGGTTGGTGATGTCATTTCCTGTTTTTTTTTCTCAGGGGATGGTAAATGGGGTCCAAGTCAATGTGTTTGTTGATAGAGTTCCGGTTGGAATGCCATGCTTCTAGGAATTCTCATGCGTGTCTCTGTTTGGCTTTTCCTAGGAAGGATGTGTTCTCCCAGTCGAAGTGGTGTCTTTCATTATCTGTATGTAAGGATACTAGTGAGAGAGGGTCTTTTCATTTGTGGCTAGTTGATGTTCATGTATCCTGGAGGCTAGTTTTCTGCTGTTTGTCCAATGTAGCATTTGTTACAGTTCTTGCACGGTATTTTGTAAATGACATTAGTTTTGCTTGTTGTCTGTATAGGGGCTTTCAAGTTCATTAGCTGCTGTTTTAGTGTGTTGATGGGTTTGTGGGCTACCATGATGCCAAGGAGTCTGCATAGTCTGGCAGTCATTTCCAAGATGTCTTTGATGTAGGGAGAGTGGCTAGGGTTTCTGACGTGTTTTGTCTGCTTGTTTGGGGTTGTTGCTGAGAAATCGGTGGACTGTGGTCATTGGGTATCCATTCTTTTTGAATACATTGTTTAGGTGATTTTCCTCTGCTCTGCATAGTTATGTATTACAGGGAAATTCACTATGAACATAATAACTACAGTATTTATTAGTATGAGTCAAATCCTTTTTGAAGTACTGGTTTTAGTATGCTTTGTCAAAGTTTATCATCTTGCACTTTTGACGGTAACTGCCAAGGAACACTAATGTAAAAGGAAGACTGTTTGTAAGAGATTTATTTTACTGCGGACTGAGAAAAAATGGAGACTGCTAGAAAAAGAAGGGAAAATACAAGATGTTGTTTACAGTTTAAAATAACAAGTGAAGCTAAGTGGTTCATATGAAACAACATTACTTTCTGGGCACACAGAGTCCAGACTAAGAGGTACTATTTATTTTGTGGTCAGAAGAGCCCAGCCTAGCAGCAATTCTCTGTCTGGTCAGTATGCAGCTTAACACATTCTCTGCAAGGAGAATGAAACAGAGAGAAGCAGAGAGATCTCCGGAAGCTAACTAAATCATTGTTTCTCTATTCCTCTTTTCTGTAAAGTTGCTTTCTCCAATCTCCTTTTGAAAGCACAGGAAAAAAATGCATTTGAAAGTGCTGAAGGAAATAATTCTAAAACTAAAGAACCAAGAAAGACCCCAGATCCAACCAGTGAACTCTAGGTGTGCAAATAATGTTGAGACATCATTGAAGAGTTGAGGATTGTGAGAACAACCTATCTGGTTTTATGATTATGGATTGATGGTACAGAACTGTGTTTCTTGAATTTGTTTTTAACTTAGGTTCAAAATAATTGTTTTGTTTCTTTTTTTATGTGTCTGTGTATGGAAGTTTTAATAGGGGTAAAATTCAAGGTATATAAATTCAAAATCCTTTCTTTTCACTGTTGTTTTTAATGTTGTGTTTTTTTTTGTTGTTACTAAAGAAATTTAGCGCCTGCCTGGGACTTTAATAGTTGCATTGAGTCATCCGTCACATTTGTCATGACTCTGGCAATAGTGCTGCTTAATTTTCAGTGCACTACGCCGAGGTGTTGTGACAGTTTATACTGTGAGAGGACAGTGCTGATTTGTTGTTAAGTGGACTCTGGTCAAGTTATTGGCCTGGAGAATTTGATAAGTCATCCAATCATTCCTTGGTTCATTTCAAAGGGAAATGCCTTGATCAATCAGCACATACCTGCACATCACCGAGTATCTGGTACAAGTTCTTCACTGCTAACTGACTATTTATTAGCTTTAACCTAAAAATTCTGCAGTCAAGTGTAAAAATGAGTTGAAGTTATGTTCTGAAACTGCAGGATTCTTAAACGTGCAGGTCCAACCTGCTACAACAAATTCATGATTCATACTACTACTTTTTCCTTCCTACTATTTCTGTATCTCTGCAGTTGCTATTGCAGGTAGATCCTATCTGTGGACCATTACTTCCCACAGGAAAATGGGGAATATCAGTGCCTGAGAATGAGGCCTACTGCAACATCTGTCTTGTTCAATTATTCATAACTGCTCAAAGCTGGGATCTGCCAAAGAACAAGTCACTAGTTTCATTTCTGGTGGAACCCCGCCACTATCGACATCCTGGGGGTTACTATTGCTCAGAAACTGATTGGACTACTATAAGCATACTGGCTACAAGAGCAGGTCAGAGGCTAGGAGTTCTGCAGCCAGTAACTCACATCTGTCTTCCCAATGCCTGTTCATTGTCAAATAAGGCCTAAGTCAAGTGTGTAATTGAATACTCTCCACTTGCCTAGATGAGTGCAGCACCAACAACACTCAAAAAACGCGACACTATAGAGGACAAAGCAGCTCACTTGACTAACATTTTATCCCTAATTTGAATATTTAGCACCAATATACAGTAGTGGCAATGCATAATGTCTTCCATAGTATCACAGTAACTCAGCAAGGTACCTCTGTTAGCACTTTCCAAATCCATGACCTCTTCGAGCTAGAAGGACAAGGCTAACAACCCTGACTGCAGGTTTCCCTCTCTGCCACATGACATTCTGATAAAGAATTGTGTTGCTGTTCCTTCTCTGTTACTGTGTCAAAATCCTGGCAATCTCTCCCCAAGAGCACTCAGTACCTGTATCTCTCAAAGACTGTAGTAGTTCAAGATGGCAACATATGAACACCTTATCCAGCATAACTAGGAAGGAGCAATAAGAACTGACCTAGCCAGTGATACAAAGCACCTGTGAATAAATAAATAAAGATTTGGGCATGAGAAAAAGAAAGGGGAAACAGGAGCTAAAAAAAGGAGAAATAGGATAAACTGTTATTAAATCAAATGTCAAATATTTTGTCACATGGTTTACAGATTACAGATCAGTAAAGCAGTGCTACAGTGATACAGGTGATTCCAAAATGAAACGCATGATTGCAGATGACTGTTTTAATTACATCACGGATAAACTGAAAAGTACAATTTTGGTAAGGCTGCTTAGTTATATTTAAGTGTTTTCAGTGGATATTACAATTTGTTTTAATTTTCTTTGTTAAAGATACTTTAAAATAATGTTGGCAGTACTGGATAAGTCTATTAATGACCTATTGAATTCTCTTTGAAAGGATTTGCATTCTGTATTTGATCGATTGGACCGTAATCATGATGGACTAATTACAATGTACGACTTTCGTACTCTGTTTGACAACTGCTTGCTTTCAACAACAGAGTATCATCGCTTTTTAGGGATGGTGGGACTGATACCTGAGGCAAAACTATCCTATCTTGATTTCTTTAAGGTGTTAAATATGATCGAGTCCAAACAGAGCCCCCGCTGGAATACATCTGTTTACAAGTTAGTACTCGGCTTTCATTTTGAAACTTATTTTGCTGTTTGTGTTTATTCCTTTGTAGTTGTCTTGAAATAAACTATTTTCATGAGCACAAACAAAGGGCAAAAAGCGACCAAAATTATAATCTGAGACGGAAACAAAGAACACTGGAAAGGTAACATAATGGGTCAGTCAGTGTCTGTTGTGGAAAAATATATTGATGCTTCTAGCTGGAGCTTTTTCCACAACTGAGTACTGAATGGTTGAGCAAAGTATTTTAATAAAATTCGACAGAGGTGAGATGGATAGGGACGGTATAGAGGTGTACTTGGAAAGGAAGGGGAGGGAGGATGCTGAGCAAGAAGCTGAAGTGAATGATCTGCAACTTTGCAGAAAGGAAGAGTCTGCTTTTGTTTGAAAATATGAAGCATCATTCAATTAAGAGGTCATTTAGCTCAGTTGGCTGGAGGGCTGGTTTCTGATGCAGAGTGATGTCTATAGTGTGGGTTCAATTCCTGCACTGGCTAGGGTTACTATGAAGGACTCTCCTCTTGCCTGAGGCATGGTGACTTTTAGGTTAAATTACCATCAGTCGCCATCTCTCTGTAATGAGAGATGAGCCTTATCATTTGGTATGGCAACTTGACCTTTAGTAGGAAAAGGTATTAACAAATTAATAATAAAATTACACTAAATTGCTAATTTGCTAATACTTGAGACAATGTCAGACTCACACTAGGATAAATACAGGAATTGTACAAAAGGATAGAAATTTCGCTTCTCTGGTGTGGGTGTAAGCGATGCTTTGAATGTTGGGAGAATACATCGAAAATGGGAAAATCAGAATTGTGATGTTGAGAAAAAAGTTTGTGACTTATTTCACTCAAACCTTAAATATTGATTCTTAATTGTTACAATTGAGCATTGCCTACTTTATGACCTTTGCACACTCTCCTACTAGCTCAACTCCCCTTATTTGTATTACACCTCCAATCTTCTGCTCCTGAGAAACTAGATTGTATAAATTCTGGGTATGTAAATTAGTCCAAGTATCTGGCAGGGGTGGGAGATTTTACTGATTTTGTTTATCTCTGTCTTCATCCTATTGTGTCTCCAGCACAATGTTCCTGCATGTTCTATAAATATTATCATTCAGCAAGCCACCAGCCTTGACACATTATAATTCCTGCTCTTGAACCAAATCTCACAATACTTCAGCCTTTCAACAGTGGCACCTACGACTTCCGTGCTTCTGTTAGGTCACTTTATACATCTTATATTTACACAGGATGCATCTTATAGTTTGCTTTCTTAGCACTCCCTCACTTTGCACTTACTTGGACACTGCTGACCTCACTCTTTTTTTAGGGCAAAGGATCTTCAGTGCTCAATTACAGATTGCCAGCCTCTTTGGCTTGCATTACTTTTTAACACAAAGGGAGAACAAGGCAGCTGTCACAGTGGGTAGCAGTAAGCAGTCAAGACTGTCAACATGTCACTCTGCTGCATCCTGCTATGTCAATGTCACATCTGCAATAAATACACTCAATATCATACCTCGCACAAAGGAAGATGGTGTAGTAGTTGAAGGCCGGTTATTCAGCTTCAGGACATCTCTGCAAGAATTCTGCAGAGTAGTGTCCTAAGCCCAACCATCTTCAGCTGCTTCAATCTCTGTCAGAAGTCAGGATATTTGCTGATACTGCACAATATGCAGCACCATTCACAACTTCTCAGATACTGAAGCAGCCCATGTTCAAATGCACTAAGACCAGGACAGTATCCAGGTTTGTGCTAACAAGTGGCAAATCATCTTCATGTCACGCAAGTGCCAAATATTAACCATCTCAACCAAAGAATCTGCCAATATCCTTTTAATATTCAATGGCATCATTATCGTTGCACTATCATTGTCCTTGGGAGTTACCACTGGGCTACCCATACAAATAGCACTGTCACAAGAGCAAGTCAGAGGCTAGGCATACTGCAGCAAGGAACTCACCTGACTCCACAAAGCCTGCTGAAAATATACGAGGCACAAGTCAGCAATATGACACCACGTTCACAAAATGACACTACTTTAACCACTGATGCATAAAAGCAGCAATGTGTGCCATTTACAAGATGCACTGCAGAAATTCACCAAGGATCCTTCGACAACACCTTCCAAACCCACCACTACTGCAATCTAGAAGGATAGGGACAATTGGTTTATGGAAGCACCATCAGCTGCATGTTCCCTTCCAAGTCACACACTATCTTGATCTCCAAATTGGATTCCTTCAGTGTTATTGGGCCAAAATGCTAGAACTCCCTCCTCAATAGTATTGTGTGTGTACCTACAACAAAAGTACAGTAGTTCTAGAAGGCAGCTCATCTAAACCTTAGGGCAACTAGGGATTGGCAACAAATGCTGGACCAGCCAGTGATGCCCACATCCCATGAGTGAATTTCAAAAAGTGCTTCAAGCAAACACTGTGAAAGTAAAAGGGGAACAGTCTTTTATGGGTTAAAGGTGCGACAGTCAGGGGGTGCCACAATAATTAATCAAGTGGTTTGGTTAATTCCGGTCAAGGGAACTGACCATGGTCAGTCTGGGCCCCCATTTCCTTATAGACTGGGAATTAGGCCATGGTTAATCCTGTAGTTGAGCTGCAATTAGCCAGGCCTTTGCAGGTAGGACAGTTGGAATGCTGTTTTTCAAATGCAATATTTGTTGCTTTGAGATGAAAGGACCGATTTAGCATAATGAACCAGCAGTTCGCGGTGACAGATGAGCAGGAGAGTTGGTGAAATGTCATCAGTGAATGAATAGGAAGCACAGAGGGCAGAAAGAATTAGCAGCCTGGGAGAATTAGGTGGATGAGAGTCATTGAGTGAATATGATGGTCGCAATTGTAAAGCTTTTAGTCCCCAAGCTTTGGTAAGATAAGTGTGAAGTGACACAGTTTGAGAGAGTGGTGGCCCTATAAGTGGGAAATATAAGAGAGAAAATGGTGGCACTTACCTTTGTGTGGACAAAAGATTATTGACCTTCTTCTTGCATGATATACATCCATCCCATTTCACTAGGGTCACAGCACTGCCCTGGATTGTTATCTGGGTCCAGCCTGGCCTGGTCTGATACATGGTCTCCTGCCCTGGTCAGACTGCACTTCTCTTTACCATGCCACCAGTCGACACTTGCAGTTGCTATTAGTGAGGTGGGTTGAAGCTGTGTTGATGGGTCAGTATGCTGTAGCTTGTATGTTCTGCAGGTGTATTCTCTTTTAATCTGCACAAATCTGCCACACAAAAGCACTGCTCAGTTTCCAAGTTGGCTATAAACTTATGGTCATCTTATGCCACGGTGAAGCATCTTGAGACATTTCAAGTTGGCTGATGAATTTTGGGGTAGGGATCTTATTGTTATGGATGTTTTGAAATAGTTCTGCCTCCTTTCCATTTATTCCCCCTTTGTCAGCTCACCAAACCTACAGAGACAATCTGTAAAGTATGTAGTCACTAACCCAGTGCCAACACAGCAGCTGCCAACAAATACCTCACACAGTCAAAGCAAAGTCTCTGTGAGTTTCATGACCTGCTTCTGAGAGGAGTGAAGACTTTCAGGTTTGCAGCTTCCTCATTTGTCCTGTTAAAGATACAGTGTACCCATTTGTTCTGCAAAAGACTCAATGGATTTGATGGTGGCTGGCAGTCAAAGTGGAGTATGTATATTACATAGCACAGTCGGAATGAGAGATTATTTTTGTGAAATGATGGAAAGGAATTTAGTGATGTGCATACAAAATATAATCTTAAGTATTTGTTAATTATTTTTAAAGTGCATTTTGAAGCTTTTATTATGTAGATGTTAATCTTAGTGAGTAAAGAATGCACAAGTTCACATGGTGTCCAAGGTAAAAAGGGGAGTGCAGTCAATACTGTCCTTTCTGTCCTGGTCAGGTCATTAAACTACTTGGAACATTAGCCTGCAGTCCTGAGGGTGAGGGAGTTGGTATTTACCTGCAGTTGTTACCTCTCCACATAGCATTAAGTCACTTTTGTAAGATATTTGCTATTAACATATCAACTCTAATTAAAGTAATTTGTCTCTCCCCTGAGTCATTTATGTCAAGAGCATTCATAGACCATTCTCTGTGAAGTTTCGGCATATTCTGCCCCTGCTAACTGCCATTGTACTGGGCATAATTAAATATGTGTAATATTGTCTGGTATGATTCTGCTGAGTTTATTAATACACGTTTTGTTATTATGTTACTTTTGCTAGGATAGGAAAATTATTTGATTTCGGTATCAGAGGTTTGAGTGTCTGAAATCTTATGTTAAATGGAATAATGTTGGATCGTGATTAGATTAGATTAGATTCTCTACAGTGTGGAAACAGGCCCTTCGGCCCAACAAGTCCACACTGCCCCTCCAAAGAGAAACCCACCCAAACCCATTCCCCTACCCACTATTTACCCCGGACTCATGCACCTAACATGCATCTAACAAAGCAGAATTATTAGCAATATTTGCCAAAACAAGTCATATTTCAGAAATCGCAATCACTATTGTGGAAAGATTGCTGCTGGTTTTGGTAAACATGCTTTCCAAATAAAGTGCACTCAAACTCTTTAAATCTGAACTTCAGACAAAAGCATGCATGGAAGCCACTACTGTAGACATCTGTTTCCCACACACACACACATATATAGATATCACAGAATTATTACAGCACAGAAGAAGGCCTTTTGGCTTATCTGTGCCAGTTCTCTGTATGAGCAATTTAGCTACTGCCACTCCCGTATTTTCTCCCCATAGCCCATTTCTTCCTTTACAGTTAACAATCCATTACCCTCTTGAATGCCTCAACTGAACCTGCCTCTAACACCCTACCTGAGGCATTTCATTCCAGATCCTAACTTTGTGCTACATGAAAAAGATTATTCTTAAGTTGCCCTTGTTTATTTTGCCAATTCCCTGAAAAGTGTGCCCTCTTGTTCTTGCTCTTTCAACTATGGAAACGTATTTTATATCTACTTAGACCTGACCTTCCATGATTTTGAATACCTCTATCAGGTTTCTTGTTAACCCAGTCTCAACTTCTCCAATCTAACTACACAGCTGAAATTTCTCATTGCTGGAATCATTCTTATTAATCTTTTCTGCACTCTCTGTGATGCCTTTTATATATTTCTAAAAGTGTGGCTCCAGAACTGGGCACAACATTCCAGTTGAGGCCAAAGCAGAATCTTGTACAAGTTTAACATAATTTCCTCACTTTTATACTCAGTGACCCTATTAATAAGGGCTAGCATGTTGTATGGTTTATTCACCACACTCTCTCTCCCTGCCCTGAAACCTTCAGTGAATTATGCATAGATACACCCAGGTATCTGCTCCATCCAGCCTTCTCTTTTGGAACTGTATTCTTTCTGTTAGATTGCACCTCTTCTGCATTCTTTTGACCAAAATGAATCACTTCATACTACTTAGCATTACATTTCATCAATATTTGTCTGTCCGTTTTATCAAGTTGTCCTTTTGAAGTTCCACATTATCCTTATCTCAGGTTTCTTTATGCTTGCAAGTTTTGTATTATTCACAAATTTTTAAATGATGCCCTGTACACCAAGTGTCTAGATGATTGATATGCATTAGAAAAAGGTGTCCCAGTCTCTGGGGAACCCTACTAGAAACCTTCTGTTATGGACCAGACCATGCCCCTTATTGAGAAGATAGTCTAGACCCTAGCTTTTTCTTATTTTTAAAGGCAAGTGTAAGGCATTGTGTTCCATTTGGTCAGGCGACCAGCCTTGAAGCAAAACATACTTTATTCTTACACTATAGTTAAAATACAAACAAAAGAATGAAGAATTGGAATAACTTAACTCTGTGGGAAAACTTAAGAGAATAATAGATTATTTAGCTACTAAATTGCAACTGTCCGAATATAATAACATCCTGCAAAAGACATCTTTGGCAAATGCAATGAAATAGATTGTCTCACATGCAATTTGAGCAGCAGACCCCAGCTACTGCTGAAAGCTCAAACTAAAATTCTGGTTCTATGGGAGCTTGACCCCACCCACCTGTGCTGCCTCTGTTGTTACAACTTGAAAGAAACCCCAAAGTCTCACAAACTTTGGCTTTGGAGCAGACTGCTCATCACCTATGTCCCAACCTTTCTTCATTTTAAAAAATAGCCATGACAAAATTACACCTCTTAAAATGATAGTATCGTCACACTTTCATCAGCCCAGAAAAATACCAGTTGACTGCAGCTTTGTTTCTTGTCACTCAACCAACATTGTATCCATGCTGTTAATAAGATCATAAGAAACGGGAGTAGACCATACGGCTCCTTGAGCTGAATATTAAATATTGAGCTCCATTCAATGGCTGATCTGACTCTCCTCATATTCACTTTGCTGCATTTTCTCCCTTTGATGCCATGAGCTTTATGTTTGTCCATAAACCTGTTGAGCAGCATTTTACCAACTGTCTTTTGGAAGTCCATGTACACCACATCAACAACGTTACTCTTATCATCAACATTTCCTTGTTTAAAGTTAATTAAACACAATTTGCCTTTAGTAAAGCTGTGCTGGTTTTCCTTAATTAATGTACATTTTCCCAAGCAAATATTAATTTTGTCTGGGAATTATCATTTCTAGAATCCTCTCCATCATAAGGAAAAACTGACCGATCTGTAGTTGCTTGGTTTATTTTTATACTCTTCTTTGAGTATCTGAAATATCTCTGGTCACATTATGACCTGATCAGCGTCTTGTCCTTTTTCTAGGGATGAATGTCACACCTCTAATGTCACACCTCTAACTGAGACGTGGCTTCAAGTGGGTAGGGCCTGGGAAATAAATATTCAAGGCTACACATGCTATTGTAAGGTCAGACTAATGGGCAGAGGGGGTGGGGTGGCCATGTTGGTAAGGGATGATATTCAGTCCCTTGCGCGGGGGGACCTAGAATCAGGGGATGTAGAGTCAGTGTGGATGGAGCTGGGAAATACTAAGGGCAAAAAGACCCTCTTGGGAGTTATCTACAGGCCCCCAAACAGTAGTCTGGATGTCGGATGTAAGTTGAATCAGTTGCTGAAATTAGCCTGTCGCAAAGATGTTACTCCAGTTGTTATGTTATGAGGGATTTCAACATGCAGATAGACTGGGAGAATCAGGATGGTATTGGACCTCAAGAAAGAGACTTTGTGGAGTGCCTCCGAGATGGATTCTTAGAACAGCTGGTGCTGGAGCCGACCAGGGAGAAGACAATTCTGCATCTGGTATTGTGCAACAAACCAGAATCGATCAGGAACCTCGAAGTGAAGAAGCCATTGGGAAGTAGTGACCATAATACAATAAGCTTCAATCTGCAATTTGAGAGGGAGAGGGTACATCGGAAGTGACAATATTTCTGTTGAATAAAAGGAACTATGGAGCTATGAGGGAGGAGCTGGCCAACGTTCAATGGTGCAGTACCTTAGCAGGGATGACAGTGAGGAACAATGGCAGATATTTCTGTGTATAATGCAGAAGATGCAGGATCAGTTCATTCCAAAAAGGAAGAAAGATCCAAGGAGGAGGCATGGGTGGCCTTGGCTGATGAGGGAAGTTAAGTAACATATAAAGTTAAAAGAGAAAAAGTATAACATAGCAAAGATAAGTGGGAAAATGGAGGACTGGGAAGCTTTTAAAGAACAACAGAGGATTCCTAAGAAGGAAATACACAGAGAAAAAAATGAGGTATGAAGGTAAACTGGCCAAAGGTATAAAGGAGGATAGTAAAAGCTTTTTTAGGTATGTAAAAAGCAAAAAAATGGTTAAGACTAAAACTGGGCCCTTGAAGACAGAAACAGGGGAATATATTACAGGGAACAAAGAAGTGGCAGAAGAATTGAATTGGTACTTCAGATCTGTGTTCACTGGGGAAGACACAAGCAATCTCCCTGAAGTAACGGTAGTTGAAGGACCTGAACTGAAGGGAATTTATATTTGCCAGGAATTGGTGTTGGAGAGACTGTTAGGTCTGAAGGTTGATAAGTCCCTGGGGCCTGATGGTCTTCATCCCAGGGTACTGAAGGAGGTGGCTCGAGAAATCGTGGATGCGTTGGTGATTATTTTCCAGAGTTCGATAGATTCGGGATCAATTCCTGCTAATGTTGTACCACTTTTTAAGGAAGGTGGGAGAGAGAAAGCAGGAAATTATAGACCAGTTAGTCTGACCTCAGTGGTGGGAAAGATGTTGGAGTCTATTATAAAGGATGAAATTATGACACATCTGGATAGTAGTTACAGGATAGGTCAGAGTCAGCATGGATTTATGAAGGGGAACTTATGCTTGACTAATCTTCTTGAATTTTTTGAGGATGTAACTCTGAAGATGGACGAGGGAATGTAGTGTACCAGGGCTTTCAGAAAGCTTTTGATAAAGTCCCACGTAGGAGGTTAGTGAGCAAAATTAGAGTGCATGGTATTGAGGGCAAAGTACTAACTTGGATTGAAAGTTGGTTGGCTGACAGGAAACAAAGAGTAGTGATAAACAGCTCCATTTCGGAATGGCAGACAGTGACCAGTGGGGTACCGCAGGGATCCGTACTGGGACCGCAACGTTTTATAACATATGTTAATAATATAGAAGATGGTATTAGCAATAACATTAGCAAATTTGCTGATGATACTAAGCTGGGTGGCAGGGTGAAATGTGAGGAGGATGTTACGAGATTACAGGGTGACGTGGACAGGTTAGGTGAGTGGTCAGATGCATGGCAGATGCAGTTTAATGTGGATAAATGTATGGTTATCCACTTTGGTGGCAAGAACAGGAAGGCAGATTACTACCTCAATGGAATCAATTTAGGTAAAGGGGCAGAGAGATTTGGGTGTTCTTGTACACCAGTCAATGAAGGTAAGCATGCAGGTACAGCAGGTAGTGAAGAAGGCTAATGGCATGCTGGCCTTCATAACAAGAGGGATTGAGTATAGAAGCAAAGAGGTTCTTCTGTAGTTGTACAGGGCCCTGGTGAGACCACACCTGGAGTACTGTGTGCAGTTCTGGTCTCCAAATTTGAGGAAAGACATTCTGGCTATTGAGGGAGTGCAGCGTAGGTTCACGAGGTCAATTCCTGGAATGGCGGGACTACCTTACACTGAAAGACTGGAGCGACTGGGCTTGTATACCCTTGAGTTTAGAAGACTGAGAGGGGATCTGATCGAGACATATAAGATTATTAAAGGATTGGACACTCTGGAGGCAGGAAACATGTTTCCTCTGATGGGTGAGTGCCGAACCAGAGGACACAGCTTAAAAATAAGGGGTAGGCCATTTAGGACAGAGTTGAGGAGAGACTTCTTCACCCAGAGAGTGGTGGCTGTGTGAATGTTCTACCCCAGAGGGCAGTGGAGGCCCAGTCTCTGGATTCATTTAGAAAGAGTTGGATCAAGCTCTCAAGGATAGTGGAGTCAAGGGTTATGGAGATAAGGCAGGAACAGGATACTGATTAAGGATGATCAGCCATGATCATATTGAATGGTGGTGCAGGCTCGAAAAGCAGAATGGCCTACTCCTGCACCTATTGTCTATTGTCTACATAAACTAAAACCACTACATTTAACAAACATACGAAATTATTAAAAATAAAAAACAACAAAAACCAGAAAACAAACCAACATATAAAGTGCCAACAGCGCTGAGTAGGGAAACTCACCCCCTGCCCGGAGGAGGCAACTACCTGTCCCAAACTGCCCATAAATAGGCATCTAACCATCTCAACCACCTCCACTTCTCCCAGCTAGAGCTGCATCGCAAGCACAAGATAAAAAGAATAAATGCCCCATAGAATATCAATACGAATAAAAAAAATTCTTTCATAAAAAAGGGGGGAATAAATACCCCACCCATCCTTTGGTATGTTCTAATTTAGAAATTTAAAATGTACATCTTAACCACCGCCAGACATAGTTTGAACCAAATTATTATCAATAGAGGTAAAAAACAAAGCTCCAACTGGATTTCCTCCATTTCTTTTACAGAATGATAAACGCATACCCAAGCAACAATATTTATACATACTACAATTGTTTAAATTAGGTTAGTTTGTCCACAAAGTCTCTTGCCTTCTTCAATGTGTCAAAGAGATGCATGGATCGATCTAAGGTGATCCGAAGCATTGCTGGATATCTCAGGGAGTACTGAATCCCAAGCTCTTTCAATCTTCTCTTGACACCATCATACGATTTTCGTTTCTGGATCACCGCCGCTGAAAAGTCCTGAAAAAACATGATCTTAGACCCCTTGTAAATTAGGGCCTTTGAATCCTTCCCCTGAGTCTGGAAGCCTCCATGACTCTCTCTTTATCCTGGGAATGATGGACCGCACCAGGAAAGGACGAGGGCATTGACCCAGACCCGACCTCCATGCTGCGACCCGGTGAGCCCTCTCTATCTTCAATCCTCTCATGCCAGTCTCCAAGTCAAGGAATTTTGGAAGCCAATCTTCAACAAATTCCGCAGGCCGCTCACCTTCCTTACCCCCAGGCAGACCGATGATCCGAATGCTTTTTTCTCCTGCCCCTGTTTTTAAGATCATCCTCTTGGTTATGCAAATTACAAACCTGCATCTTCAGGGCTTGGATCTCTTCCTTGAATCAACTTCCACCACTGTGACCCTGTGCTCCACCTCATCCGTCCTCTTCTCCAGGTCTCCCAGCTGCTGCTCATGCTTCTGCAGCATGAGAGAGACTGGAGCCAGCTTCTCTTCAATCTGTTTCCCCAATATCTCACGAGATTTCGAGAGCTGGTTCACCGGGTCTTGGAGAGTAATCGGCTCCGAGGCTGCTGCAGGCTGAGCTGCAGGCCCGGCCTCAGATGCTCCTCCTCCCTTTTTAGGCATTTCTGGACAGCTGAAAATACAGTTAAGTCAACTTTTAAATGTTTCTTGTGGCTCCACAATCTTTCCAACGCCCCAAGAAATCCTGATGACCTCGGTTGGGTGGGTTAAAGGACCGTCCTGCTCCTGCTGCGATGCGAAGCTCTGCAGTGTGATCTTCTCAGATCGCCGCCATCTTAGATTCCCCCTTTACAAATATATTAAGGACAAAAGGGTAGCTAGGGAGAGAAGAGAGCCCCTCAAAGATCACCAAGGCAGCCTTTGTGTGGAGCCACAGAAAATGGGGGAAGATACTAAATGAATATTTTGCATCAGTATTTACTGTGGAAAATGATATGGAAGATGTAGACTGTAGGGAAATAGATGGTGACATCTTGCAAATGTCCAGATTACAGAGGAGGAAGTGCTCGATGTCTTGAAACGGTTAAAAATGGATAAATCCCTAGTACATGGTCAGGTGTACCCGAGAACTCTGTGGGAAGCTAGAAAAATGATTGCTGGGCGTCTTGCTGAGATATTTGTATCATCGATAGTCACAGGTGAGGTGCCGGAACACTGGAGGTTGGCAAACGTGGTGCCACTGTTTAAGAAGGGCGGTAAAGACAAGCCAGGGAACTATAGACCAGTGAGCCTGACCTCGGTGGTGGGCAAGTTGTTGGAGGGAATCCTGAGGGACAGAATGTACATGTATTTGGAAAGGCAAAGACTGATTCGGGATAGTCAACACGGTTATGTACGTGGGAAATCATGTCTCTCAAACTTGATTTGAGTTTTTTGTAGAAGTAACAAAGAAGATTGATGAGGGCAAAGCAGTAGATGTGATCTATATGGACTTCAGTAAGGCATTCGACAAGGGAGACTGATTAGCAAGGTTAGACCTCATGGAATATAGGCAGAACTCGCCATTTGGATACAGAACTGGCGCAAAGGTAGAAGACAGAGGGTGGTGGTGGAGGGTTGTTTTTCAGAATGGAGGCCTGTGACCAGTGGAGTGCCACAAGGATCGGTGCTGGGCCCTCTACTTTTTGTCATTTACATAAATGATTTAGATGCGAGCATAAGAGGTACAGTTAGTAAGTTTGCAGATGACAAAAATTGGAGGTGTAGTGGACAGCTAAGAGGGTTACTTCAGATTACAACAGGATCTGGACCAGATGGGCCAATGGGCCGAGAAGTGGCAGATGGAGTTTAATTCAGATAAATGCGAGGTGCTGCATTTTGGGAAAGCAAATCTTAGTACAACGTATACATCTTTAATGGTAAGGTCCTAGGGAGTGTTGCTGAACAAAGAGACCTTGGAGTGCAGGTTCATAGCTCCTTGAAAGTGGAGTCGCAGGTAGATAGGATAGTGAAGGCGGCGTTTGGTATGCTTTCCTTTATTGGTCAGAGTATTGAGTACAGGATTGGGAGGACATGTTGCGGCTGTACGGACATTGGTAAGGCCACTGTTGGAATATTACATGCAATTCTGGTCTCCTTCCTATCGGAAAGATGTTGTGAAACTTGAAAGGGTTCAGAAAAGATTTGCAAGGATGTTGCCAGGGTTGGAGGATCTGAGCTAGGTGAGGCTGAACAGGCTGGGGCTGTTTCCCCTGGAACGTCGGAAGGGTGACCTTATAGAGGTTTACAAAATTATGAGGGGCATAGATAGGATAAATATACAAAGCCTTTTCGCTGGAATCAGGAAGTCCAGAACTAGGGGGCGGAGGTTTAGAGTGAGAGGAGAAAGATATAAAAGAGACCTAAGAGGTAATTTTTTCACGCAGAGGGTGGTATGTGTATTGAATAAGCTGCCAGAGGATGTGGTGGAGGCTAGTACAATTGCAACATTTAAGAGGTATTTGGATGGGTATATGAATAGGAAGGGTTTGGAGGGATATGGTCAGGTGCTGGCAGTTGGGACTAGATTGGGTTGGGATATCTGGTTGGCATGGACAGGTTGGATCGAAGGGTCTGTTTCCATGCTGTACATCTCTATGACTCTATAATTGGGTTCATTTAGTGGCAGGATGGTCAGGTTGATAATGAGGTTCAAGACAAGGACTGCAGATGCTGGAAACCAGAGTCTAGATTAGAGTGATGCTGGAAAAGCACAACAGGTCAGGCGGCCTCTGAGGAGCAGGAAAATTGATGGTACGGGCAAAAGCCCTTCATCAGGAATAGAGGCAGAGTGCCTGCAGAGTGGAGAGATAAATGAGAGGGGGGTGGGAGTGGGGTTAAAGTAGCACAAAGTACAATAGGTGAGTGGGGATGGGGATGGAGGTGATAGGTCAGAGAGGAGGGTGGGGGAAGGTAGCAAAGAGTACGATGGGTGAATGTGGGTGGGGATGAAGGTGATAGGTCAGAGAGGAGAGTGGAGTGGATAGGTGGAAAGGAAGATAGGGAGGTAGGACAGGTCATGAGGGTGGTGTTGAGCTGAAGGCTGGAGCTGGCGTGAGGTGGGGGAAGGAGAAATGAGGAAACTAGTGAAATCCACATCGATTCCATGGGGTTGAAGTGTTCTGAGGAGGAAGATGAGGCATTCTTTCTCCAGGCGCGGGTGGTGAAGGAGCGGCGGTGGAGGCGGCCCAGGACCTGCATGTCCTCAGCAGAGTGGGAGGGGGAGTTGAAATGTTGGGCCACAGGGCGGTGGGGTTGATTGGTGCGGGTGTCCCGGAGATATTCCCGAAAGCGGTCTGCTCGGAGGCATCCAGTCTCCCCATTGTAGAGGAGACCACATTGGGAGCAACGGATACAATAAATGATATTGGTGGATGTGCTGGTAAAACTTTGGATGTGGAAGGCTCCTTTGGGGCGTTGGATGGAGGTGTGGGAGGAGGTGTGGATGCAGGTTTTGCAATTCCTGTGGTGGCAGGGGAAGGTGCCAGGATGGGAGGGTGGGTTGTTGGGGTCGTGGACCTGACCAGGTAGTCACAGAGAGAACAATCTTTACGGAAAGCGGAAATGGGTGGGGAGGGAAATATATCCCTGGTGGTGGGGTCCGTTTGGAGGTGACAGAAATGTCTTCGGATAATGTAGTTTATGTGAAGGTTGGTAGGGTCGAAGGTGAGCACCAGGGGGGTTCTGTCCTTGATACGGTTGGAGGGGTGGGATCTGAGGGCGGAGGTGCGGGATGCAGACAAGATGCGCTGGAGGGCATCTTTAACCACGTGGGAAGGGCAAATTGTGGTCTCTAAAGAAGGAGACCATCTGGTGTGTTCTGTAGTGGAACTGGTCCTCCTGGGAGCAGATATGATCGAGGCGGAGAATTGGGAATACTGGATGGCATTTTTGCAGGAGGTAGTGTGGGAAGAGGTGTAATCCAGGGAGCTGTGGGAGTCGGGTTTGTAATAAATGTCAGTGTCAAGTCGGTCATCATTAATGGAAATGGAGAGGTACAGAAAGGGGAGGGAGGTGTCAGAGAAAGTCCAGGTCAATTTAAGGTCAGGGTGGAATGTGTTGGTGAAGTTGATGAATTGCTCAACCTCCTCGCGGGAGCACGAGGTGGCACCAATGCAGTCATCAATGTAGCGGAGGAAGAGGTGGGGAGTGGTGCCAGTGTAACTACGGAAGATAGACTGTTCTACGTAGCCAACAAAGAGACAGGCATAGCTGGGGCCCATACGGCTTCCCATGGCTGCCCCTTTGGTCTGGAGGAAGTGGGAAAATTAGAAGGAGAAATTGTAAAGGGTGAGGACCAGTTCAGCCAAACAAATGAGAGTGTCGGTGGAAGGGTACTGTTGGGGACATCAGGAGAGGAAGAAACGGAGGGCTTGGTCATGGCGGATGGAAGTGTTGAGAGATTGGATATCCATGGTGAAGATGAGACGTTGTGAGCTGGGAAAAGGAAGTCTTGGAGGAGGTGGAGGGCGTGGGTGATGTCTTGAATATATGTGGGGAGTTCCTGGACTAGGGGGAATAGGACAGTGTCAAGGTAGGTGGAGATGGGTCCGGTGGGGCAGGACATGCTGAGACAATGGGTCGGCCAGGGTGGTCAGGCTTGTGGATCTTGGGAAGGAAGTAGAATCGGGCAGGGCGGGGTTCCCGGACTATGATGTTGGAAGCTGTGAGTGGGAGATCTCCTGAGGTGATAAGGTTCTGTATGGTCTGGGAGATGACAGTTTGCTGATGGGGGTGGGGGGGGGGGGGGGGGGTCATGGTCGAGGGGATGATAATGAGCCTTACCACCCAAAACTTAATTCTGGTGGAGTCGGGAAGATGGTGAGGTTGAGATATGTTACCACTCTATCTAGTTATGTACCATTCCTGTCTCTAAGCTTACTGCTGGAAAAACAGACCATGGGAATTCAGTGCCTATCTTTAACATTCACCTGTATTTACATTTTACGGCAGTTGTATTTCATTATCTGCATTTTGTTATTTGAATGACTCTAGTTGCACCATCTATATCATATAATTTGTTTGTTGATTTCTGCAGTGACACTGCACAACGTACGTTTGCTGTCATAGCCTTTCTGATTTCTTGTATGTATTTATAACCTCATGCTATATTGTCCCTCTCCTTAAAAAATAAATTTTATCTCATTTTTGTTCCCATTCTTAAGAGAATACCTGCCTCCAACAACTATTCTTTAGAGGCAAAGTGAGCTAGAGCTTTGATTGTGTAGTGTGAGGAACATTTCTCCTTGGTTGACCTGTCTTTGCTCAACATGCATACAAACTCAGCCCAGCAGGGATCAGTGGCTATGATTAGAATCAGGTAGCCTTGAATTTGTAGATTCTCCTTTTCCTGATTGGGGGAAATCAAATCACTTAGAGCATCATGACTGTAGCACCATCTGCTCAACCAACTCAGCATCGATTAGATATTAAATCTGACACTTTCTGGTTGATAATGCTTAATTTCACAATGGGTGGGGAATTTGCCAACTGAAATAACAGCGGCACCAAAGTTCTTTTCTTTTTTTCCCCTATTGTTTAATATATAATTACAAAGATTTAATGCAGTAACTGTCTTGGTTGTTCATCCATCTGTAATGTTATTGAATTATTCAAAAGTAGTTAGGAAAATATTGCTCAGCTTTGAATGTAATTGAGAAAACATGGAAGCATGTTTTTAATGAAACGACTTTCATTTAGTTGCAGCTCAATATATGACAAAGATTGTTCGTTGCTTGCCTGTGAGCAGGTCCATGACTTCTTAGCTGCTAAAGCCAAAACAGGATGGCATGAACTGTCTCAGGTGAGGTGATAAGACAAGTGTAAAATGATGCTGCAATAACCTTTAACTCATTTGCTTCTAAATTTTGCTCATTTTAAGAAGTTCTGTTTTGCCCAGGTTGCTGCTTAAACTGATTTGTTTATCACTAAGATTTCCCATTTACCACTGAAATTGGGCAGGAACAGCGAATGTAATTTTAAGAATTTGTGCTGTATTTTAAAAGATATAATTGTTATTTTGGAGGATCATTAATTTGGTTCAATTTTATTGTTTCGGTCAAAAACAGAAGAAAACGAAAAAGCATTTTAACAGGGATGTCTCATCCTCCGCTTGTGAATAATCCGATTTTAAATATATAAACGTTACTTTTAAAGTTCTATACTGAACCATTCACTCGTGACATCAGTGTACAAAGAACACTGGTAAATTAAAATAATATAAGATTCTGGAAACTATCTGCCCATAAAAATCTTAACTATAGCAGTCTGTGAAAAAGACAGCAAATGAAGAAATTAGCCTAAGTTCACAATTGTCATTAATTTGATGTAGGGCATGTCCATTTTTGGGTGGGAATAACTTCCAGCACGGTATTTAAAAAAAAATGCAGAAGATTGCAGAAATCCAATTTGGGAGAATGTAATTTTGTCTGGAGTAATTATCCATGATACCACAATAGCCCCTACACATATGCAGGTGGGGCCCCTAACATAAGCTGGCCGTGACGAGGAGGCACAGTCATGCCTGGAATAAAGGGGATGGGGGAGGTGATGGTGGAGGCTGGAACAGATGAGAGGGAGCTGCTCCTTCCCGGTGGTGGTCACCTTGTGCTACCATGCCTTGTCTGCCTTCGCCGCACTTGCTCACTACTCAACCCTTTCCAGTTGCTGCTGCATTGCTGGGAGATGGAAAATAATGCACTAGGCACCAGGGGTGCTACTGTGCCTGTTTCCCACCCCTGCCACTCGCTGCAGAAGGAAGAGTGATTGACCTCATTGTCCAGATGCTAAAATGGCCACACACAGATGGGGCCAGGATCTCAACAGGTGTAGCACTGTGTCTCTGCGTATGAATGTTTGTTTCTCCACCTGGTTTATTTCACAAGGACCGGTGGCAGTGTTTATTGAAATTCCTCAATCCTCTGCACTGGTTTGGACTATTTTGGATATATTGGGGATAACCTAATTAAAACATTAGATATCCATTCCTTATAATCAATACTGAATGGATCAACCCTTTACAATAATTGTGAAATGACGAAAAAATGTATTTTGTTTTTTTTATAAGGCTTTTAAACGTATTGACTCAGATGGTAACCTTATTGTGGAAAAGAAAGATATGAGGGACCTTTTGTATCAGCTCTGTTTGCCAATTTCAGCAGAACAATTTGAAAAACTTTGGTCTTGGTAAGAATTTTTATTTCTTCCTCTTTCTCATTTCCTCCCCATTCCTTCTGAAGGGGGATGCTGCTGCTGCTGAATAGTTGCACTGATGCAGCAATTGCCAAATGTCTTTATGAAATGGTCATTTGTTGTGTCTGAGCTGAGTCACCAAACCTCACTTGACACCAATGTACATGTCTGTTACAAAGTAGAAAGCAAGAAATGAAAGTTAAAGCATGGTAGAAATGTTCAGTCGATCTGGCAGCATCTACGCAGAGAGAAACTGTTAATGTTTATAGTAAATGACCTTCAGCCATCTTGCTGCATGCACTAGAATTCCCTTATAAAAGATTCTCTTCTCTTCATCCTCCATCTTCTCCTCTTCACCTCCTCCCATACAACAATTACATATAGAAGCAGAATTAGGCTAATCGGCCCACTGGGTCTCCTCCACCATTCCATCATGGCTGGTCTGTTTCTTAACTCCTATCTTCTCCCCATAACCCCTTGAACCCTTTGCCAATCAAAAATCTATCGATTTCTGCCTTCAATGCATTCAATGATGACCTCCTCAGCCCTCTGTGGCAATGAGTTACACAGATTCGCCACCCTCTGCTGAAAAAATTTCTCCTCATCTCAGTCCTAAAGGATCGTCCCTTCTCTCTAAGACTGTGCCCTCAGATCCTAGTCTCTCCTAGTCAAAACATCTCCTCCACATCCACTCTGTCCAGGCATGACAATATTCTGTAAGTTTCTTGCATACTCACATTAATGCCAACCTTTGTGATCAACATTTCCCTTGTAATGTCTCATTCATGTATTCAGCATCCGTGTTGATGCTGAATATCACCCTTGGCTTTATTTTGTTCTGAATCATATTCAGGGAAAGTAGGAAAGCTTATTTTGTACAATCAAGCATACAAGTTGGAAAGTGGCAATATGTGTTGTTTTAATATTAAATGGGCAATGTTTTCCTTAAATAACTGGAACCCAATCATTACAGGTATGTGCTTTACTGCTGTTTAAAGCAGCCATGACAGCTGTATCTCCCCTAGATTCTCAAGCAGCCACCAAGGATTTTTTGTTAAAGGAATCTCAGTAAAAGTCACTGCAGTTGAATTTTGCATTAACTGTTCATGCTTCAGTAGCCACAATAATAGAAACCTGATAGGAATTGGCTGATCATAATAACCTCTGTCCCCTGCTGCCTTCTTTCTCCACTGAAAGCCCATGCCACACATTTGTGGTAGTCCTATTTGCATGCTGTGAGAGACTGCAGCAAGGTGCTGTTTCAGATAGGAGAAGGAGGCCATGCTTTTCAAATAAAGCTGATGGAAGTGGTGCAGGACATGAGCAACTAGAATCTGGTACCTTGAACTAAGAAACAATATTGCAAGAGGTTTATTGATCTCAGTAAGACAAAAATACTAAACTTCATCATGGTTTGAGGTGCTGACCCTGACCTGCCTACCATTCTTCTGCACATTACTGCCTCAGACCAACTTCCATTGTAGGTCCAAAAAATGGCACATGGAAAGGGGGTTTGCTCAAGGCCCTCCTACTTCTCATCCACTCTTGCCTCCTTATGCTTCAGTCAGAACCCCATATGTCCAGACAACCACATCTGCACAGCTACACAGCAGGCAGTATTTGTTATTGATCCTCCAGAGTCACAAAACCCAGAGAATGGAAGCCTCAAGCACTTCAGCTGTTAGTGTAGGGGAACAAGCAAACTGCTTCTAACTTGGCTGAGACCACGTGTAGAACTAAGAGTCTTTGTGTTGTCCAAGAGGGTTCATTTTGTTTAACATTATTGTGTCAATGTATTGTGAAGTGTAGCTGAAACATGCACCTTATTTCAAGTTTCCATTGTCCATTCTCCACAGTTGCCTCCCATTTTCCAAATGGACATAATCGGTCAGTAGAATGGTAGGAATGTAATGGAAAACAAGCAATGGAGGTGTTACACATTGAGCATTTCCTGACCGTATTTGCACTGGGGAATTGGTGGTGTGGACTGGTGAAGTGGGCAACTCTTCTGTGCCATAACTTTTTACACAGCTGTGTTATCTGAACCAGTCTGCCATAGGCTTCTCCGGTAATTCAGTGAACAGCTACAAGCTTCCTCAGCATGCATCTTTCTTATCCTGCATTCAGCTCTGGAGGGCAGGTAATGTTTCCTTTCCTACACTGCAGCTCCAGTCATCCTTGTTGTATCATGTGTATTCCTATCTTTTATGAAACCTTTTGCTGGTACAAACTGAATGGTACTGATAGACCTGTCCAAGCACTTGAGGTTACTTCTCTATCAGCCCTATCCTTGCTCTATGGGTATCTTTGTGCTCATGTGCTTTCAATTGTGTCTTTCCATTGCATCAGAGGTAGGGGGTCTTCATATTTGTCATCAACTTCACTTTTAGAAGATAGCTAGTGTCTCCAAGGGGCCACTGCTGACTCTACTTAGGGGTGCCTCATAGAGTTATATAGCACAGAAGCACACTTCTTGGTCCATCTCGGCCGTGCCAATCAGGTGTCCCAATCTGACCTAACTTCATTTGCCAGCATTTGGCCCGTATCGCTGGAAACCCTTCCTATTCATGTACACATCCAGATGCTTTTAAATGTTGTAACTGTACCCACCTCCTCCACTTCCTCTGGCAGCTCATTCCATTTGCGCACCACTCTCTGCATGAAAAAATTATCCCTCAGGTCCTTTTTAAATCTTTTCTCTCACACCTTAAGCCTATGCCCTCTGGTTTTGGACTTTCCCACCCTAGAAGAAAAACTTTCTTTATTCACCTTATTCATACCCCTCATGATTTTATAAATCTCCCCTCAGCCATCAACGCCCCAGAGAAAGAAGGTCCAGATTAATCAGCCTCGCTCTTTAACTCAAACCCTCCAGTCCCAGCAACCTCCCTGTAAATCTTTTCTGCATCCTCTGACGTTTGACAACATTCTTCATACAGAAGGGTGGCCAGAATTATACACCAACCTGTATCAGTGAAAAGCTAGTTAGTGTTGCAAATACAAACGTTCTGTGTCTGACCAGCCCAAATTGCAACTCTGTCTTTACGAAAGGCTTGTGCTCACAGGACCTAATTGGAGAGCATGCTTTTGCTGCTTTCCAGGTTATTTTGTCTACTTTGATGTGTACTTTTCAACATGACAACAACAGTACCATATCAGTGCCTTGGCAAACATGGCCTCAGTCACCTGTAAGATACACTTGTGGACCCTAGGTTACAATCCTCCACATGTCAGCTCTAAATCACTGCAAAGTACCCAGTGCAGGGCTGTGTGAAGAATTTTGTGGCAGTGATGACTTTGATGGTTGGCCTTGTATGTGCATTCCTGTCCCTTTTGTTGCAGAATTTGTTGATATCAGTACTAACCTGCCATGAAAGTCTGGGTCTTATACAGTACTGTGGTTCTGTCATGTTGGGAAGTTGTATACCCTGTGGTAGGGTGTCACCTCCATCATGTTAGAAATCTACGTCAATACCTTCTGTCCTGTGGAGCAGCTGTCTGGTGCTGTTAGTTTTGCTGCTGCTGGGTCAGTTGGGATTTATGTGACAGCTTCTCTTCTTCCTAATCATTGTTCCATGAAATAATTGCATAGGCTGCTCCTGTGTTGCAGGGAAGGAAATATTTAAAGGACAAAATTACCTGAAAAACAGTGAAAACATGCTCTTGAAGCAAATCCTGTGAGCACAGTCCTTTTTCAAAGGCAGAGTGGAAGCCATGCACTTTCAGTCTTTAAAGTCTTTCTGGCCTATCGATTTCATTGATTAGTGACGTTTGTTCTCACCTTGTTAACTGTGGCATGTCCCACACAGCTTCAGAAGCCATAGCACTGGCTGTTCAACCCAGAATCTTGCATTAAGGTTATAACTAGCTGGTTATTTAAATATTTAAATGACTGATCTGACTGCTCCATAGCAGTTTCTACTACAACTGAATATGTTCAAAGCTTTGTAAATAAAATAATACTGATTGGAAGCCATCTCTCCAAATGGAAGAGATTGATGGGTTTGTCTGGTGACTAGGATTTCCAATTGATCTATATCTTAACAGACATTCAACATGGTTCTGGGCTAACTTGTGGAATAGTGACTTTTAATAGAATGAACATATGACTTCAACATCCATTTACCACATTAAATGAGATGCTGAATTGTGGTCCAAATCAAACAATAGCATGCAACAAAATGACCATGAATGATAACAATGGATAAAGGATGACAAGCGAACACAAATTTAATCGAAAGAATGAATTATCTTGCTATTATAGTGTAACTTCACAGGAGATCCCCAAGATTTCTGGCAAAATAGTATTAGCATTGTTGTGCTCAAACTTAGGGAAGGCAATGGGAGAACCCTTATAGAAAATCAGGCCAAAATTTCATTTTTCAGATCAACTAACCAGTTAATTCTCCATTCCAAAGCCTCATTTGGGTGTCTGCCTTTTATTACTGCAACAATTGGAAGGAATGTTATGCCTGAAGAACATGCTTTGAATTTTCTTACATGTGCATTTTCAGGTATGATTCAGATAAGAAAGGCTTTACCACCCACCTTGAGTTCCTGAAGAAGCTTAGGAATAGATTTGCAAGACCGGTCCAGACAGACAGTAAACAAATCGTTCCAGAGAGCCGAGGCAGATTAATGGATCAGTCCAACAAGCAACAGCAATTCCACACCGATGGAATCCAACAGAAACTTCAGACAGGAAATCTTAATATCACTGAGCTGAAAAAGCAGCTTAAGTAAGTAGGATCCTATACATTTTAATCTTTGGTTCCTATTGATTACTGTTGCAACTTAGAATTGTTGGGTTTGAAGATAGATCATGCCAGTACCTTATGCCACCTATTGTTGCTTCTTTGGAAAGAGTGGTTCATGTGTAGAAAGATGTGGTGAATGTGGGTACAGTTACAACATTTTCAAAGACATTTGGATAGCTACATGAAAAGGAAAGGTTTGGAGTGATATGGGCCAAATACAGGCAAATGGGACCAGTTTCATTTGGGAGCATGGTTGGCAATGACAAGTTAGTCCAAAGGATTTGTTTCCATGCTGAATGACTTTATGACCATTTTTCTAGTATTTAATTGTCTGTTGTTCATAGGAGAATAAAGCTTTCGAATAAAAGACAGTATGATTTGTTTCTAAAGAGAACTAAAAGGAGAAATATCCTTTGTCAAACTAAACAGTACTTTGGTTCAACAGTGCATGCTGGTAAAAGAAAACTGAATTATTATTGTCAGAAATTATTACAAAACTTCTGTTAGTAACTGGACTTTTATTATTATGGAATATATCTGTTAATAGGCAGTATATTGAACTTGACTGTAATACATTAATCTATGCTGCTTTCTGTTGATCTGTAAGAGCTAAATTCAGGAACCACCATAAAGGCTTTCATGAGGCCTTTGACAAACTAGATAAAAGGAATGATGGCTGTGTGTCAGTAAATGATTTTCAAAGGGTGCTGAAGGATCATAACTACCACCTGGGTGAAGAACAACTTAAACAGCTCTTGGTCAGGTATGAACAGACATTACACTTGGTTATCAGGCACCCAGTAAGATCACAATGTGTCTTTTCTACTGGGTTGTCATTCTTGGCAATTATCTATTTGAGAATTTAGTTAACTTATTCAATATAAAAATGCAATACCATGTGAAATACAAGCAGATGTAAATTACATCAGCCTGCTCAGCTGTTCAGCACGTCTTAACACAGCTGATCTGTCTTTAACATGTTTCCCCAGACTGTAACTGTCTTGATTCCCTGAGAGACCGAAGATTTTTTTACCTCAGTCTTATACTCAACAATGGAGTATCCACAACCCTTTTGGGATAGAAAATGACAAATTCACTACCTCTTAGTGAAAACATTATTCCTCGTCTCAGTCCTAAATGAATAGCCCCTTACCCTAAGATTGTACCGCTGTTTTGTAGATTTCCCATGTAGGGAAAACATTCTTCAGTGTCTATCATATCTAGCCTCTCTGATCACTTGTCTTCCTTCTAAATTGTAGCATACATAGATCCAATTTACTAAGCCTCTCATCCCTTTGGAAAACTGGTCTTATACAAGTGGCTTTTTATAAGGGAGCTTAGAAACTGGTTTCCCGTAGATGGCTTTATTGCTTATTACCCACCAGAATGGAAGGACAATGCATTAATCTTCTTCTTGATACTGTAATGAGTGGTCACATTGGCTGGAATGTTCAGGCTGGGAGATGGGAAGGCTGGGAAATTATATGGAAATGCATTCGAATTTCTGGGTTGGCGCTTTCTGTCATTCCATTTTTCCAGTGGTGGGAAAGGTAGGTTGTTCACTGTCATAAGTGGCCAATAAAGGACTCTTCCTGCTCTGAGGACAACGATGGGTAGAATGTCTGGGACATAGAATCATTCCTTATGCGCAATCACTATGATTAGGTCAGGTTGTTGCTTGACTAGAGCAGTTTAAATCAGGTACCATATTCATCGCATGTAGCAGCAGTGATGTCATCAAACAGATAAGTAACCAGTCACATTAAAATACACAAGCATGCAGGCTCACGAAGCCTTTGCTGTTAATTTAAATTTCAGAAAAAGTAAATATACGATTTTATCAAGACAAAACTAAAATAAAGATAAGCAGAAAACATGTATCTAAACATAAAATATATATATAAAAATGTGGAATTTTCATTTGTGGGAACATTTAACACTTCAGTATGTGGGAAGCTGTATAACGCAGTGTATAGAGAAGATTTATAAAAAATAAGGTGAACGTATTGATCAATGTACTAACCAAAGACAGATGCAATTTTTGTAGCGTGCAATCCTCAAGTCTTGTTGTGTCAAAATGGAATTGCCATCTGTTTATATTTGCTCTTGGTTCACACATCCCACTTCAGTTTGGAAATCCCGATGCACAATTGCAAATTTTCTTACGCTGATTTCTTGAGAGCCATTGAGGATATTGAAGATAAGTCACTGAAGCGTGGCCCAAAACTTACATTTATTCCACGTGAAAATTTTCAAATACAATCTCCAGAGAAAATGCTCACTAAACTAAAAGGAGAAGTCGCCAAATCCTCAAATGCATTGTTGGAGGTGAGTCATTTTAAAATTTTGCATAAAGAACATTTCAGTCAACAAGGTGTTGTTCAGATTATCACAATATTGTGCATTAACATCAATCAATATCCAAAAATTATTATTGAAGTATTATTTCCTTACAGAAGCTGTCCTAATTACCTCGCTGAAGGATAAAATTCTTTTTAATTGTACAAACAAACGTTACATGGTAACTCATTTTATCTGATCACCCTTGTTTAAGACAACAAGCTGGTTTACTTTTTATCCTTTAGAGACTATGTTGTGTTGACATTCACTAAAAGCCATACATGTTGAGTGGCCAATTGCTAACTATCTCAGAGGTACAATTAATGGGGCAATTGAGCTGTGCAGTATGCAATTTTTAGACAAGATGGAGCGAAAGTGCAGAGATGCATACATTGATCTTTAAAGCAGAAATCTATGTAGAATTAGTCATAACCTTCCACAACCCTGACATTATACATCAAGAGGGAGATTAGATCACTGCTGTGAGGTTACCTGCATCACATCTATGACCTCGAGAGACAACTTATAAGGGTTGCAGAGAGTTTGGGATAGAAGGGGGGAAGCAGCAGAATTGAAGATGTTGAGAAGGTGTAAAGAGTATGAGGCAATTATAGAGCAGAGAAACAAAGATTTTAGCCAGAATACAACATAATTAATGATAGAGAAAGATTGACAGACTTCAAAGCACCGATGCTGAAATCAGATAAGAAAGCCCCACAATCGAGACACATACATAGAATTTTAAGTGATGCATAAACATTAATAAAATGTTGATAGACATGCATCAGACAGACTGACAAACAGACATAAGTTCGTTCTCATGCAAAAATGAAAAAAGCAAGGAATTGATTATGGCAGAGACCAAAGGACATTCACATGTCAGGAAAAGGTGCTTTCTCAAACATCTTCATCTACAATCGGATAAATCAAGATAAAAATATTAAATAATCAGAGAACTCGCAGCACACACTGCCTATTGGATTACCACTGTGTTATTTTGTGTACCCTGAAATAATTATCTTCTGTCCTTTAATCCTACTTCATATGAAGTCTACCTTTGGAACCTGACTCGCTTGTTGCAAGGCGATAGAAGATTTACTAGTTTCCTTGGAAAATGAAATGTTAAATAAATTGCCTTGATTGCTTATAAAGGTGTCTCACATTAAAGTCATTTTACTCATTACCTGGGCATCTGATAAGCTGTATAGTGAAGTTGGACACAAAAGAATAATTATTCTAGTGCCTGATTTTCAGTCTGAGACCAATGAAACTGATCAATACAGCACAAAGATATAAATCATTAATTATGCAGTTTCCACAAATTAGACAATAGACAATAGATGCAGGAGTAGGCCATTCTGCCCTTTGAGCCTGCACCACCACTCAATATGATCATGGCTAATCAATATCCTGTTCCTGCCTTATCTCCATAACCCTTGACTCCACTATCCTTAAGAGCTCTATCCAACTCTTTTTTTTTAATTTCAAAAATATACTTTATTCGTTAAATAATCATAAAATAATTTGATGGTCTGTACATTTGGTCATGCCATACATATGTCAACATTTACATACACAGATCAGAAATTATCATTGTTATATACAGGTCTGTGCCTTTCTCACTCATATGCCCATATATTTAGCTGAGGTGTCAGCAGAGCCCAAACGACTGTATGGGCCCCCTGTTCTTCTTTAGGCAGGCAGATGTTACACGGTCTTTCCCCACCGCGCCTTGGCGGCAGCTGCCCCAAGCTTCAGCGCGTCCCTCAACACGTAGTCCTGGACCTTGGAATGTGCCAGTCTGCAACACTCAGTCGGAGTCAACTCCTTCAGCTGGAAGATCAACAGGTTTCGGACCACCCAGAGAGCGTCCTTCACCGAGTTGATGATCCTCCAGGCACAGTTGATGTTCGTCTCAGTGTGCGTCCTGGGGAACAGGCCGTAGAGAACGGAGTCCCGCGTCACGGCGCTGCTCGGGACGAACCTCGACAAACACCACTGCATTCCTCAAAGCGGTGTGTGACAGTCTCTTCCACCCCGCAGCCGCTTCGAGGGCAGCGTGCAGTGCGGCTGAGAGTCCGGGCATGCATAAAGGATCTCACAGGCAGAGCCCTTCTCACCATCAGCCAAGCCATGTCTTGGTGCTTGTTGGACAGTTCTGGCGATGAGACATTCTGCCAAATGGCTTTGACAGTCTGCTCAGGGAACCACTCGATCGGATCCGCCCTCTCCTTTTCCCGAAGGGTCTCGAGGACACTACGTGCTGACCACTTCCTGATGGACTTGTGGTCAAACGTGTTTCCCTTCATAAATTTCTCCACGAAGGACAGGTGGTACGGAACGGTCCAACTACTCGGAACGTTCCGCGGCAGCGAGGCCAGGCCCATCCTTCGCAACACCGGGGACAGGTAGAACCTCAGTATGTAGTGACACTTGGTGTTTGCGTACCGGGGATCCACGCACAGCTTGATGCAGCCACACACAAAGGTGGCCAGCAGGGTGAGGGTGGCATTGGGTGTATTTTTTCCCCCGTTGCCCAGATCTTTGTATAGCGAGTCCCTTCGGACCCGGTCCATCTTTGAACTCCATATAAACTGGAAGATGGCCCGGGTGACTGCAGCGGCGCAGGTTCTAGGAATAGGCCAGACCTGTGCCACGTACAACAGCAATGACAGTGCCTCACACCTGATGACCAGGTTTTTTTCCCGTGGTGGAGAGCGACCGCAGCTTCCATCTGCCCAGTTTCTGTCTCACTTTACTGATACGCTCCTCCCAAGACTTGGCACACGCCCCAGCCCCCCGAACCAAATACCCAGCACCTTCAGGTGGTTGGTCCTGACGGTGAAGGGGATCGAGGATTGGTCTATCCAACTCTTTCTTAAATGAATCCAGAGACTGGGCCTCCACTGCCCTCTGGGGCAGAGCATTCCACTTAGGGCAACCAGCTATGCTCATCAGAGCACTCCTATATAAAAGTGATATCAAGGAGCCAGTGGAGCCTGCATCATTAAAATAATTCTGTTGAAAGTTCAGTACACAAAGCAGATTCTCTGACAGCTGTTTTGTTTTATTTTTACAGCAATACAGCCTGTCACTGCTTAGCCCGTTACTGGCATTCAAATTAGATTTGTGATGAGCATATGAGGTGCATGAGATGCACCACCTGCATTTTTATTTCTCCCGATTATTTCTTTCCATTCTTCCCCTGTAGAGAACAACTAGCTTCTCAACTATCACCATCCTCGAAACAAATACTGTTAGAAACTTGGATAAATGGGAAATTATAAGTATGCATCTATCCATGTCAAGCCTTACCAGCCTACAGAATGTTCACACACTAATGAATTTTTAAATTGCCTCAAGAACCCACAATTCTCAATGGCTTGAACAGCTAAATGAGAGAAATTTGCAGTGCTGAAATTCTGTCCATCATATCTGTGCATGCTCATTGCTAAAGAAGTTTAAAAACTAATTTAACTGCCTGTCACATTCCCATGCTCTTAAATTAATGTTTCAAAATAGAACCAGACCTGCTACTAATACAATGCCCCTATACAATTAAAACATTTTGTTGTTCATTCATACGTTACCTTCCTTCTTCTAGGATCATTGCAATAGGTTATGGCTTAGCAGGCACCAGGAGGATCTTGTGTTTGTCACAATCCTTTATGCAAGCGTTCTAACAAGTACTTAACTAGGGAGGTAGGCCTGGTTCATAGAAAACAATATTAACTTTGTCTGAGGTCCACACGTGTACCACTTCAGTTGTTCTTGATAATGATAGCAGGAGTCCTGTATTATTTTTTCCCTAGTCAAGACCATTAAGGTTATCTTACCATATCAACTAACCCAGTTGCTGAAATCTGAAACTTTATTGGTCTGTTTGACTTAATGACTTGCTGTGTTGTGCATTGATGCATCAAAGGGACTTGGAAGATGTTTTTATAGAATAAAAATGAATGTGAGAAACATTGTTTTTTTTAAATTTTGTTTCCTTAGGCCTTCAAATCATTTGATAAATATGGGAATGGAAAGATCAATTCATTAGCATTCCGCCAGGTACTTCATAATGTATGCTTCAGACTAACAGACAAGGAGTTCAATTACCTTCTCAGCAAATTGAAATTAGATTCAGACTACATGGTAGACTGGCTTGACTTTCTACAGAGCTACAATATCTACAATTATAAGGTCGGCATAATTTGCATTTAATGTTTATTCCTCAATGTGTAGTCCTTTCTCCTGACAAGCAAATATAAACCTCCATTGTGTTGCACAGCTGTATCGCATTTTATAAAATGTTTAAGATGAATGTTCCAAAACTTTAGAAAGAAATACTAACTAATGAAGTCTTTCATATTCACAATCATATAACTTGTCTTTTATTTAAGTGCTGAATTGTACCTTAATTATTCAAGGATTTTAGAAGCATGTGTTTTATTTAAAGTTAAGTTTCAAATATCTATCAGCTTCTACTGTGTATTATCATAATGACAACAGTTCCTTCAATTTTAACAGGGACATATTTCCATTAGAATGTACCTTGACATCTGAGAATAGAAGAATATTCTGGTTTATAAAGTCGTATGAATCACTAAGCCTAGGTTAACAACAGTTTTACAAATAATGATTAATGGGATGTTTAGATTACAGCTTTACATTCTGGCTACTCAAGAGACCCTCCTATTAATGTTTCCCATTGTGTTGGAGGTCAACAGCTGTTGCTGAGGTTTTGATTGAAGTTTTCACAGTCTTCAACTCAAATGTACCATTTCCACGTTGTTAGAATGTATGCGTTTTGGAGAAGCGAGCAGTAACTTTATTAAATCACACTAACACTGCAATATTTGTCACAGTGCACTTCCTATGGTTGTTAGTGGGTGAAGATTTAGGCTATATTCCAGAACTACTTAGCATTCTTTGATTAAATTCTGGCGTAAAAGATGGGTTCACATCCTCCTTTAGGGAAGAAATTCAATCAGCAAAGTTTATGTGTGAAGCTTTGCTAATGATATTTTATATAGATTTCACTAATTGATAAAATAAATATTGTGATATTCTGGAATAATAATGATGATTTCATTTGAGCAATGGCAAGGTTGCTCCAAGAAGTTTAATGCAGAAATATGGCTGCTGTTATTCATCAAAGAACCCAAATGCTGATAGTTCATTTTGCTAGAGATGGCAGTATTGAATAACTTTGATTCCTTAATGAATATAATAAAGGCTGAAAAAAACCCATTGACTAGAAACTGTGCTGGACTAACCATAAAATTACTGTACCTCCTACAGCAAGTCAGAATCAAGTAGTGAGTAACACCACCTGACTCCCCAAAGTCTGCCCACCACCGAAAGGTACAAGTCAGGAGTATGATGGAATAATCCACACTTGCCGGATGAGTTCACCCCAACAACACTCCTAGCTTGATACTATCTGGACAAAGCTTGATTGGCACATCTGCAAGCATTCTCTTCCTCCACAACTGACACTCTGTAGCAGCACTGTGTACTATCTACAAGATGCACTGCGGAAATTTGCTAAAGATCCTTAGACAACCACATCCAAACCCACAACAGTTCTATCTGAAAGGACAAGGGCTGCAGGTACAGTGGCAAGCCACCATCTGCAGGTTCCCTCCAAGCCATGCACTTTATGAATTGGAAATATATTGCCGTACCTTCACTGTCACTGGGTCAAAATCTTGGAATTCCTTCTGTAAGAGCATTGTGTGTCTACCCACAGCATGTGGACTGCAGTGGTTCAAGAAAACAGCTCACAACCAACTTTTTGGGGGCAACTACAGATGGGCAATAAATGCTGGCTTAGCTAGTGATACTCTCATGCCATGAGTGAATTAAAAAATTTACTGTTAAAGTGTCAGATCAGAGGATTTATTGTTAGCCAAAGCTCAGTAGTAATGTTCTCACCTCTCCCTAGCATTTGCATCTCCATCATCAGCCTTTCTATACTTTTTAATCATTTGTTAAGATGCGCTTTAAGACCGAACTTTTTGTCCAAAGTTTTGATCACCTTTTCTAATATCTTGTTAAATGGCTCTGAGTCTAACTTTATTTGTTAATGGCCCAGTGACAAACCTTGATGCATTTTAACAACATTAAACTTTTTACTATTATAATCAGGTAATTGTGGATTGAGGTATCCACTCCAAAGACTGGGTCATATTGGTCAATGCCTCAGTGTCAATCTTGGAGAAGCATTGTACCATTGGCGTTTCAGTCTCATGTGAATGTAAAAATGGACAGATGTGTTCTTATTCAGTCATGGCCTACGTTTACTCCACAAATCTACATTGTTTGTGTTTTTAAAAAATCTGTTAATTTATTTCATTGCTGTTTATCAAACCTTGTCTTGTGCAAATTGTATGTCACATTTTCTACATTACCAGTGACTTCATTCCAAAGGTACTTTGTTGATAGTAAAACATTTTTGACATGCCTGGCAATAGTGGAATGCGTTATAAAACTGAATATCTTTCTTGAGACTACACAAAAGAACGAATGGAGTCAAATAACAGGCAATGTGCTCAATGAAATGAAAAGCTAATTTGCTGTTAAACCAAGTAACTTTTATTTTCGATCATAGTTGTTACTTTGTCTTATGCTTGTCTTTCAACATTGTATTCACCATATCTCATTGATTTGCAACATTTTACACATAGGTTTTCTGTCTTTCCTTTGTCCTATATTCTGATAGAGGCATGGAGTTTTAGGATCCGATGGAGGCAGAGTTGGACGGGGTGGTGGCGGGGGAAGGGGGGAGGTGGTGGATGGTGCCTAGGATGTTCACACTGCCAATGCCATGCTAGTCGTTCAGTTCCACCCTACCTCAGGAGGTACAAAGGGGGATGTGGATGTGGAGAGGGTGACACGGCTACTCAATTGACGGGTGGCAGGCAAGCGATTGAGCACCTTAAGGGTCAATGAATGTCTCTCTTTTTTTCCCCATCGTCCTCCAGTTCCCTGGAGGCATTTGGAAACCGAGCAACAAGCCTCAGACTAACTGGTGGCAGCACTACAAGACCCCTCCTTCCTTCCTGCTTTCAGTTGAGCCGTAGACTGCCTCTATGCATGATCTGGTGTTCCCAATATTATGGTTTGAATCCTGAGAGATTGTCAAAAGTTTGGAGAGAAGGTATCTCCATGTTGGGATGACTTATCCCTCATGTATATGCTGCTGTATATAATCTGGCATGTCTCCAGTTCCAAGGAAGGTCCAATCTACCCTTTGAGCAATTCTTGGCCATTGTGGAGCAAATTCTTTGAGGAAATCACAAAGTTGATTGATGAGGGAAGAGATGTAGATGTCATAAACATGGACTTTAGCAAGGCATTTGATAAAGTTCCCCATAGTAGGCTGATAGAAAAGGTGAAGTCACATGGGGTCCAGGGTATTCTAGCTAGATGGATCGAGAACTGGTTGGGCAACAGGAGAAGAGAGTAGTAATGGAAGAAAGCTACTCAAAATGGAGATCTGTGACCAGTGGTGTTCCACAGGGACCTGTGCTGGGACCATTGTTGTTTGTGATGCACATAAATGATTTGGAGGAAGGTGTAGGTTGCCTCATGAGCAGGTTTGCAGATGACACTAAGATTGGTGGAATAGCAGATGGTGAAGGGGACTGTCAGAGAATACAGCAATATATAGATAGGTTGAAGAGTTGGGCAGAGAAATGGCAGATGGAGTTCAATCTGGACAAATGCGAGGTGATGCATTTTGGAGGTTGAAATTCAAGAGTGAGCTATACCGTAAATGGAAAAGTCCTGGGGAAAATTGATATATAGAGAGATCTGGGTCCAGTGTTTCCAGAATGTGGCAACACAGGTCAGTAGAGTGGTCAAGTAGGCATACGGCACGCTTTCCTTCATCGGATTGGGTATTGAGTACAAGAGTTGGCAGGTATGTTACAATTGTATAAGACTTTGGTTCGGCTACATTTGGAATACTGCGTACAGTTCTAATTGCCACATTACCAAAAGGATGTGGATGCTTTAGTGAGGGTGCAGAGGAGGTTCACCAGGATGGTATCAAGGGTGCTAGCTATGAGGAGAGGTTGAGTAGATTAGGATTATTTTTATTGGAAAGGAGGTTGAGGGGGGACCTGATGGAGGCCTACAAAATTGTGAGAGGTGTAGAGAGAGTAGATAGCAAGAAACCTTATCCCAAAGTAGAAGACTCAGTTACTAGGGGTCACGAGTTCAAAGTGAGAGGGAAAAGTTTAGGGGAGATATATGGGGAAAATTCTTCACGCAGAGGTTGGTGGGTGCCTAGAATGCATTGCCACCGGAGGTGGTAGGAGCGGGAACGATAGTGTCATTTAAGATGTATCTAGACAGATACGTGAATGGGCAGGGAGCAAAGATACAGATCCTTAGAAAGTAGGTGGCAGGTTTAGATAGAGGATCTGATCAGTGCAGAGTTGGAGGGCTGAAGGGCCTGCTCCTGTGCTCTCAGGTTCTTTAAATCACAGATATACCCCACAAATTGCTGGTTTCTGACTTCCCATTTGAGCCCGACAATAGGGTCCCGAAGCCATGGAAAAAATTGTGCCCATGGTTTCAAACTAAAAGTCAATCTGGTTTTTCTATTTTGAAAAACTAAAGGTAGGCTGTTTATTTATTAAGTTTTTCTTCCTATATTTCAAGATTTCTGGTATTCACAGATTTTCATTTTTACCATGTTCAGCCAGTCTATGCTCCCACACATATTTTCAACCCCTTCACTGTCTGACCTCACAGGTTCCATTTGATCCCATTGCTGTAGTAGTACAATGGTGATATCAGATAAACAATCTTAGAACGTTTTAAATCTTGACCAGATTCCAGCACATCACATTCCAAAATGCATCATGATTTGAATTTTTCTAAAATTTCTTTCTAACGGATTTCATAATTTAGCTTCTTTGTTGTCTGGTTGTTTTCATAATGTGAGAGATAATATAATTTCATCATTGTTTTCCATTTCTGTGTGATTTAATGAAGCACAGTATTTATTTAAATAATTAGGAAGTGTTAACCTTTCTTACCAATATAAAATAATGGTGAGTATAGTTTTTAGATTAGCGTGAATATTTAGGTTAAAGCATTTCTAAATCTATGATGGTGTCAGAATGACTAATTAACTGCAGTTGTTCTGCACAATGCAGTTGAATCATGTTTGGGTGTTAAAGAGTTGTGAGAGCAAAGGAGTAGGACAAGGATTGTTAGCACTGGGCTCAGTGATGTGAGCTGACATCCAAGTTATAATGTCTACATTGCCTGCAGAAACACCTATTAACATCACTATTGACAATCACCATTGACTTGCTAAATTAATCCTTTTTATGTTGACAATAAAATAATTATTGTTCTCTCAATGTGGGGACAATTCTATAACTGAATGGACATGTTTAATTATGCATTCTTCAATAAAATCGGTGACCAACCACTGTCATTTTTCGATGGCTAGTAGGCCATTTTTGGGTGGATGAGAGAATTTCAGAAGAATTTACTTTTGTTGTAATACACACAATATTGCAGTTTTTAGCTTCTGAACCGAGTCTTGCATAGTAGATTAGTCAATGAAAACAGAGCAATGTCATTCCATCGGTCAGTTGGTGAAGGACCTCTGATATGAAATCATCATCAAATTGAATCACAAGGCGAGTACACACAGAGCTACATGTGTGAAAATACATGCATTTTGATTTACTTGTGTTGTCTGCAGTTGATTGTATAACTTATAATAAATAAAACTTATTTTGTAATGCAGGCTGCAGAGAAACCAGAAGGACAAGATCAAGCCAGCAGACCTAAGTCATCTCAACAGTTAACAATGGTTGAAATTATGTCCCACATCCGAGAGGTGGTTAACTCATGCCTCTACATCATTACTCAAGAGTTTGAAGAGGTTGATTATGCAAATATAAAAGTTGTTTCTAAGAAGCACTTTAAGGAAATATTTTTCAAACATTTCATGAGCCTCACAGATGAACAGGTGTGTTTTTGAGTGATAGAATTTATGATTGGATGTTGTTCTTTCCATTCCTTTTACTTTGAAGTCTTTACTTTCTTGGGGAAAATGGATTAATGAATAGTATTCCTTGACTATTTTTAATAAAACAGTGTAAAGAAGGATTTTCTTGCATTTTTAATTAATGTGAAAATTTGAATTAAACAACTCTGAATATGTCAATAGCAAGTCAGTAGAGAAAATGTTAAAATTGGAATAAAGTGGGTTCTTGACATAGTCATAGAGAAGTACAGCATGGAAACAGACCCTTCGGTCCAACCCATCCATGTCGACCAGATATCCCAACCCAATCTTGTCCCACCTGCCAGCATCTGGCCCATAGCTCTCCAAACACTTTCTATTCATATACCCATCCAGATGCCTTTTAAATGTTTCAATTATACTAGCCTCCATCACTTCCTCTGGCAGCTCATTCCAAACACGTATCACCCTCTGCTGAATTTCTGCTGAATTTTGGTATAGTTGGCCTCCCTCTATTTAGCACCCTTCCTTTATGACCACTCTCGTCTTTGTCCATGAATATTCTAAAGTTTACGGAATTGTGATCGCTATTTCCAAAGTAATCCCCTACTGAAACTTCAACCACCTGGCTGGGCTCATTCCTCAACACCAGGTCCAGTATGCCCCTTTCCCAAGTTGGACCATTTACATACTACTGTAGGAAACCCTCCTGGATGCTTCTTACAATTACACACAGTACTCCAACTGTTGTCTAATGGACACCCTGTGCAGGTATATCATAACCTTGACTTTTAATCTCTTGACCAGTAAAGGCAAGTATCTTATATGCAGCCTTAACCACCTTATCCATTTATTCGGTCGTTACACCAATGTCCCTCTGATCCTTTGTCCTAAGGTCCCCATCTGACCAAGCTGTGTACATCATTGTGTAGTCCTAGGCTTTCCTCCTCATTCTTAGCAAACCACCAATTTTCATGTTATCTACGAATTTGCGATCAAACATCCAACATTTGTTTATAGACCATTCACCTTGACCTCCTTCCACCTATCCCACCTCCATCGCCCCTCCCCCTAGTCCCTCCTCCCTACCTTTTATCTTAGCCTGCTTGGCTCTCTCTCTCTCATTCCTGATGAAGGGCTTATGCTCGAAACGTCGAATTCTCTATTCCTGAGATGCTGCCTGGCCTGCTGTGCTTTGACCAGCAACACATTTGCAGCATTAATATTACTTCACAAACATCAAGGGACTCACCATCGAAACCTGTGGGATGCCATGAGACACAGGCTTGCAGTCATAAGGACAAGTGTCATTCATCACCCTCTGGCCACAAAGCCAATTTTGGATCCAATTTTTCAATTTATTGTGAATCCTTTGGGCTGACACCTTCTTGCTCATTCTCCCAGATGAGAGCTTGTAAAAGGCCTTACCGAAATCTATGTTGACAATACACACTGCACAACCCGGATTCACACATCTCGTCACCTGTTTCAAAAACTCAAATCAACACTTTGACATGATGTCTCCCACAAGACCACGCTGACTACCCTTGATTATTCCCGATCTGTCCAAATGAAGATTAACTCTGTCTCTCAGAATTTTTTCCTCCCACACATGTTAGACTCACTCAGCTGCACTTCCCTGGTTTCTCCTTACCACTTTTCCTGAATAATTTTCTCACACTATCTGCTCTCCAGTCCTCTGCCCCCTCTTCTGTGGCCAGAGAGGTTTTGAAAATTAATGTCAGGCCCCCTGCAATCTCCCTTCTACCTCCCATAGCAGGCTGTGATAAAATTCAGCTGGGGATTTATTAAAAATTAAACCCATTAAAACTGCTTTTGCCTCCTACCTCTCAATTGCAGTTTGTTCAAGTAAATCAAAGACCCCTCCCTGATTTCTAAATCTACATTGTGATCTGTCATGAATGCGAACTACTAATTTAAAACCTCATCTACATCTTTCAGCTCCACACACAATTGGCAACTTATTTTCCTAATAGCCTCCCCTCTCTTTTTTTTGGTTATCCTCTTACCTCTAATATGCTAATAATGTGCTTTTGGATTTTCCTTTATATTACCTATTTAATCATGCTCCCTCTTTGATTTCCTTTTTATATGCTTCTAGGGCTTTTGGTGTCCTGAACTTTTAGTATCTCCTACAAGTGTCCTTTATTCCCATGAGCCTTTGTGTGAGATAGAAGAGAGAAGGTGGTGTCACTGCCCCTGGAGTGCAGAAGGTCATTCACCCTTTGTGGCATTGTGTGCATTTCTCCAAACTATAGAAATAGCACTGACCCAGTAGCAACTTGAGACCAGACTAGCAGAGTCTGGTACTTGGTCGTTTCTGCAACATCCCACAGACCAGGATCTCCTGGAAGTGAAGCAGAGTCCTAACGTCCCTTTCTCGGCCATCTCTGGGGCAATTCTTTACACAAAAGAAATATGAAGGCCACCTCCTGACTGACAGCACACAAGCTGGTGTACTGTTGTGCTTTAAGTATAGCATGGATGCTAGGATTTTCAGGAGGCCCTGGCAGTGGCAAGTGGTGTGCTGCTGTGAGGGCACAATAGCACAATGAAGGCATGGTGCAGAAATAATAAGGTGAGCTGAGGCAAAGGGCATGAGAGAAACTCTCCATGAAGCTCCCTGAAATTGAACTAAGCTGATTTTGGTTACATCCAACCCTAAATAGATCCTTTCCATTTGCAATGATAAGACGCTAACCAGTAGGAGTCTTCAATTCACATATGTGAATATCCTTCATTAAGTAAACTTCATGTAGCTCATGGTTAACTTTTGATCAATTTATAATTATCTTTAATTTCACATTTTGCACTCCAGATACTTTGTGAAACATTTATTGAAAAAAGTAACTTGCGTGTTTGATTCAAATTTATACTTTCTTACAGTTTGAAAACCTATGGAACCATTTGCCAGTCAATGAATTTGGAAATCTGGATTATCATAAATTTCTGAATCAGTTCACTGGACAGCAGTCGGGGGAATCACAACCGAAGGGAAATACATCACTGACTAAACCATCCACACCTGGATCTGGGAGCAGGCCTCCTTCTGAAGCTCGACGCCCCAAAACTTCATCTTCCATCCACAGTGATAGAAAGGTACTGCCTAGTTGTTTATCATTCTGCTCAAAAGCATTGGACCAGAAGTGTTGCTTGTGCTTTTTAATCTCATTGTGTTCATGAAATTAATTTCTCTGCTCCAATGCTAGATCTTGTACAAATTAACAAAGGTGAATACTATCAATGCATCATTATTTTCCCAGCAATTTCTGGCCCATTGTTTGTTTTCCTTTTAAATAATACTTAATTTGTTCCTCAATTAGCTCTTTATTTAATTAACCCAAATTTTCTGGTCTCTGAATAATCCAAATACCCCCAAAACCACATGTGTTGGGACCCGGTGAAACTCCCATTACACTGACTGTACAGGAATTTCCCAGGAAGTTTCAATGGGCCATAACCCAGATGTCTGAGATACTGCATGAATGTGTTCAACTCTGACCTCGATAAAGAAACTTGGGAGAGATAGACTTTATTACGTGGATGGTTACCTAGGAAATGTAAGACTGATTAGAATCCTGTCCAACTCGTGGGTAACTCTACAATTGAACCAACCCGTCCACCTCCCCCACTGCTCCTGCTAACTCTCCACTGACACTCCAACCCTTGTAACCCTCATCCTTTTTCCTTATTGTTCCATTTGGTCTCTGCATCTCCTTGACACAACCTGACTCTTGAAAGCCCTCCTAAAACACTGCATCTTGCGCTATTGTCTCCTGTTTACCCTTTCTGAGGACCTCCACTCCTCAGCCCAACTGCAACTATTTCTTGGTCATTTTGACCTACTTCCCAGCAAAAGGTGGCTACAGCCTTTGAGAATATTTTGAGAAAAGCCATGTTGCAACTTTTGTACATCGTCCATTGCATTAGAAATGAATCTTAACAGCCAGCAAAATATTGATAGAAGTCATTTACAAATAATGAAGTTGTCTTATTAATCTATATTCAAATAAGTGTGAATTAACTGAGATGCTTGCTCCCCAATTCTGAAAATTAACTTTACTTGCCTTTCTCCACTGACATTGCTGGGTACTTTTAGTGTTTTGAGCATTTTCTGATTTTATTGCTCAGTTTCTGAGATGAGGTTGCACCGCTTTGTTGAGGTATCATAGAGGGAATTCTTCAGCATCTGTGTCTAATGCCTAATATTGTCACTGAGTTACAAATGCAATGGTGAGCAATTCTCTAGTCCAAGCATCGCCCATCTTGAGCAAAGAAACTGCAAACATTACAAATAGAGAAGGATGCGTTTGACTCCTAAATAATTATGCTCAAAACTGAAAAGCATAATTTAAAACTCCCAGTCCTTCCTCTTTTTTTTTAAAATGTCTAGCTTTAACTCTTATGCCTCATACCTGACTTGTTGAAAATGTTGAAATGATAGATGAAAACAAGCCTGTGAACCATCTTTCATGTACAGTATGTATTTTCCAATTATGTCGTGACCTCTAAGCTGTTGCAACAACTTTTATTTGCCAAATCTCTGATCTTTTGTTCTGAAACAAGGAATTTGTCACTGTGAAATAAGTCTCTGTCCTTGCAGCTTGTTAATACTTTATTTTGTGTTTTGCAGGAGTTGGCTCAACAACGAGCCTCCATGACACCATCAGTGAACTGTGAGGAAATTGAGCAGAGGCTGAAGAAAGATGTTTCCAAAATCTGGAAGGCGATAGAGAAGGAGTGCAAAGAGAAGGACACTGAGAACAGGGGTGAAATTGACGCCAAAGCTTTTAAGGGTTTGCCATCCTTTTTTATTTATTTTAAATAACAATGATAGACAGGACAGTGACTCTATCATTAGTACAGCAGCCTCACAGCTCCAGGGACTTACGTTTGATTCTAACTACAGAGTGGAATTTGCATATTCTCCCCATATCTGCGTGGGTTTCCTCCCACAGCCCAAAATTGTGCAAGTTAGGTGGTTTGACCAGGCTTAATTGCCCATCGTGCAAGCGAGGTGCAGGCTAAGTGGATGAGCTATGGGAAATGCAGAGTTAGAGGGATTGGGTGGGATGCTGTTTGGAGGGTTGTTATGGACTCAATGGACC